>NW_026294562.1:56511403-57111403 GCF_007827085.1 Peromyscus californicus insignis | reverse complement strand
CCACACCATGATCCTTTCTATGTTTTCATTTCTTTCTTTCTTTTTTTTTTTTTTGAGACAGGATTTCTCTGTGTAGTTTTGGTGCCTGTCCTGGAACTCGCTTTGGAGACCAGGCTGGCCTCAAACTCACAGAGATCCACCTGGCTCTGCCTCCCGAGTGCTGGGATTAAAGGTATGCGCCACTGCCACCCGGCCATTTTTATTTTTCTTAATTAAAGTCTCTTAGTGTAGCTTTTGATTTCCTCAAATCTTTGTCGCTCTTACCAGATTGTGCTTATTTAGATTCCTACATATGTAGTCTTTTCTTCCCACACTGAACTCAGCTCCATGAAGACACTACCATTCTGTCCTAGAATCTTCACATACAGGGCAAATATATCCAAGAATTGTTTGCATTGAGACTGGATTGTTTCTTTGTATGAAACTAAGAGTGTATGGTTTCTCAGTCTGACCTTGGCTTAATCTTGCCTAATCCTGGCCTTGTTCTCTTTAGTACATTGGGGATGACAGTGGTAGCATTGTGCATGTGTTACAGGGTTGTACATGGACACATGATGTGCTGCCCAGTTCTTGGCACAGCTCCTTTTTTTAAAAAAATTTTTTTAAGTTTTTTTTCACTTTTTAAAATTTATTTTCCTATTATCAGCTTGATACAGTATTAATTCTTATCCTAATTGTGAAATGTTTCATTGTGGTTTGCCCAGTAATTGAGTAAAACCAAAACTTATAAGCCACAGTCATCCTAGGGTCCCCCCTGCTATATAACCTCCCTGGATCTGTGGGTTGCAGTCTGATTGTTCTTTGCTTTATATCTAGAATCCACTTATGAGTGAGTACATACCATGTTTGTCCTTCTGGGTTTGGGTTACCTCACTCAGGATGATTTTTTTTCTAGTTCCATTCATCTTCCTGCAAATTTCATGTTGTCATTGTTTTTCTCTGCTGAGTAGTACTCCATTGTGTATATGTACCACATTTCCTTAATCCATTCTTCAGTTGACGGGCATCTAGGTTGTTTCCAGGTTCTGGCTATTACAAAAAGCTTGGCAGAGCTCTTGAGTCACAGTGAAGCCATGGTGTGGAGTGCCCAGAGCACTAGTTAGAAGGTTACTTCTGTTGTGCCAAGACAGTCACATTCAGATCTGCACTTTCACCTGGAGCTGATGGCTGCATGTTGGACTTTGAACTAGATACTTAGGCACACAGTCCCTGTTCACTCACTATAGATGGGGTGCTGCTTTGCAAGGCTTGACTCCCTTGCCTTGTGCCCATGTGTCTTGTTCATCCTTATTCCCTCTCTTGTCATTGAACTTCCTGTGGTAAAACTTAGACTATTTTTGTTTTGTTGTGTGTTATGTATTATTGGATATGGTACTTTGTTGGAAGTGAATTACTTTAGTCAAATAACTTACTACTTAAGCCTGCTCAGGTTTTTAATTTAATTTATGAGAATATCTCACTAAGTAGTCTAGGTTAGCCTCAAACCCTAGGTATCCTTGCCTCAGCCTCCCAAGTAGTTGGGATTACAGATGTAGACCAGTATGCCCGGCTGAGCCTCTTACTTTCTTTGGTTTTTATTTTTACCCATGTTTGTGTGAATTTATACTGTATCAGAGGGTGTCTGCAGAGGTCAGAATGGGGCATTTTAATCCCCTGGAGCTTAAGTTACAGTTAACCACCCAAAGTGGGTGCTGAAAACCAAACTCTCAGGTCTTCTGCAAGAGAAGCTAGCTCCTGAGCCGGAGACATTTTCAGTAGAGATGCTGAAATCTTTATAGAGTAGAAAGTCTTTGTTTTTATTTAGTTAGTGGGGGTGGGAGGTGGGCATAGGTGTGTCATGTGGAGGTCAGAGGGTAACTTGCAGACCTTGGTTCTCCCCTCCCACCATGTGGGCCCTGGAATCAGACTCAAATTGTCAGAGACAACTTATTGGCCAAATTTGTTCCTGTTAAAAATGAGTGACATCGTGTGGTTTTTATTTTTGTGGGAGAGGTAGGAAGATGGGGGCTCTATCTGGCCACCTTTGCTTTTGCCCTAGTTATTTGGAAAGAACAGTTGGGTGCTTTTATTAGTTATTTCTGCTCAGCCTATGTGCCAAACCTAGAAACTGGGTCTTTCATTTTACTTAGGTGTTAGTTAAATGACTTATGCTTGGTTACACTGTCAGTAAGCATGGGGTGAAGCCAGTGTAGACTCCAGTTGTTTTGACTTCAGAGCAGTCTCCTACCCACTGTGTGAGCAGCCTTTGGTAGAACCCACCTTGGTGAACTCAAGCATAACCCTGAAAGTTCAGCCCAAGAACCATCCTTTTTGCTCAGTAGAAATTGAATACCATTTGAAGCTATGGGCTATAGAGGCTGTACTTACAGGTATGCAGTGGTTGGTGGCATCTATTTCTAGAAAGGTGACTGAAAATACAGCAAAAGAAATATTGGTTATATTGGGTGTTACTATTGAGTGAGCCCTGATCAGGTGGGAAGATGGAGACAGTGGAGACAGTGTGGGTTTTGTGTGTGTGTGTGTGTGTGTGTGTGTGTGTGTGTGTGTGTGTGTGTGTGAGTGAGTGAGAGAGAGAGAGAGAGAGAGAGAGAGAGAGAGAGAGAGAGAGAGAGAGAACTTGGATTTTGGTGGTTTGGTTTTATGGAGTTTCTTTTTTTAAAAAAATTATTTAATTTTATTTTATGTGAATTGGTGTAAGGGTGTCAGATCCCCTGGAACTGGAGTTACAGACAGTTGTAAACTGCTGTGTGGGTGCTTGGAATTGAACCTGGGTCCTCTGGAAGAGTAGTCAGTGCTCTTAACCATCGAGCCATCTCTCCAGCCCCTTGTGGAGTTTCTTTAATAGCTAAAACCTCTATTTTAGAAATACCTGCTGAGGCTGTTAGAGTCAAGCGGTCTCTCTTACATAAATCATGGTCAAGCACTCAGATGTGGTGATAGAAGAAACTGTCAGTCAGTTTTCTCTGCTGAAGCATTTGAAGAGGACTGTGTTTCAGATCCAACCTGGAGATCGGCAGCCAAGTACTACAGCTGCCTGTCAGAACTATAACTTACCAGTAGAGGGGGTTTTATTGTTTAAAATGTTTTGATAAATCAAACTTTCTATCTAAATAGGCTTTCCACGAATAGGACAGTGTCAGTCATGACACTCTAAAGGAATTGTGGTTATGTGGCTTAGCACACACCACTTTAGTACCTAGATGTGTGCTTGAGAAGCCAGCTGTAGTTTTGGAACCATATAAGCCTGTACCTGTGTCTCACACCTGTACTCACAGGGGACAATAACTTTGACAGTGTTTTCTGTCTGTTGTTCTGTAAGAACAGTTTCGATCATGGTGGGATTTTGTATGCTTCTAGTCTGATGACTAGAAGTTTTTACTTTGGTGTACTTTGTCGTGGTCTTTGTAGCAGCTTCCTGTGGCTGCTGCAACAAACTACCAGGCTCTTGGTGGCTTAAAGCAGGAGTGGTGTGCTGTGGTATCACCTGGATCAAGCCAGGGTGTGGAGAAGAGCTAGCCTTAGCCTCTCCTCAGTCTTTCATTGAAGGACATTTTTAGGGCATTAGGGTCTCTCACTTGGGTGGTTCAGGATGAAACTTGTCATAAAGCCCTACATTTAAATCTTCAGAGAACCTTTACCTTGTAACATTCACAAATTCCGGAGGGTAAACCGTTAACAAACATTGCATCCATGTTCAGTCCTCTCCCTTACTCTTTAGAGTAAATCACCCTTGCCAACTTACCACCGTCAGTGCTTTTCAAAACTAGCCTTGGTATTAGCCTGAAAAGGTGGTAGGTGAGGCTCTGCAGAGGAGTGAGTTCTTGGCCTCAGACCTGATTGATTCTCTTGGGTCCAGATGAGGATATGACATCTGAGGTACCTGGGGAGAGCTGTTGATCGGCAGAGATTGGTGCATCTGAGCTTAGTTGTACAGAAGTTAGAAACAGAAATTGTAAAGAAATTGCATCCCGCTGGTGTGTGTATCTTGCCTTACATTTTAGAGACCTGCTCTTTGATTCTTTGACTGTAGGTGCTGATAAACACTTGCGTGACAGTGCCATTGTAGGTGGAAGCACCATGTGAGTTTACAGAAATAAGTATCTCCTAAGCGTCCTTCTTTGGTTTCCTAACACTCTTACCAAGTCACCTGGCTTCTCAAACAGGATGCTTTCCAACAATATAGTCCGAAGCGAGAGTTGCCATAAATTCAGAGTTGCTTCCTAGAAAATTGTCAACTGTCTGAAGTCTCTATAAGAGCATCCACTGCTCTTAACCTCTGAACCATTTCTCCACCCCTCTGCAGAATTTTTACAAGCAGTTTATGTAAAACATTAAACAAAAAACTCTATCTACCATCTTGGATAACGTTAAAAAGAATTGGAAGCAGAGTCCTCCAAGACTGTCAGCTCAGGAGCACTGACCAGCACTATGCTTTCATCCAAAGACTGGGTGGGTCCAGTGTTGGTGGACATAGGGCACGTACTTCTTGAACCAAGTACATTTCCTGAGACAGCTGTGCTTTCTTCTGAAACTGGCTAAACTATCAAAGCTTTGGTATTTTTCTGAATATAAGTAAATAGATTGATTACAGTTATTTAGGGAAAACAATCCCCCCTCCTCTAAAGGCAACTGTAGTGTTCTCTTGGGAGGGGCCTGTGGTAGTGGATAGGTGTTCTTTTCCTTAATGATGGTATAATACGATAGCATTACAAGTTTCCATTTCAATTCTTTTGGAAGGGATTTTATACTGTTTTTGAGGTGGGGGTCTCACTATGTAGCTGACCTCAAAATCATGATTTTTTGTTTAAGCCTCTAGAGTTCTGAGATTACAGGTTGTCGTGCCTAGCCTTCCTTTTTTTTTTTTTTTCTCCCGAGACAGGATTTCTCTGTGTAACCTTGGCTGTCCTGGATCTCGCTCTGTAGACCAGGCTGGCCTCAAACTCACAGAGATCCGCCTGCCTCTGCCTCCCAAGTGCGGGGATTAAAGGCGTGCACTACCACCACCACCACCACCACCACCCTGGCAGCCTTCCTTTTAATTCCCTAAATACTTTCCTTATTTTAGCAGTTTTGTAATGTTTCACACTGGTCCTAAATAACCCCCCCCCCCAATCTGTTTCATCTTAGAAACTGAGAAACCTTCCCTCTTCTCCCAGTTGTTGATCCAGTCACTCTTTCTCCCTTAGTGTTGGTGAATCAGCCTCTGGGGAATGATGCTGCCATTTCTAGTGCAATCACTGTATGTTTCCTCAGAACCTAGTTGCATCATTTTTAGATGCAGGATCACCTCTTGGGACTTCATCATCTTCCACTTAAATAAGCATGTCACTCCAGTCTAGAAAATTAACTTTTTAATAGCAAATTCTTGATGTATTCTTTGACAGTATCATACACAGAAACAGTGTATCTTGACCATACCCCCAACTCCTCCCTCCACTCTTCCCAGCAACGGCAACACGTCCTCTTCACTCCTTCTTGTACCTCCCGCAGCACATCCTCTTCACTCCTTCTTGTACCTCCCGCAGCACATCCTCTTTACTCCTTCTTGTACCTCCCGTGACACATCCTCTTCACTCCTTCTTGTACCTCCCGCAGCACATCCTCTTTACTCCTTCTTGTACCTCCCGCAACAACACATCCTCTTCACTCCTTCTTGTACCTCCCGCAGCACATCCTCTTCACTCCTTCTTGTACCTCCCGCAACACATCCTCTTCACTCCTTCTTGTATCTCCCGCAGCACATCCTCTTCACTCCTTCTTGTACCTCCCGCAGCACATCCTCTTCACTCCTTCTTGTACCTCCCGCAGCACATCCTCTTTACTCCTCCTTGTACCTCCCGTGACACATCCTCTTCACTCCTTCTTGTACCTCCCGCAGCACATCCTCTTTACTCCTTCTTGTACCTCCCGCAACAACACATCCTCTTCACTCCTTCTTGTACCTCCCGCAGCACATCCTCTTCACTCCTTCTTGTACCTCCCGCAGCACATCCTCTTCACTCCTTCTTGTACCTCCCGTGACACATCCTCTTTACTCCTTCTTGTACCTCCCGTGACACATCCTCTTCACTCCTTCTTGTACCTCCCGTGACACATCCTCTTCACTCCTTCTTGTACCTCCCGCAGCACATCCTCTTTACTCCTTCTTGTACCTCCCGCAACAACACATCCTCTTCACTCCTTCTTGTACCTCCCGCAGCACATCCTCTTCACTCCTTCTTGTACCTCCCGCAGCACATCCTCTTCACTCCTTCTTGTACCTCCCGCAGCACATCCTCTTCACTCCTTCTTGTACCTCCCGTGACACATCCTCTTTACTCCTTCTTGTACCTCCCGTGACACATCCTCTTCACTCCTTCTTGTACCTCCCGTGACACATCCTCTTCACTCCTTCTTGTACCTCCCGCAACACATCCTCTTCACTCCTTCTTGTCCCTCCCGCAGCATATCCTCTTTACTCCTTCTTGTACCTCCCGCAGCACATCCTCTTTACTCCTTCTTGTACCTCCCGCAGCACATCCTCTTCACTCCTTCTTGTACCTCCCGCAGCACATCCTCTTCACTCCTTCTTGTACCTCCCGCAGCACATCCTCTTCACTCCTTCTTGTACCTCCCGCAGCACATCCTCTTCACTCCTCCTTGTCCCTCCCGTAACGTCTTTGTAACCCACTGAGTCTAGTTCGTATTGCCTGTTGCCTGCTGGAATATTGACTGATGCTGCTGTCTTGAACTTGTCCAGACAACCACAACTATAGTGAGTTCATGAGAGAAGCAGCTCTATTATATCTGGAAGACAGCATTTCATGGCACTCCTCCCCATCATCCTGCTCTTACGTTCTTTCCACCCCTTCTTTCTGATGTTCTCTGAGCCTTCAAGATAGGACTAGGGTTTGATACAGCTGTCCCATTTTGGGCTGAACACTCAATAGTCACTTATTCTCAGCACTTTGACCAGTTTTTAATCTTCTGGATTAAGTGCTGACTGTTGCAGAGAGAAACTTCTCTGCCCAAGGTTGAGGGCAACACTGACCTGTGTGTATAAACATAAATATTTAGGAGGCATTTTGACATGCCCATTTAGCAAGTCACCAGTAGTCGGTTCCCCACCATTACCCTCCCCCCTTATTTCCTTTAGACAGGGTCTAATGTGTTCCAGACTGACCTCAAATTGAGGCTGGTGTTTTAACTACTGATCCTCCTGCCTCTGCATCACACGTTTTGGGATCATAGGCATCTATTACCATGCCCACCAGTTGTTAAAAAGTTTAACACAAGAGCTAAACAGGTGGCTCAGCAGTGTAGAGTACTTACGCTTTTGCAAGGATCTCAGGGTTAAGTTCCTTCCCAGCATCCATGTAGCAGTTACAACATTTTATAACTCCAGTTCCTGGTGATCCAGTACCTCAGGTAGCACACTCCCTGAAGCACTGTAAGAACCATTATGCAGCCAGGTGGTGGTGACGCCTGCCTTTAACCCCAGCACTCAGAAGAGATCCACCTTGCATCTGCCTTCAGCCTCCCAAATAAACAAATTTTAAGAATTAAACTCAGGCCGGGCGGTGGTGGCGCACGCCTTTAATCCCAGCACTCGGGAGGCAGAGCCAGGCGGATCTCTGTGAGTTCGAGGCCAGCCTGGGCTACCAAGTGAGTTCCAGGAAAGGCGCAAAGCTACACAGAGAAACCCTGTCTCGAAAAAACCAAAAAAAAAAAAAAAAAAAAAAAAAAAAAAAGAATTAAACTCAGACCCTAAAAGCCATCTCAAATTAATCAGTCTATTTCTAGCATCCCTTAATCCCTGGATTTAATTTACATACATCTTCCCTAGCATTTGAGACTTTTCTTTTGCTAATCTTCTTCTTTGTCCTGCCATCTTTTTCAGTACATACTCTGTATTCTTCAGTGCATGTTAGAGACACAAATCCATGTGGGCTGTTTATTTCTTAGCAGGGCTGTCATCAGTGGCCTGTCCTGACTTGCCTTCTGAATCTCTGCAGCCTCTACCCAAGATGACTCCTCCTTGAAGTGCTGTTCCTGGGTTGCTCTTTGTCCCTCCATCCTGCTCCTTGTCCCAGGGTGCTTTGTCCTCACCTTGACTCTTTTTTAAAAGATTTATTTATTTATTATGTACACAGTGTTCTGCTTGCATGTATGCCTGCACACCAGAAGAGGGCACCAGATCTCATTACAGATGGTTGTGAGCCACCATGTGGTTGCTGGGAATAGAACTTGGGAACTCTGGAAGAGCTGCTAGTGCTCTTAACCTCTAGCCATCTCTCCAGCTCAACTTTTTTTTTTTTTAAGATTTATTTATTTATTATGTATACAGTGTTCTGCTTGCATGTATGCCTGCACACCAGAAGAGGGCACCAGGTCTCATTATAGATGGCTGTGAGCCACCATGTGGCTGCTGAGAATTGAACTCAGGTCCTCTGGAAGAGCAGCCAGTGCTCTTAACTGCTGAGCCATCTCTCTAGCTCCAGCCCTTGACTTTTGATTATTAACTGGTCTTCTCCGTTCTTAAACTTACTTTATCCACACCCAGATCTAGACAAATCTGGTTCTGTACCTTGAATGAAGTACCATCAGCACCATGCCACCAGATGGTACCCCAGCCTGTTTCTCAGTCCTGTGTCAGTTGCTCTAGTCCACTTGGCTCTCCAGTCAGTAGTCAAGAAATGACCAAAGCCTGAATTCCTGTAGTCTTTGTCAACTGCCTCAGGAGTTTTCTTGTGGACTTATTGAATCCTCATTGTCTCACTTCCACATTTAGTTTCTCAGTAAGTGCAATCCATAAAACCTTCAGAGAAGACCCTGAAGCCAGCCAATTCTTGCTAGGTAGTGCAAGCCAGTGGTTCATCTTTGCTTTTAATTTGTGAGCTCTTTACAATGGTAACCTGCCAGCATGGTCCTTTAAAACTGAAGTGGATGCTAACACCGCTCTGCTCCCTCTGTTTCTGAAGGAATAAATGCTATCTCTTAGTGGCTTCTAAAGCCCACCTTCTGTTGCCTGTTCCTTTTAGCCTCTCTGCCTTGCCCTGCCCCTCTACCCTCTTGTCTGCTCAGGCCACACTAGGCTTTGAAGGTGTTTCTGCCCTGGGCTGGTGTTTGCTTTCTCTGTTCCTAGTACACCTTTGATTGCAGCTAGCTTCCTCTCTTCCCTCAGCTTTCTGAGAAAAAGTCATCACACCTGCTTGACCAGAAACACTCCTGCTTACACTTCTTTTCTGTTCTTTAAAAAGAATGTGCTGACTGACATTCTTTTTAAAACAATGCTGTTATGAACATCAGTGTACAGATATCTTTGTAATTCCTGCTTTCAGGGTTTTTTTTGGTTTTTTTGGTTGGTTTGGTTGGTTTGGTTTTTTGAGACAGGGTTTCTCCGTGTAGTTTTGGTACCTGTCCTGGATCTCACTCTATAGACCAGGCTGGCCTCAAACACACAGAGATCCACCTGGCTCTGCCTCCTGAGTGCTGGGATTAAAGGCGTGTACCACCACCACCCAGCTGAGGCTTTTTCTTAAAGGTATATTTATGTGTATGAGTGTTATGCATACATATGTCTGTGCACTGTATGCAGGCCTGTTCTTGAGGCAAGAAGAGGGTATTGGATCCCTTGGAACTTGAGTTACAGACAATTCTGAGCCACCATATAGGTGCTGGGAGTTGAACCTGGGTCCTCTGCAAGAGCAACAAGTGCTCTTAACTGCTGAGCCATTTCTTCAGCCTCATTGGGTTTTTTGTTTTTGTTTTTTTCAAATTTATTATTATGTATGTGCCATGATGCACATGTGCAGGTCAGGACAACTTCTGCCTTTATGTAGGTCCTAGGGATGGAACTCAGGTTGCCAGGCTTTTGAGGAAACCTCCTTACCTACTGAGCCATTTAAGTTTGCTTTGATTTATTTGTTTATTTGATTGTTTGTCGTTTCCTGGTATATATTTCCCACAGGTGGGATGGGGAGATGGATCAGTTGATAAAGTGCCTGAGGAGCTGAGTTCAGATCCCTAGCACCCATTTAAAAGCTGGATTTAGCAGTATATCATGAAATTAGATAGCAAACCAGCTGGGTATGGTGGTTCATGCTTTTAATCACATCTCTAGGGAGGCAGAGGCAGGAAGGTCTCTGTGAGTTTGAGGCCAGCCTTGTCTAGAGAGCAAGCTCCTATGCAAAATCCTTCAGTGACAACAGAGTCCCATTCAGGAGCATCTGCTGAGCCGGAGACAGATACAGACTGACACAAGCGCTTCCTATCCTGTGGACTGTTCAGACAGCAACGTTGGTTGACCACAGTGTACCAGCCCTGTTGTAGTTAGTTGTTCTTTGGCTGTTAACCTACATTCTGTCACAGCCATAGCAGCTTGCAGTGCTGGGATGATTTGCAGTGAGCTTTCCTAAAACTAAAACTTAGGAAAGATTTCCTTGGTAGAATTTCTGGTAGATTAAATTTCTGTGCCATTAACTTTCTTTTTATTTTTTTTATCATTTTATTTTTTTTTTAAGGTTTTATTTATTATGTATACAGTGTTCTGTTTGCATTATGCCTGCAGGCCAGAAGAGGGCACCAGATTTCATTATAGGTGGTTGTGAGCCACCATGTGGTTGCTGGGAATTGAACTCAGGACCTCTGGAAGAGCAGCCAGTGCTCTAAACCTCTGAGCCATCTCTCCAGCCCCCCATTAACTTTCTTAAAAAGAAAAGAAAGTTGTCCTCTCTTCTTTACCCTGGCAGATGGTACAGTGAAAGAATGATTTAAAACAATTGTCCTCACACTGACATGTGCACCACACAGAGGTGTTACCACAACTGGGGTTCTTCCTTTGAGTCCCCTGAGTGCAACTCTCAGTTGCAATTTAAAGAGTCTGCATAGAGCAATTGCTGCCCTATTGGGACCCAAGTTCTGACCCAGCACCCAGGTCAGGCAGCTCTCAAATTTGTAACTCCAGCTCTAAGGAATATGATGCCCTTTTCTGGCCTCTGTGGGCACTCGCACAAACATCACATAAATTAAGTCTTTAAAGCCATATCTGTCAGTCCTGTTCTACAGTTACCCTTAAGGCTCCTAAAAACACATTCTTCAGGCATTATTCATAAGTGGTGTGTCACATGGAACATCTTGGGACAGATTTTCAAAAGGACCAAAAGACCTTGAGGTTCTCTTTGTCTTTTTTCCTAGAGGTACAGAACTAAACTAAGTGCTGAGCCCAAAGCACAGTAGCAGGAGAAGTAGGGAGGTCATGGGTGGTGGCATCTGTGTGTCCTGATGTATGTATGCTTGAGCCTTAGCACTGGGAGTATCTAATAAAATTTAAAGAGGCCAGGCAGTAACTAATTCACAGTTCAAGACAGTATGGACATATTTTTGCAGTGCAGCAGTTTAGACTACAACATCTACTAATAGCTGAGGGTTCTAGTCCATTGTGTGTTGTCCCAGATGCTGGTGGTGGAGACAAGAAGACTGGATTCTGGGCTGGAGAAGTGGTTCAGTGATTAAGAACACTGGCTGCTCTTACAGAGGACCAGAGTTTGATTCTCAGCATCCACATGGCAGCTCACAACCATCTATAACTCAGTTCCAAGGGATCTAAAACCCTCTTCTTCCTCTTTGGGCACCAGGCATGCGCATGGTGTACAGACATGCATGCAGGCAAAACACCCATACACAGAAAGTAAAGATATTGTTTAATTGGTCCTTTAATTTAAAAAACTTTTATTTGGCTGGGCAGTGGTGGTGCATACTTTTAATCCCAGTACTTGGGAGGCAGAAGCAGGTGGATCTCAGTGAGTTCAAGGCCATCCTGGTCTACAAAGCAAGTTCTAGAACAACCAGGACTGTTACACAAAGAAACCCTGTCTTGAAAAAACAAAACAAAATAAATTTATGTGGGAGGGGAAGTGGTCATGTGAAGCAGTGCTCATGTGGCAGTGAAAGTCATCTTGTTCTCTCCTTTTACTGTGTGGGTTTGGGGGATCAGACACATGTTGTCAGCTTTGGTGACAAGCAGTCTCACCCACTGAGCCATCTTGTTGCTCTTCTAGAGGACCTTAGTTTGGTTTCCAGCACCCACAACTGCTTGTTAACTCCTGCTCCAGACTATCCAACATCTTCCAAGGGCACTGCACACACATGACATACAGTAATGTAATTCTGTCTTTCTTCCCAAGCTTCAACATTGTACACAGTATTTGATCATCAGTAAAAGGTTACAAAATTCAAGACTGAAGAGGTGGTTTAGTGGGTAAGAGCATATACTGCTCTTGCAGAGGACCTGTGTTCAATTGCCAGCATCCACATCAAGCATCTCATAGCCCCCTGTAACTCCATCTTCCAAGGGCACCAGAAATCTTCAAAAAAATTTAAGTTTTTAAATAAAATTTATTGTTTAGATAATATTTAGTTTATGTCTGATGTAGTTTGAGCAGGAGCTTTTCTCTGAGTTTAATGAAGATCCTACAAGAGCTGAAAGGCAGGTACAATAAAAGTTAAACAGTACCTGTAAATAGAAACAGACCCAGAGGAAAGTACCGGAGAGACCATTACCTCAATATCAGCCAGGCATCTTTACCTTTGCCCGACCCCCCCTTTTCCCTTTTGTGAAGTCATTCACAGAGCTGTGAAGGCACATAGAAATGGATGTTTTGTGTTTGTATCGTTAAAGGTGTGCATTCCTTGATGGCCTTCAGAATTTATCATGAGCTAGGGTTGTGGTTCAGTGGTAGAATACATGTTTATCCTGTGTGAGACCCTGGCTTTAGTCATCGCTCTCAACAGTGGTTATCACTTGTAGTTTTCTATGCCTTTGGGAAGAGAAAGATCCATGTGTGTTATCGATATAGCAGGAGAGCCATGGCTGGAAGTGCTGAGTTGCATTGTTTCTGTAGCAGGCTAGCTGCAGCATTTCAGCTGTGCACTGATGGGGTTGTGCAGTTACTCACAGACTCCCTTCAGTTTTGAGGTTCTACAGTTTTGCATGTTCTCACTTGTGCTCTTTATTCTGAATAAACTAAAGTGTCATTCTTAGTGAGGTGACATCACAACCAGCATTGTCAGTCATTCATTTAACATCAGCAGAGGGACCTATCAGACCCTCAAATAAATCCCCTTCCCTAAACCCAGCTCATTAAGGTTCAGATAATGAAGAATACTGTGTACACATTGCTTCCCTCAATTTTCTTACCATTGTGAGGCACAGGAAGGCACATGTTTCCAAATGGGTATGACTCTGGTACTGGAATATGGGTCCTTAAATGCCTTCAAACAGCAGAAAGATGGGAAATTCATGTCATGAGTCTGGAGATCAGAGGACAACTTGGGAGAGCTGGGTCTTTCCTTTCAACCCATGGGGGCCTGGGAATCAGGCTTGGATCCGGTCGGTTTCTTACGCAGTAAGTAAAGAGTTAAAGGTTACAGTAGTCCCTTTGTGGGGTGGACAGAACTTCACCTAGATGCCTTTTCCTAAGCTTTTCTAGAGACAAAGGAGATTAATTCTCTTGTAGTTCTCTAGAACTAACAGTTCCTAGAGGTTACCATTGTATTGTGCGTTCTTGAGCTGTGCTCAGGTGATAATGGATCTCTGCTCTTGGTAACTGGAAAGGAAATGTTCATGGAGCTGGAAGCCGGCTGTGGGAAGTTTGGGGCACTCCACTTGAGACTGGCATGTGGTGGTGGAAGGGAGACAAGAGTGGTCTGTGTGTCTTTCTTACAGTCTGTGGACATGGTCTTTCATATATTTACCTCCCCGTTTTGTTTTGTTTTTCATGTTTTGTTTCTGTTAGGAGAGAACATTGAAATTATTCTCTAAGCTATCTGAAGAGAGTGACTAAATGCTCCTGGGTCAGGCTGTCTGTGGGTATGAAGTGGTTGGGAGACTCCAAGAACATGGTGGTGAATGGCAGGAGAAATGGAGGCAAGTTGTCTAATGACCATCAGCAGAATCAATCAAAATTACAGCACTCGGGCAAGGACACCCTGAAGACTGGCAGAAACGCTGTTGAGAGGCGGTCCAACAGATGTATGTACACGCTTCATCTCACTGTTTTGATTGTGGTGTGGCTTTGTTCCCTTCAGCGTCCATGTGCCTCTATTCTCACAGTCAGCAACAGAGTCTTTGCATTCTCAGAAGTCCATTTTAATTCCTTTTTCTTTGTGTGTGTGTGTGTGTGTGTATGTGTCCCATTATGTTGCCCGAGTTTGACTTAAACTCCTGGGCTCAAGTGATCCTCCTGCTTCAGCCTCCAAAGTAGTTGGGGCTACAGACACAATGGCAGTTTTGATTCTTACCATGTAAAATATAAAACAAGTTTCTTGCTTTATGTAATATCTGTGATGCTCATAACTTGTAGAAGGTTTATCTGTTCTGTAGGAGTTTTAAAATGCTAGCTACTACTGAATTTCTTATATTTAAGTATAAAGAAATGCCTTGCTGTGACTTCCATAAATGCTTCATGGAGCAAGCTGGACCATACAGTCACCTCTTCTATGAGGAGTGGATGGAGAAGAGATGACCCTTAGGGTATCCTCATAGTCCTTGTCATCTGTTCAGATTTCATGGACTGCTGAGTTACAGGGAAATCCTATGATAAGAAGTTACTTCTGACTCTCTATGGTTCCTGGTAGGGAAGAGGCTACTTTTCTGAGAGTTGAAGACATTGTAGGATGGTTCCCATTTCTTAACTCTTCTCCACAATAAAATACCCTAGAACAAGCCTATGCCTGAGTGTTACAGGAATATTACTCAGAAGTATCCACCCATGTTAAAGGGTGACTCTTTAATTTCTGCCTTTCCTAACATCAGTCAGCCACTATGGAAGTTCTTCAGTTGTGTTGGGGCTCTCCCGCTGTTTTCTGTGGTTTCAAAAGATGGTGTGAGCTCTGTTGTGTTTTCTCCTTAGCTCTCAGAGTTGATGTTGTTCATTGGGATCAGGTGCCTTTACTCCTTCCAGATCTGCTCAGATCAGTGTTTCTGTGGAAAATTGGGCATAATTCCTGTTTGAAATTAAGAATGTGAGGGAGTCCAAAACTAACTAACTCTTCCCTGCATGGTTACCAGCTCCCCCCAGGCATCTTCCAGCAGAGGCTGACAACTGTGCCCTCTCAGTGCCATTGCTCTGGTCAGAAAACTAGGCACTTGTGCAACTTATCAATAAAATTGTTGGCCTCTGATTATGCATAAAAGTTTTTAGTAAAAGGTTTAGTTTAAGTTAAATTGTTGAAGATACAGAATGTGAGAAGACAGCATCATGCTCAATGTTGTTGGGCAGGTTGAACGGTGCAGAGAGCCAGTGGCAGAGGAGAAGGAGCACAAAGTGTTCGTATTAGAGATGGTCAGCCTGACTTAAAACCAGGGCCCACAACACACAAAGCTAACTGCTGACAGCACTGACGAGAAAGTGGACATGCAGCAGGAAGCAGGGCCTAGAGCAACCCACTTTGAGCAGTGGGCCCAGCCATGGGCCAAAGTGAACAGGCAGAGGGTAGATTTAAACAGCCCTGTTTAAATCTAGACCCATCAGATACTAGTAGAACATTCTGTTCACCAAACAGCATTATATTTATTATTCTCAAGTATACATGAAATATTCTCCAGGACACATCATATGCCAGGCCATGTAACAAAAGTAAGCAAACTTAAAAAGATTGAATTCATAAAAATTTCTACCATAGAGTGAAAATTAGAATCAATACAAATTTACTAGTGCACCCTCATAAATCAAAAAGGAAAGCAAGTTGAGTAAGGTGACACATACCTTAATCCCAGCACTTGGGAGGCAGAGGAAGGAGGATCTCTGTGAGTTCAAGGCCAGCCTGGGAGAAATAAACCCAAATAAACTTTTAATAAGTAATCATTTAAAATCAGCAGAGCCTACCCACAAAGAAAATCTCAGGCCCAGAGGGCTTCATCGGTGAATTCTCTGAGATGTCTCAAGGATTGATACTCATTCTTGAGAAAGTCTTAGGAATGCTTGTAACTCATTTTCTTACCCTGATGCCAAAACTAGATATCACAAGAAAAGTACAGACTACTATTGCTTCTGAATATGAACAAAAGTATCCTTCACAAAAATACTAGAAAACCAGTTTGAAGATGGAAACCAGCTGGTATAGCATTTATCTAGAATCCCATCTCCAAGGCCTTGGGATTTCATTCCCAAGCACTGAAGAAATGTATGGGAGTGCATGTGCATGCATTCATGTGTGTATATGTTCCTTTAGGTGAGTGCACGAATGTATTCAAGTATTCATGAATATGTGTGGAAGGCAGAAATAGATGTTGGGTGTCTTCTTCACTCTCCACTTTTTTTTTAAAGGTGCGTGTGTGGTTGTGATTGAATGTGGATGTATAGGTCTAGAGGACAGAGGTTGACATATGCCTTCCTCTGTCACTATGTACTTTTGGAGACAGAGTGTTTTCACTGAACCTGGAGCTTGCTCTCTTTTGGCTAGACTGACTGGCCAGCAAGCCCCTGGGTCAGCCTTTCTCTGTCCCCATGTCCCCAACTCCCTCTGGTGCTGGGGTTATAGACACTACACCATTGTACCCAACTTTCATATGGGTGTAGAGGATCCAAAATCAACCCACTGAGCCATTTCCTTAGACCATACTTGTATTTGTTTTGATCATGTGGTATGTGTGCATGTGATACACATGTAGAAGCCAGAAGTCTCTTTATCATTTTTTATAATTTTTAAAAAATTTATTTAATGATTTAATGTGTGTGTGTTCGTGTACGTATGTGCAGTGTCATGCATGTGTAATAGTGTGCATGTAGAGGTCAGAAGACAACTCAGAAAAGTCAGTTCTCTCCAGAATGTATATTCTGGGGATTGAACTCAGGTTAACCTATCAGGCTAGGTGGCAAATACCCATCTTTTTGGTTTTTTTTTTTTTTTTTTTTTTGAGATAGGGTCTCTTACTGAACCTGGAGCTCATCAGTTTGGTTGACTAGACTGGATACCCAGTGAGCTCCAGGGATTCTTCTAACTCCACCCCTTCAGCCTATCCAAATGTGTGATACCACCCCTGGCTTTTATGTAGGTGCAGGAGATCTGAATTTAGATCTTGATGCTTGCCCAGCATGCACTTCGCTTAATGAGCCATCTCCCTGACCCCTCAGAGTTAGTCTTTGAATGAGCCATTTAGAAATGAAGTTAATGGTGGCACGTGCCTATAATTCTAGCCCTGGGAGATGAAGGCATGAAGATAGAGGTCATCCCAGCTACATAGTGAGTTCAAAACCATCCTGGACTACATGAAACCCTCCCTTCTTTACCTTTGTATCCTGCACATACCCAGGGAGCCACTTAGAACAAGCACATTAGACATGTTATCTTACTCTCTCTGAACAGCAGCTGCAGAGTGAATTTAGAAAACTGTTTTTCATGTGTCAAAAATGATTTGTGGGGCTGGAGAAAAAAAATGTTTACTGTTCTTTCCGAGAACCTAAGTTTAGGGTCTAGACCCTCTTCTGGCCTTAACAGCTCCCACATGTATGTGGTTTACATAAACTCACACAGGCACACATACATATGTATGAAGTACAGAGCTGGGCATAGTGGCACATGCTTGTAATCTTAGTACCTGTCAAGGTGAGGCAGGAGGATTGCCTAAATTTGAAGTCAGCCTGTGCTATATAACAAGATTCTGTCTCAGAAAACAAGCCAGGCAGTGGTGGTGTACACCTTTAATCACAGCACCTTGGAGGCAGAGTCAAGTGAATCTCTTGAGTTCAAGGCCAACCTGGTCTGCAGATACAGAGTGAGTTCCAGGACAGTCAGGGCTACACAGAGAAACCCTGTCTTGAGGGGGGTGGGGGGGAGGAAAAGAAGGAGAAAGAAGACAACAAACAAAACATAGAGATAGAGTTAAGAAAATTTCATTTACTAATCCCAGCATTCTGAAGGGTGAGGCAGGGGAATTGCTAAAGTTCAAGACCAGCCTAGACTACATGGCAAGAACCTTGCTTAAAAAATCACAACATTCGGAAGGCAGAGGCAGGCAGATCACTATGAGTTTGAAGCCAGCCATGTCTACAAGTTCCAGGACAGCCAGGGCTACAAAAAGAAACTTGTCTTGAAAAACCATGGGGAGGTGGGAGAAAATTAAAAACTGAGGATGTAGGTTTGTGATAGAGTGATTCACCTGTCATGTAAGAAGCTCTGGGTTCAGCCCTGAGCACTACTAATAGAAACATCTCATTTACAGTGCCACCCCAAAATAGCAATAAGAATCTACATAGTATTAAAGGTATATCTGAAAACTGAAAAACATTGTTGAAAAAAATTGAAGACCAAATAGGCGGACTAACATGTTGTTTGTTCATTGATTAGACAAGAAATGGGAATACTCTTCAGGTGTCACAATCCCATTGGCATATTTGAAAAAAATGACAAATCCTAAAACACAGAAATTCAAGGAACCCAGAATAGCAAACAATGTTTGGGGTTGGGGAAATGAAGTTAAGAAACTATGGTTCTTCTATTTCTTTTTTTTTCTTTACCTTTTTAGAGCTTTATTAGAAGGAAGGAGAGAGAGACAGAGACAGAGAGACCGTGCACGCGGAGGGGAAGTACAGAGAGAATAGGAACCTATGGTTCTTCTATTTCAAAACTTCCTTAACAGGCTGGAGAGATGGCTCAGTGGTTAAGAGTACTGGCTGCTCTTCCAGAGGTTCTGAGTTCAATTCCCAGCAACCATGCAGGCATACATGCAGGCAGAACACTGTATCCATAATAAATAAATTAATCTTTTTAAAAAACAAACCAAAACTTTCTAACTGCTACAGTACTCAGCACAAGGATGATCCAGTGCATCTGTGGTCCTGGAGTAGATTTGAGAACCAGAATAAACTCAGTTTTGATCTGTCTGCAAAGGTAGGAGGCTTTGCTAGGACTAAAGTTCATGGTTTCTAGATAAGTGCCTCCCCTCCCCATTGAGCTGCATCCCCAGCCCTGGTTTTTTTTTTTTTTTTTTTTTTTTTTTTTTTTGGTTTTTTCGAGACAGGGTTTCTCTGTGTAGCTTTGCGCCTTTCCTGGTACTCGTTTTGGAGACCAGGCTGGCCTCGAACTCACAGAGATCCGCCTGGCTCTGCCTCCCGAGTGCTGGGATTAAAGGCGTGCGCCACCACCGCCCGGCGGTTTTTTGTTTTTTAATAGAGGTCAGAAAAAATACAATGAAGGAGAATCAAATTTTTGTATCCAGAGTGAAGAGAACCTGGTACACTATGTGTGTGAAAAGTTAAAAGTCGCAGGAGCAAACACAGGCAACATTTTCCTGACTTGACTTTAGACAGTGTTCTTCTAAATAGGACATTAAAGACACAAGAAACAAGAAAGAAATTCAAAATCACAAACCACATGTTAAAGGAAATCACCAAAAAGTGATAAGATAACCACAAAGTAGGAGAACTAGTTCCAAATCATATATCTACAAAGGGCCACCTCCAGAATACACAAAAGTAAAGACAAAGTCCAACTTTAAAATGGACTAAAGATCTGAGTAGATATGTTGCTCCAGAGATACACAAACAGCCAGTAGCATATTTATTTAGTCAGCCCAGAATGCAAATCAAAACTCCACAGTACCACTTCACTGCCACCTGGACAGCTAGAGTCAAGATGACAGGCAGTACCTGCTGTTGGCAAGGACTGGGAGCCTTTGACTCCCCAACTCTGGTAGAAATGAGATTCCCCACTGGGAGCACTTTGTGGACACATAGTATTTTTATACAGAGGTTTGTGGCAGCATTACCCATAATAGTCCCCAAATGGAAACAGGTCAGATGTATACCAGCTGCAGTGAAGTATTTGAACCATAAGGACAAAAATACTGATAAGCCAATCACAGAGGATCACACATACTTTGCTTCCACTATGTGAAGTTTTCAGAACAGGCAAATGGAAAGAGACAAAGGAGATTAATGGTTGCTGCTGCAGTCTGAGCAGTTGGCGAGGACAGTAAGGCTTCTTTTGGGTCAAGATGGGGAGATGGTGATGAGGGAACAGTTCTGTGAATCTATTAACCATTGATTGTTTGTTTTACCTGGTGAATTGTGTTGAAGATCAGTTGTATTTCAACACAACTTTGAGAAAATGCAGCAGGTTTAGTCTTAAGGACATATATATCTCAGTGCTTGCCATGGTGCATGAAGCCCTAGGTTTGACCCAGGCAACAGTTTAGGTTGCTTTTTGTTGTTGTTTTGATTTTTATATGTATGGGTGTTTTGCCTGCCTGTATGTCTGTATATGTGCCCAGTGCCTTCAGAAATCAGATCCCGTGCCACACAGTGATGGTGCACGCCTTTAATCCCAGCGCTCAGGAGGCAGAGGCAGAAGGATCTCTGAGTTTGAGGCCAGCCTAGTTTACAGAGCTTGTTCCAGGACAGCCAGGGCTACACAGAGAAACCTTGTCTCAAAAAAAAAAAAAAAAGTAGTCAAATCTCCTGGGACTGGTGTTACAGACAGTTGTGAGCTGTTGTATAGGTGCTGGGAATTGAACCCAGGTTCTCTGGGAGAGTAGCCAGTGCTCTTAATGGCTGAGCCATCTCTCCAGCCTCTTAGATAACTTTTCACATGCCTACATGCAAATATTTTGATTGCAAAAATCATGTATCTACTCCTTAGCAAGGACTCGTGTTTATTTTGTGAAAGAATGGATGAAAAGGTTAAAGCTCCCACTGTGTCTCATTCTCCTGAGCACTTTGTAAATTATGTGCTAATTCCAGGAGCAGACTGAACACTGTACCATCAGCCTTCGACGCTGATGAAGCTTTGTTCCTGGCCATGCCTTGTCTGCATTGCTTCTTGACAGCGAGACCCAACCACTTACGTTATCCACTCATTGAGAATTCTCTCAAACAGAAGTTAGGGAGAAATCAACCTCTCATTTTCATTCCACTTCTTTCCTTGCATCTGTGTAACTCTTAATCCCAGGCAAGTTTTTTAACCTCTGGTTCTCAGTTGCCCATAAAAAGAGGATATTGAGCCGGGCGGTGGTGGCGCACGCCTTTAATCCCAGCACTCGGGAGGCAGAGGCAGGCGGATCTCTGTGAGTTCGAGGCCAGCCTGGTCTCCAAAGCGAGTTCCAGGAAAGGCGCAAAGCTACACAGAGAAACCCTGTCTCGAAAAACCAAAAAAAAAAAAGAGGATATTGACCAACTTAATTTCTTCAGACCCATTGGTTCCTGGGATCCATATTTGTGGCCTTTCCTCGTGACTGTCTGCATCCCTTTTGCTTCATTCTCCCTCAGCCCTGTCTGTAATGGCCTGGTGTGCTGTCTTTACTGTTTCTGGAGAGGAAAAGAAAGCCAGCTCTCAACTCCCTTGACCCTGTTCTTAGGAAACCTGATATTGTCAACTGCCCACATTCTCTCAGTGGTTGGATTTACTGCATCTGGTTTTCTGTTTTGATAAGGGATGCTGACTTCTTAATCACTAACAGTGATTGACGTAACTCCAGCTAACGATGCCAGTTTGGATGCAGTGGGGATTTTTAAGCAGATTGAGTAGTTTTCACCAAGTTTCTTTCTTTTGCTTTCCACAGGTCATGGTAACTCAGGATTTGAAGGGCAGAGTCGCTATGTGCCGTCCTCTGGAATGTCCGCCAAGGAGCTCTGTGAGAATGACGACTTAGCAACCAGTTTGGTTCTTGATCCCTATTTAGGTTTTCAGACACACAAAATGAATACTAGGTAATTGTAAGTCTTTTCCTGCATAGAGCCAGTAATGATGTCAAACTTAAGAAAACAGGTGGTATATCTTACTTATATTCAGAATTGTAAATGACAATAAAAGTAAAGTTCTTTGATACAGAACGGTTTCTTTGAGCCAAGAGAAGCAAGTGGAATCTGGAAAGGTGACCGACCGCCTTTCCATCCTGTGCTGGTGGGTCAGTTCATGACTTACATATTCTATAAGCAGTTGGGAACCTGTTTAGAGTCGAAGATGTTCTGTCAGTCAGAAGCTACTGCAGCAGTCTTGGAATACCTCATCTTTAATATCAGAGTTGTGGGGTCGTGGGGTGGGGGAGAGGAGAGACTGATTCACTTTCTGAGTGCTAGGCGTGCATTACCATGCCCAGCTCTGGTTCTTGGCATCTGAAGTCTCTGACTTTACTCTAGTTCTCTTAAGTACCATCTCTCCTTGGAGAAGACACAACTTATAAGTTCTTTCTCTCTTTGCTTCTGTGGCAAAGGGTTTTGAATCTGATGGAAATGGTGCTACTGGGGATTTAGAGATGAGACGCAGACTAAGCCCATTCCTTCTCATCTCCATGACACACAGGCTTCTTGATGTCCATGACCATCCAGGAAGAATTGGAAAACCAGGTCAATGAGCTCTGATTGTCAGGGGAGACAGGAACTGGAAGGAAGCCTTGCATACCCTTTCCTCTTTAAGATTTGTCCCTTTCTAGGAACTGAAGTGAAACATTGGATTAGAGCTGAGGCCGTTAGCAAAACTGCGCCCTGCTACCCACCTGTAGCCTTACTTACACTGCTTTGAGTCCAGTTCCTCCTCTTCTACTCAGTGGTATTGGTCTCATTCTCCTGGAAAATGATGCTGATAGGATTTCAGTTACTCTCTAGTTATATCCCTGGCTCTCTTGTGTTTTTTTAAAATAAGTAGATTACTTAAGTTGTCTTATGTTGATAATTTCTTACATGTTGAGATACAGAAGCATATGAAACTTTTCGGAAGATAATTCTATTAGAATCAGAACAAAAGTTTTAGTGGCTTATGGAAGAGTGTCTGTTCTGAACCCTAGGCTCTGTTCCAGAGGCTGAAGGGTTATACCTACCATTGGCTCCCCAGTAGGAAGTGTTGTGATTTCTTCTCAGCCTTTGGATGGAAACTGGGATTCTGTATTTCTTTTTTTTTTTTAAAGATTTATTTATTATGTATACAGTGTTCTGTCTGCGGGCCAGAAGAGGGCACCAGATCTCATTACAGATAGTTGTGAGCCACCATGTGGTTGCTGGGAATTGAACTCAGGACCTCAGGAAGAGCAGGCAGTGCTCTTAACCATTGAGCCAACGCTCCAGCCCCGGGATTCTGTATTTCTAACAAGCTTCTGGTCTGTATGTAGAGTGTTTTAGTCGTAACCCAGGCTCACTTAAAACCATGTGGTCACAAAGGAAAGTTCAGAGGCCGAAGGGTGTGGCTCACTGGAGTGTTCACCTATCATGAGGGGAGTGGAGAAAGAGAAAGAAAATGGAAGGGAGGGAGAAAGTCTCAGTATTGTCACAGTTGTTAATACTCTTGACCTTGTATGAGAGTACTTCTGACTTAACTGTGTTCTGTTCCCATAGAAGATGAGTGCCTAAAGTCAGAGTTTTTCAGTGCAGCATTTAGTCCACTCAGCTGAGCCAACCTGGGGGAGTGGGCAGGCTTGCTCCACCCCCAACAGCATGCCCTTGGCCTTTCAGGGCTCCTTGTGCAGTTGCTGGCTTTCTCACACACAGTTTCGCAGCTCCTTGCAAGCTGTCTTGAGGCATGCACTTTCTCTTGTCTCTCTGTCTCTCTTGAATGCATGCTGTGGTTCTGGGGATGACTGCACACTTGCTAACCTATAATCTCAGCTCTGCTGCTCTTTCTTCTCCCATTTGCCTCCTCTCTTCATCTTTCTGGGTGCTTTCAGGAATGTGTTTTAAAGCAATAATATAAGTTTTATGATTTGAGAATTTACAAAGCCAGCTCCGGTTTGAATGCTTATGCTTTGACTTTTCATGTGTTGATTTTGGTTTTGCGGCAGGGTCTTGCTGTGTAGCCAAGGCTGGCCTCATATTCATAGTAATGCCTTGGCCCTGAGTGCTGTGTTAAAGGTGTGCAGCCCCATGCTTAGCTCAAGTGCTGATGTTTTGATCTTAGTGTCCCAGCATTTACCTACCAATGAAGCCAAGCTATATCATGAGAGCATAGTAAATGTGAAATATGAATTCTCATTTGCTGGGATTTTTTGAATTGCTTCTTGTCAACTATGAAACTTATATTTTCTTTGTAACAGGAGACTAGGGCTGGAGAGATGGCTCAGCAGTTAAGAGCCCTGGGTGCTCTTTCAGAGGGCCTGGGTTCAATTCCCAGCACCGGCATGGCAGCTCACAACTGTCTTTAACTCCAGTTCCAGGGGACCCAACACCCATGGCCAAACACCAATGCACATAAAATAAAAATAAATAAGATTTAAAAAAAATTTAAAACAAAAATAAAAAAAATAACAGGAGAATAGAGTTGTGGGCAATACCTCTTAATTTTTTTAAAAAGGGAGTTGGGGCTGGACGGCGATGGTGCACATCTTTAATCCCAGTATAGGCAGGCAGATCTCTGAGTTCAAGGCCAGCCTGGTCTACAGAGTGAGTTCCAGGACAGCCAGGGCTACACAGAGAAACCCTGTCTTGGGGGGTGAGGGAAGTCAGTCAGGTGTAGGTCAAAGAATTGATGAAATTGTTTATGAAGCAAGAATTATTTTCTGGGACTTTTCCTTTGAAACTTTTCTGTATTTTTTCTTCAGTCTAAAGCTGCCTTGCCGTCGTCGCCTTCCATCATTCTAGCTGTGTAGTTGTTAGCTGCTGTGGGTTTCCTTAGGCATGTCCTCTTCTGGATATGCATTTATAAATTACTTTATGTTATCCTTTCAGAATTTGATGCCTGACTAAGATATATAATAATAAAATTTCTAATCAATGGTAAAGTTGTATTATGGGAAGAAAAGATTTTAACAACCTGGCATTGCTATCTGTGGAATATCCCTGTGGACTCATAAAGTTTTAAATATTGGTGTTTTAAAGATTTGTGCTACAATGAATGTTTAGAAATGATGAATACGGATTGTACAAATAATCCTTACTGTTCTTTGTTTTGCATTTGTATAGCGCCTTTCCTTCAAGGAGCTCGAGACATATTTCAAAAGCTGACAGTTTTTCTCACAACAACCCTGTAAGGTAGGTAGCTCGAATTTCAAACAAGCAAGGCACTAGCCTATGGTTCTGTCCTGAGTAATGTGCCTTAATGCTAAGCCATTTGCCATATCATTGAAATAGGACTTTTCAAAAATGATTTTTTTGTTGTTGTTTTATGTGCATCGGCGTTTTGCCTGCATGTATGTGTCTCTGTGGAGGTGTTGGATTCCCTGGAACTGGAGTTACAGACAGTTATAAACTGCCATGTAGGTGCTGGGACTTGAACTCAGGTCCTCTGGAAGAGCAGCCAGGGCATTTAACCACTGAGCTATCTCTCCAGTCCCCAAAATAGGACTTTTAAAACCTTTTAAATAGTATAGTCTTGCTTGGAGGCAGAGTCAGACAGATCTCTGTGAGTTTGAGGCCAGCCTGGTCTTCTTAGCAAGTTCCATGCCAGTCAGGACTACACGGTGAGACCTTGCCTTTAAAGGGGATAGGGAGAGAGTCTAGTCTTAGTAATAGTAATTTAAGCAAATTAAAAACACATGTACGTTGATGCACGCCTTTAATCCCAGCACTCAGGAGGCAGAGACAGGGAGATCTCTTGAGTTCAAGGCCAGCCTGGTCTACAGAGTGAGTTTCAGGACAGCCAGGGCTACACAGAGAAACCCTGTTTTGAAAAAAAAAAAAAAAAACCAAAAACGATGTGGGTGCTGGGAACAGAACTCAGACCCCCCCAGGAAGAGCAACAAAGGGTCTGAAGTACTGATCCATCTCTCGAACCCCATTAGGGAGAGCTTTTTAGCAATTAAAATTTTTATAATTATTAATCTGTTGAGGCACAGGGTCTCATCATATAGCCCTGGCTGACCTGGAACAACTTCAATAGACAGACTGGAAACCTAGCCAGCTATCCAGGGTTAGTAAAGTCATGGAGTTTGGTGGAGAACCCACCACTGCCACTTTACTAAAGCAGCACATTCCCTAACTGCATTCTAAATATGTGTCCTTACACCACAGGTAAGTGTAGTCCCTGTCTTTGAAACAGACAGAGCCCATTACAGAAAAACCACAACTGATCAAAATGTAGAGCTGTGCAGCCTAGTCCCAACTAATACCTCTGCAGCACAGCTCCTGCACCTGAGGCTCAAGGGTCACTGCGGAAGAGGGACAGGAAGATTCTAAGAGCCAGAGGAGCAGAAAGTTTGCTGTGAGATTGTATCTCCTAGAAAAGTTAGAGAGGCACTTGATTGGCAGAGGCAGGCGAATCTCAGTCGAGGCCAACCTGGTCTACATAGTGCATCTACATAATGGAGAGAATCTGTTTCAAAAAAAAACCAAGAAGTTATAAGAAGTTATTCTCTTGTTTCTAAGGTCCTCAGTGGCTTTTGCTCTGGCTCTTAATAGTTTGTGTGATTGAGTAATTTTATCTTCCACAGTATTGCTGCAACAGGATTTGACTTAAGCTGTTTGGCCAAGTGATGTTAATATGTTTCTGCAGGGTCACTGAAACACTGTCTCCGCTACCTCTCTTTTCCTCGACCTCATTCATTCTTCTTTTTCCAGGCAGGGTTTCTCTGTGTAGCCCTGACCTTCCTGGAACTGACTCTGTGGACCAGGCTGGCCTCTACCTCGGAGATTAACCTGCCTCTGCCTCCCAAGTGCTAGGATTAAAGGCGTGCACCACTGTTGCCTGACACTGTCATTCATTTTTACAGCAGTCAGCTTTGACAGTAAGTTTTCACACTTTGGAGATAGCATGTTACTGTTTGGGGGTGGGTTTTTTTGTTTTGTTTTGGGTTTTTTGTTGTTGTTGTTGTTTTGGGTTTTTTGTTTTTGTTTTTGTTTTTGTTTTAAGACAGGGTTTCTCTGTGTAGCCTTGGCTGATCTGGAGCTTGCTGTGTAGACCAGGCTGGCCTCAAACTCAAAGTGAGACAAAGATTCTTGTTAGTGGATAATGAGTGATAATTTTTGGGCTTTTGTTTGTGAGGCAGTACAACTCAGAAAATGAGAAACAGAGGTCATCTCAGGAGAGGGCAGACCCCAGAGAGAATATTTTAAATATTAGAGATTAAGTTATTGAATATTTAATTATTAATATTTTAATAATTCGTTATTTTGTATTGATTTTAGCTTTTAAGTAGTTTAACATTGTGAACAATGAAAACTAGGGTGGTTAGAAGACATTTGAGATAGGAATGAACATGTTTCAGAAAGCAAAGGACACACAAAGACTATTAAAATTGCCTACCTCAGGCAAATGAGACGGCTTGATAGATAGGTGAGGCGATTGCCACTAAGCCTAATAGCCTGGATTTGATGCCTGAGACCCACAGCATGGAAAGAGAAAGTTGTCCTCTGACCCCTATATACACATGTACATGTGCACCAATGTGCATGTGTGTACACACACACTCATTCACTCTAAGTGTGTGTGTGTGCACCTATCTCCATTTCAGGTCTGTAGCTTATTTTTCTGTATTTTTAAGTGAGTTTAGCTTTTTCTGTGATGCTGAGGATGGAACTGAGGACTTCACATGTTAGGTATATGTTCTACCCTGACCTACACCTCCTCTGCCATTATTGTATCATTATTCTAAACAGAGTCACATTGATTACTTCTACATTAGACACAGGAGGACAGCTATCTCTTCTGTAGTCTGAAGTCTTGCTCTTCACATCATTCAGTGGGGAATGTTGCTTTTCTGATCACTGAATGAACAGAGTTATGTTTCCCACATTTCATCATTTGTACTGTTTGAAATGTGAGGCCGTGACCAACAGTGTTTCGTTTGGCTATCTGTGCTGATGTTATATGGTTTTTTAGACTGTACTGAATTGAACTATTCTTTGTACATGCTAAATGGGTGATTTACCACTGGTCTGTAGTCCCCTGCTTATCTGTTGTTCATACACTTATTAACCTGTAATGTAGGGTTGCAGCAAGAGTGGTTTAGATTAGGTTTTTAGAGCTATGATCTTGACTAAATCCACGTGATGGTTACAAATAAGTAGTTTGATATGGTTTGGTGCTTCCCCAATCCTGCATACCTTTAGAATATCTGAATGGTGGACCTCAACTGGACTCAGAGCATAAAGTTGTTCTGAATTCTTCAGAAGACTCAAATTCACCAGTCTGTGAGAATGGCAAAGAAACATTTCCTCACTCATCTCTGGGGTGCATGTGACTTTGAATTCTCAGATAGCTCCAGCATTATTAAAGCTAAGTATATAAGCTGGGCAGTGGTGGTACATATCTTTAATCCCAGCACTCAGGAGGCAGAGGCAGGTGGATTTCTCTGAGTTCAAGGCTAGCCTGGTCTATATAATGAGTTCCATGACAGCCAGAGCCACCATAATGAGTGAGACCCTGTCTCAAAAAAACAACAACAAGCTGGGTGGTGGTGGCACACGCCTTTAATCCCAGCACTCGGGAGGCAGAGCTACACAGATCTCTGAGTTCGAGGCCAGCATGGTCTACAGATCAAGATCTGGGACAGAGGCACCAAAGCTACACAGAGAAACCCTGTCTCGAAAAACAACAACAAAAAAAATGTACATTTTAGAAAAGTGACTCCAGGGGCTAGAGAGATGGCTCAGTGGTTAAGAGCACACTGGTTGCTCTTCCAGAGAACCTGGGTTCAATTTGCAGCAACCACATTCAAATCACAACTGTCTGTAACTCCAGCTCTAGGGAATCTAGCACCTGAACACAGACATACATGCAGGCATAACACCAATGCACATAAAAATAAATAAATCTGTACCACCCCCAAAAAATATAATAAATATAAGTATACTTATTTTATATTTAATAAATATAAATATATTTATAAATAAATATAAATATAGTAAAATAAATATATATATACACAGAACAGTGGCTAGACCAGGTGGTGGTGGCGCTCTCCTTTAATCCCAGCACTCAGGAGGCAGAGGCGCTGGATCTCTGAGTTGGAAGCCAGCCTGGTCTACAGAACAAGTTCCAGAACAGCCTGAACTACATAGAAAAGCTATGTCTCAAAAAAACAAAGAAAAGAAAGAAAAACAAATAAGCCTTGATGAAATCTTGTGATTTAAAATCTTACTGAAATGGTAGTGGACATTATACATAGTAGTGCACACTATAATCCCCCAGCACTTGGGAGATAGAGGCAAGAAAATTTGGCATTCAAGGCCATCCTCATCTATATTGGGAGATCAAGGGCGACAACCAGCCTGGATTACATGAGATCCTGTCTCCAAAAAGAGTTAATGCATTGTGGTAGCTTAATTTGAAGAATGTTATGTGGCATGCTGAACTTGGCTGGCGTCTGTCTAGCTCTTACCTCATTGTGTTCAGACTCATAAGGTCAGCACTTTAAGATATTAATAAAGTACATAGTTTAAATATTTTTTCTCTTGAGCTACTGATATTTTTTCATGGGTTTTATTTGATCACCAATCCCTAATTCTGTTGAGTACTTTATTTATTGTTTTTAACATAAAACCTCTATTTGAAAAAATTAACTAAATGAAACTTGACATGCAAACAAATTGTTTTTGTTTGTTCGTTTGTTTTTCTTTTCTTTTCTGCCTTTTTTATATTTTGAGAAAAGGTTTCTCTCTGTAGCCCTGGCTGTCCTGGAACTCACTCTGTAGACCAGGCTGGCCTGTAACTCACAGAGATCTGCCTACCTCTGCCTCCTGAGTGCAGGGCTTAAAGGGGTGTGCCACCACTGCTTAGCAGGAAGAAATTCTTAAAATCAAGACCCAGATCTCTACTAGAAGCTCAGACTTTGCTGAGTATGGCTCCAAAGGAAGGGGCTCACAGAGCCTATGTGGAACCTGACTGTGCCATGTGCTAACACTCAACAATCATTATGGCTGATTTTACAAACAAACTCTTTAAAATTCTGCCCCCAGGAAATTTTGCCAATCTGACAGTCTCATTCCCTGAGTTACACTTTTGGAATTTTTCCTGTTCTCTGGATGAAATTGTCCAACATCGTTTGGGGTGGTTGGAACATCAGAATCTGTTTAAAGGTCCTGTTGGAACATGTTGGGGTTTTCTGCTGTGCACACAGGCATTTTTGTTATAGCTTGATTTTGTTGGTGTCGTCGTACCTCTGAACTCATTGCCTTGCACTCTTCTAGTGTGAGTCCACCTAAAACTCCTGCCCTTCTGACCTCTCCCTGGAATTTTTCTATTCTTTCTCTTTCATTTTGTGCCTGCCAAAGTAGATGACTAGTGGAAGTATGAGGCAGGCAGCTTTTGAGTCATCTCATTTCACAGTTAATGAGATAGCAGTTAAACAAAAACTTTAAAATACTGTTTGAGGTGGGGAAAAGGAAGTTAGGCCCTGGAGAGGTGGCTCACTGGGTTTACACATTTGCCATATGAGTTGAGGACTGGTGTTCTGATTCCCAGAACCCACATAAAAAGCCAAATGGATAAGGCAGCCTGCCTGTAATCCCCAATACTCATCCCTGGGACAAGGTGGCTAGCTGTACTAGCTGAATCAGCAAGCTCTGAGTTCAGCCAAAGATCCTACTTGAATACATAAAATGGAAAGCGGCAGAGAAAGGTACACAATATCAACCTCTGGCATTCACATGCACACATATATGCATCTACACGTGCAAACACGCATGTATACCACATGCATACAGAAGAAAAGAAAAAAGGAAGATCTTTTCAGGTGACTACTGTTGTAGTAATTGATGATTTAACCATCAAGATTATTCTTGTTTCTTTAAATCTTTGCTGTGATAACCATGCTACCTGTAGGATACCAGTTCGTTAAGATCTCTTCAGTTGGATAAGTAGCTCAAGAATATGATGGAGCGCTGGAGGTGATGATGCTCAATGGTTAAAGTGCTGGCTCCTCCTGCCGAGAACCCACATCAGTTCCCAGCACTCCCAACTGTCAGTTCAGGAGATCTGACAGCCTCTTGTGGCTCTATGCATGTGTGCTCATGTATACTTGCAGGCCTGTAAACACATCAATTTTTAAAACATTTTAAAGACTTGTGGTAGGTAATTAAACTTGCTATTTTTATTCTTTTCAGATTTCGGCCTATTAAGGGAAGGCAAGAAGAGCTAAAGGAAGTCATTGAACGCTTTAAGAAAGATGAACACTTAGAGAAAGCCTTCAAATGTTTGACTTCAGGTGAATGGGCACGGCATTATTTTCTCAACAAAAACAAAATGCAGGAGAAATTATTCAAGGAACATGTAAGTTAAGTGCACTAATGCTCCTAACCTATATCCAGATAAGTAAGGACTAAGTGTGGTAGTTGAGGTAGGAAGATTGTCACAAATTTGAGGCCACCCGGGGCTACATAGTCAATTTGGGTCAGCTAGACTACATTGTGAGGCTCTATCTAAAAAAATGAACAAACAAACAAACAAAGCCCATAGATTTATAAGTAAACTGAAGCCTGGATATTTATGAGCACTGAGACTTTAAGTCTAATAGTGACGGTGGTGGTGGTTTACAGAGCTTCAGGTTGAACCCAGGGCCTTGCGCATGCTGGGCAAGTGCTCTGCCACTGGACTAGTCCCCAGCTCCTTGAGTTAGTTTTTCATCAAAGCACTGAATGTAAAGATCTATAATGCGGAAAGTGACGTGGCTGATATTCCAAGAAAAAAATGTCTTCATCTAGGAGTGAAGTCCATTATGAACTTCTAGAGCAGCAGAGCCAAGCCATTAGGTGCTCACATGTGTGAAATGCTGAGACTAAAAGTAATTTTTCACTTCACTACCCAATAGTTTACATTGTGTTGGTGGTATACTTTTATAATTTTGAGAAAGTCTAGCAGAATAGATAATCGCTATCACATTTTTTCCATGCTTTAGGTCTTTATTTACTTGCGGATGTTTGCGACTGACAGTGGATTTGAAATATTGCCTTGTAATAGATATTCTTCAGAACAAAACGGAGCCAAGATAGTTGCAACAAAAGAGTGGTAATTATTACACTAGTCAAAACTCAGTGTTCTTCTGTTTAAAGATTCTGAAATTGTCTGTGAAGTACTTAAGAAGCCATGGTCGGCAAGAGCCAGTGCTTTCCTTGAGGAGCAGTGCAGTGCTCTGACCTTTGATTCAGGGGGTAGTAAAAGTCTGGATGGCCTGGTTGCATCTCTAAGCCACAGTGTGTTGAGTCTAAATGACTACTCCATGTTGGACTGCTGAAAGGTGGAGAATGCTTCCAGGATCAGTCTGAAAGGTTGGGGATGAAATCTTAACAATCTGAGGTGGGTTTACAGGTAGAAACATTTGAATGCGTTAGCCTGCTTAAAAACATGCATGCATGCCAGCTTAAATAAAAATAGTAATGACAATTTTTAATTCCAGCACTCAGGAGACAGAGACAAGCATATCTTTGTGTGTTCAAGGCCAGCCTAGTCTACATAGTGAGTTCCAAGCCAGCCAAGATACAGTAAGACCCTATCTCAAAATCAAGCCTCAGTAAGAAGCTTAAAAGCCATAGAGAAGAAGGGAAGAGGAGAAAGTGTGGTTCTCTCTCCTGTTAATAATGCTTGTGCTCTTACCGTATGTCCCAAGAGAAGCAGGCAGTCCCTCTGACAGTTACTTTGTTTGTTTTTTTGAGACAGGGTTTTTCTGTGCAGCTCTGGCTGTCCTGGAATTCACTCTGTAGCCCAGGCTGGCCTCAAACCCACAGAGATCTGCCTGCCCCTGCCTCCTGAGTGCTGGGATTACAGGAGTGCACCACCACCGTCCAACTCTAACATTTCTTTAGAATTTCAATAGTAAAATTTTGAGGAGTCAGGTACCTTAAAATAGAATATGCAGAAGAGCATTATTCCCAAGTAAGCTCCTGGGGTGGGGTATATGTGAAGGTACTCTGCCTCAGATTGTGATTGAGCTGCTGACTAGATCTGGTGGCTCCTGTGTTGCAGGTGACAGGCTTGAGATTAGGGCTCAAGAGCTCACTTTGCAGTAAAGTAGCCACTGGCCTCATGGCGTCCTGGAAATGTAGTCTGTCTCAATGAAGAGGTGCTATATGATAGCCCCACCAGAGTTCACACTGTGTTCTCTTTCTCCTTCATGGTTCCCATAATGACTGCCTGCTGAAATAGTATTTGGGATATGTGGATTTAAAATACATTATTGAGAGGAATTTCACCTCTTCTTCCTTGATTAGGAAACTTAATCTTGTAGTTTGGGCTTGCAGAACACTTCTAGTGCATGGTGTATGCTACTGGATGATGACAAAGTTCTGGGCCCTCATAACCCCACTACTGTGGGACCCATTTGCAAATAATGTAATACTGTACAGCGTGTAGTTGGCCTCTTGCCTCCCATGAGATGCTGGTCCACTCCAGGGTGTTGAGAGTCACAAGTGGCACAGTGCCTGGCCTGGAGGAGCTTCTGTTCTCTTGTGGGAGTAAGGTAGATAAGCAGTCAGGCCGTGGGGCTCCAGAGAGGATGCTCAGGTGGACTCCAAGTCAGTTTCTGCTACTTAGTGGGAAGGCTTATTTTATTAAAAGAAGCCTTATTATAATTACTAGTAATTTTTATCACATATTTTAAATAGGAAACGAAATGACAAAATAGAATTACTGGTGGGTTGTATTGCCGAACTTTCAGAAATTGAGGAGAACATGCTACTTAGACATGGAGAAAACGACTTCAGTGTCATGTATTCCACAAGGAAAAACTGTGCTCAACTCTGGCTCGGTCCTGCTGCATTTATAAATCATGGTAAGCTGCCTTCTGAGGCGTCTGCGCTGTGTGGGCTGGCTGCCCATGGCTAGTGTGGCCTGGCCATACTCAGGGGAGTTTGGAATGGCCATTGTCTTCAGATTTATTAAATATGCCCAGTGTAACTTGAGACTTAAACTGATGGAAATTGTGAAGTTGTCTGGAAAGCCTTTTCAGATTCTGTAACTTCGTGTTTCAGATCTTATCAGCAGTTAATTGACTTTCTCTTTTGGACATTTTTCAGATTGCAGACCTAACTGTAAGGTAAGCATAAAGAAAAACAAATAGCTCAGATTCTGTTTCTGCCTTGGGTGTGAGACTCTTAACAAGTTACTTCTGTTTCAGTTTGTGTCAACTGGTCGAGATACAGCATGTGTGAAGGCTCTGAGAGATATTGAACCTGGAGAAGAAATTTCTTGTTACTATGGAGATGGGTTTTTTGGAGAAAATAATGAGTTCTGCGAATGTTACACTTGTGAAAGGTAAAGGATCAGATTTCCCACTTCAGCTTCATGATGACTGTCCTGATGGTTGTGGTGTTGACCCTACCAGACCAGCCACAGTCTGAGACACAGAAGCAGATGTGATGCAGTTGTTACTAGTGGTCATCATACATAAGTGCTCAGGAGAAAACAGTAAGTGTGGTCTCTGAGGATGTGCAAAAGGAAAAACACGGTGATTATAGTAAATTTCTACATAAGTTATACAAACATCACTAGAGAAATTTTGGAAGATAAAATCTGATAATAGGGACTCAAAAGATCTAAGTAAGCTGGGCGGTGGTGGTGGTGGCACACACCCTTAGTCTCAGCAATCGGGAGGCAGAGGCAGGGGGATCTCTGAGTTAGGCCAGCCTGCTCTACAGAGTGAGTTCAGAGCAGCCAGGGCTGTACAGAGAAACCCGTCTCTGAAAACAAAGGAAGATCTGAGTAAAAAGAACTGTGATGTTATCTGTGAAGATGTAAATACCATTCTTTCATAATAATAAATTGTTTGAGACTTTATTTTGGAATTGACCAAAACTATTTTAAAGCTTATAAAATAGTGTATCTGATGACAACCAAGAAAAAAAAATCTAAAGAACATTAGGGGAAGCCAGGCATGGTAGCTTATTCTTATAATCCCAGTACTTGGGAGGCTGAGGCAGATGCATTGGAGAAAGAAAGTTCAAAGTAAGCCTAAGCTAGATAGCAAGCTCTCTCTCAAAAACAAACATGAAAGAAACCTAGTCCCCAGCACCAAACACAGTAAAAACAAAGGTTAGGGGAAGGCTGAGGATGTAGTCCAGTTGATACAGAGCTGTCTAAAGCACAGGAAACACTGGGAAGATCCCAGAGTTGTATTAGAGGCTGGTGTGGTGGCACATGCCTGTAATCTCAGCACTCAGAAGGAGCGGCAGGAAGATCAGAAGTTCTGGTCATTCTTGGTACATAGAGCATATGAGACCCTGTCTTAAAAAGAAAAAAATTAGGAGAGTTGCCTTAACAGATATGAAAGATGATTATTTATGAAGTGATTGTGATCAAACTTGGTATATTAGTTAGGAATAGACAGTAGCCAACAGTTCTAAAACATGCAAATAGGTATGACATCTTAGTGCACATGGGAGGTGAGCACTGCCTGTCCTTCTGGGGAAAAATAAGCTAGACTCCAAAATAAAGTTTAAAAACCATATAAATGATTAGGAAAGTATCTGCCTAGGGGCTTGAGAGACAGCTCAAAGTTCAAGAGCACTTACTGCTCTTCAGAGGACCCAAATTTAGTCCCTAACACCCATGTTGGCTGTTCCTGCTGCTCCAGGGGAACTGACTCCCTCTTTTGTCCTCTGAGGGTATGTGCATCCATAATTAAAAAGAAAAGAAATCTTTACCAAAAAAGTATTGGAGCCAGGCATGATGACACATGCTTTTAATCCCAGCACACAGAAGGCAGAGGCAGGCAGATCTCATGTGAGTTAGAGGCCAGCCTGGTCTACATAGAGAGATCCTGTCTCAAAAACAAAAGTTTCTGCCTAACTTTAGGGTTTTGAAGATCTTCTTGATAACGTAAGTAGTAAATCCAAAAATGCTTGAATGACCAGATTCAAGTCAAAGGCAAATGAAGAGACATCTCAGCAGCAGAGTGCATACTGCTCTTTTCAAAGGACCCAAGTTCCAGTCCCAGCCCCTGTGTCAGGCAGCTCACAACCCTCAACTCCAGTTCCAGAGGATCTGATGCCACTTCTGGCCTCTCTAGGCACCTCTATGAGCATGTACGTGATCGTAAGCACTTGCACGCACATACACATACATTAATTACCACAAAACATTGAAAACGTTCATGCATGTTTTATAGAAATGTGAGCTTTCAAAGTATGTGTTCATTGCAAGCTTACTGTCAGAGACAGACATGATACAAGAAAATTAAGTGCGAGGTAAAATGGGTAATGTATTTAGTTTTGCTTGCTTGAAAAGAATGTAAATGAAGAATTGGCTACGTAGTGAGTCTACAGATGCAGGTCCACAGGCAGCTAATGAATAATTGAGACAGTCATTATAAGTATAGTTTTAAAAGTGGTTTTTGGGGTGCTGGAGAGATGGCTCAGCAGTTAAGAGCACTGACTACTCTTCCAGAAACCCAGGGTCAATTCCCAGCACCCACATGGCAGCTCACAGCTGTCTGTAACTGCAGTTCAAGGGGACCTAAAACCCATGGCAAAACACTAATTCACATAAAATAAAATTTTTAAAAATGTTTAAGTGGTTTTGGTAGATGCATGCTGGATCTGTCTCCCTGCGAGCTCTAGAACTGGCAGTGTCTAACTGTGATCGAGGTCTCATCAGTTCATCTCAGCCCTTGACCTGATGTGGTCAAGTCCCCTCAGCAGCCAAGCTTGCTTTAAGTAATCTGCTCCATTTGTTTGACCTTTGCTGTTTTCTCTTTCAGACGGGGAACTGGTGCTTTTAAATCCAGAGTAGGACTGCCTGCGCCTGCTCCTGTTATCAATAGCAAATACGGACTCAGAGAGACAGATAAACGCTTAAATAGGCTTAAAAAGTTAGGTGACGGCAGCAAACATTCAGACAGTCAGTCTGTCAGCTCTAACACTGACGCAGACACCACTCAGGAAAAAGACAATGCAAGTAAGTAAGGGAGCTTCCATGAGGTGCTGGTTACATTCTGTAGTGCTTACTGGGCTTGCGTCAGTAGTTTTGAAGCTCTGAATTTGATAGAAACTGGGAGTTGAGGCTTCAGCGGCACTGCAGAGTACTAGAACCGCTTTGAGTCCATCCATAGCAGTTTGTGTCCACTCCAAATTCAGAGCCAACCTCTATATGTAATTCTGAATACTTGATAATTGGATGTTGAAGTATTCAGCATATGTTCCAGGACCATCAAGTTTGAGGAAAATGTTTTCAAGTCATCGGTGATACTGTAATGGTGTTTTAGGCCCTGCAAGAGCTTGGCTAGTTATTCAGGCTGCTCATGTCCTTCCCCAGCCAGTCTAGGAACAGGGTGGACTCAGAGTTCCTTATGCTTCAAGGCCTCCATCTTTTTACTCCTTGCTTAGCATATTTTGAAGTGAGTCAACGTGGTTCACTATGCTCAGAAGTGTGCCAGAGGAGGATCTGGATTTGGCTGTGTTGTGGGGTGTGTGATGACCATCACTGTGGTTCACTATGCTCAGAAGTGTGCCAGAGGAGGATCTGGATTTGGCTGTGTTGTGGGGTGTGTGATGACCATCACTGTGGTTCACTATGCTCAGAAGTGTGCCAGAGGAGGATCTGGATTTGGCTGTGTTGTGGGGTGTGTGATGACCATCACTGTGGTTCACTATGCTCAGAAGTGTGCCAGAGGAGTGTCTGGATTTGGCTGTGTTGTGGGGTGTGTGATGACCATCACTGTGGTTCACTATGCTCAGAAGTGTGCCAGAGGAGTATCTGGATTTGGCTGTGTTGTGGGGTGTGTGATGACCATCACTGTGGTTCACTATGCTCAGAAGTGTGCCAGAGGAGTATCTGGATTTGGCTGTGTTGTGGGGTGTGTGATGACCATCACTTTGGTTCACTATGCTCAGAAGTGTGCCAGAGGAGGATCTGGATTTGGCTGTGTTGTGGGGTGTGTGATGACCATCACTGTGGTTCACTATGCTCAGAAGTGTGCCAGAGGAGTATCTGGATTTGGCTGTGTTGTGGGGTGTGTGATGACCATCACTGTGGTTCACTATGCTCAGAAGTGTGCCAGAGGAGTATCTGGATTTGGCTGTGTTGTGGGGTGTGTGATGACCATCACTGTGGTTCACTATGCTCAGAAGTGTGCCAGAGGAGGATCTGGATTTGGCTGTGTTGTGGGGTGTGTGATGACCATCACTGTGGTTCACTATGCTCAGAAGTGTGCCAGAGGAGGATCTGGATTTGGCTGTGTTGTGGGGTGTGTGATGACCATCACTGTGGTTCACTATGCTCAGAAGTGTGCCAGAGGAGGATCTGGATTTGGCTGTGTTGTGGGGTGTGTGATGACCATCACTGTGGTTCACTATGCTCAGAAGTGTGCCAGAGGAGTATCTGGATTTGGCTGTGTTGTGGGGTGTGTGATGACCATCACTGTGGTTCACTATGCTCAGAAGTGTGCCAGAGGAGGATCTGGATTTGGCTGTGTTGTGGGGTGTGTGATGACCATCACTGTGGTTCACTATGCTCAGAAGTGTGCCAGAGGAGGATCTGGATTTGGCTGTGTTGTGGGGTGTGTGATGACCATCACTGTGGTTCACTATGCTCAGAAGTGTGCCAGAGGAGGATCTGGATTTGGCTGTGTTGTGGGGTGTGTGATGACCATCACTGTGGTTCACTATGCTCAGAAGTGTGCCAGAGGAGGATCTGGATTTGGCTGTGTTGTGGGGTGTGTGATGACCACTGCAGAAGGCAACAAGCCGGGTGAAAAGGAGAAGGAAGCAAGCTGTGAGCTGCCAGTTTTATGTTGGTGGACTATCTAATAGAAATTGGGGGTGGGGGTGGTGAATAAACAAAGAGAAAAGGGAGAGAAGAAACACCACATAGGTCACAGGTAACACAGCAGTTGTGGAGCTTGAAGTGTGGGACATCTGTGGTTGCTGTCCTTCATCTGGGTAATACTAGTGTTCTCTAGATGCCACTGCAACAGCGGGTTCTCCTGTCGGACTTGTCTCGACCAGAGTCATCTGTGAGAATGGTTTGCCTTGGTTGCCCACAGAGTGCCTATTCCAGCACTCTGGTGTCCAGTGACTCTGAGCACTTAGGAGCCCCCTCAGGCACTGGGTGTTCCAGGATCTTCTCCATGCCTGCAGTCGTTTTCAGCCCATCCACAGGTGCTCCCTTCCCTTACAGGAAATTTTGAAGAAAGGGGAAGGTGTCTCCATGATGGCAAATGCCACTATGTGAATATCTGAATCTACTTGCTACTTGAAGCCCAAGGCCAGGTGTGACCTCCAGTATAAAAGCAATAGTGTAGCTTATGTTCACACTTCTTAGCTGAGGCCCAGAGTGAGCAAAGAGGAGGTGTTAGTCTCTCATTCACTGTTGACTGTTGGTGCTATTAATAAAGGCAGTGTAATGAACTTTGTTTTCTTGAGTCTGCTTCCTTGAAGACACTGGAGGCTTGTGAAGCCCATTTCATAAATACTTACATGGAAACACTGAGGTGTTTGCTGCCATCCAGACAGCCAGAAAGCTGCCCTCAGAGAGAGTTCCTGTGTTTTTTGTGGATGAACGTGATCACTAGAATATACATTATAAATTCAGTACACTACTTAGCTTAAATACTTTTTGAGTATTTAAATACAAATAGTTTCTGGAGGTGTTGTGTGTCTAGTATGTTACGACATGGGAAATATTTATTACTAAATCCAGTCATTTTGGAGAAGTACCAAAATGTGGATGGTTCTGGACCCTCCTGGAGAGCTTATGCCTCAGCTCCAAGACAAGTGCAGTGTCACTGCGGAGCTGACTTTGACCCAGTTTTTTCTCAAGGGCAGAGAGAATGCATAGCACATTTGAGCTGTCGTCTCAGCATCTTAGAATAGGAAGTTCACCCTTGCTAGTGGCTGCTTGTGTTGGGTGGTTGGTTATTCAGAATGCCTTTTTCCTACATGAATGTTAGAGTACGCCAGAGCTTACTGCCAATGATCTGTAGGCATGGCCCGGGGTTCAGAAGGAGCCATGGCTTGGGTATTCTTTTGCCACTCTCGTGTCTGGCTATAAAGATGGTGCCACAGTGCCTTAGGATTTTGATGACATCTAGAAATGTATGTGTCAGCCACACAGTGTGCGTTAAATCATGTTTATATGAGTACTTTTCTGTTTCTTGCATACCCATGGCACTTGTGTGGAGGTCAGAAGACAAGTCAGCCCTTTCCTTCCACTATGTTGGTCCCAGGAATAGAACTCAGGTCATCAGGCTTGCCTGCAGGTGTATTTACCTATTCTGTGTTGTTTTTAAAAGACAAGGTCTTACTAGATAGTCCAAGCCATACACTCAGGTCCTCCTGCCTCACTTTCCAAGTGTTAGTATTTACAGATGTTGGCCCTCGCTTGCCTTCTGACATATTTTCTTCAAGGCTGTACTTTCTGGTGTTTGTGCTTCACCTTTACCCTGTAAAAAAAAGGAAGTGAGCCGGGCTGTGGTGGCGCACGCCTTTAATCCCAGCACTCGGGAGGCAGAGCCAGGCGGATCTCTGTGAGTTCGAGGCCAGCCTGGGCTACCAAGTGAGTTCCAGGAAAGGCGCAAAGCTACACAGAGAAACCCTGTCTCGAAAAACCAAAAAAAAAAAAAAAAAAAAAGGAAGTGAGACGAAACAGGCGGAGAAAAGCTAGCGAGCCTAGTGTGTATGCTTTTGCCCTGCCTGCTTCTCTTTCCCCTGCCTTCACTTGCAGTTCGGCAGCAGGTGGAGGTCCTGCTTTGAGAGGTATTCAAGGCAACATTGCTACCTAGGCATGAGAAAAATGCTCTTCCTCGACACAAGACCTGAGAGATGATGTGCCAAGAACTTTAACTTGGCTTTCTGCTTTAGTACCCAGGAATAGAGGCAGCAAGAAATCCCATGTTTAAAGTGAGTCCTCCAGTCTGAGTCCCAGTGCCCTTTGGAGCGTCCCGGATTTCCAGGCCTTGGTGCCTCACTGTCTCCCACATGAAGACTCAAGCAGCACCCATAGCTGTTGACAGTCAGTTATTCATATCATAAGCTAGTACAGGACCCAGCAGACACGGCCAGTAGAATGAGTTGATGGGGACTAACGGAGCACCTGGCTGAGCATGGAGGCAATGCTGCCCGTCTCACTGACTGATACTCCGGCCAGGCCTGCCTTTCCACACCCTTCCCATCGCTCTTTCCAGGTGGCCTTTGCCAGTAGGTCATGCAGGGCCAAGGGACTTGTGCCTGGTAAACAGGAGACTTTCAAGTGCTACCAAGGGTTTTCTGGATTCTGACCTAGACATGGCCCTTCGTACAAACTTGATTCGCACGCATTGCCAGCCTAGCTTGAGAGCTTAAGACGGCACTGATGTTCTTTTGTCATGCTTCTTTATGGTACACACTAAGTGTCATACTTACGGTTTAAATGACACCTAGGAACCACCACAGTCAGTAGCCGTACAGTGTCTCCTAAGTTAGAACTGAAGCCATAATACAGGCAGCATAACGATAATCAGGAACTCAGGGTCTAGAGCTGAAACTAAGCTCAAGTCCCACTTCTCAGCCGATAGAGATTTGGGATCTACGAGCCCATGTGAGCTTGGTTCCTTCATAGGTGTGGTAAGAGCCACTTTAGGTCATCATATGACTTATGCAATGCCTAGCATGTAGCAGTTGGGAGGAATGTATACCCCACCAAGGTACCATCCAGGTTATGCATTTGGTGTTTATTGATCAAAAGAGAGTAGCTTCAACAAGGACAGCAGGGGCACTCCTGCCTCTGTGGATCTCAGGACCCCGAGTCTTCATACACTTTGAAGTGGTTAACTCAGTTTGTCATTGTGGCCACCAGCTTCCTCCTCTAGCTAGACTTAACCTCACTGAATCCCCATCCCCACCCCCACCCCCACCACACACAAATGAGCTTAAAAGTCTGCATGATTGGCCCCTGGTGCTAGGAAAGACTCAGTCACAGTTCTCTGTTCATTTCTCTCAGTGAACTTACCTTTTCACTGGACTTTGGATGAGATGGTACTTTTCTTTTTTTTTTTTTTTGCTTTTTTTTTTTTTTTTTTCCGAGACAGGGTTTCTCTGTGTAGTTTTGGTGCCTTTCCTGGAGCCCGCACTGTAGCCCAGGCTGGCCTCGAACTTACAGAGATCCGCCTGCCTCTGCCTCCCGAGTGCTGGGATTAAAGGCGTGCGCCACCACTGCCCAGCGAGATGGTACTTTTCAAAGAAACCATGACAGACACATGAGGGCAATAACTACTGAAATAACGTGCCATCAAATGCAATCCATTTTGTGCTTGCTTCAGATCACAAACACAAGCACTTTGTCAGTGGTTCCCACTGCTAGCAACAGGGAGTCTAAGGAAGGAGGAGGGGCTGGGAAAACCCAGAGTCAGAATCACCTTAAAATGGAATTCAGCCAATGGATTATACTTACTAGGGACTAAGTACAGAGAGAGAGCCTTGGGTGCCAAGCGAGTCCAATCAGAAGATGCTCCGTAAAGGATGTGCTGGCCAGGTAACGCATGTCCACAGCAGAGGGACTTACATGCACATGCCCACAAGTGGGGGGGCATTAATCAGAAAGCCTGTTGCTTCTGTAGAGGGAGAGAATAAGGGATGTGACTTAGCTGAAGATTTCAGGCTTTATTCTCAGGGCACTGGGTCAGTAAAAAGGTTAGGTCCAGACTGACATGAGATAGGACAAGTTATTCTGGCTTTGGAGGAATGAGAGACAGGGAAGTACCATGCATGATCTAGACAGGAGATAGTGGCATGTGGAACAGAAGCAGATGGATTCCAGTGACACTACAGGGGTAGATGCTGCAGAACAAGCAAGTGACTGTATGAGGCAGTTAAGGAAGAAGAGTCAAGGATGGTGAGCTTCCTGCTTCAGCAGTGGGCAGATAGTAGGCATCTAGTGATGGGCAGAACTGAGGGAGAAGCTGCCAGAGCTCTAGGAGACAGTGCAAGCCTGTCAGCTCTGGAGCAACTTCGGTCAGTTGTTAGCCGACTGGATATGTAGTCCAGAAGAGAGGGGCTAGACGCTTGGAAATTGCCAGAGTCTGAATGGTGGTAACTGTGGACGGGTAATAACCTGTCACCTGGAAAATTATATTCAAAGGGCTTGGGCTGACAGATGTGTGAAGAATGATGGGTGGGCTGCCAGGGCCAAAGGAAGACCATGAGCATATGCCCAGAGGAGATGAAAATGGTTACCCTAGTCCAGTCTCTAGAAATGAAAGAGAAAAGGGCAGAAAAGTGTACACTGGTTTTATGCCATGGTCCACCTAGCAGAGGCTATCCCACCTGAGGGACAGAGTCCAGGCTACAGAGGGGTGCTGACAAAAGTCATCGTGTAGGTTGATTGCCTAAAATGAAAGATGAGAGACTGCAGAGCCTGGAGTAGATCTGAAAGAAGCCTTGTTTGAGAAAGTATAGCAAAGGAGAGGTGCAGTCTCTTGGGTTGTGTCTGGAAGCAGCCAGAACATTAATGTGTTTATATGGCTTGTCGAACCCATCCATTTGCTAAAGTATTCCCCAAATGCCCTGTTTTTTAACACACACATATGTAAGAAAGAGCAAGTGTGCACAGTTCTAGGACTTTCAGGTCAATAAGTCACCCAGCCTTGAATCCCATCCAGACTTCACTACATAGCTCTAGAAATAAGTCGTATCTATCCTTGGCAGCACCCCACACAGATAGGTGGATACTTGGTCCACTCGGCAGCTCTCATCGCTGTGGACTTGGCTGGTTTGGGTATCCTGTAGCTGCTGGCAGGCCAGTGCCTGAAGTAGATAGCCTTCTACCCCTGGTGGATTATCATTTCAGAATGCTTGTTATACATTCTTGTACCTTTCTGTTGCTAAAGAGTACTGCAACTCCTTGTTTTGCTGTGTGGGAAGAAGGAACAAGGCTGCCCCATGCTTCTTCCGGCTTTACCCTGGTCGTTTGTGAGGGTGCTGATCACTTGGTCACCACAGCTTCTCAGCTGACTAGTTTTAATAAAGGATTTGTTTTGTTTTTTAACTGGAACTGAGAGAATTGAGTAATTAAAAAACTGACTAATGTCATTTGTCTTGCTGTTGCTGTCATGCCATCTGCGAAGCGTCAGCTTGGGGATGTAAATGTAGAGAAAAATTAAGACAGCAGGGTAAAGGTAGACCACCATGGCAGCATGACCTTGGGCCACAGAGCCTCCTGAGAGGCACTCAGCTGTCACCTAAGGTTATACAGCTTTTCTGTCTGTTTGGGAGGCAAGAAGTTAGATCTGTTGTCCTGAGTTACTTGTTGCCATCAGGGATGCACTGTAGGGCTGGCGCTGCAGCTCTTGAGCTAATAGTCACTTAACTGTGGCTTCTCATCCTAACGAGTGAGGGGAGCAAACAGCATATGATAGTGGCCTTCCTTACTGATGCATGAGTACTGGAGAAACCAACATATGATTCTTAGAATCTGACCTGTTTGAAACCATTGGAGAGAATGTGTCTCCTAAAGTCCAGTTGGCTAATGTGTCTCATCTCTCTGTTACTGTACTAAGTAACATACTTTGGGTAAATTTAAATAGTGATTAAGAGTTCAGGAGAGAAGCTGGGTATTGCATCACACACCTATGACCCCAGCACTTGAGAGCCAGAGGCAGGAGGATTACTGAGAGTTCAGGGCCAGCCTGGTCTATCAAATTCTAGGCCAGCCAAGATGTACATATGATACACACACACACACACACACACACACACACACACACACACACACACACAATGAAGGTAGAAACTGATTTTTCATTTACCTTCCTTTCAAGAAGAACTACTTAGCCTGGACCAGTAAGCCCTGATAGAAGAGATACCCAGAAGCAGCAGCCTGGGCCCTTGCCTTGAACCATGACAGAGGCAATGTAGGGAGACTCTGCGGTGAGACTGCCTGAGTCCTGCCTTAGACACGTGTGTGTCAGCAGTTTGTAGCTGATGATTTGCCTTGGGGATTGTTTAACCATGTCACATTGCAGTACCGAGCTGGTTTAATTTTTTGTTGTTGTTGTTTTGTCTCAACTTCACAGCTTCTAACCGAAAATCTTCAGTTGGTGTGAAAAAGAGCAGCAAGAGCAGAGCACTGACCAGGCAGTCCATGCCAAGAGTCCCAGCTGCTTCCAACTCTACCTCACCTAAGCTAGCGCACATGAACAATTCCAGGGTACCAAAGAAACTAAGAAAGCCGGCAAAGCCTTTACTTTCCAAGATCAAACTGAGGAATCACTGCAAGCGGCTGGACCAGAAGAGCACATCACGGAAGCTCGAGATGGGCAGCTTAGTGCTTAAGGAGCCCAAAGTTGTGCTGTATAAAAGTTTGCCAATTAAGAAAGAGAAGGAGCTGGAGGGGCCAGTCCATGCTGCAGTGGGGGGCGGGTGCTTGACCAGACACGCTGCCAGAGAACACAGGCAGAACCCTGGGAGAGGTGCTCACTCGCAGGGCGACAGCTTGCCCTGCGCCTACACAACCCGGCGCTCGTTGAGGACAAGGACAGGTCTGAAGGAGACCACTGACATCAAGCTTGAACCAAGTCCCTTGGATGGCTATAAAAATGGCATTCTGGAACCTTGCCCGGACAGTGGCCAGCAGCTGACCCCAGAGGTGCTGGAAGAACTGGCTCCTGAGAGGGAGGAAACTTCCCAGGAGTGTCCCAAGAGTGACCCGTGCTCGTCAAGAAAGAAATTTCGACAAGGGAAACCCATGAAACACTTAGCAAAGGCAGAGGACTGCAGTCTGGAGCATGGCTTCCCTGGGGAAGATGGGCTGCCAGATTTGCCAGGGCCCCATCCTGACCAGGGTGAGCCCAGTGGCACAGTCGGGGTGCCTGTGAGCTACACAGACTCTGCTCCCTCCCCTGTAGGCTGTTCCATTGTCGCACCCGACAGCTTCACAACAAAAGACAGCTTCAGAACTGCACAAAGTAAAAAGAAGCGGCGGGTCACCAGGTACGATGCACAGCTGATCCTGGAGAACAGCTCTGGGATCCCCAAGCTGACGCTTCGCAGACGGCACGACAGCAACAGCAAGACAAATGACCACGAGAGTGATGGTGTAAACGCCTCAAAAATCAGCATCAAGCTCAGCAAAGACCATGAGAGTGACAGCAACCTCTACGTCGCAAAGCTCAGTAATGGGGTTAGCTCGGGGCCAGGCGGCAGCTCTACCAAGCTCAAGATCCAGCTCAAGCGGGATGAGGAGAGCAGGGGGCCATATGCAGAGGGGCTTCACGAGAATGGAGTGTGCTGCAGCGACCCCCTCTCCCTGCTGGAGTCCCAGATGGAGGTGGACGACTACAGTCAGTACGAGGAGGACAGCACAGATGACTCCTCGTCTTCTGAGGGGGAAGAGGAGGAGGAGGACTGCGAGGACGACTTCGATGATGACTTCATCCCTCTTCCTCCCGCGAAGCGGCTGAGGCTAATTGTCGGCAAAGACTCCATAGATATCGACATTTCTTCAAGAAGAAGAGAAGATCAGTCTCTAAGGCTGAACGCATGAGCTCTCCCTCTTCAGGTGTCCTGGGGGACTAGAAAATAAAAATCCCAGCCACAGCTTCAGTGCAGCACTTCTGTGGTCTCACCTGTAGGCATAATACTGTAGAAAATGTACAGCATCCCGACTCTTAAGTCTGATTTGTGCAGATTTTTATCGTACTTTTTAAATAGCCTTCTTATGTGCAATTCCGAGTTAGAGGGAAAGCCCTGTTGTAAGATAGAGGAGGCTCCAGCAAACTGTCCAGTGACAGCAGCTCTCCACACAGGACCTTCAGACACTAATGTGGTTACACCATGTTGTCACCTGTAAGAGCAAATGCCAGCCTCTTCCATAGATGACTAAGCTGTAGTTAGGGCGGAGCGGAGCAGCCTTGTGGGCAGGGTTTCCAGCATCCGCTCATATCACCAGCAACGACCTCTGGCTTTCGATTTATTTGCTAGATAATTTCCCCCTTGGAGTTGTGTCGGTTTCACACTGGTCACCAACCCAGGTGTCCTGTCCGTGGCCTTCATTATTGTAGAGACCATTGGCTGGAAGTCGGATTGATTTCTTTGAAGAAAAAAAATTAACTTTAAATGCAGTCTTCTGCGTGACAGCTCATTGCAGTACATTATATGTACGGGGCTGGTGGTGTGCAGGATGTTTTCAGAGCAGTTTATTTATTGCTTGTCATGTAAATTAAAGACCGTGTATTTAACACTTTCCAATCCTTTTAGATAAAATTGTTCTTTGCAAGAATGATTGGTGCTTATTTTTTCAAACTTTTGCTGTGAACAGCGTGGCAGCAGCAAGCAGCGTTTGTCTGATGGACTCCAGCTATCTTAATTTGGGTCTTCAAGTTTCTGTTGCACTTGTAAAATGCTACAAGGAATATTAAAGAAATCTATTCACTTTAACTTATAATAGTTTATGAAATAAAAACATGAGTCACAGCTTTTGTTCTGTGGTAACCTATACAAACATTTGTCTTTGGGATTCAATGTAAAGAGCTGAAAACAATGTATATGTTGTAAATATTTGTGTGTTGTGAGAAATTTTTGTCATAAGAAATTAAAAGAACTTACCAGGAAGGTTTTTAAGTTTAGAAATATTCATGCCAATAAAATAGGAAATTATAAATATATAGTGTAAGCACTGCATCAGTGGACGTTCTTGGCTTATGTTAGTTTATTATGAAAATATCAGATTTTTTTTGATTATATTATCAGTCAGACAAAAAGAGGAGTCAGATTTAATTTGTTTTTGAAGCACTTTGAGAAGAGAAATTAATTTTAAGTAACTTAATGAGCAATGTTTGATTACTGCTTTATGTTCAATACCAGGCTTGTTTGTTTCTCTGGATTACTTTACAAATCAAAGAATTTGAGACTCTCAGTTTGTAGCAGGTGTTTGACACCAGTGGGTCTCTTTATTTCCTGGGAAATGTGTCCTTTCAGATACACAGTGTTCCCAAACGACACAAGCCTGTCAGAGGGGACCTGCAGGGAGGGAAAGGTCCAACAGTGTCTCAGTGCTCCACATTGCTGATGACACCTACTAGTGTTTAGCTTGGGGCCACTTGGATCCTTAAGACTGTTGCCAGTAGGTTCCAGTTAGCCGACAGTGAGATTCCTGAGTGTCTTTAGGATTCAGATGTCTTTGCTTCTGTGCATGGTAGAACCCCTGCAATGGTCCTGTGCAGTCTCGTCCTTGTTACCATGCAGCCTGACCTTCGAGTGTCTCTCTCATTTGGAAGCAGGAGGGAGACTGCGTGCCTGTACACACAACCTTTTGCTAGCCACGAAGTAGGGCAGCCCTGTGTCTCTGGACCTCCTGTCCCAAGGCACCCAGAGCACCTTCTATGGTGCTCCCACCTCTCATGGAGCCCCTATGCATAAGTGTGAGCCCCATGCCACCTCCAGGAAGCTGAAGGTGGGCTCAGGAGCCTGCACAGGGTAGCAGGTCACCTCGTTCCCATGTTCACTGGGGCTGTTTGGAGAGGCTCAGAGACTAAATCCTCCCATTTCTTCAGAATCCAACAATAGCCATTTCAGGAATTTCAATCTTAAGGCAAAAAGTAACAAAATAACACATTTCCCATTTCTCCATTTTTAAGCTTAATTTTAGTAACTTATTTATGATGTTTATTTTAGTTTTGTTGTGGCCTCGTCTTTGGAGGCCGACCTTCCCATGGGTCTAAGAGCAGTGACATCGTGAGGAGTTGCTGCCTCTCAGGAGTCGTATGCACAAGCATTCAGCAGCGCTGCTGATGCCTTCTAGGGAACCTTATTTCCGTTTCTCAAGGCAGGGGCCTCGGACTGTTCTCGATCTGCTGTAGAACTTCACTGTGGGGGTGCCAGAACCCACATTCTTGACCAGTCTGGAAGAGGTTACACTCAATAAAACTCTCAGTTTGAGCTTATGCAATGATTGGTAAAGTCTTTGGCAATTGTAAGATTAGGAAATGATCCTAGAAATATATGTAAAGTATTCAATTTTCAATCATTTTTCAAATTACTGTTTTAAATTGTTTTGCTGAGTTGTAATACTTTTGAGATACAATGTATTCCTTGTACTGAAAGAATGAAAAAGGACTTTTTCAGCATTTGAGGTAAGTTCTTTAACGTTTCATTAAAAACATTTTTTACAAATATTTTGTACATGCACTTGCAGTATTGAGGTTAATCATTTTAATAAATTCGGAAATTAAAATGATCTGGTCAGTGTTCACTGTATCTTGAGAAGAAAAGTGAGTCTTCCACCAGATACTTACAGGAAGCAGTTTGTGAGTTGGAGGGAGCCTTTATAACTGGTGACTAGCCAGGCAGTGGTGACATACACCTTTAATCCCAGAACTTGGGAGGCAGATGCAGACAGATCTCTATGAGTTCGAGGCCAGCCTGGTCTACAAAGCGAGTTCCAGGACAGCCAAGACTGTTACACAGAGAAACCCTGTCTTGAAAAACCAAAAAATAATAAGTAACTCTGGTGGCCATGTGTGCACGGTGACTCACTCCCTCAGAGTGGAGGGCAGCCTGTCCTCCCCACAGAAAGGCTGCTTTCAATATCCCAGACCTGTGAGGGCTTTGCCCACAGCAATATTGGAGCCCTTCCACAGCCCAGTTAGCTTGCCAAGTTGCCTGGAAACCTTGTAACTCCCTTCTCACTTTGTCTTACCAGTGTGCAGCCCACTGCCAGATTGAGGTACAAAGACACTGCCAGGCTCTGGTACTTTTGTGGCCCCTGCAAGAGGGCAAGTGAGCTCTTGGCATGCTTGAGAAGGCTCCAGCCTCCTTCCTTAGTGTCCCAGAGCATGTGGGCGTTGGCTAGAAGTAGATCCCAGAAAGTAGAGCAGCCGAAGGCCAGCTATGCGAATGTCCACCCCTCTACCCACCTCTGCCACACTCAACTCTCCAAGATCATTAAGCTTACACATAACCCAAACTGCCAATCTGAGGGCAGGTTAGAAGATGGCTTCCGACACACTATGGGATAGTTACTCTGTGTGTGTCTCCAGATCTTCGAGTTTCCTGCTCAGGCTCAGCCATGGTGGATGAGGGTGGCCCACCGCAGTCTGCTCTTCTGAAAAGCCATGCTTTGCTGGGCCACATAGGCAGGTGCCCCAGTCTGAGGCCTGAAAAGGCATGCCCGTCGTGGCAGGAGTGATGGCATCCTTTTCAAATGTGCTGAGCACCTATTAGGCATCTGAAGTTGGAGAGGTAGGATCTGAGTTAAAACTGAGTGTCTCTTGAGGACAGACAGCCCGGGCCTCCTACACAGGGAGCACTACACCCACGGCCATTTGGCCTCTGTGACCTTAGATAGCAGCTGGGGGTCCCTTTAGGAGGAGCCAGGCTAGTTGGGGAGTAGAGAAGTCTAGCTGAGGAGACTACTAATTTTCTTAAAGGACAAGCAAGCTTAATCTAAGACACAGGAAGCTTCCACGGAGCTAAGAAAGGGGCCGGGAAGAGAGGGGTTACTTCGAGCTGAAGAATAAAGGACGTTAGGAATTTTCTTCCTGGCTCGAAGATAGACAAGGAGTCCACTGGGCTGAAGAGATGGCTCAGTTGTTAAGAGCACTTGTTCTTAGCATAGGACCCGGATTGGTTTCCAGCACCCATATGGTAGTTCACAACCTTCAGTAACTCCAGCTCCAGGGGATCCAATGCCCTCTTCTGGCCTCCGTGGACACCAGGAATACATGTGATGTACATACATACATACATACACACATGTAAGTAAAACACCAATGTACATAAATAAACCTTTGAATTTATTTCATTATGGAAGTCAGTGTAAAGGCTTCTCTAAAAAGTAAGATTTGGGCCAGTGAGATGGCTCAGCAAATAAGATGCTTGACACTAACCCTGGTGAATTGAGTACAATCCCCAGGACTCATTCAGTGGAAGGAGAGAACCAACTCTCATAAACTGTCCTCTGACCTCCACACTGCCTGCACCATGCCATGAGCTCACTCACCCACATACATATCACACAGGCGGATGACGGTGGTGCACACCTTTAATCCCAGCACTCGGGAGGCAGAGCCAGGTGGATCTCTGTGAGTTCGAGGCCAGCCTGGTCTCCAGAGTGAGATCCATGACAGGCATCAAAACTACACAGAGAAACCCTGTCTCAGAAAAACAAAAACAAACAAAAAAACAACCACAAACCTAGCTAAGCCATCTGGCCGTTTACCTGGAGGACCCTCTGTCCCACTTCTGAGATACCTGCTCACCCATGTTCACTGCACTTTAGTCACATTAGCAAAAAATGGAATCAACTTAGATGTCAACTGAGGAATGAACAATGAAAACATGGGCCATAGACATATGCAACTTTATTCATCCATAAACACAGATGACATTTTCAGGAAGATAGATAACTAGAAAATATTAGACTAAGCCAGGTAATAATCCAGATTCAGAAAGACAGATACCATAAATTCTCCGTCACATGCAGATTCTAACGTCAAACTGTTAAATATGTGTGTATAGGTGGGAATAAACGTGGGAAAAGACCAGGAAACTAGGAAGGGGCCCATAGACTGGAAGTAGTAGTCTTTAAGAGAGGTAGTTGGGGAAGACAATGGAACAAAGTAGAAATGAGGCAGACAAACGTAAGAAACAGTTTAGCAGCTTGGGCCTCCACTTGGTGTGGGTTGTGCAGATACCCTCCCCTCTTCTTAGCAATGCGCTTGCACTTGGCAGCTTGACTCTTTTTTGTTTTTGTTTTGTTTTTGAGACAAGGTTTACTCTATGTAGCCCTGGTTGTCCTGGAACTCACTCTGTAGCCCAGACTGGCCTCAAACTCAGAGATCCCTTGCCTCTGCCTCCTGAGTGCTGGGATTAAAGACCACCACCCACCAGGCTAGTTTTTATTCAGACCTACTCTATATATATCCAGGTGTAATAGAAAGGCCAAGCTAGCCTAAACTGGTTTGGGATGTGTGTGCAAATAAGGCAAGCTGTGTCTAAGTGGCCTTTTAAGGAGAACCTCTTACTTATCAAGTTGTGCCTATGCATAATTAGGTGTGCATACACTTAAAACCAGATGCATTATGGGAAGTGACACATGCAGTGAGCAAAGAGCTACAGCTACGTGGTAGAAGTCTGTCAATCAAAATGAAGAGCCACCCAAATATATCTCTAGTAACCAAGCCCTTCCCCCTCTTGAACCCATAAAAGGAAGTCCCTAAAAAGAATTGCGGTCCTTGAGTGTCTTCACTTCGTGGCCACTGTTGCTTCAAAGCAGATTGATTTCTTCTCCTGCTTTGCAAACAGTGCAGGCTTCTCCTTTTTCCACTTTTCATTCGTATAAGCCCCAGGTTGCTGTCAGGAATCATCTTCCACTGCTCTTTCGCCTTACCCACATTAGTTAGGGTCTCTCGGGCTAGCCAGCTTCCTCTGATGTTGTGTGACATCATTCCTGAGAAGCCAGGAGTAAAATGTCTGCTCACCCCAGATAGTGAAATGACAACAGATCAAAGTAAGGATACTACCAAAGTCCACTTTGCTAAACCAGTGACTTTACTGGGGTTACTCACAGGAGATGGGTGAGGAGTTACTTACGGGAGCAGAAATGACTCAAAGACAACTGCGTCACCAAAGTCCACTCCAGCATGGGTGACAGTTCATAAAGGCTAGAAACCTGCACAGTCTGAAGGCAGCTCAACAAGTTGGAGAGTCTCAGTTTCAAGTGGCTAACTAGTCAGCGTCTCTCCGGGGCAGCAAGGCTAGTCTGAGAGTGTCTCTCAGCAGCCCTTACTGTTTGGGAGGTGCCCAGGGGATCTGGTCAGTTTCAGGGACTTCTTGAAGTTAGTTGGATTTCATTGTTGTTACTGTTTTGAGACAAGGTCTCACTATGCATCCTTGGCTGGCCTGGAACTTTCTATGTAGTCCAAGCTGGTCTTGAACTAACAGAGATCTGCCTGCCTCTGCCCTCCAGAGTGCTGAGATTAAAAGTGGGCATCACCATGCCAGGCTTCCTGAAGCTTTTGAGATGTTTACTTCTTGAGCTGAAGGATGGAATGCTCTACCTTCTTTTAGGACAAACTGTCTCAAAGAGCTTGATGAAAAGTTTTAATGAAACCTCCCAGACGAAAAGTTTTATCTCTGAGGAAATTGCTACACATCAGGGGTTCCCTGTCCCTACCTTCTGAGGTTGGAATTACAGAGGAGCCACCATGCTCACCAGGCATTCCTTGAGGTCAAGAACCTAGAGTCATCTTGCCCAGACCTCGACCATCCAAAATAAAAGGGGAAATGGGAGAAGCATACTCTGGGGGAAAGAGGGACAAGCCTTTGTGAGAAGAGCTGGAGGGAAAATGAACCAAAAGTAAGTATTATGAAGGTGATACACAGACACATGGAAACTTGCTACTTTGTAAGTGAATTTCAAAATAAAAACAATTTTAAAAAAAATCATTGTTTTCCACTTGCCTTCCATGGGCCAGGGGCAGTTTGTCCAAAGGTCAGGGTGCAGATAAGCAGGGTTACCCACACCCGTCAGTCAAATACACAGAGGAACCTGGAAAGTGGGAGAGGCACACTGGTGCCCTTGGCATCTCCTGAGAGGCTGAGGCTGTGACTGCCCTCGAGGGGCAGGGACCCTTCTTTATCCGCCACCCCCTGGAACACCAGCAGTCCAGGGCCAGCACAGAGATGCAAGGGATGTGTACAAAGTTCTGGAGATAAGGAGGGACATGGTGTCCAGGAGAGAAGGTCAGCATGTGGAGGCCAGCTAGGGGCCCTCTGGGGACTGGGTAGGGTGACAGAGGGAAAGGCGATGAGGACCATGGTCAGGCATCCTGGAGGCACATGCCGTTCCAACATTCCCTAACACAGCACAGCTGTAGATCCCAGAGTGTGGGAGGGATGTGATGGCAGAACCCACTTACTGAGATTAAGTAAAACAGAGGGCTGGGGGGATGGCTCCGGGGGCAAAGCCCTTGCCTAGGAAGAATCAGGGCCCAGGTCTGGGTCCCCAGAATCCACATAAAGCTGAACAATAGTTCGCATCTGTAATGGCGGGGCTCCTAACGTGAGATGGGAGGCTAAGAGAGGAGAAGCCCCGGAAGCTCATGGGCCAGTCACTCTGGCATATGCAGCAGCGAACAGAAGATCCTGTCTCAAACAAGTTAGAAAGGTAGACCATGAGGACCAACTCCTGAAGTTTCCCTCATCTGCACATATGCACAGCATGGCATGCACACAACCACATTCACACACTGAAATGGGCATGTGCACATACATACACAAAGATAAAAATTATTATTACTTTGCTATATATTTTATTTTTTATCTCATCTATTCTTGTTTATTATATTTTAACTATATTATTGTTGTTGTTGTTCAAGACCAGCCTAAACAATTTGAAACCCTGTCTCCAAAAGATAAAGTAAAAGCTAAGGGGTCTGGAGAGATGGCTCAGTGATTAAGAACACTGGCTTAAAGCCGGGCGTTGGTGGCGCACGCCTTTAATCCCAGCACTCGGGAGGCAGAGCCAGGCGGATCTCTGTGAGTTCGAGGCCAGCCTGGGCTACCAAGTGAGTTCCAGGAAAGGCGCAAAGCTACACAGAGAAACCCTGTCTCGAAAAACCAAAAAAAAAAAAAAAAAAAAAAGAACACTGGCTTAAGTGTCTTGCAGAGGACCAGAGTTTGATTCCCAGAACCTACATGACCATTCACAACCACTTAGGACTTCAGCTCCAAAGGATCCAGTGCCCTCTTTTGGTCTTTTCAGGCACTGCATGCATGTGACACATACATACCCAGATACAGGCAAAACACCCATCCACATACAATAAAAGTAAGTAAAACTTTAAGGAATAAATAAATAATACTTAAAAAAAAACATAAACCCGGTGCACCAAACAAAGGAAAACAAACAAACTAACTAACAGCAGAAGGATGTGTGACTTTGTGTGCCCAGACAGGATAGGTGGTCACACAGCCTTTGTGATTTCCTGTGACCTAATCCCTGGGCCTATTCTCTGGTTTCACATAATTTGCCACCAGCCATGGGAGCCTGGTCCTGCCCTTGCCTGTCTCAGGGCAGAAGTGACTTAGGATGTCACCTTGGGTGAAGGGCTGCACACAGAAGTCCCCCCAGCCCAGGAGTCTACCCTCCCAGAGCCATCACAGTAGATGAGAGCAGAGAGGGCCAGGCAATTGGCTTGCTGAGGGCCTATGGCAATCGGGGGAAGAAGTGCTTGGGCTTGGATCCAGGCGGGACTTGCCCTTTCCTACCTGGCAGTCTGAGCCCCTCACCCTATGCCAGCGTGGCAGGCAGTGCCAGGCAAGTGGCCAAGTCAGCAGGAGGAAGCTGCTGTTGACATGTGACAGCAGTGTTTGCTTACTCGGGGCCACCCATCAGAAGAGTTAATATTCAACTTCCTCTAGACCCTGGAGCTGCATCAGGGACTTAGGTGGGTGGCAGGGACATGAGTCAGCTCTTGCCTTCTAGAGTATGTGGCTCAAAGCTCACAGGAGTCTCTCGTGGGTTCCTTATCACTGTTCCTAGAAGAAGGAATCTGAGCTCCAAAGTGGGACGTGACCTACAGGCTCTATTTCACAGACCTGCTGCAGGCCTGAGGTCTGATGATCTCTGTGGGGCCCTGGTGGGTTGGGGCTTGAAGTGTGGTGCTGGTTGAGGTAGAAGTGGAGCACAGTCCCGAGGCCACCTAATCATAAAGGGCTTTCTCCCGGCTTTTCTCTGACTGGCACAATCTCAGTATCATTTCTGAACCATGCCCTCCCACATCTCAGGTCTCTCAAACCCACTCATATCCCTCCACTCAGTTGTGATATCACAGGATACACAGAGTTCTTTGGGCCTGGCTAGGGCTGGGCCCAGGGAAGCCAAGGCAGGTTGATAAACTTGCATCAGGATACCTTCACTGAGGAAGGAAACCCCCAGCTACCCCAGCTATCCCAACTACCCCAGTGTCTCAGCACCGTAACCTGGCAGGGCTCAGAAAGACCTGAAGTTAAAGCCTCATAGGTACATGGTTAAGCACCCTGCACCTGCCATTGCCCCTCTGTCCCAGGGAGCGAGTGGTTCGGAAAGCCATCCTGGATGAAGGGCTGTGCCCAGGACCCTTTCCAGCCTACTGAATCCCAGCAAAGGAGAGGTTGGAAATGGCCCGAAGTTTGCTCTGTGTTGGGCCCTGAGGATAACTTCTTGCTTCACACTACCACTGGCACAGCCCTGGGGCCTGAGAGAGAGCTTGGGGGGGTTGGGGGGGCAGTTAGAATGCAGTGGCCTCTGTTGACCCACCTCTCGACATAAAGATGCTCCTTTCCTGGGAATTTCACAGTCTCCAAATCACTGAGCTTGAAACCCAGCATCATCCAACTACAGGGAACCCTCTGGACTTGCCTGCCTCTGTTTATAGCCAATAAACACAGAGGGGGAAACTGAAAGCAAGGAACGGCATGCAACAAGTAGGGGCCAAGCGGTGGAGAACCTGCTCTCTAGCCTCGGCCTGAATCCTTTCCCTGAAGCAGGAAGCAGGGAGTGTGGTTTTGCATTGGCAGAGCTGCAGGCAGTGAGGCAGGCACCAGGCCACGGCCCTCAGGCCCTCGGTCACTAGGTCAGGTAACTAGAATGCAACTGGGGTGCAGAATGTGATTGCCACATGATTCCCAAAGTCACATGACTTCCAAAGGCCTCTGTGTCCGCTGGACTGATGGGAACCCAATTAGACAGGCTGACCTTGGGGTTGGCCTCAGGAACTGCAAAGGACTGGGTTCTCCCTCTGCCAGCTTCTGACTGAAAAAGCTACAATTGCCTGAGCTGAGGCTGTCAGCAGGTGTATGCAAGGGTTCCTGGACTTGCGTGCGTGCGTGCGTGCGTGCGTGCGTGCGTGCGTGTGTGTGTGTATGAACACATTTATTGATGTTTGGTGTCTTCTTCCATCACTTTCCTTCGTGGTTTTTTTTAAGACTTATTTACTTTAAATATGCATTTGTTTATGTGTATGTGTTTGTGTGTGTTTATGTATACCACATGTATGCAGGTGCTGGAGGGAGTTAGAAGACAATGTTGGATCCCCTGGACCTGGGGTTACAGGCGATTGCGAGGTGCCTGATGTGGGTGCTGAGAAAGGAACCCAGGTCCTCTGCAAAAGCTGTTCAGTGCTGTTAACCGATGGGCCGTCTCTCCAGTCTCAGGTTTCTTAGTTTTATTTTATGTGTATGAGCATTTTACCTGCATGCGCATCTGTGCACCATGTGTGTTCAGTGCCAGGAGGTCAGAAGCGGGCGTTACATCCCTTGGAACTGGAGTCACAGATGGTGGTGAGCCACCCTGTAGGTACTGGGAACCAAACCCGGGTCCTCTGCAAGAACAAGTGCTCTTAACCAGTGACCCATCATCTCTCCAGCCCCTCTACCTGCACCACGATCTCTCACTGAACCTGGAGCTCATGCATTCTGCTGGGTCACATGTCCAGTGAGCTCCAGGGATCAGCCTATCTCTACACTCCCAGCCCACTGGTATTACAATCATGCATGAGCGCCCGGCTTTTTATGGGGTTCTGGAGATTTGAACTTAAGCCCTCATATTTCTTGGACAAACATTCTGTACTGAGCCACCTACCCGGGCCCCTGCCTGTAATATGTATTATCTTACTCCATTTTAGTGCTGTGGGCTAAACCCAAGGCCTCGGGCATTGGCCTGTTAGGTCACTGAGCTGCATCCTGTCTTTGGATGTCTGTTTTGCTTCTGTGCATGTCAGTGGCTTCAGCTGTGAGACAGATGCTTGTGGTTCTAGGTGAGGATGAAATGAGATGATTCACAGCCCAGCGTTTGGCATCGGATCAGCTGGTGGAGGTCGGAGAGACAGGCAGCCAGGGAGGGTTCTCATTCATAAGGAAGGAGACAGAGTGTCCCTTCCTCAAGAGGACATTGCTTCTTCCTGTCTCTTGGACTCGGCTCCAGACCACACCGCCCAAGCTGGTAAAGAAAACAGGGCTGAGGACCGGCGACTGGCCCCCAGCCTGACTTCTCTTTGGGGCTTGATTCCTGGGCTCTCCTTCCCCCTTCTCTGGAAAAGCCACATCGTTCTCCTTGATGTGGTTTGGAGCAGACCTTCCCACATGCTTGGCTTCACTCCAGGGCTACCCAGTGGGTAGGTGCATTAATTAGGCACCATGATTAGTCCAGGGTTGAATAGATGACCAAGATGGGCTAAACAGATGCAATCTTGGGACTTTAGCAGGGCCTCTGAGGCAGCAGAACTCTTTCCTCCTGGGGTTCTCTGCTTCCTAGCATTGAGCCTTGAATGCCACCACCAGGGAGACCTTTCACCTGTATTTGCAACCAGCCCCGGTGATGGGATTCAGAAGCCCAAGATCAGCCATAGGCCAGCCTAGATATTGATTGTCTGTGCAGTTCAGAGCCAGGCAGCGTCCTGCCCTGAAGCTCTGTCAACAGTGGTCTATGGCCCTGTCCTGCAGAGTACACAAGGCTCAAAAGGCCTGGGTGAGGTTAATGCTTGTTAATGTTCCCAAATAGAAGGAGGGGATAGGGAGAGTCAATAGCTCCTTCCTAAAGCCAGGACCAAGGTGGTAGCCAGGTGACAACATTTTGTAAGCTCCTTCATTTGGTGGAACTGTGACACTTCACATCATTACCAGTAATTTAGTATCCAGGACTAAGGAAGTTTTTCTCTATATTCATGCCTTTCTGGCCCATGGAGCCCTGGTTTAAGCCATCACCTGGCATTCTGAATAGTCCCTGGTTACCCTAGCAACAACCAATGTGGATCAACAAAGAAAATTTTTAACCTCCTTCCCTGCCCCTATTTCTCTGGAACCCTAAAGAAGGGACTCAACACGCTCTGCTACATGGGCCTGATTTCTCTGCAGCTCCCCAGCCATGCTGCTGTTTGCCTGCCTATGATGTTAAACTTATTACTAATTATAATAAATTTCTGATAAAAAGGACAATTCAGGGCTGGAGAGATGACTCAGTGGTTAAGAGCACTGGCTGCTTTGCAGAGGACCCAGATTCAACTCCAAGCAACCACATGATGGCTCACAGCACCTGTGTCTCTACTTCCAGGGGATCTGATGCTCTCCTCTGGCCTTGCAGACACCAGGCACACATGTGGTATACATACATACATGCAGGCAAAACATTCATACACAGAAAATAAAAATAAATTAAAAAAAAAGAAAAACCTGAGTTTAAAATTTTTTTTTTTAAAGAACAATCCTTCTCAGTGTTCCCCTTGAGCCCTAAGCCCAGAACCTTTCATAAGGACTCTGATCACTTAGGGTAATGATCCACAGGAAGATTCCACCCCAACAGAGGTCACAGGCATAGTGTCACATCTGGAAAGATCCCCACTTGCCCCCACTACCACCTGTCTCCGGCTTTCCAGGGATTAGGCAAGTGCCTCTGGATAACAGGCTCTAAGAACACTACTGCATACTGCAGCAGATGCTGGGAAGTGTGGTTCACTGGCTTCCAGGCCTTGCAACACCAGCAGCTACTGAGAAGTTGCTAACAGGTCCTCTGGCTCTACAAGGTCTTTAAAGAGTCCTCCATCAGCTTGGCACGTGAGTGTCTTCTTGTGTTTCCTACGTTTGGTGTCCCGGCCAGGTGGCCAAATTCTTCTCTATCTGTCTGGTTATCTGAAAATCAGAATGACAGCATGCCCTCCCCACAGGGCAGAGTGAGGATGAGTGTTTAACGTGTATGGTAAGCTGAGCACAGGGCCTGGTGCCTACTGAGTGCTCAGCACACACCCACTGCTCTGCTGGTCAAATGATCAACCGCTCTGGCTAGGAGCCTCAGCTGCTTTGTTTGGCTGCCCCACTTCCAATGCCCTTTCTGTGGTGTGGAATTCTCCACTGTGCTGGCTTTGGGGGTGAGGACCCAGGGCAGTCAGACTTTGATCTCTGCAATGCAATACTGGCGAAAAACAAGGCAAGGGAGGGAAGGCTCCTTTGGCTCGTGGTCTCAGAAATGTCTGTTCATTTTAGTTCTGTTGTTTCTGGAAACAGAAACAGGGTATGGGCACACAGCTTCTCACTTTATGGCAGCCAGGAAGCAGGGGGGCAGGAGGGACAGAAGGGTCAGGGCAAGATAAACCCCTAAGGACCATGCCCCAGTGACCTACTTCCTCCAGATAGGTAGGCCCCACCTCCTGCTCTCCAGATCCTCCCAACATAGTGCCAGAGGTGGAGACCAAAGTCTCAACATGTAACCTCTGGGAGGCATTTCGCACGGAAACTCCAGCAGGAAGCGACCTGCTCCTCCATTCCTGCTGGAACCAGGACCAACAGAAAAGCAGAGTTCTTGCTGGAGCTGCAGATGCAGTGGTCTACAGGCCTGCTGTTGTGGTTTGGCTATGGACCACCCCCAGTACAACGTTCAGAGGTCGTTAGGGCCTCAGTGAAGGGCCTGGAACCTTACTGCTTCAGGTTCGCTTTGAGACAGGATCTCACCTAGTCCAGGCTGACCTGGAACTCAGGGTTCCACTGGCTTCTGCCTCCTAAGTGCCAGGATGAAAGGAGTGTGTCGCCACCCCACGCCCTGGATTTCCTTTTTAACTTAAGAGGAACAGTTTTTATTTTGCCTCATGGTTTCATGGGGCTCAGTCCTTCATGGGAGGGAGCACAGAGCCGTTCACGCCATGGCATCTGGGCAGCAGAGAGAGGGTTACAGCAGGTGGTAGTGCCCAAGGACACACATCCTCCTTCCCAGGACCTGCCTCTCCTAGTAAGTTTCACATCTCTGGTCTTTTGTCTCGCGGCAGCAAGCCGACAAACACACAGTATGTAGCAACCAGGGCAGTGTAAGAACCACACCAAGTTTCCCATTAAAACCAGGTAAAACTAGAGCAGGCATCATGGTGCACACGGGTCTCTGTGAGTCAGAAGCCAGCTAAAGTTACATGGTGAGACCCTGTCCCAAAACAAACAAACAAACAAACAACCCAGTAAAGTAAAACTAGTTTTAACTGGTTCTAGCACGTTCTCCAGGTTTCTCTTTTGGATTCTCAGTCTTATTGATAAAAGAATTTAGAAATGGACTTGGACAGACACTCAAGGACAAGTTTATTAGCATTTTACCAGGGTAGACTGTGAGTCTTGGCAGCTGCGTGGAGGAAGAAGAAGGGGTAGAGGAAGAGAAGGCCATGTTGTTCATAAGCAGCCACGTGAATGGGGGTGGGGTGGGGTGGTAGCTTCAGCGAAAGAGTGAGAAAGCCCAGAACACCAGGGAAATCACACTTAGACTTTGAGAAAAGACTAGAAATCAGAAAAGGGAGAAGGGTGAGGTTTCTTTGGGAAGGGTGAGTCTATGATCTTACTAAGGGGATCGCTATTCTTGCCATCTCCTTAGCATGTGAGTCAGCCTTCCTGAGGAGTGGTTTCCTAGTTAGGTGATTAACAGGCCCAGATAGATGCACTTAAGAGATGAGACAACAGTATGTAATGTTCTTTTCGGAATAGGTCAGAAGGTCAGACCTGTTTCTACACAGGTCTAGAGGTAGTAGATTCCTTTTTTTTTTTTTTTTTTTTTTTTTGGTTTTTCGAGACAGGGTTTCTCTGTGTAGCTTTGCGCCTTTCCTGGATCTCGCTCTGTAGACCAGGCTGGCCTCGAACTCACAGAGATCCGACTGCCTCTGCCTCCCGAGTGCTGGGATTAAAGGTGTGCGCCACCACCGCCCGGCTCCTTTTTTTTTTAAGACAAGGTTTCTCTGTGTAACAGTCCTGGCTGTCCTAGAACTCACTTTTGTAGACCAGGCTGGCCTCGAACTCAGAGATCCACCTGCTGCTGTCTCCTGAGTGCCGGGATTAAAGGCACGCACCACTATGGCTGGGCTGATTCCATTCTTTTGACCTGGGGGAAACATCTTTCCCTTAATGGACCTCTACAGAGCCCTGTTATTCATCGTCAGTGATCTCTAAGACTAACAACACCCCCTCCCCGAGAGAAGAGACCCTAGGAGATGGGCTGAAGTTGGGGAAAATATATAATCTATTTCTACCACGACAATTTAGAGACTCAATTCCAAAGTTGTACACCCAGAAGGGACCAGGAACTGCACTTTCAATCACACCTTTGTGTAAAGTCTCCAGGGAGAATGCTCACTTAGATCAGCAACCAGGGCTTCCTTTTAGAATTCCTGGCCAGAGAAATAAGGACATTTCCTGCTTTTTCCCCAAGGTCAAGACAAAACTGGGGGCTGGAGAGATGGCTCAGAGGTTAAGAGCACCCACTGCTCTTCCAGAGGTCCTGGGTTCAATTCCCAGCACCCACATGGTGGCTCACAACCATCTGTAATGAGATCTGGCGCCCTCTTCTGTGTACATAATAAATAAATAAATCTTAAAAAAAAAGAAAAAAAGAAAAAAAGAACAAAACTGCTCACTTTCAGAGTCCCTGTCTAAACTGCCTAGCCAGTTTCTGTTTCCTGTCCTCTTCAGTTGAGAAGGCAGAGAAGAAAGCAGACATTTCACCACGGGGGCCAGGTGTGCCAGGTGGGCGTGGCAGAGGAAAGAATCCCGTGTCAGTGGGGATGGGTTAGCGGGTGGAACTGTAACAAGGAGCCCCAGTGTTAGTGGCTGAATGCCACAGACCTCTGCTTTGGCTCACCCAGAATCTCTGCAGACGCTCCTGCCCGGGTACCTCTCCTCCACATGGTGACTCCATGAGTTTCCTCATCGTGATGCTCATTCCCTTCATCTTGTAGCTGCCTAGGGCACCTAGGAAGGGAAAGAATTAGGGGAAGCATAACAGCTCTTGGGCCTGAAAGGGCATATGTCACCTCTCTCCATTAGTCCATTCAGATGGTGGACAGGTACCCTTCCATGGTGTGGGCCCTGGGTTCTCAGGGCTGCCAACTCTTAGGTCCCTCCTTTACCACCCTCACTGGTCCTTGCCATCAAACACAGGGTCTCGTGCATGCATGCTAGACAAGCGCTCTAGCGCTGAGCTATACCTTCAATCTCTGTTGACACTAGTTAGATTCAAGAGGGCAGAGGTGTCTGCCAGGAAAGAGAAGCTGACCCACGCAGCAAGCCACATGTGTATGTGTGTCTAGTTCCCTGCAGGCGGGGAAGGGGGCCGTCTTCTGGTAGGCCCAGAAAGGAGAAATGCACCCAGAGAGAAGTCCCCACAGCATCTCATCCGGGAAGGACAACAGTGTTTTTCAGAATGGAATAAGGATGTGGGGAGGATAAACGGAGACAGTGTGGGGGTGCACACCCGTAATCTCACTATTCTGTAGTCACAAGCTGGAGACCGGCTGCAAGGTGGAGGGTCAGGCAGGGCTACATACAAAACTGTCCCGTCCCTCCTCATCCACCCAGCCCCCTGAAAAGAAAAAAAAGAAGTGGAGAGTTGAAAAGGGCAGAGAATCCTAGCCAAGGATAGACCTGGAGGATCAACGGGCAGGGGAGGGGAGCTTGAAACAACATCAGGCCTGGGGTACCTCTGGAGGTGAGCACTGCCAGGCATGGCATCAGGGCTCGCTCAGTGGAAGAGAGTGTAGCTTAGGGTATCAAGTCAATAGGCTGGGTGCTGCCTGGAGGATGGCCTTGAGTTCCCCATCCTCCAGTCTGGAAACAGCAGGGATCCTTGGGTAATTATGCACCACAGCGCCTAGTTCCTTTTCTTTGGGCACTTACAATGAATGCTTAGATCCTGAGAAAGGAAGAGGGACTGGGGGTGGTCAGCAGGGATGGGATTTGGGTCACCGCAAGAGTGCTAGGGCCTGGGGGAGAGGGCTGGCAGGGGTTCTTGGTCAGTCTAGGGGGGCTTCTTCCAGCCTCTGGGGATGGAGGGGTGGCCAGGAGCACACTGCAGAAATCTTTGCCCCAATAAAACAAGCTGCTGACCTCATCAGCCTTGTAAACGCATACTCTAACGGCAAAGGCCCACCGTTAGTCCCACCCCCAACTGGGTCCTTAAACCGCTCAATCTGACTCTGCCCCTCACAACCCCTCCATCCCCATCCTCCCCCCACCCCCTCCAGCATCCCCAGTTCTTCAGTGTCCACTCTACAAGATTTCACCAGTCAGAGTAGCCCGCAGGGAATTGGAATCCGGTTGGACTGGATTCCTCCTCCCTGCCATCCTGCTGGCTTTGGAATTCAGCTTTGAGAGTGAAACCCCTTCCCTTCCCCCATTTCCTGTGCCCATCGTCCCCTCCCTGCCCTACAGGGACTGGTCTCGGTCACACAGAGGGGGGGATGGCATTGACTCTTTTGCCTGCTTCCTTGTTTGACTCTGACAGTCTTTGAGGACAGGACTTGAGTGGGTTAGAAGTCTCCCCACAACCAAACCAACAACGGCAAATGTCCTTGGGATGTTACAGGGGTGTTCACCAGAGATGACCACGCACACACAATTTATAGCCAACTGCAAGTCTCTATTCAGCCGGGCGACGGTGGCACACGCCTTTAATCCCAGCACTTGGGAGGCAGAGCCAGGCGGATCTCTGTGAGTTCGAGGCCAGGCTGGTCTACAGAGCGAGATCTGGGAGAGGCACCAAAACTACACAGAGTAATCCTGTCTTGGAAAAAGGAAGAAAGAAAGAAAGAAAGAAAGAAAGAAAGAAAGAAAGAAAGAAAGAAAGAAAGAAAGGAAGGAAGGAAGGAAGGAAGGAAGGAAGGAAGGAAGGAAGGAAGGAAGGAAGTCAGTCTCTATTCCAGCCTGCTGGGACTACACCCAAGTGTTAGGGGACCTAGTTGTAGCCAGAGCCAGTGTCTAGCACACAGGGTTTTTTAAGACAAAAATCACTTCCTGGCATCATGGCAGCTGGAGGTGTTGTGTACAAACAGAAGCTAAGATAAGCTAACTGGGACATCCTGACCTTTTGGTTCCTAGAACAGGGTTGGGTAATTTTCCAAGGGATTCTCCATCAAGGAGATCAGAGTGTAATTAAACATGAAATGACCCCAGCAAGAAAACAAGATGGAGGATCCTCTGCACTGTCTAGCCCTGCTGCTGACTGAGAAGGCAGATGTCCCCAGGGTGGGCCGTGGCATTCTGGGTAAGCAACCATTGCCTCCTGCTTACCCCAAGACTCAGCTTACCTATCTGGACAGGGGGTCCTCTGCAGTGGGAGGACCATCTCAAGGGCACCAGGCTGAAGTCAGACCTGTAGGGCCCATGGCTGACTGAAGAGAGGAGTCCAGTGCCTGAACTAAGTTTTTTCCATTTCCAGCCTAGAGGTCTCCTCTCCCAGGTTGACCTCATGGTACCTGGAACCTTTTTCTTTTAAGTTATATTTATTTAATGTGTGTGTGTGTGTGTGTGTGTGTGTGTGTGTGTGTGTGTGTGTGTGTACCACGGTGTACATGTGAAGGTAAAAAGACAATTTGTAGGAGCTGGTCCTCTCCCTCCAAGCTCACGTCAGCTGGCTTGGTGGCAAAGGCTTTAGCCACTGAGCAATCTCATTGGCCTTCAAGTCTTCAAAGGTGTACTTGCTCTGTTACGAGATAAGGTGAGCTTAGCCAACAAAATCCTAGGCAGATTCTCATCTGATTGGACACAGGCAATCACTCCAAAGGACTCAGGGCTCACCTCCAGTACAGGGACTGCCTTTATTGTCCAGGGTCTGTTGTAGGGGTCTTATGTGTCCCAGGGGCCTCAGATTTAGTTTTTCAGCGTCATTTCTCAGTATAGGTAATGGAAGTGCCACCAAGATGCAGTGTCTAAAGGATTTATTACCTAGGAGCCTCGGGTGGCCTGAGAAGCTCTGGACAGGAGAGCTGATGTGACTGACAGCCCCTGTGGGAACTTCTGATCAGGAACTCCACATATGTCACCCACTGGGATCTACCATTTCTAGGCTGGAGGGGAACTGACCTCAAGATAGACTCTTCCCGTCCCCAAAGTTCTTGCTTTTTCATCCTGGAAAACCCCAAACCCCCACCATGTGGTCCAGTCTCTCTTCAGTTGTTCTGAGGATCAAGTCTGTTCTGGAAATGCCTGGCTACTTTCTTTTGTTTCCATGTGGCCTGCCTTAATCCCAATCCAGCAATGTTGAGCACGAAAGAAGCTCTTCAAACCATACATGGAAGGGGCACATCACTATCTTAAGCTGATGGGACGAAGACCATTACCATTCATGCAGCCTTTATATATGTGGAAAGCATTTGCCTATTTACAGGGGTTGGTGGCTCATACCTGCAGGATGCAGGATCCAGGAAGGTCAGGGGTCCAAGGTCAGCCTTAGCTACATATTGAGTACAAGACCAGCCCAGGCTACATCAGACACTGTATCAAAACAAAATGAAACAAAAGACATTTGTTTTGTTTCGTTTAAACACTTTTAGCAAGCCCCAGTTGTAACCCTGCTTATTCATCTGCATTTGAAGGTGTCAGGACCTCAATGAACCCATTGGTTTCTTAAAAGGCCACATGGCCAGGGCTTCTGCAGGCTTTGCTTCTGCTGACACTAGGGATGAACTGCTTCAGGGCAACTTTAACAGGCCACAACCATTCCCTCAGCCTCCTGGAATCCTGCAGAAAACAAGTTGTTGGGCATTGCTATCCTTCATGGAGCCCTGGATCTGCACCCAGCCCTCTAAGGGCACGTTCCCAACAGCCTATAGGTAGGAAGTTATGCCTATAACCCCAATATGCAGCAGGCACAAGCTGGAGAGCTGCCGCAAGGTGCGGGGTCAGTCAGGGCTATGTATAAAACTTGCCTCACCCCCGTCCACCCACCCACCCCAAAAAGAAAAAGAGAAGTGGAGAGTAAATAGAGCCAGAGAATCCTGGCCAAGGAGGGACCTGGAGGAGAGACTTCCTTGTGAAGTCACACAGTTCATGCAGGGTCATGGTGGCAAATGTCCGCCTTTAATCCCAGCACTCAGGAGGCAGAGGCAGGTGAATCTCTGAGTTCGAAGCCAGCCTGGTCTACAGAGGGAGTTCCAGGACAGCCAGGGCTACACAGAGAAACCCTGTCTCAAAACAAACAAACAAAACAAAAAAAGAAGTCACACAGCTCATAGGAAGGAGTATGGCCTCCAACGACAGATTTATCTACAAAATGCTATGCTTGGGGTTCATGCAAATGAGGTGTGAGAGGAGTAAGGCCCCATCCTATAGACTTCTGGGCATCGTGTCACATGTATTCTTTGAGTTAGCCCTGCCCCCCCCCCCCCCCCCCCCCCCCCCGCTGTGGGTACCGAGATTGTGTGTATGGCAGAAGGATGCCAAATAAGACCATACTTGGGCTCAGAGAGCCGCTGGTGCCCAACCTGAATGTTCAGCAAAGGGTCCCTGTCACTCTGCTCGCTGGGGCTGTAATTCAATCCTGAGCATATGGTATTCCAGCCTGTTGGCCTCTTTGTGTTCTCATCAATATTTGAAGGCTCAGAACTGGCGCGGTGCCTGGTCCTGTGTGAACCTGGGCCAGGGCTCTGCTTCTCCGGCCTGGCCCTCTGGAGAACCTCCTGTGCCAAGTGTCTATGGCCAGTGTTGTTGGACCAGGAATGCAGGGCAGAGAGATAAGGCTCCTTGAAGGAGTCTTGGTGGGGCGGGAGGATCTGCCGGCCTTGGGCAAGTTTCACTCCCCAGTGAGTCCCTTGTGGTCAGGGAAACAAGAGCTAAATAGATTCAACTTATGCTTGTCAAAGGGAAAGGGCTCAAAGCTGCTCCTAGAGGCAGACTCACGAGCCCTTTCTGGTTTTCTTTTTTTTATTTATTTTATTTTGTTTTGTTTTTTGCTTTGAGGGTGTGTATGTGGGGGCAGGGGTTTAGCGCAGGGATCAACATTGCCTGTCTTCCTCAGTCTCTTTCCACTTTATTTTTTTGGAGATATGGACTGTCACTGAACCTGGGATCTTACCAGTTCACCTAGGCTGGCTGGATTGCCAGCCCCAGGCATCTTCCTGTCATTCCATCTCTGAAGCACTGACTGGAATTATCTCCTGGCATGCCGTGTACCTAGCCTTTTAAATGGGTGCTACAGATTCAAACTCAAGTTCTCCATGCAGGTAGCACTTTGCTGACTGAGCCATTCCTTACCTCAGCCTCTACCTTCAAAAAAACTTTTTTTGGTGGTGGGGGTGGGGTGGCACTCTGTGCTAGGAACAGAACACAGGGCCCGTGAATGCTAGACTAGACAAACACTCTAACTCTGAGACATATTCCCATCCCTCAGAAAACCTTTCTGGGGAGTAGGCCTTGCAGGTGGAGTTGCGGGCAGAGGAAAAGCTCTTGGGTGAACTGTGTGTTCTGGAGAGTACTGGTCTTCCCCAAGACAGCAGGAACTCTTGTCTGGCCCTAGGTCTGGGACAGAAGAAACAGTCAGAGTAGTGAACCGCACCCATCCCCCACTTTCTGCACAGTCTTCAGAATTCAGCACCCATCACAACTCTGGAAACACTTCTTTGGTCTTTTTGTCCCAGAAGAAAAGGTTGTGTAGCTTGAATAACCTCTTCCCAGAGCTAGAGCTTGCATAGCAAAGCTTCTGCCAAGCCCTGGTCACACTGACACTTTGGTAAGCAGACCGACACACCACGCCGTGTACCTTCCACCTCTTTTTTTCCACAACACTGTCTCCCTTGGCCATGAGATGCTACAATTGCATTCATTATTCATCCTGGAACACTGGCCCTGGGAGGGAGGCGGCACTAGCTACACTGTAGGTAACATTAGCAGTGTTTTGTGTTCACGGTGCACTTGGCAAGTATCCCTGTTTGGTCCTCTGGACCACCCTGCATACCTGCTGTTCTAATCCCTACTTCACAGCTGAGGAAATGGAGTCTCAGCCATCGGAATTCACCGATTTATTCATTCGGCCAGTGTTGCTAAGGGTTGCCAAACATCAGGCTCCTTTGCTTTCTCAGAGGCTCCAGTCTGGTGGGAAGACAAGATAATACACAAACCAGGGGTGAGGAGAGGGGGTGAGGTGGGCACTTTGCCCATCTAGATTAGAGCAGGAGCCAGAAGATCTGCTTCCTTGTACCTATGCTGCCAAGCCCTATGGTGGGCACACAGAAGCCACAGAGACGTGTGGAAAGTGGCCCTGCGCTCTGTTCCTACAAAGTGACTTTAACCTGGCTTAGCACCCTGCAGGGGCTGGGCTCTTCGGTTCACTTCTGGTCAATTAGAGATGATGTGGCAATGGGATATTTTATGCATGGGAAAGTTTGCTTTTGATAACTTTTCATTCCTAACTCTAAAATACATGTTTACTTAAATCTACTTGTTTATTGTGGGAGAGGCGTATGTGTGCCATCGTGTGCATATGTGGGTCGGTCAGGGGACAACCCTGTGGGAGTTGATTCTCTCCGTCCATCTTGTGAGTCCTGGGGTTCAAACTCAGGTTGTTAGGTTTGGAGGCATGTGCCTGCATGTGGCTGCTGAGCCACCTCGCTCACCGGTTTGTGTTTTTAAAACAGGGTCTTTTTGTTTCCTCCTCCTCCTCCTCTGTCTTCTTTTCATTATTTGAGACAGGGTTTCTCTGTGTAACAGCCCTGGCTGTCCTGGAACTCACAGAGATCTTCCTGCCTCTTCCTCCAGGGTCCTGGGATTAAAGGTGTGTACCACCATGGCCAGCCTTTTTAAACTTAAATGTTTTTTATGCATGTGTGGCGGGGGGCTGGAGGGGTTTCTGTGATTGGTATGTAGGAGGGAAGAGGGGAATCTGTGATTGGTATGTAAAATGAATAATAAAATTTCTTAATAAAAATGCTTTTTATTAGTGTGGCATGTATACGTGTGATAGAGTCAGAAGGTAACTTTGGGAGCTGGTCCCCTCCTTCCACTGTGAGTTCCAGGGAGAGAAGTCAGGTCTTCAGGATTGGTTGCAAGTGATTTTACCTACTGAGTCATTTCCCTGGCCCAGATAACACTTTTCCTTGGGTACAGAGTTTTCAGCTCAAGAGCTATGAGCATGCTTGAAGATGTTGCTGTAATCTCTGGAATGTTCTGACTGCCAGGTGAATGCCTTCTCAGCCTTCCAAAGGTCCCCAAATGTGCCCCACGGACGCTTCCCAGTGTCTGTGGACATTGTTGCCTTTTCATGCAAGCCCATTCTTTCAGTGTTAAAGTATGTCACATTCAGGTGGAACTGACTGCTCCAGTGCTAAGGATGCATTGGGGGTCTATTGCAGTGATAAACACCACGACCACAAGCAACTTAGAGGAAAGGGTTGTTTTTTTTTATCTTACAACTCTCAGGTTTCTCTCCATCGCTGAGAAAGTGGAGGCAGGCAGGAACTAAAACAGAGACCACTGAGGAGCGCTGCTTACTGGCTTGCTTGCTCCTCATGACTTGCTCAGCTCATTTTATATACAACCCAGGGCCATCTGCTTTAGGGGTGGCAGGGTCTACTGAACCCTGAGACATCAATCATTAATCAAGAAAATGACCTCTAGACATACCTACGGGCCAGTTTCATAAAGTCCTTTTCTTAATTAAAGTTTCTTCTTCTCAAACGACTTGTTTATGCTTTCAACAGGAAAATTTATTACAACCCTTCATCCCTGTCATGAGCTACGCTATTATTGCATTTGATAGACAATGAAAAGACTCAGACAAGGCCTGCTGAAGGCAGATGCCAAGGAAGTAAAAATGGCAAGATTAGTATCAGGCAGCCAGACTCCAAGGCTGTACCTCTCCTTCCCTGAGATATGTAGGCTCTAGAAGGGGGCGGGGTACACCTCCAGGGTGTGTTTGTGACAGGAGTGAAGACCTGGCCTTCTTCAAAGTAGGGATTTGTGTGTGGCACAGGTCTGTTACAGGAGCTCCACCTAAATTCAGAATTGCCCCAGGTACTAACAGTAGACACCTGTCCTGGAGCCAGTCCACACTGTTTAGGCAAACGAAGCTGGTACTAGCCACTTGGTGCCAGTTGATTGGACTAGGCCTGGGCACCTGACTAAAGGGCACTGAGCGTTGGTCTAGTCACACATACCATGACAGGACATGCACAGAGGAGCTGGAGCTGGACCAATCAGATATTCATTCATTCTCTCTCTCTCTCTCTCTCTCTCTCTCTCTCTCTCTCTCTCTTTCTCGTGAATTGGAAAGCCTGGAATGACAGAGGGTAGAAGCTGCTTGAAGTGGCGTTGACTTGACCCTGTATCCACACTGCCTAAGTTCAGATCCAGGCTATCATTTCCTAGCTGTGTGGTCTTGGGTGTGGTGTGTGTGTGTGTGTGTGTGTGTGTGTGTGTGTGTGTGTGGTGTGTGTATGTGTGTGAGGGGGAGGAGTTGTGCTCATGTGGGAGTGTCCTCATATGGGTGCATGTGTGTGTAGAGATCAGGAGGCAACCTCAGGTGATATTCCTGAGTGCTGTTTGTTCAGCTGGAAGCTCCGCCTCAGTCCCACTCCTCCCCTTTCCAAACCCCACCCATCTCAGAAAACCCACCAAGAGAGTCCTTCCCTGGAGCTGTTCAAGCCCGAGCCTACAGGGTATTTAAACTGCCTACTTGAGAGCGGCCACTTGATTTTTTTCCCCAGTCTCCTTTCCGGGTCTCATCTCTGGGGGGCCAGAAAGGTCACTGGGGAGCGTTTTGCTCAATAAACCTGGTCTTTTATTTTTAATTCCGCTTGATTTGGCTTACTGCTTAGTCAGAGAGACTTAATATTGGGGTATTGGAACCTTTCACTGTCCACTTTATTTTTTGAGACAGGGTCTCTCCCTGGCCTGGAACTCGACAAATTGGCTAGGCTGGCTGCTGGTGAGGCCCAGAAATCCACCTGACTCTGTCACCCCATCACTGGGACTATAATCTAAGCACATGCCACCACACCCAGCTTTTTGTTTTCCTGTACATTCGGGGATGGAGCTCCTGTCTTCATGCTCGTACAAGAAGCACTTACGCTGCGCAAGCCTTTAATCCCAGCATGGGGGGGGGGGGGAGGCAGAGGCTGCAGATCTCTGTGAGTTCAAGGCCAGCCTGGTCTACAGAGTAAATTCCAGGACAGCTAGAGCTGTTACAGAGAAACCCTGTCTTGGGAAAAAAAAAAAAAAAAAAAAAAAAAAAAAAGCATTTTACCTAAAGAGCAATTGAGCAATCTCCCCAGACTTGGGTAATTATTAGCTACTCTGAGCGTCTATTTCTTGACCTGAAAAATGGAGATTTCAAAGCTGAATTGCAGTTTCTTTTTCTTTAAAAAAAAAATTTAAAAATTTAAATTTATTTTTATTTTCTGCGTATGAGTGCTTTGACTGCAAATAAATGCACTTGGCTCATGCCTGGTGCCCTCAGAGGCAAGAATCAGGCACCAGATCCCCTGGAATTGAGTTAAAGATGCTTGTGAGCTGCCAGGTGGATGCTGGGAATTGAAACTGGGTCCCCTAGAAAAGCAACCAATGCTGTTAATAATCACTGAGCCATCTCCCCAGCATCTTTTTTTCTTTCTTTTATTCTTCTTTTTTTGTTTTTTGTTTTTGTTTTCGAAGACAGGGTTTCTCTGTGTAGCTCTGACCATCCTGGAACTTGCTCTATAGACCAGGCTGGCATCAAACTCAGAGATTTGCTTGCCTCTGCCTCCTGAGAGCTGGGATGAATGGCATGTGTCATCACTGCCCAGGCTTTTCTTAATTTTAAAAGCTAACATCAAAGTGATAGGCTCCATTACGGCAATTTTACACATGTGTCATTAGGGTCCTCCCCCTTGTGTGTGTGTGTGTGTCCTAATGTCTTACTCTGGCTGGAATTTGTATGTGGCCCAGACTGGCCTCAAACTAGAAAGAATCACTCTGTCTCAATCTCTCAATCTACCAAGCTTTAGAGTTACATGCATGCCTACCTATGCCACCACTCCCAGCCAGGCTATATGTAAATTATACAGTCATTCTTTTTGTTTTGACACAGGGTTTCATTTTGCCCAGGCTGGCCTCAAATTCATTATATAGCTGAAGATGGCCTTGAACTCTTGATTTTCCGCTTCTGCCTCCCATGTGCTGGGATTCCAGACCTGTGCCACCAAAATGGGCCTAACAGCCATGTTATACTTTGACTACCAAGCACTGTCCACTGGTTTGCCTTAAATTAACACCAAGGACTTACGCTTCTAGAGGGGGAAAGCCGAGTTTGCAGTAGCTTCAAATTGTGCTAATGTCTGTACTGTGCCTTCTCAGCTCCCTGAATCCCACAGCCCTCCCATCTATCCCACACTCCAAGTTCATGTACTTTCCAAGCTTTGAGTCCTGGGAACCTTTCCAACCCTTTTACTGGGGCGACCTCTTACTGCCACAGAAGGCGCCTGTGGGTTCTCATAGTCTAAACCAGCAGAGGTCAGAGAGAAAGTTACTTCAAATTACAGAGCTCTCCTTTCTTCTGGAGCAGCTTCTCCTCAGCCAGCTTTCCGACATTCCTCTGAGATTATGGTGATTGGTATGAGGACAAAGGGCCAGTCACCTGAGCTGGCCAGTGACAAGGCTCCACCTCCATCCACATGGGCTGGTGTTTTCAAAGTCCTTGGCTCCCTTATCTAAATGCCTTCCTGAATGGAGACCTTGAAATCTCAGCCTTCCTAGCAGCCAGTGGAGCTCCCACTTCAAGCTAGGCCAGACCTCCTTTTCCCCCTACTTCTCTGGAGTTCAACTCCAGGCCTGCCAAAGTCTCCTTTTTTTTTTTTCTGGAGCTGAGGATCGAACCCAGGGCCTTGAGCTTGCTAGGAAGCGCTCTACCACTGAGCTAAATCCTCAACCCCGCTTTTTTTTTTTTTTTTTTTTTTTTTTTTTTTTTTTTTTTAAGACAGGGTCTGGCTATGTAACTCTGACTGTCCTAGTACTCACAGAGATTTTCCTGCTTCTGCCCCTTAAGTGCTGACATTAAAGGTGTGTGCCACTATGTCCAGATCATTTGCACTCTTTTGTTCAATAAGATCATTTCGGGGGGAAAGCACGTTCAGATAAGTACCCACTCTTTTTGAAGACTGTGAAACTCTACAAAAAACCCATTTTCTGCATGCTGGGCTCTGGATTTCCTAGACCTCTGGCAGTTGGGGAAATCTTTTTTCCCAGTTATGTCCCACCACACAGACCTGTAGTTTATATTTTCTGCACTTCAAATTACTTCCTGGAAGAACTGAACAAGGAGGCCAAAGAATGAGGCAATGTGTGGGTATACAGAGAAGGGGCCTTGGCCCCCCTCCATGCCCTACAGCAAAGGTACATTAGTCATGGTCACGCGATTGGACATCCGGTAGAGGAGTGGGGGGGCAGATGACAGCGTCCACAAAGCCAGGAATCGCGAAGCAAGCACCTTTGTATATTAATCCTGGCAGCTGCCTAGGCCAGGCTGTTGGGAAGATGTCCTGAGATCTAGCCGACATCCTCAGCACCACGGACAGGGAAACTGAGGCTGCAAGCGTGTAGAGGGAGGCTTCTTCGGAAACAGGAGTGCTTCCAGTTGGCAAATGGTGTGTGTGGCCTTGACTCAGTCACCTCCCTTTTGATATCTGAACCGCGCATAGTAATGCCTCCGGCCCAGAGTTGGACCTGGCGTGGATGCATCTCGCACAGCTCCTGGGAAATGTTGTAAAAACACACCCACGGAGCTCCTTCGGGAGCTGCCTTGCCCCAAGGTCACGCGGAAAAAGCAGACAGCCTCCAGACACCAGTTTCCTGCCAGCCCCTGTCAAGCCCCCAGATCCTTTGAAGTCACCGCTTTCAGACGTGGGGGCGTCTAAGGAAAGGGTCCCTCTCAAGGAACGGGTCCCACTCCAGCGTCTGCCAAAGCTGCAGAGGCTTCTCCTCTCCTGCCTTGGGAGGCCGGAGTCCGTAAAGACGCCGCCGAGTGAGCGCCGACCCACGAGATGGCTGGTCTTTCCGGGACCCCCGGGACCCCTGCACCAGGCCCCGCCCCTTGGTGCGCGGGCCCCTCCCTCACCGTGGGCTCACCGCCTGAGGCGCGGAGGGGCTGTGCCGCAGCCAATAGGAGAGCTGCGTGGCGAGGGCGGCGGCGGTTGTGATGCGCCGCAGCGTCCAATCAGCGGTGAGCGCGGGGGCGGGCGGTGACGCTTGGCGCTCCGCGTGCGGCGCTGTAAAGGAGCGAGCGCCGCGGCCCACTACAGCAGTCGCCCGCCGTCAGCCTTCCGCGCTCGTCTCTCGCCACCGCTGCCCGCCATCCATTGCTGCCTCTCCCCGCCGTCGCCACCGTCGCCGCCGCCGCCGCCGCCGCCGCCTCCCCGCGCGCTCTCACAACCGCCGCCCGGCCAGCCAGCGAAGCCGGCGAGCCATTTCCCGCGCCCGGCCCCCCCCCCCCAGGCGGGCATCCAGTCGGACCCTGAGCGTCGCCCTCTCGCGCTGCGGCCGTCCGCGCCTTCTCGGCCGCCTGTCCGGCATGAAAACCAAGTTCTGCACCGGGGGCGAGGCGGAGCCGTCGCCGCTCGGGCTGCTGCTGAGCTGTGGTGGCAACGCTGCCCCGGCGCCCGGCGTGGGGCAGCAGCGCGACGCCGCAGTCGAGCTGGAGCCCAAGCAGCTTGGTGGCCGGACCCAGCCTCTCGCGCTGCTCCCGCCGCCGTCGCCGCCGCTAGCGGACGAACAACCTGAGCCCCGGACGCGGCGCAGGGCCTACCTGTGGTGCAAGGAGTTCCTGCCCGGTGCCTGGCGGGGCCTTCGCGAGGACCAGTTCCACATCAGTGTCATCAGGTCGGTGGCTGCGGCGCCGCGCGGGGGGCGGGGGGCGGGGGGGGGACGGGGCGGGGCGGCGGCCGGGATAGAGGTGAGCGCCGCGGGTCCGCAGCAGCACGTCCCGGAGCGCGGCAGGCGGCCTTCGGGAGAGCTTTGGGAAAATGTATGCTGGGATGCCTCCGGTCCCTTGCGGGAGAACAATACTATGCAGTCACACAAGTACATTCTTTACGGAAGCTCAAAATAGATGTGTCTAGGAAGCCGTTTCCTTATGAAGGCCTTGAATGAAAAAGGGATGTTGTGGCTGGGCTTTAGAAAGAGAGTGGGGGGGGGGGGGGGGGAAACTCACCGGGTAACTTTCCCTTGCCGTGCCTCTAGTCTGTTGTTTGATTCCAACCCCTTCCCCCACCAGAAATACTCCTTTGGCGCTTGGGAGGCCGAGGCAGGCTGGTCTCTGAGTTCGAGGCCAGTTTGGCCTACATAGCGAGTTTCAGGCCAGCCGGAGCTACATGCTGGGACACTGTCTCCCGAAGTGAGGGAGAGGGAGACAGGAGGTGGTATGTGTTGATGAAAGGTAGCAGTCACCCACTCATCTCCTGAGGTTCTTAAGCCTTCGTGGACCTGTGTTACTGGCCAGTGTCTGGAGGCGTGGCTCCAAAAATAAGTGTGAAGTAGAAGGAATTCCTCCTCTTTTGAAAGATAGGGTCTCTTGTAGGCAAAATAGTCTTGAACTTCCTAGGTATTGGAGCCTGGCCTTGAATCACCGATGATCCTGCCTTTACCTCCCAAAGTGCTGGATTATAAGCCCCACCATGCCTGGTTCCTCACTCCCTGTCGGAGCTGTCTTGGTCCCCCCCCCCCCCCCCCCCCCCCCCCCCCACACACACACTGTATCTCTCTGACTGTCCTGGAATTCACTCTGTAGACCAGGCTGGTCTCAGACTCACAGAAATCCGGGCTCTGCCTCTCGAGTGCTGGGATTAAAGACATCTGCCACTCTGCCTGGCGTTCCTTACTCCTTTTAAGTTTAAATATTTCATCTTAGATTAAAAATACATAGATTTTTATGTACTCAGACTTAGTAGAGAAGTGTAGCTATCCCTTTGCTGTTATTGCACAAGTGCTCAGCTTTCAGTGTTGAGTACGTCCGGGTCCTTTTGTTTGACCTTTAAAAACCCATTTGGTCATTTTTTACTAGCTTCTGTTTGGTTGACCCGGTTGAGTGCCAAGTGTCTAGAAACTGGCTGGCTGGCTGGCTGCCATCAATAATCCTCAAATCCAGTTCTAGTCATTCGATTCCTTTGCCACGCCCAGTCTTTCACCAAGAGTCATGAATGCAGCAAAATTAACTCTTTGTGTTGCAGGCCCCTCATGGATATGTGGATGTGTCAGATATGCATGTCTATGACCACAGATGTTCAAATCATTGTTGAGTGTCCTAGAGAAACTTGTCCCCAAACTTAAACCCTGGCAGGCCTGACAGTTCTCACCCAACAGAATGGTAGAGATTACTGTGGCACATTCTCTTCCTAGAGAAGTAAAGCTGAAGCTGAGCATGGTGGTGCAGGCCTTTAATCCGAGCATTCGGGAGTGAGGCAGAGACAGGCAGATCTCTGAGTTTGAGGCCAGCCTGGTCTACACAGTGAGTTCCAGGACAACCAGGTATTACACAGAGAAACTCTGTCTTGAAAAACCAAAAAAAAAAAAGTAAAGCTGGGCCTAATGGTATGTGCTTCTCCCACCACTGGGGAGGGGGAGGTAGGAGTATCAGGAGTTAAAAAGTTGGAGGCCAGCCTCGCTTACATGAAACTGTTTCATCAAACCCAAAACTCTAAATGAGTGACTTGCCTGAGATCTATTGGCCGCTCTCTGGTGTTCCCCTCTTATACATTGGCCTAGGGTCTGTTTGGACAACTCTATCCAGCCTTAGGCCTATTGGTGGTTCTCTCCAGGGAGCGTTTCACTCATCAGTTAAATCTGCTTTATTCAAACCAGTCAAAAGCACTGAGAATGTCTTGTTTTTTTTTTTTCTTTTTCTCTACAGCAGTTAGTCATTTTTTTGGAGGGGGGCATGTTTCAAGACGGGGTTTCTCTGTATCGTTGACTGTCCTGGAACTCACCCTGTAGACCAGACTGGCCTCAAACTCACAGAGATCTGCCTGCCTCTGCCTCCTGAGTGCTGGGATTAAAGGCCTGCGTCCTACTCAGGGGTTAGTCTTAAAGATAGGGCTTTCCTTTTGGATTTCAGTACCTGTTAAAATGTGGCATGCTGCTGGGCATGGTGGCTCATGCTGTTAATCCCAGGTAGATCTCTGAGTTCAAGGCCAGCCTGTTCTATAAAGTGAGTTCCAGGACAGCCAGAGCTGTTACACAGAGAAACCCTGTCTTGAGAGAAAAAAAAGAAAGAAAGAAAAGAAAAAAGAAAAAACTGTGGCATGTTGTAAACTGCCTGTCAGTTCTGTGCTTGGGAAAGACTGTAGTTACAGAACATGTTGAATAAGGAGAAAATGTGATTTAAGATGTGGGGAAGTGGGTGGGAACTACTTTTAAAACAGGCTTAGTAGTCTGGGTGTAGCTTTGTGCTGGGTCTGTTTATTCATCACATTGCTTCAACTCAGTCCATTTTGCCTGTCCCAGGTTTAACCCTTTGGCTTCTCCCCACCTCAGAATGTACTTCTTTCAGTCTGTGCCTTAACAGCAGTCTGGCTCCAGTCCCTCCATCTTCTTTACTCTGTTCCCCAGAAGTCTGTCCTCTCTACTGTGGTCTCCAAGGCCTAGGGACAGCCCAGAACTACCTGTCCTTGCTTAGACACATGGTAACAGGAGGCCCCAAGGGATCTAAGCATTTTATGTGTTCTAATCTCTATCTAGTTCATTCTGTAGCCTGTTGCCAGGTGTTTCTCAAATGTCATCAGTTGCTTCCATGGCTTTTGTAGCTGGAAAATAAAAGTTAAACTTGTTTGCAAGGTCTAAACTTGGAATCCAGTCTACCTTTGAGAAGGGCTGTTTTGTTACTCTTTTAAAATTGTCCCTTCTCCCAACTGCAGTGACTAACTGAGCTCTTTTCATTGGGTCCAGTGCTTCTAAGTGAGCTTTGTGTTTCAGTACCAGGCCTTTCTCTGCTCAGCAGTTCTTTTCCTGACGACTGCTTTTAAAAAAGAAGGAACCCCTTCCCCATCCATGTTTTCTCCCCAGGACTGCAGAGCTAGTCCTTGAAATCAGCCCTTACTTACCATGCTTGGGGTTAAGTGTATTTCTACTTTCATGTGTAAGGCTGATTTCTAGAGAGCATTTCACGTTAATTCCATTTGGGGTTATGATTCTTATGTACTGAAGGGTGACCTCTAACTTGCTGTAGCAACCATTCTGCTCAGTGTGGCTTTCTTTTCAGTCTTGAAGGAGGGGGCAGAGACTCATTCTGTATAACTCAGACTGGCCTCAAACTCTTAGTAATTCTCTGTCTCAGCCTCCAAAGTGGTGGGATTACAGGTATGGACTTCTGAGCCTGGCTTTTCTTTTTTGTCTTTATTTTTCAGTGTCAGGGATTGAACTCAGGTCTGAGCATGCTCTCCTTGCCTATCCCTGGATCTTGCCTTCACTGTGTTATCTAAAAAATTATCACCAGACCTAACATCGTCTAGATTTTGTGTTGGTGTTGAAATTGATGTGCAGAAATTTTGTTTTTCATTTTACATTTAGGTTTGTGATTCCTTTGAGGTTTATTTTCTTGGAGGTGTAAGTATATTTAGATTCTTTTGTGTGTGTGCATGCGGATGTCCAGTTACTTCAGTACTAGTTGTCAAAAGTACTGTTTTACTCTTTGGTACTGCCTTTGCTCTTCTTGTCAAAGATTACTTCTGTTTATAGGCTCTCCATTCTGTACTTGTATTGATTATTGTGGTCTTTTCCAAATTTACTTTTATTAACATTTTTTGTTTGTCTTGCTGTGTATCCTTGACTGGCCTGGAACTCACTATGTAGACTAGACTGGCCTTGAACTCACAGAGATAGTCTCAAGTACTGGAATTAAAGATGTGCTCCAAAACACTTGGTTTATATTTATGTTTATTTTATGTGTATGAGTAGTTTGCCTGCATGTATGCCTGTGCATGCACTGCCCATGGAAGCCAGAAGAGCTGCCATGAAGGTGATGGGAACAGAGCCTGGGTCTTCTGAAAGAGTAGCAAGTGCTCTTAACTGCTAAGCTATCTCTCTAGCCCTAATTATTGTAGTCTTAAACGTTAATAGTGTTAGCTCTCTGATTATCTTCACTTTCAAAATTGTGTTGGCTAATCTGTGACTTTTTACCTCTTTTTATAAATTTTATAATTCATTTGTTGATAACCATGAAATAACTGTTTTTTCCTCCTGTATCCTACTTTACTATAAAGTCTTCAACAGTACAAAAGAGGAACTTGCAACTCTAGAAGGAGATAGGATTCTTTTATTTTATTTATTTATTACTTTTTTTTTTTTTTTTTTTCGAGACAGGGTTTCCCTGTGTAGTTTTGGAGCCTGTCCTGGATCTCCCTCTGTAGACCAGGCTGGACTCGAACTCACTGAGATCTGCCTAGCTCTGCCTCCCCAATACTGGGATTAAAGGCGTGGGCCACCAACCGCCCAGCTGGATTCTTTTATTTTTTTTAATTTAAAAAAAAAAGATTTTTATTTTATGAGTGTTTTGCCTGAATGTATGTATGTGCACCATGTGCCTATGATTCTTTTGTTTTAAATAAATTTTTAACTCGGGTCCTACAATGTTTGGACTCCAGGCCCACTTAGCAGAGATGCCTTGCTTGTGAACTTTTAGTAGGATCGTATTCTTCCCACAGAATTCAGACATGTAGTCAAGAGGCCAGTGATTGAATATGATCACAAGCCCATTTTTTTTGCTTTTTCCCCCCTTATTCGTTAAAGGTTTGTTTTTTTCAAGACAGGGTTTCTCTGTATAGTCCTGGCAGTCCTAGAACTCACTCTGTAGACCAGGCTAGCCTCAAACTCAGTTATCCACCTGCCTCTGCCTCCCAAGTGCTGGGATTAAAGGTGCATTGCCACCACTGCCCAGCAAAAGGTTTTATTTTAGTGGTGTGTGTGTGTGTGTGTGTGTGTGTGTGTGTGTGTGTGTGTGTGTGTGTGGTGGGACATGCACCACATCATACCTGCAGTATTTTATCTGATCTTCCCCTCTACTGGTGCCTTGTTAGCCAGCTTCTCTCTAGGGTTTACTGCCTTCTGTATAGGTCAGAGAGCCCCTTATTTTTAGTTTACCACAAAGAGATTATAATCTGTCTTTCACAATGTACTTTCTTATACTCATTGTGTTCATTAGTATCGCAGGAGCCCTGGGGCTGATGGCAAAAAATAAATAAATAAATAAATAAATAAATAAATAAATAAATAAATAAATAAATAAAATTTACTGTAGGCAGGGGTACAGAGATGGCCCAATGGTTAGGAGTACTAGTTACTCTGGCAAGAGGACTCAGGTTCAGTCACAATATCTAAATGGGTGCTTTCAACCATCTGTATCCCCAATTCCAGGGAATCTGACACTTTCTTCTGGCCTCTTTGGGCACCAGGCACAGCACACACACAGTGCACATACATACAGATAAATTACCTGTACACACAGAATAAAAATAATAAATCTTATTTATTTATTTAATAAGGACTGAGAGGTCAGCTCTGGGGTTGGGCTACATGGGATGTATATGGAAGTTCTTTGTGAAAGGTGGGGAGTACTTCTGAACCCTGAAAGGTGGAAAAGTAGTCAAAGCCAGGCTACTTTCTTTATTTTCAAATAAAAGTACACTTACTGTCAACTGAAGTATGCAAATTAGGAGAGAAGTCCTTTATTCTGAATAGAGATAGAAAAAAGTTGAGAATTGAAAGTCAGGTTAGAAAATAGATTGCTGTTCCAGTTTGGGGGAAAGAAAAAATATATGAAAACTGTAATGAGAGGGAGATCTCTGTCTGTCTGTCTGACTGTATCTATGTATCTATCTATCTATCTCCATAAATTTGTTTGTGTTTTGTTTTTTGGTTTTTCGAGATAGTTTCTTTTGTGTAACAACCCTGGCTGCCCTGGAACTCACAGAGATCTACCTGTTTCTGTCTCCCGAGTGCTGGGCTTAAAAGTGTAAACCACTACGCCTGGCTTCATGAATTTGTCTATAGACCAGGCTGGCCTCAAACACAGATCAATCACTTCTGCCTCCAGAGTGCTGGGATTAAAGGGGTGTAACACCACACTTAGCAAATTTTGTTTTGAGATCTCTCTCCTTTTTTTTTTTTTTTTTTTTTTTTGTTTTTAGTATTTGAGGGCCGGTTTTTGAGATAGGGTTTCTCTGCATAGCAGCTTTGGCTGTCCTAGAATTCACTTTGTAGACCAGATTGGCCTTGAACTCAGAGATCCACTTGCCTTTGCCTCCCGAGTGCTAGGTTTAGAGGTGTGCACCACCACTGCCTGTCTGAGAGTTCTGGCCTCACATTTGCAGCCACCTTACTGCTTCAGCTCTCCCAAATACTGGGATTTTTAAGTAAATACTACAGTTACTGGCTCTAGACTCATTTGAGGCTTTTCTGGTTATTGTTGTTTTGGTTTGGTTTTTTTTTTTTTTTTTTTTTTTTTGGTTTTTCGAGACAGGGTTTCTCTGTGTAGCTTTGCGCCTTTCCTGGGACCCACTTGGTAGCCCAGGCTGGCCTTGAACTCACAGAGATCCGCCTGGCTCTGCCTCCCGAGTGCTGGGATTAAAGGCGTGCGCCACCACCACCTGGCTGGTTTGGTTTTTTTTGAGACAGGGTTTCTCTGTGTAGCCCTGGCCATCCTGGAATTTACTCTGTAGACCAGGGTGGCCTCAAACTTAGAGATCTGCCTGCCTCTGCTTCCCAAGTGCTGGGATTAAAGGAGTGTACCACCTGTCCAAGAAACTATTCATAAGTGCCTATAGTTACCACTATATGCATGTCAGCTTCCATATGCTCAAGGGTGTTTTAATGTAGGTCATATGATGTAGATTAAGTAAGTCATGCTTATTTGGGTTTACTCTTAGGACTGTGAAAGTTTGATGCCAGTATTAACTCAGATCTGACTTCCTCTTAGATGTGGAAGATATGTATCATCTGTGAACTTTTCAGAGCAGCCAAACTTGAAAAGCAGTTTTTGGGGTTGGGGATTTAGCTCAGTGGTAGAGCGCTTGCCTAGCAAGCGCAAGGCCCTGGGTTCAGTCCTCAGCTCTGGAGGAAAAAAAAAAAGCAGTTTTCGTGGCCAACCTGATCTGAGAGTGTCCAGTGGGTGGTAAGGAGGGGAATACTCTGCCAAGGTTTGAGAAGCTATGAGGGTTTGACTTTCCTGTGCTTTGGCACCAAGGTGACAGACACCCTGTGCCTGCAGAGTGCTTGCTGCAGAGGGAACAGTGATTTAAGAGCAATGCTGTGGTGTCTCATCCTGAAGGGCTTCAAAACTGAGACAGAAGGTCATTATTTATTTATGGCCGCCAAGGGCATGGCCATCTTGTTTTCTTATGTTCCAGCTGGGGTTTTGTTGTAGTGTGCAGGGCTGGGGTTGGGGAACAATTTCCACTCTAGGCCTTCTTAGTGAGCTGACAGTGCCTTTGAAGTTAGAAGACAGGTCTCTATTTACCTCTCAGGGAACAGGCTTTTTCCCCTCCTGTAGTCTTGAGAAGGACAAGTGGGGAGAAAGAAGCAAGCTGGCCAACTCTAGGTTTTGTGGGTTTGTTTTTTTTGTTGTTGTTTGTTTGTTTGTTTTTGTTTTTTCGAGACAGGGTTTCTCTGTGTATCTTTGTGCCTTTCTCGCTCTGTAGACCAGGCTGGCCTCGAACTCACAAAGATCCACCGCCCGGCTTTGTTTTGCTTTTGTGATAGGTTTTCTGACTGCCTGGCACTTGCTCAACAGACGACTGGCCTCAAACTCAGCAGCTCTAGTTCTTTAAAGTAGGAGGATGGGAGAAGCTATGAGAGTGCACTCAGTCCTTACAGATGTATGAATGAAAACCAAGGGCTCACTGTGTAGCCCGGGCTGTCCTGGAGCTCACAATGTGGACCAGGCTGCCTTCAAACTCAGATCCTCTTGCCTCTGCCTCCTGAGGGCTGGGCCTATTTGATTGTTGGGACTAAAGTCATGTGCCCCATGGCTGGCAACATTGTGGTTTCTAAGAGTTCTTGTTAGGAAATCCTAAAAGTCTTGGGAAGTATCCAGAATGTATCAAGTACTGTGTAACTGGAGGAAGGAAATTTGCCTAGTTTGCAGTCTCTTTCTCTCTGACCTGGCTGGTTTAGAACTCAGATCTTCCTGCTTCAACCTCCTGAGTGCTGGGGATATGCAAGGGGGCGCACAAAGAGATTGCCAAAATGGCTCTATAATTAAGGGGAAGGTTTTTTATTGTAGATAAGAGAGAAAATATCTAGAGACTTCTGGAGAGTCCAACACAGAAAAGAAAGCAGACTGGATATAGCCAGGGCCATCTTCGAGAGAAACGAGAGAGTTCAAGTTGAACAAATCATGTGGGTTATAAAGAGGATGAGTAGCTTCGGAAGGAAGCTCTGAGATGGAGGGAATTTTAGGGTAGGGAAGGAGGTGAGAAGACCAGGTTGCTAGCTTTGACTTTGAAATGTGTAACAGGTACTTTTGAGTATGGACTGAGGAACCTGAAGGCCTGAATGGGTTTTGATAGGCAACCATAGGTATATCAATGGAGAGCCATATAAATCACTTTAATCAGTTTCTCTCTTTCTCTTTCTCTCTCTCTCTCTCTCTCTCTCTCTCTCACACACACACACACACGTGTATGGTGGTGTGTGTGTGTGTGTGTGTGTGTGTGTGTGTGTGTGTGTGTCCCATTCCATAGCACATATGTGAACAACCTCAGGTTGGTCCTCAACATTCAACATTTGCCTTTTTTGAGGCAGGGTTTCTTTGCTGTTCATTGCATGTATACACCAGGCTAGCTGGCCCATGAGCTTTCTGGGATCCTCCTGTCTTTGCTCCTCATCTTGACAGAGGCACAATGGGATTATAGAAACTTTCTAGCTTTTACATGGGTTCTGCCAGAGGCAAGGGAAATGACTCCTTTTGGGAGAAATGAACCTGTTTCACAAGTTCTGGAGGAATGCTGTCTTTTATCTAACCACTAGAAACCCTTCTATAGTTCTCCATATATGGAATATGTTTTCTGAACCCCGATAATAGGTTTCTCCCCTGACACAGTAAACCAGATCAAGCTGAATTAAAAAGTAAAAGACCAGGTTTATTTGGGCAAAGCACTCCTGGGTGACCCTCCAGCCCCCAGAGATTGAGGTGGGGAAGGGGTCAGGAGATAAACCACATGGCCGATCTGAAGCAGGGCGTTTATGTACCCTGTAGTCATGGGGTGATGACATGTCTGCCACAGGCTGAGTTTGTGCCCAATTATAATGTGTTGGGTGGGGACTTGGAGCTGGCAGCTTAAGGGAGGAGCCACCACAACTGCCAGGAATGTGGAACTAGACTTTTTAGTGGGTTTTTTTGTTTGTTTGTTTGTTTGTTTGTTTTGGACAGGGCAGTGTGTTTGGAGAGAGAAATGGGGCTGAGCTGGAGATTCTAGCTGAACATCCCAACTTTCTTGTGTATATGGGCACTAGTTCAAATCTAGCTACTTCCTGTTGGCGTGGAACAACATGGGGAGGGGGAGTCAGGAGTCGGTGGGCTCACATTCAGCTGTAGGTGTGGTGAAGATGCATTCAGTTAACTACCACCCTGGAGACTTCAGGAATTTGTTCCTGAAGGAAGCGGAGAAGGCAAGTTGCTAGGAGAAAAAAATAGATTATTAACACCAGCCCTATGAACAGGGCTAGCTATGGGAAGAGTAAAGACTGCCAGAAGGAATGGAATAGAGATGTGTCCTGGTTGTATTGACGAAGTCCTTCAGTTTGTGGAGTGACTCAATATCAGTTTCCACCAGGCCAGACTCACTGATACAGCAGCAGCACTTTTTCCCCAGGAACCTGCAGGTGTCTGTCAAACAGCTGCAACAGATTCACACCTTGGTGTCATAGCAGAGATGTTGGCTTTGGGTTAAAAGGCATGAACATTTTTCCCATGTCTCGAGAGCTTGGTTTTAGCTCAATGAAATACACCTCTTTAAGTCTATACTTAGAAGACAACCAGAGGAAATTCAAAATCTGGAACTTGGGACTGAATAGTAGATAGTGCTTTATCAGTTTATCAGAACTCCATTTATCAATGCTAAAACTCTGACCTTCCAAAGTTCCAGTGTAATAGCATAGAGAGGGGACAGAAGTCCAAAACATCTTTACATACCTTAAATCATTTATTTATTCCTTTATAGTTTGCATTTATATATCTTAAATAATTTTCTGTGTTCCTTTAGTAGAATGTTACATCTGAAACCTGTTTATCTTTTACTATGAAGCCTTTACAGAAGGCAAATCTGTCTATTTTTAATAAGAAACTTAACTAATGAACTACCAAGTAACCTTGAGGGGAGAGCTGTTAAACTGGCATCAGACACCATCAGATCTGAGAAGGATACATTTCACCTGAGTAAGCAGAAGTGAAACAGCTTCCAAATCTATTAAAAATGACAGGGACTTGGGCTGGAGAGATGGCTCAGAGGTTAAGAGTACTGGGGGTTGGGGATTTAGCTCAGTGGTCGAGTGCTTACCTAGCAAGCGCAAGGCCCTGGGTTCGGTCCTCAGCTCTGAAAAAAAAGAGCACTGACTATGCTTCCAGAGGTCCTGAGTTCAATTCCCAGCAACCACATGGTGGCTCACAACCATCTGTAATGAGATCTTCTGGCCTGCAGTCAGACATGCTGTATACATAATAAATAAATAAATCTTTAAAAAAATCTTATTTAAAAAAAAAAATGACAGGGACTTACCAGCTACCTAGACAGCTACCCCAGATTCTTCCATGGTCTTTGGGGACAGAGGCCCCAAGGCAACATCAGTCTTCAGCTGTCAGGTCCAGAAGATATGACACTTTCCTGTGGAGTAGGAATTTGGGGAGACCAGCCTACTTTGTCTTGGCAAAGTGGGGCAATCACTTCCCCAGTGTCCTGCTTCTTCACAGTCTGGACTGGGTCTTGGCAGCAGTTGAAGTGAAAGGCAGGTTTTTTGTTTTTGTTTTTGTTTTTCCCTGCCCTGTGGATGGCTTTGCCACATTTAAAGTAAGGTGCAAGTGGAAGTTCTTCTGTGCCCATCTATTTTCTTTGGAGGAGATAGGGTGCTTCCAGGAGCTGGCATGTCTCTATCAAGAAAAGGTTTTTTTGGGGGAATGGTTTTTGAGACAGGGTTTCTCTGTGTAGTTTTGGTGCCTGTTCTGGATCTCAATCTGGAGACCAGGCTGGCCTCGAACTCACAGAGATCCACCTGGCTCTGCCTTCCGAGTGCTGGGATTAAAGGCGTGCGCCCCGGCTGCCGCCGCCGCCGCCGCCGCCGCCGCCGCCGCCGCCGCCGCGGCCGCCGCCGCCGCCACCACCACCACCACCACCACCACCCAGCAAGAAAAGCTTTTTTATTAAACATTTTAAATGCCATATTCCCATATCTCTAAAGTGTTTGAGGATCATTATTTGTTAGGTATATCTAAACTAGACAGATTTTGTTTCTAGCTACTTGTTTTAGGTTTAACTTTGAGAACATATATACAAGCTAAATCTGAAAATACTGAAGAAGTTGATCCTTTATGAGGTGACTGATGCTTAACTTGTATGTCTTATAAAATTAGGATTTTATAGCTTTATCCCTGTTAAGGTTAACCTTAAAAAGTAAGAACTTCGGGCTGGAGAGATGGCTCAGAGGTTAAGAGCACCGACTATTCTTCCAGAGGTCCTGAGTTCAATTCCCAGCAACCATATGGTGGCTCACAACCATCTGTAATGAGATCTGGCGCCCTCTTCTGGCCTGCAGGCATACATGCAGACAGAACATTGTATACATAATAAATAAATCTTTAAAAAAAAAAAAGTAAGAACTTCTAAATGAAAACTCTTAGTATCAAGATAAGGTGGGGTTTAAAGAGAGAAATGGGGCCGAGCTGGAGAATTCCAGCTGAACAATATGTACTGCCTGAGATCTAACACTGGGATTAAAGGTGAGTGCCACCATGCCCTATATTTTTAAAGAGAAAGTATGAAGTAAGAAAAAGCAAGATTATTAGAAGGATTAAAAGCATCACATAATCTGTTCTGGAATCCATTCAAATATGAGTTTCTTTGTGTCTTCTTACCCCTTCCCCTCCTGCAGCTGCAGTGATACTTTATGTTCACAATGATGAGTCCAGGCCAGTAAAGTTCTTGAGTCATTAGCACGTATATTTTCAATTTTTTTTTAAAAAGATTTATTTATTTACTATGTATACAGTGTTCTGCCTACATGCACGCTTGCAGGCCAGAAGAGGGCATCAGATCTCATTACGGATGGTTGTGAGCCACCATGTGTTTGCTGGGAATTGAACTCAGGACCTCTGGAAGAACAGCCAGTGCTCTTAACCACTGACCCATCTCTCCTATTTTCAAATTTTTAAAATTAAATTTTTTTTGGTCCTGGAGATGGAACTTTCAACAAAACAAAACAAACAAAAAACCCAGTAGCTACATATTATTACACAGAATTATTTTTTTCATTTTCTTTTTGTTTTGTTTTGTTTTTTTTAGACAGGGTTCCTTAGTATAGTCTTAGCTGTCCTAGAACTAGCTCTGTAGAGTAGGCTGGCTTGGAATTCACAGAGATCCGCTTGCCTCTGCTAATCTAGTGTTGTGATTAAGGGCATGCTCCACCACTGGGCTGTTTTGTTTTTTTTTTGTTTGTTTTTCGAGACAGGGTTTCTCTGTGTAGCTTTGCTCCTTTCCTGGAACTCACTCTGTATCCCAGGCTGGCCTCGAACCCACAGAGATCTGCCTGCCTCTGCCTCCCGAGTGCTGGGAATTAAAGGTGTGCGCCACCACCGCCTGCTGTTGTTTTCTTTATGTCTCATAATTATCCCTGGCTGGCCTGGAATTCAGAGGTCCGCCTACCTCTGCTAGTCTTTGCTGTTTCCTATTGGTTCTGCTGGTGTTTTTGTGTGTTTGTTCGTTTTTAGCTGAATATCTTGTGCTTGCTATGCTGAATTGCAGCTCATTGATATTGATTGTAAAATGCTGTTCAAGGTGGTAAGTCTGTGGCTTCAAATCTCTTTGAAGTTTTTAGAGAGAATACCTGGATTTTTACTTGTGATGTTTTGACAGCTTTGTTGGCAGCAGATCTTGTTGCCAGTCACAGGATTTGACTCATTGGTCACTGTTTCTCGTAGTTCTTAGGCCACTGGTGTAATGACCCTGTTTCACTCATTTTGATTGACATCAAACTGTAACAGACAGCTTATTCATTACAGCCTAACACAATAGACCAAGGATGTCTGAGTGGTGAGCTTTGTTTCTGGCCATGCTAGCCTGCTTTCTGTGGGAATATGGAGACAAACTTGGAGTCAAGTCACACAGCTTAGAACAGTAGTTCATCTATTTTCATTTGACTAAGCTTTGGAGAATATGTGACAGGAAGAAAATTGAGGGCATGCCCTGTTGCTTGGTAATCAGAAGCCCCTGTTGGCAGTGACTGCACATGGTGGGGGAATTGTAGTAAGCCCTGCAGAGGAGGGTACTACCAAGGTTAGCTTAGGAAGAGGAAAGCTGCTTGCTCCTCCTCTTTGCTGACTTCTTTCTAAGCTTTTCAATGAGTGACAATTGCTTTATCTTGCAGGAATAGGCCCGTACTCTTGCTGTCATTCTTTGACCTGTTTTTTAGCAGCCTACTGAAAAACTTCTTCAGCCCCTATGCTGCCACTGCCTATAATCCCAGGAGCTTTGAGAACTGGGAGTTACTTTAGCAGAAAGATCAGGAGTTCAAAGCCAGCCTTGGCTACATAGTGAAGTGAGCTTGAGACCAGCCTGGCATAAATGAAACCCTGTCTTCAAAAACCTAACCCAAACAGACAAAAACCCAAACTGAATACAGTTGTATAGGAGTACTTAGAAGTTCTTAACCAATGAAAGGGGGGAAAAAATCAAACTGGGTATGGTGGTATGTATCTGGAGGCAGTTCTAGGCCAGCTCAGGCTTCTTAGATCTTCTTGAAATGGAGTCAGAATAGAATTTGGGACTCTGAAGGTCCACAAAGGTCCACTGCAATTGAAGTCCCTCCTATCTGTGGCTCATACAGTAAAGAATTTTGTGTCATCTCTTCATTTAAGAACTCTCTTCTGCCATTTGAGTTTCCTCTGTGGAGAATTCTCTGTTTAGTTCTATAGCCCATTTCTTAATTGGACTGTTGGGCATTTTGATGTCTAATTTCTTGAGTTCCTTATATATTCTGGATATCAGTCCTCTGTCAGATGTGGGGTTGGTGAAGATCTTTTCCCATTCTGTAGGCTGTCGCTTTGCCTTGTTGACCGTATCCTTTGCTCTACAAAAGCTTCTCAGTTTCAAGAGGTCCCATTGATTGATTGTTCCTCTCAGTGTCTGTGCTACTGGTGTTCTATTTAGGAAGTGATCTCCTATGCCAGTGCGTTCAAGACTACTTCCTACTTTCTCTTCTAGCAGGTTCAGAGTAGCTGGATTTATGTTGAGGTCCTTGATCCACTTGGACTTAAGTTTTGTGCACGGTGATAGATATGGATCTATTTGCAGCCTTCTACATGTTGATATCCAGTTATGCTAGCACCATTTGTTAAAGATGCTTTCTTTTTTCCATTGTGCACTTTTGGCTTCTTTGTCAAAAATTGAAACTCAAATGGCGAAAGACATTTAAGGAATTGCTCAACATCCCTAATCATCAGGGAAATGCAAATCAAAACAACTCTGAGATACAACCTTACACCTGTCAGAATGGCTAAGATCAAAAACAGTGAAGACACCTTATGCTGGAGAGGATATGGAGCTAGGGGAACTCTCCTCCACTGCTGGTGGGAATGCAAGCTTGTACAACCACTTTGGAAATCAATATGGCGCTTTCTTAGAAAATTGGGAATCCATCTCCCCCAAGATCCAGCTATACCACTCTTGGGCATATACCCAAGGAATACTCAACCACACCACAAGAGCACTTGTTCAGCTATGTTCATATCAGCATTGTTTGTAATAGCCAGAACATGGAAACAACCTAGATGCCCTTCAACTGAAGAATGGATAAACAAAATGTGGTACATATACACAATGGAATACTACTCAGCAGAGAAAAACAATGACATCATGAGGTTTGCAGGCAAATGGATGGATCTAGAAAAAATCATCCTGAGTGAGGTAACCCAGACTCAGAAAGACAAACATGATATGTACTCACTCATAGGAGGATACTAGATGTGGAACAAGGATGACTGGGCTGCTACTCACATCACCAGGGAGGCTACCTGGAAAACAGGACCCCAAGAAAGACACAGGGATCGCCCAATGACGGAGAAATGGAAGAGATCTACATGAACAGCCTGGACATGAGTGGGGGTAGTGAAGGGCGAGGGTCGAGGGAAAGAGAGCTTGGGGGAGCGGGAGATCCCAGCTGGATCAACAACAGAGAGGGAGAACAAGGAATAGGAGACCATGGTAAATGAAGACCACATGAGAATAGGAAGAAGCAAAGTGCTAGAGAGGCCCACAGAAATCCACAAAGATACCCCCACAACAGACTGCTGGCAATGGTCGAGAGACAGCCCGAACTGACCTACTCTGGTGATGGGATAACCAAACACCCTAACTGTCGTGCTAGAAACCCCATCCAACTACTGAGGGATCTGGATGCAGAGATCCATGGCTAGGCCCCGGGTGGATCTCTGGGAGTCCAATTAGCGAGAATGAGGAGGGTTTATATGAGCGAGAATTGTTGAGACCAAGGTTGGATAAATCACAGGGACAAATAGCCAAGCGAATGGAAACACATGAACTATGAACCGATGGCTGAGGGGTCACCAACTGGATCAGGCCCTCTGAATGGGTGAGACAGTTGATTGGCTTGATCTGTTTGGGAGGCACCCAGGCAGTGGGACCGGGTACTGTGCTCATTGCATGAGTCGGCTGTTTGAAACCTGGGGCCTATGCAGGATCGCTTGGCTCGGCCTGGGAGGAGGGGACTGGACCTACCTGGACTGAGTCTACCAGGTTGATCTCAGTCCGAGGGGGCGGCTTTGCCTTGGAGGAGGTGGGAATAGGGGGTGGGCTGGGGGGAAGGTGAGGGGGCGGGAGGTGGGAGAACAAGAGAATCCATGGCTGATATGTAGAACTGAATTGTATTGCAAAATAAAAATAAAAAAATTAAAAAAAAAAAAAAAAACTCTCTTCTGTCTCGGGTCTCAGCCCAGGCAGTTGATATGCCCCAAGGCTGTTTACTGTTTAAAGGGCCTTGTAATTTGCTTTTGGGTTTAGCAGTGAGAGCTGAATGTGGCTGTAGGTTATTGCCATCTCCTGAAAGCCCCTTAAACAAGTTTGTGGTGGTATTTTACTTGTACTGAAATGTGATTTTATTTGTATGTTAATAAATAAAGTTGCCTGGGGGTCAGAGCTATTAGAGCCATAGCAAGTGCGTGGGGCGGTGGCGCACACCTTTAAGGACCTGGAGGGCGGTACATACATGCAGTGACGAGGCAGTCACATGGTTGGGTTTACAACCAATGAGAAGGCAGAACAGCTAGAGTATATAAAGACATACACACAGGAAGTAGGCCCCTCTTTCGGAGAGCTCTCTTGGCTGAAGAGGATCGCTGAATCAGGAAGGGTGAGGCTCTTAGCTCTGACCTCTTGGCTTTCTTCTCTGAATCGGCTCTGTGTTTCTTATTTAATAAGACGGTTGGTTACATCTACACAAGTTCATGTTGTAGGTATTTGTTTTTAAAAACTTAGTTAAAAATAGTTGAGTTATGCTGGGTGGTGGTGGCGCACACCTTTAATTCCAGCACTTAGGAGGCAGGGGCAGGCCGATGTCTATGAGTTCGAGACCAGCCTGGCCTACAAAGTGATTTCCAGAACAGCTAGGATTGTTACACAGAGAAACCCTGTCTTGAAAAGTTAAAAAAAAAAAAAGGTTGAGGTATTTATACTAATCTTAGCATAAAAGGGATAGGTCTTAGACTGACACACTAAGTGAAAAGCCCTGGAGAAGTTTAAGGTTGTCCCAAGAGGGCGAGGAGCATTCTGGGTGAGGCCACTTACCTACAGTCTACTGACTTGAGTGATTCCTGAGACTACCCATATCACAGAAGGAGAAAACTGGATTTTGCCAGGTTGTCCTCTAACTTCCACATGTACTCAGTGGCAACCCCCCTACCAATGAACAACAACAACAAAATTGTTCCAAAATGTTGATAGTGATCAGGACAATATAATGGAAATAGTAGGCTAGAAAAATCCTGGCTTACAGTGAGGCATCAGCATTCCCATTCTTAGTGCCGAGGAATTTTCTCCTTGGTCCTCATTACTTTTAAGGTGCATAAGGGCGGAAATGGTCCTGACTCTAGAGACAACAGATTAAAGATTTTTGTAATTGGACTTGTGGAATTTGTTTGAAAATGGGAGTTCATCATCAGTGTTTTCAAATATCCTGAGCGAATGAATACACCAAGACTCAGATGAGCATAGGTGTATCATCTGACAGTATGTCTGTGTTCACTAGAAAGAGTGGCTGAGCTTTTCCTTCTGTGTTTTCTCTCACAGGGGCGGTCTCAGTAACATGCTGTTCCAGTGTTCTTTGCCAGACTCCATAGCCAGTGTTGGCGATGAACCTCGGAAAGTACTCTTGCGATTGTATGGGGCGATTTTAAAGATGGTGAGTTCAGGGGTCTCCTGGGAGAGGGTGGTCCACTGACATTTTCACTCTTTTCTAAGATAGCTGCAAAGAGATCCTAAATGCTATACACATGTACTAAAGATACTTACTGCTTTTATTTTATTTGGGCTGCACACATGGCTTATTGTTTACAGTGTATTACTTGTTATTTTTTAATCTAATATTAATTAGTAAACTAGGACTCTAGAGAAGTCCTAAAATTGGCCTGACTGTGATTCTACATTGAACTTTTCAGCTCAGACTTAGATGATAAATTCTAACATGAGGAAGGCATTTTAGATGAATCAGCAATATTTTATTCTATATGTACATTTTTTCTTTAAAAATTATTTTATGCATAGAGTGTTTGCCTGCATGTATGTGTGTCTGTGCACCATGTGCATGCAGTGCCTGTGGAGGCCAGAAGAGGGCGTCAGAGCTCCTAGGACTGGAGTCTCAAATGGTTGTGAGCTACTGTGTAGGTGCTGGGAGTTTAACTCAGGCCCTCTGCAAGAGCAGCTGCTCTTACTGTAAGTATGTACAATTAGTAACATGCTGTTTGAATTGTTTCAGAGTTTTAGAGAATGTTATAGTTAACAGTTAACTGTGACCTCAGTGCTCGTGGATGGTTGGATTTATTAACACTTCTCTGAGAGTTCTCTAAAGCTTTGATTTGTTAGATTCATAATCTTTGTGGGTTTTTTTTTTTTTTTTTTCGAGACAGGGTTTCTCTGTGTAGCTTTGTGCCTTTCCTGGATTTCGCTCTGTAGCCCAGGCTGGCCTCAAACTCACAAAGATCTGCCTGCCTCTGCCTCCCGAGTGCTGGGAATTAAAGGCGTGCGCCACCACCGCCCGGCTATAATCTTTGTATTTTATTTGTTTTGTTTTTTTGAGGCAGGGTTTCACTCTAGCCCATGATGGCCTGGAACTCACTATATTAGTCCAGACTGGCCTTAGACTTTAGATCCTCCTGTTTCTGCCTCCTGAGTTATTTGATTACAGGCATGTATCCCCAGTTCTACTGGCAAACTAAAGGTTTGTTTTGTTTTGTTTTGTTTTTAAAATCTATTTTTCTGTGTATCGATGCTCTGTATGCATTTATGTCTGTGTACCATGTATGTGCCTGTTTCCCTTGGAGGCCAGGCGTCACATCCCCTGGATCTGGAATTAAGAGAATTTTGTGGGCTTCCATGTAGGTGCTGGGAATCGAACTCTGATCCTCAAGAAGATCACCAGTGCTCTCAACCGCTATGTTGTCTCTATAGCCCCAAACTACCTTTTCTTTCTTCTTCTTTTTCTTATTTTATATTATTATTATTATTTTGTTATTGTTTTTCAAGATGGGGTTTCTCTGTGTAGCCCTGGCTGTCCTGGAACTAACTCTGTAGACCAGGCTGTCCTGGAACTCACAGATATCTGCCTGCCTCTCCCTCCCGAGTGCTGGGATTAAAGGCATGTGCTCCAGACTACCATTTTGTTTTTGTTTTTGTTTTTTTGTTTTTCGAGACAGGGTTTTTCTGTGTGGCTTTGTGCTGTTCCTGGATCTCGCTCTGTAGACCAGGCTGGCCTCGAACTCACAAAGATCCGCCTGCCTCTGCCTCCCGAGTTCTGGGGTTAAAGGCGTGCGCCACCACTGCCCGGCCAAACTACCATTTTAAAGCATAGTTTTGAAATAATTGGTGAATCAATGAATAAGTCTTATTTTTTTCCCCTTTGATTATCAGTCTGATGTTCCATTCTTGATCTTTGTTAGCGTTTTCTATTTCAGCAGTACTTTTTATAAATAAAGTACTTTAATAAATAGCTGCTGAAATCACTTGTCTTAAATCTAATTTGATTATTCAGTCTGCCATTTCTACACACAGCTTAAGTAGCACTTTTTTTTTTAAAACTATTATATGTGTATGGGCATAGTGCCTGCATGTATGTGCACTATGTGTGTGCCTAGTGCCCAAGGAGAGAGACCAAAGAGGGTGGCGGATCCCCTGAAACTCGAGTTACAGGCATGTTGTGAGCTGCCATGTGGGTGCTAGGAGTCAAATCTATGTCCTCTGGAAGAGCAACTAATTCCCTTAACCACTGAGCCATCTCTCTAGCCCTAGTAGAAGCATTTTAAATGCTCACAGTATGTTCTTCCATGTGTTACACTAGAACTTTCATTTTCTTTTTTGAGACAGGATCTCCACGTTGTAGCCCAAGCAGACTGGCCTCAAACTCACAACACTGCTATTGTCTTGGCCTCCTAAAGGCAGGGATTACAGGCTAGAGCGGCCATGCCCAGCCATACTGCCTGCAGTCATGAGAACTATGTAATGCTCTACAACTGTGTTTGATAGTCTATCTAGTACGATAGTCACCACCCAAGTACATGTGAATGTCAGGCACTGCAGCTGTGGCCGATGACCTGACTTTTACATTCTATTCAAATTGATACTGTCCCATGTAGTTGGAGGTTAGTATACTGGATAGCTGAACTCTAGGATGTGCTGGGTACCAAATGAGTGATTTTGCAGAAGTCAGCTGCCACCTTTCCCCCATTAAGACTTCACTGTTAGTTCTTAGTCCAAACCTGGTGACTCAGGCTCAATCCCTGAACCTCCCTCCATGGGGAGAAGTAGAGAAGAACTACTTCTAAGAACTGAAGAGTGTCCTCTGACCTCCATGTGTGCTTTGGCACATAAGCAACAACTTACACACTAAATTGAATGCAAGAAAAAAAATTTAAGTAGCAGACTAGTTAAAGCTATTTAAGGGAGAATTAACTCTTACTGTCTAATAGAGTAGAATGTTTTACACACAGACCATTCGAATTTGGTACATTTATCCAGTTATTTTTTTAAATCAGGAAAATGTTAAATCATCTTCCATTCCTGAAGCCATATCCCCTTATAAGAGGTGGAGACTATCCTTGCCAACCTCTGAGCCGAAAAGTCCATGTGGTTTCTTAGCAGATAAAGAAGCACCTACTGCTCACTCGGCATGGTGGCAGATGCCTTTAATCCCAGCGCTCAGGGTTGGGGGCCTGGTAGAGGCAGGCAGATCTCAGAGTTCGAGGCCAGCCTGGATTACATAGTGAGTTGTTTTAGGATAGCTAGGGCTGTTTGACACAGAGATACCTTGTCTCAGAAAACAAAAACACATACCAAATAATCTCACAAATGATGTAATAGACACTAAACCAATTTTTGATGAAAAAAAGTTATTCATTTTTGTTTCACAGATGGGAACCTTTATTTCCATAAAATTAGCTTAAGTGTAGTTTTTTCATTGAAGTTTAAATGAATCATGAACCTACAGCTTCAGATTACAACTTTTTTTTTTTCCAGGGTGTTGGGGGCGGGGTGTGTGTGTCTCAAACTCTGTAGGGGTCTAGCAGTGGTACTTGCTGCCAGCCTGGAGTTTTGGATATTAATAGCTGTTGGCCATTGGGGATACTATGAGAACATATGAGAGGAATCAAACTCAGGGATGCTGAAAATGGCTGGAGTAGGAGAGTAGAGAGGAGGAGCCTGAGGAACACATAGACAAGAGCCAAGCCCAGAAAAGTGGAGCTTCCACCGTGCCAGGCTATATATACCTCGGATTTTAATTCCTTGCAGACATTTCAACAATTACAATTTTTTTTGTTGTTGTTTTGTTATTTTTGATTCTGGAGCTTTCAGATTACAACTTTTTGGAATGAGTTGAGCTATCATTGAAGGAAATACTTAAGGTCCACAGTGAGGGCTTTGTTGTTACCACAATAACAACATTGCCAAAATTCATAGTAAATTGTCAGGATTTGCATTTATACATGTAGCTGAGAAAATAGGAGTGTCATTACTTTAGTAAATAATAAATCCCATTGCATTAGTAAACCTCTTTACTAAAGGACAATTTTAATAACAATAGGATTCAGATTTTTCTGTTTTTATCTCTATCTCAGGGAAACCAACATCTTTTGTGTGTTTGCCCAGACATAAATAAGGTGCCTCCCCAGCCAGCTTTGTACATGCCATGGTAACCTTTAAGGGTTCACACCCTATTCCTTCCTCGAAGACTAGTGCACATGATAGACTTAATATTTTTCAGAAATTTTTTGATGTTTTGCTTAATTGTAGGACTGATATAATTTAGTATATTCTTTCCCTTTCCCTATTCTTGTTTTAAACATTTTGAGCTTCTTCCCTCTGAGAATCAGATACTAAGTGGAAATATTTCTTAAGCTCCTTCTTTGATCAGTAACTGTTTGAAAAATGCTTTGGTTTAAAATAACTAGCTGCTTCTTAGCTTTTTCATTTCTCCTGATGTTTGAGATTCTAATGTCCTTTATTTCTGTAGTGGCAGTGAAGTGGCTGCTCTTTGGTGCAGATCTAAGGGTTAGGACCAGAAAGCCAAGGTAACACCTTCTGACTGGGTTAAGGCCCACAGTATCCCCCTCAAAACATCTCTCTTCTTATTCCCCTCATTCTTTATTAGACGAATCATAAGCAGACTTCCCAACGGTGTCCTGCAGGTTCTGTTTAGGATCTGTGTGAGTTTTAGGGGCTTATGTAAAAGTCCCATGTTTAAGAAGGGTGAGAATATTTGCTTTTGAAAATAGAAGCACAAGATGAGACAAGGTGCATACTGTACAGTATTTGTAGGAAATTGTCAAACACGAACATACTGGGCTGTTCTTCCCACGGCAGCACAATGGAGCGGCTTCTACATAGCCTCGCCTCCATTTAAACGAGAGGCTGTTTTAGCAGTTGGACAGGGGATGAAAACGAAGCTCAAGTATAAAATCACTGTGAACTAAAGGTGTTTAACAGAACATTTGAAAAGTAAATGGTTCAGCCTTTCCCACTTTGGATGGCGGTATAAGTAGTAGAAGAGAGTTTATGGACATCCGAAGCCAGCTCTCAGGGTAACTTGGGGTTTTTCCTTTCTGGTACTGGGGAGGAACGTGAGCTCTGCAGCATCCTTTAGCAGAGAAGCAAGTGTAACAGTTGGTTTATTTATCATAACTTGTGGAAGACACAAATGTCAGTATGGGTTGTCCATGTGGTGTAAGTTGTTGCAGGTGACTCAGGAGTGCCTAGTCCTCTCTGTGTCAGAACAGTAAATATTAGGCCAGGGCCTCTGAATGGCAAGACAGGCCTCCACTCTGGAAAGCCTGGGCATGAGCATCCATAACACACCAAAGAACTCCGAGTACTGTCTGCAAAAATGTTTTAGTTTGTTTTTTGAATAACAGAAGGCTAATATTGCTGTTTGTTTGAATACTAACTATAATATAATTAAAGGTATCAAGGCACAACGCAGATATGTATCAATGATCCAAAGATTACAATTTGGGACACTTGTCCCTTTTGAAATCAGAAGAAAAGAAAATGTCTTATTTTGTCTTAACTACAGTTTAAAAATTAAACTGCAGTAAAATAAAGAATAGCTCGTAGGTAATCAGTACAGAACTATTGGCTACTGAGAAATCACTTGCCCATGAATATTTCTGTGAAGAATTGAGGTCATACTTTGTGCAGTGACTTAAGCACTGAGGTGCCTGGTGGAGAGCCAGGCCCTGACTTTGAGGCCTGGGAACTACCATCTTTTTCTTGTTACATTAATGTCATTATGAGTTCAAGTTGTTTGGGTGACTTTGCTTTACAAAGACCCCTGTGCTTTGAGAACAGTATAATTCTATCTGTTTCTGAGGAGAAGTGAAACACAGTTCCATTATGGGCACCCGTTTGTCCTGGCTAGCATTTCTTAGCTAGTGCTCTCCAGATAGAGTTGCCAAATCACTACCTATTGTCTTTCAATACCTGCTTTGGTGCCTTTTGGTAACTAAATAAACCACAGACTGACGTGTCTAATTTTGGCCTATGCAAAGTGTTTTTATCTTGCTGGTTGTAAATGTTTGGGATTATAGCACAAAGCCAGTGCAGATCTGGTCTCTTGAATGATGACTATACCACAGCCCACCCCTCTCTGGGAAGGAATATGTTGGGGGAGTGAAGGGTGTGGGGGGGTAATGTACCACTTTAGCTGTGTGCATGTGTTCTCTGCTGCAGGCTTGTCCATGCGATCGTGCCTGGAGCACTCTGGTTTCCAGGTGACAGACACGATTCACGGTATAGTATGAGATCTCTGAAGATGGAGCATTCTCTACAGCTTTCATTTCTTTCTTTAGTTTTTGGATTCAAGAAATGCTTTTTAAAAAGAAAATTGTAATGATTGTTAAGTAGCACCAGCTTCAGTTTGTGCTGTGCTTAAAGAGGTGTAGTGATTTAAGATTTCATAATGTTATATATTGAAATATCACCTTTTCTTTTTGCTTTTTTTGTCCAAGGCAAACCAGACCCCTATCTTCTGTTTCCTCAGTAGAAAATGACAAACATTTAGTAATCTTCAAAATTCATGGCTTCAATTTGAGAATGCAGTTGAAGTACTTGGGTTCTTCCTTCAACTGCAGCACACTATGCACATATATCTATTGGGAGTGGGGTCACTCTGCTTCACCCTCAACATCTTACCCTATGGTTCCAGTTCTGGTATGAAGTCTAGCAGTGCTCACCCAACCTGGAAGTGTGCCAGACTGGAGAGAGGAGACTCCTGGAAAAAAAGTTGCTTACAAACGTTGAAAATGCAAGAAGTTTGAGGTCAGTCATCATGTTGACTGGAAAAGATGCACGCGAACCCTGAGTTAAAGATAGCTAATGTCCAGGAAGGTAGACTAGATAATAAGAAGATACGGTCATAGAAATGACTTGTTTAGATTCCATGAGGTAATTATATAAGCTGAACTTTAAACCATTGCACTGAGAACCTGTTCTATAAAGTATAGGTTTTGTACTTTATAAATAAATTTTATTAAAAATAAATAAAAAATTGTTTTCTTTATTTCTCCATTGAAAGAGAAAGGCTTTGACCCATGATAATACTGAGAAGTACACATGCTATAAAATGCTGAGGGCTAGCAAGTGGATCAGTGGATAAAACATTTCCCAACAAGCTTCATGAAATGAATTTGATCCCCAGAATCCATGGTGGAAGGAAAGAAATTATTCCTGGAAATTGTCTTCTGACTGCCACAGGGATACCATGGATTGTGAGCTTATACATTCATACACACACATGTGCATAGACATAGTAATAACAAGTAAACAGTAAAAACATGTTAGTTGAGTCACATGGCTTTGTGAGCTCCCCAACTATTGTGTTTGGGTTTTTTTGTTTTTGTTTTTCCAAGCCTCACCTGAGATGGAGCAATAGCATTAATTGGTAGCAGGGACTGAGCAGGATTATGGTGGCTAGGGATCTCAACAGGTGTTGCCTTCCATGTTAAGATGTCTCTTACCAGCCGGGCGGTGGTGGCACATGCCTTTAATCCAAGCACTCAGGAGGCAGAGCCAGGCGGATCTCCAAAGTGAGATCCAGGACAGGCACCAAAACTACACAGAGAAACCCTGTCTCGAAAAACCAAAAAAAAAAAAAAGAAAAAAGAAAAGAAAAGAAAAAAAAAGATGTCTCTTGCCAGGCATGATGGTGTAAGGCCTTTAATCTCAGCATTCAGGCAGCAAGAGGCAGGCAGATCTCTGAGTTCCAGGCCAGCCAGGAACATAGTAAGATCCTCTCTCAAAAACAATTGAAAAAAACTAACAATAATAATAAAAAAGGTATGTCACTTAAAATTGAGTGTGGTTGGCTAGCTGGGGTGGAGACTGTAAGTCTTCAGAACCAGGCCTGAGCTATACAGCAATGAAGCCTAAGCCACTGTGAGGGCTTCTGGCACTCAGGCAGTTCTCCCTTCTCTCTTGGGATCCTAGTAGAGCATAGACCAGGAGATGCTCAGGTTCTGCTTAGTCCTGCATTGGGTGTTGGGTGTTTTTCCAGACTAAATAGGCTGTCTATTCTTTCTTAAGCCTCCATAGGTCCCAGGCCATTTTAAAGGGCTACAGTTGCCTGGCAGTGGTGGCGCACGCCTTTAATCCCAGGACTCGGGAGACAAAGGCAGGCGGATCTCTGTGAGTTCAAGGCTAGCCTGGTCTACAAAGCAAGTTCCAGGAAAGGCGCAAAGCTACACAGAGAAACCCTGTCTGCAAAAACCAAAAACCAAAACCCAAAAAACAAAAAGGCTACAGTTTATATTTTATAGAGAGACTTGTTTAAAAAGAGGCCATGGTGGCTACTCACAACTGCCTGTAACTCCAGCTCCAAGGGATCTGACATCTGGCCCCTGTGAACACCTGCATACATGCAGATACCCACACATAATTTAAAAAAGAAGACATTGTAAGTGTTCCAAACAGTTACCTGTAACTTCACACCACCTTCTCTATGCATTTCACTAATTTATTTATATCCACAAACCTAGACTCAGGGCACACCAGTGTGCTACTGTTTCAACTCACAGATAAACTTTGTTGTTAAAAGTTCAGTTAAATCCATTTCCCTCATTAATTATTTGAGGAGTCTTATTAAGAACTGGCCAAAATTAAATCTATAAAGTCAGTTTGTTTTATGTGATGGTTTCAGTGAGCTTAGAGACAGAAACTTGTTCTAGTATGGAACTAAAAATAGATACCGTGTGTGTGCATGTGAGTGCTGGGGATTGAGCCCAAGGCCTCCCCTATGCTACAAAAGGGTTCTGCCACTGAGCTCCAGCCCTAAAAAGTAGCTAAAGGTAACCAGTAGAGCCGGGCAGTGGTGGCACATGCTTTTAAGCCCAGCACTCAGGAGGCAGAGCCAGGCAGATCTCTGTGAGTTTGAGGCCAGCCTGAGCTATAGAGTGAGTTCCAGGACAGGCTCCAAAGCTACACAGAGAAACCCTGTCTCGAAAAACCAAAAAAAAAAAAAAAAAAAAAAAAAAAAAAAAAAAAAAAAAGACTAAGAGAAAAGAGCCAGCAGCAAGCTTAGTCAAGTGGCCTGTCACTCTGTGCTCCAACATTACCTGTTCTTGCTCCTTTTGTATGTTTGGAAACAGCTCACCGTGTAGCCCTGACTGACCTGGAACTCACTATGTAGACCAGCCTGGCCTTGAACTCAGATCCACGTGAGTACAGGGATTAAAGGCATGAACTGCTGCACACTTTTCCATTTTTTTTTTAATCAAGGCCCTGGGATAGAATGCTCTGAAGATCAATATTTGGTAGTAGGAACAGTTACTACTTTCATAGTCTGATTTAAAATATAAAACCAAGCTGAGGATTAGCTCAGTGGAAGAGAATTTGCCAACCTTGGGGAAAAAACAAGCAAGCAAGCAAACAAAAACCCACTTAACCTACAAAATCAAAGGTGTTTCTCCCGGGAAACCCTCTCACTCTCCACAGTTCATCATCACTTTTTTAAGTCTTTTTTAAAATCAATCTATTTGCCCTAGAAAAAAAAAGAAAAATAAAATTAAAAAAAAAGCGACCAAAACCGTAAAGCCTTAAGTGTGATTTGTGTTAGATAAAAGAAATATTTGAAACCTGACTCCAAGTGTGTTGCTTACCTTCAAGACATTTCTAAATAGTAGACGGACATGAAGTGAAAATCTATTCTCTCACTTTAGCTGGCAGGATTTATATTTTAAATTTAAACACGATCAATGAACATAATATTTGCAGGGACAGGAGAGACGGCTTAGTGGTTAAGACCACTTATTGTACTTGCAGAGGATCCAGGCTCAGTTCCTAGCACCTAGGTGATGGCTCATAGTCAAGTGTAACTCCATTTCCAGGGCATCCAACACCTGGCCTCAACAGGCATTGCACACACATGTTCAAATCCACATTCCAACACACATGTATACACATAATTAAATATAAAAACATAGGCCTAGAGGTGGTGGTGCACTCCTTTAATTCCAGCACGTCGGAGGATCTCTGTGAGCTCGAGGCCAGCCTGGTCTACAAAACAAGTTCCAGGACAGGCTCCAAAGCTACACAAAGAAACCCTGTCTCGGAAAACAAACAAACAAACAAACAAACAAACAAAAATATAGAATAATAAAAAAACTTAAAAGCACAAATAAGCTGGGCGGTGGTGGTGGTGGTGGTGGTGGTGGTGGTGGTGCACGCCTTTAATCCCAGCACTCGGGAGGCAGAGCCAGGCGGATCTCTTTGAGTTCTAGGCCAGCCTGGTCTACAGGGTAAGATCCAGAATAGGCACCAAAAACACACTGAGCAACCCTGTCTTGAAAAACAAAAACAAAATAAAACAAAAAAACCCACAAATAAGTAGCTATTAAATCTGTCCAGCAAGAGGCTCAGTGAATATAAGCATATGTCATGCTGGCCTGACATCCTGAGTTCAGTTTCTGGAACCCACAGTGGAAGGAGAGACTCAGCTTCCAAAGAGTATTTTCTGACCTCAAACACACACAAGATAGTAAAATAACTGTTAAAATTTTGTTTTATAACTTGAAAAACAATTTCAACTTTATAATTAGTTGGAGGAAAATGTAAAGTTGTGCTAAATGTTTATACAGTGTATTTTAATCCTTGCCTTAAATAAAATATGTCACTAATATAAATTACTACAGATTCAAAGTCCTAATTTGGTTCCTGTCTTTAGGACAGAGTCTTTGGGACTTTCACAGAGTAGGTGTCTCACACAGAATAGGTCTGCTTGACACACCAGAAGAGGTGTCTGCCTTAAGAATTCATGACTTCATGGGCATCTGTCTTCCTGCTTTGAGGTTTCCTGTCCCTTCTCCTGGGTTCCAGCTCATTTTGTACTGAGGAAACAGAACGTGGGACTGCAGAAGTCCGTCTTGCCTTTGCGATGGTGCTCTTATGTTAAATCATAGATTCATTTGGAATGGGATGGGGTGGGTGAATGTGGGAAAGTAACAATGGAATTTATGTCCACTTCTTGTAACAATATGCTAAAAACTTGTCCTAGGACTAAGCTAGTTTGTCTTTTTAGGTAAAGTGACTTGTTTTGGAGAGCACCATTAGACAGGGAAAGGACTTCTGTTAGCTAACAACCTGTTAACTGTCTCCCTAAGATACAGTTAGAGCAGTAACAGAATAGGAATAACCATAGTCATTTAGGGCTTTGTACAGGTCAAATCCCGTTACAGCAAATTTCATAGGATGTGCAAATTCCTTATTTGTCCCAATCTTCTACAGAGTATTACTATGTAATTATCAGACCAAGGAACTTGTTTTATTTGTAACTTTCCTTGAAGGAAAAACAAAGCACAGAGACATTTAGGTCAATTTGTTCTCCTGATTCACAAGCAGCCAGTTCCCCCATTTGGGGGCATGGACAGCTAGTCAGCTTTCAGGCACTAGGTTACTCCCTGAAGACGTTTGCCATGTACAGCACAGCACAGTGCTTGCTTGCCCATACCAGCCACAGCAAGAAGCACCAGGATTTTCTTTGTGCTTTGGAAGAACACTAACAATAAAAAATGGAGCCCCTCCTTCATTGAGAACCTGTAGATTCCTTGAGATAGACTGCTGTGTGAGTCAGGCAATGGTGCCAGTGCCAGAGTGTTGGGTATGAGCAGCTGTAACACTCTCTGACACTTGAGTCACTCTCAGCCAAGAGCAGGGGTTATTGTTACACTTTGTTTTTGTCCTCTCATTGTAACGGGATTTCACCTGTACCATCTAGATGTTCATCAGAGAAATGCAGATTACACAAATGAAAATGTCACACCCTGTTTGTACTGACCGCCCTCTTTCAAATGTACTCACCCGCATGTTATGTTTACCATTGCATATGTGTGAATACGAGCGTTAGGAACCTTTTGCAGGTAGCTTTATGAACATGGGTGTTTATTTTGTCTGCTTTAATAAAGAAGTAAGAAATGTACTTTTTTATACCAAGCACATTAAGATATCTGTGGAATGTTATTTGGTATATGATGGTGAGAGCAGTTGCTATAAATCACAGGGTGTTTTGAATGCTGCTAGAGTAGCCAGTGTTGCTTAACGTGGCGTTTTTTTTTCCTGTCCACACTTTCCACCCTTGGTACAGGTGTTTTTGATAAAGCTGTGGAATGGCAAGGTATGTTTTTTATGGGATGTTCAAGAATCTGTTAGCTTAAAATTCTTTTACAGAGGTTTCCTTTACAGGATTCCTTTTGAGTTTGGCTCAAGTAAACCTGATGTAATTGTAACATAACAGTTTTGAAGGCAGCTGAGTGTACAATTTTGACACAACCCTTAAATTTCTGGTTTTATTTTTTCCCTTACCCTTACCAAAGGACATTGTTTTGGTTTTAAAGCACTCGGGGTGGGGGTGGCTTGGAAATATGTGACCTGTAAGAAGTAGCCCAGGCTCTATGCCGGTCAATGGTCCAGTATTTTGTTATTGTTAGAAGCTTGGTTGCCAGTAATTTTCAATTTCAAGAGGAAAGTGATGTAAAAGTAGCTCCTAATATATCAGTTATCAGATAATCCTAGCATTTTGTTCCATGCAGTCCTCTGTTTGCTAGAGGAACAGTTGAGATTGAACTTGGACTAGTTGGAGTGAAGAGCTGGTGGCAGATGTGCAGAGCTCACACTAACTTTCTGCCTGCTTAGTGTTTTCCTCTGTCCACATTGTCTGCTGCCTGCAGCCCTCCACAGGCATGTTGACATTCCTGTTTTGCAGGTTCCCTTGAGAGAACCACATAGCTAATTCAGGCAGAGCTTTAGAAGGCTCCATTAGAAGGGAGCACTCTCTAGTGACTTTCCTCTAATAATGAAATTGTGAAAGGTACATGGGGATGGTCACCAGCAGCACATCCCTTTCCTTGTAGAAAGATGAAGCACTTTGAAGGTGTTGGTACAAGTGCTGGAGACTGCTGGTGCCTTTAGACTACGCCGGTCACCTGGGGGGCCAAAAAGCCCTTTGTTAAAGAGCTGAGGTGTTTTGTGAACACCCATTCTGTGGTTGCAAAGTTAGTGTCTGCTCAGTGTGCTCCATCTCACCGGAAGTGTTTGCTTTTTCTCATTCATAGAGGTCCTGTAATAAAGAGGGATCCGAACAAGCTCAGAATGAAAATGAATTTCAAGTAAGTAACTGAGTCCATTCTCATCTGCATGAGCTGTAAACTGGTGGTGTCCAGCCTCTCCAAATTGTGGTTGTCAGGCTTGGTCTCTATCCGTGGAGACTTCTGATCTTTGATCTTTCTCAAAAGAATGCCTTTGGACCAGTTGGAGCCAGTTCACTGAGGCTGAGCCACAAGGGGCTTCCAGACTCCTGAGGGTAAGGAGTCAAATTGTCTGTGGTGGCCATTTCTAAGCAGTGTTTGAGATGCTGAGAGATGCAGACTTAGGAAATAATCTCTGATACTCTGATGTGGAAGCACCTGGCTTCTCTGGCAGTGTCTCACCACTTCCAGATGTTCCCGCGCCATCGTTCGGAAGCAGATCACTGCCTAGCTGTCTCGCTGGCACTCTTCCTTTGAGGAAATGGCAGTGCTTGTTCTGGGTATGGTAGCCAGGTTGGAAAGGCTTCTTCCCAGATTCTGAAAAATGGGCATTCAAGGGAACTTTGAGACTCTAGGTATGGAGTAGTGGAGAGTGGGCACCTTGTGAAGATTCTCTTGTGTGTTTAGGCTTATAGAAAGAGGTTCTTGTGTGCATAAGATGGTCAGTGTGACATAGCCAGCTGGCCACCCCTAGGAGCTTCTGAACTGGGAGGTGGTGCTTCCTGCTTCCCCTGTTAGGTCGCAGCTGCAGTAGCAACCCAGTAGCAGAGTCCCCCATCCCAGCAGTACCCTGCTTTGCCTGCTGGCACCACATTCTTGTTCATTCCTCCCTTGGGTTTCAAATGCCATCCTCAAAGACAGTCCCAGCTGCCCCTCCCCTTCCTTCTCAGGGTCTGCTCCTCAGGGAATCTGACTTTACCTGTGATCTTTGGGGGTCGGTGTGCACACAGTTGGTTACTGAGTATGAAGGAGTTGGTTTCCATTTCTCATTGAGTCCCTTTAACATCTTCCTTCCTTGGTGAGATAACAGCAGGTAGAGGTGCTTGTTGTCAAGTCTGGCCACCTATGTTCTGTCCCCAGAACCCACATGGTAGAAGGCGAGAACCAACTCCTACAAATTGTCCTCTGACCTCCACATGTGCATGCACACACATAGAAGCACATGCATACATAAATGCAAAAATAATTGTCCTCTTCTGACTATTGCTCAGGTCCCACAGGCCTTTCCCTCATGCCCTCTGTAAAGGAGGACGTTTTCTATCCAGCCGCTCACAGGTAGGGCTGCTCTCTCTGCTTCTTCCATCTTGCATCCAAACATTTACCAACAGAAATCCCAGCCCTCTAAGACTCACATGCTGCTCCCCTCCCATTCACCCTGGTCTTTGGGCTGTCTGCTTCTTGCCTTCCTTGTGTCAAGGTTCTACAACAACCTGTTGGAGTCCATTCCTTCTCCTGGCATCTTTCTGTGGTTCAGATAGTATTCTGTTCTCCACTGCATCCCTCCTGAACTATCCAGTCTTTCCTTCTGCTGTCCTCTCCAGTAAGTGTGCCCTGACTGTCTCCAGAAGGTGATAGGACCCTCTTGGTCGTGTAGGGCTTCAGCAGTCCACCTCTGCTAACCTCCCAGCTTACTTTGGCTTCTTGGAGATCTGTAGTCCAGAGATTGCTGCTACCTTCTTACTCCATCAGCACTCCTGATCACCCAACTGTGCTTCTAAGACCTTCTCCTCCATATATCCTCAGTTCTTTCTTCCACTTATCTCTTCTGTGCTTACCTTTAACACCTGCCATGCTGAACCTAAGCACCTCAATGCTTGCTTGCGTTGTACTGCACCCACAACCCCTGAGCTGTGGAACTCTAGAGAATCACACAGTTGGGAGAGCTGCTGCTCCACCTCAGGAGTGCTTGCTGTATGGCAGCCTGCAGAACTTCACCCTTAGGTTTGCCTTTGGGTTCTAAGGGCTGTTTCAGATATCTGTTTTCTCTTCCAGCTTTCCTGTCCCTACCCTAGGCACGCAGTATGAAGCTCATTCTTCAGCTGCTCATCCCTTATCTGACATCTACTCCAAGCCCTATTCTGTGCCGTCTTTTCCACTGGCTGCCCCTGTGAGGAAATCTTTCTCTTGCATTCAGCATGTCCACTCCTCTTGTTCTTTCGGCTTCACTTCTCAGCCTGTTGTCCTCCTCAATTCCTTCTACATACAGGGAGCCAGGTGCTCTTCTGGATGTCCTTTCCACCTCAGTACAATGAGGCCAGCCTGTGCTACAGAGTGAGCTCCAGGACAGGCTCCAAAGCTACACAGAGAAACCCTGTCTGGAAAAACCAAAACAAAACTGATTTACTCCTGTAATTTCAGTACTTGGAGGCTGAAACAGAAAGATTACTGTGAGTTGAGGTCAACCTGGGCTGTGGAGTGAGATCTTATCTAAAAATCCTAAAACTTCCCCCACCTCTGTTTGTGCTAGGGTTTGAACTCAGGACCTCCCTGTCTCTAGGTGGGAATGGCAGCATATGACTGCAACACCAGCGCTTGAGGGGCTCAGGCAGATCATAAATTCAAGGCCAGGGTTATGTAGACCCCATTTCAATCAAACAGAAGATGGATCTGGTAGCACAGGCCTGCAGTCTCAGTTACTTGGAAGGCTGAGGCAGGAGAATCACAAGTTGGCCTACAGAGAGAGTTCAAGGCCAGCCTGGGCAATTTAGTGAGATCCTGCTTCACAATAAAAGGTGAAAAGCAGAAGGCTGGAGAGATGACTCAGAGGTTAAGAGCACTGGCTACAGAGGACCTGAAGTTTGCTTCCCATCACCCACATGGTAGCTCACAATCAGCTGTAACTCCAGAGGATCTGACACCCTTTTCTGACATCTGCAGGCAGTAGGCATACATAGGCACAGGCATACACAGAGAGAGGCACAATACCCACATATTAATAGGTAAATAAAACCACCCCCCACCCCCCACCCCACCCCACACACATAGGATTTCTCTATGTAACAGTCCTGGCTGTCCTGGAACTCACTCTGCAGACCAGGCTGTCTTCAAACTCAGAGATCCACCTGCCTCTGCCAACCTAGTGCTGGGATTAAAGGCGTGAGCCACCACTGCCCATCTAATAAATAAAAAAAAAAAATTAGAGGAAAAAGCAGGGTGGGGCTATAGCCTAGTGATAGAATGCTTACCAGACATTATGATAGCAAGTGCACACCACCATACCTGGCTTTTTCATCTAAGTTCTGGGGACCAACTTAGAGTGTCATGCATGCATGGTGAGCATTTGACCAGCTGGGTTCTCCTACAGAAGTGAAATTTTATCGATATAATGAAAAGTCTTAATGTGTTGCCATGCCCATCTAGGTATCCCTCTCTTCTGTTCACCCTTTCCTATCTAATACTTGTCCCCATCACTCCTCTGAAGCTCTTGTTTTTTTCACCAGCAACTACAGTGTGAAGTCCAGTGGCCACTTGGCTTTCCACTTTTTTTCCTGAGGGTCCTGTTTGACCCTCAGCAGCATCTGTAGCCCCTCCTTCCACAAAGGCAGCCATTTTACCTCCTCTTTTCCATTCTCTTCTTTCCACTGCCCAGCTTTGAGTCAGTGGTTTGCAAGTGGTAGGTAATAGGAAATGTTAGAGCTTTTGGTTCTTTGGGCTTTTTAGTAGACAACGTTTTGGTGTGTTGTCTAGGCTCTTAGTCTAGCAGAGGACTAGGGTGTGCATGTTGCACCCAGCTTGCTTTTTAAATGAGATGGATAGAAAATGTAAGGGAGCATTGTACAGTTGTGAGAATGAGTGTTGATAGGTATAATGTTCAGTTGTGTGTATTGCTGGGTAAATGCTATTTTTTTAGGGGGTGGCGGTTGGTTTTTTTTTTTTTTTTTTGAGACGGAGTTTTTTGTGTAACAGCTCTGGCTGTCTTGGAACTCCCTCTGTAGTTCAGGCTGGCCTCTAACTCATAGAGATCAGTGTGCTTCTACCTCCTGTAAATGCTGATATATAAAAAAGTATTTTTTACTCCTTTATAATTTCATGCATGTATATGATGTATCTTTAAAAAAATTTTCGCCGGGCGGTGGTGGCGCACGCCTTTAATCCCAGCACTCGGGAGGCAGAGGCAGGCGGATCTCTGTGAGTTCAAGGCCAGCCTGGGCTACAGCGCGAGATCCAGGAAAGGCGCAAAGCTACACAGAGAAACCCTGTCTCGAAAAAACCAAAAAAAAAAAAAAAAAATTTCAATTTTATGTCTATGCTTGCATGTATGTATGTGCATGTGCCCTGTGTGTGTGCCTTGTGCCCTCAGAAGTCAAGAGAGGGTGTTGAATTCTCTGTAACTAGAGTTAAAGATGATTGTGAGCTATCATGTGGGTGCTGGGAATCAAACCAAGGTCTCATACAAGAGCAACAAGTGCTCCATTCCCTATATAATGTATCTCAATTATGTTAACCCTTTATTCCCCTTCTACTCCTCCAGACCCCACCTATGTATGTCCTCTTTCCACCTTCTTGTCCTCTTGAGTCCAGTTAGTACCGACTTCATGCACTTGGATGTGGGCCATCCATTAGAGCATGGGGAACCAGGCAGGGCTCAACACTTGGATAAAATTGACTCTCCCTTCCCCAGGAACCATTAACTGCTAGTAACTGCTAACAACCCCTCAGCTGAGAGTGGGATCTTGTAAGCCCCTCCTCCTGGACTGGAATGTTGACTGGCTTGATCTTGTGCGGCCTTTTGTAGGTGAACACAGCTGCGTGAACTCATGAGCACAACAGCCATGTTATGTCACGAACACATTTTTTTACGACGTTCCTACTCACCACCTGGCATTATACTCTTTCTACCTCCTCTCCTTGATGTTTCCTGAGCCTTAGGGACTCTTACTTACCCGATTGCTGCAAGGCCATTGCTGTAGTGTGGGAGTTCTCAGGAACAGGCCAGTGTTTCTCTTGCTCTGGGAGTTTGCTCAGTGCATGAACTTTCAGTGTATGTTACTTAACATGGTCCTTTCTGGCCTGGGTGGTTGCCCTATTCTCGCTACAGCCACACTGCCTCACACTTCCTTCCCTGCCCCAGACTTCCTCCATCAGAACAGCTCATAGCTCATTTGTACCCTGCACTCTTGGGTCCTGGGTCAGTTCAGTGTTGTCTCTTTGGAAATCCCTGCCCTTTCATAACCTGTCTTTCCAGCCTTCTGTCCCTTCATGGCTTTGACTTTAGTCATTTCCTATTTCTCTCTGTGGTTTTGTACAGATGAGGCCTGATGGGGCTTATTCTTTGATTCCTTGACATTTAGCACTAGATATATACCAAATATTTTCTGGTGTTTGTTTGTTTGTTTTGTGTGTGGTTTTTCAAGACAAGGTTTCTCTGTGTAACAGTTCTGGCTGCCCTCGAATCAGCTTTGTAGACCAGGCTGGTCTCGAACTCTAAGAGATCCACCTGCCTCTGTCTCCTGAGTGCTGAGATTAAAAGTGTGTGCCACCACCGCCTGGCCACATTTTATGTTTTGAATGAATAAATGAAATTTTTTTTTTTTATTTCTGAAACCAAAGTAAATGGTTGAGGCATTGATTTCTCCAAAAAGTAGCACTAGCCAGTGGCTGACCCAGATGGCTGTGTGGAGGGGTGGGCTCTGGATCAAGCCCTGGTTCTGTCCACTGCTCACTTGCTTCAAGAAGCCACCAGGGAAAACCATCAGGGGCTTAGAAGTGCTTATGTCTCTGTCTTGGCACCATGTCTGTGTTTAGGCTGATGGGCTCTGCAGGAGTCTAGACAGAATTCTAATTCAGGTCTCAGCGACAGTGCTGTCATACACATACACAGGTGCTAAACTTGCTGAGCTTTAAATCTACACATGAGACCAGGTATTGTATTGTATTACTGCTTGCAGTCAAGGACTGGAGAAGTTGATACAGGGGGATTGGGAGTTTAAGAGTAGCCTGAACTATCATGGAAAGATTTTATCTCATAAACCAACCAGGAAAGGCTGGTAAGAATGCTCAGTGGATAAAGGCAACTTACCACTAAGCCTAATGACCTGAGTTCAGCCTCCAGTGCCCAAGTGGAAAGAGAAAACCAACTCCTGGAAGTCATCTTCTGATCTCCATATTGTGGCATGTGGGCAGCCACACCTGTGCAAGCTCACATTCTCTCTCTCTCTCTCTAATTTTTTTAAAAGTTGATAAAGTGCTTGCCCAGCATGTACAAAGCCGTGGATTCCATGTGCAGGCATTCATAAACTGGGCACGATGGTTCACACTTTATAATCCCAGGATTACGGAACTAGAGGAAGGAAGATCAGAAGTTCAGGTTAGCTATAACCAGTTCCAGATCAGTCTGCTACGTAAGACTTTCAACCCTCGAGATCGTTTTAGTCCCTCTGCAGGGTGGAAGGTTGGAAAACAAATTTTAATCATAACAAAGAAGGTTAGATTGGAAGTTAGAAAGTGGAGGTGTCGGGGGGAGTTCTACAGATGGCATATAGCTACAAGGAGCTGTACCTGCTAGATTGCCTGCTCTAGAACTTACCCCAGGATCCTCGTGTTCAGTTACGGTCAGGCTCTGCTTGCTTTTGCAGTTTCCACTGTAGGCGGCGCCGAGGAGACTGCTCCCAGCCCACAGGGGAGAGGACTACAGCAGAGGACACCTTGAGGGCCTTCGCTTGAGCTCCCCTGAGAGTCTCTGCAGTATCGGGCTTCAGGTCAGACAGGGCTGCAGTGACTATGCCTCCTAAGCCAATGTGTTAAGAGGGTCAGATGAGCAATGAAAATATTTCATCTGCTAAACAGAGGTATTTGGTGTTATCAAAAAGATATAAGTCCATGTAATACCTAATTCCTTAATCTGATCAAGTTAATATATGTATATTGTCAAATACACACACTTGAAATTAGTAAATTCAGATTGAACCTCAAAAGATATAATTAGACTAATACAGGGATTATACAAGATTATAGGTAAGCTCTAATTGTGGGGAATTGGGAGCAAGCACTTGTTTACACACCAGGGAAGTGACTGACTTTGTGTACTTTAACACCTTTGCAAACAGCTTTTCTTTCTTTTGTCTTACTAACTATAGCAGTCTACCATTGTCCAATGAGCTTGACCTCAGATTCTAAGTTCAGTTTTTGCCCTTGTTTAAAAAAAAAAAAAACCTTTGGAGTTGAGGACCAAGCCTAGGATCTTACACTTGCTAGGCAAGTACTCTACCACTGAGCTAAATCCCCAACCCCCCTGAGTTTTGTATTATGAATGCTGTAAGCATGTTTTTCTGGGATCATTCCTCCACAGCACATTTTTTTTTTCCGAGTTTTTCGAGACAGGGTTTCTCTGTGTAGCTTTGCGCGTTTCCTGGACCTCGCTCTGTAGCCCAGGCTGGCCTCGACCTCACAAAGATCCACCTGCCTCTGCCTCCCGAGTCCTGGGATTAAAAGCGTGAGCCACCACCGCCCGGCCACAGCACATTTCTTAACAAAGGGTGATCAGAATCACCTGAGAGCTGGGAGGAAGAAGAGTTGTGTTTTTAGAATGAGCGACACACCTATTGGTGTGGAATTGGGGCCAAGTGAGATACTCAGTGGGCAGAGGCACTAGCACACAGGTCTGGCCACCTGAGTTTGAGCTCCAGACCCCATAAATAAGGTAGTAGGAGGGAAACAACTCCATGAAATGTAAGTGCCTGCATATAGAAAATAGTTTTTGAAATGTACTGGAATCTGAACTAGAACCTGAGAATAAATGGGTAATGTTATTTGTGAGTGTCAAGGTCCTTTTCACCTTACCATTCTAACAAATGACAACTCACATGCCCTGATTTGCTGTTTTGGGAGTGACTGAGGAATGACTGTCAACTGGGAAAAAAGCATGGGTTTTGAGTCATAATTATTATACAGCCATGACTAAAGATAGAAAATGGAGGGAGGAGGCTGGAGAGATGTCTCAGTGGTTAAGAGCATTTGTTTCTCTTGCAGAGGACCCAGGTTCGCTTCCTAGTATCTATTCAGTGGCTTACAACCATCCAAAACTCCACTTCCAAAGGATCCAGTGCCTTTTGACTTCCTCAGGCAGCAGGCCATGCACATTATGCACATATATTTATGCATAGAAACACTCATACACACAAAGTAAATAAATCTAAAGAGCATAGCAGTTTTATAGAGAATTTAGCATAGTCGTTAGAATTGAAACTCAAAACCTGGCACCCGCAGACTAGGCAGGAGACCTTTGGAGCATTCAAGTGCACTTGACACTCAATGGAGAATCAGGTCATCTTCATTAGAATGGAGGGTAGTGTCTTTGAGAGGCCAAGGGTGAGACTTAAAAAGTTAGGCTGAGTAATAAATAATAGTAAAAAAATAAATAGACACAGTAAAAACAGTGGCCCTTAGCAATAAAAGAGGCCCTTAAGCCAGCTTGTAACTGTAAAGTAACTTGTTTTGGGAAGCATTGTTTGACATGAGAAAGGACCTATGTTAGCAGATAACCCACTGTCTCCCAAAGATATCATTCACATGCTAAAAGCATAGGAATAGCCACAGACATTTAGGACTGTGCACAGGTTGGGGCTGGGGATATAGTTCCACTTGGTAGAGTTCTTACATAGCATGTAAGAAGTCCTGGGTTGGGTCCCCTGTAACAAAATAAAGTGAGCATGGTGGCACATGCCTGTAATCCCAGCAGAGGCAGGAGAATCATCTGCTACATAGGTAGTTCATGGCCAGTCTGGGCTATCTGAGATTTTCTCAAAACAAGCAAACAAAAAGTGTTAACACAACTTTTTTAGTAGGATACCAAATTTTTGTCTTAAAGTATTTTTTACAGAATATTAATGTGTAACATTGGGTTATAAAACTTTTTCTTCTTAACTTTACTTGGAGGGAAAATTGTATATTTGGAACTAGTGACCTAAATTAAATTTTAAACATCTATATATATAAAATGCTGTGAGCTAGATCCTGTACAAGTTGGGGGCGGGGAAGAGGAGAGTGTGTGTGGGGGGGGGGGGCTGAGAATCATTGTCCATGCCATGCCAAAGAGTGGCCTAGAGGCCTGGAGGAACCTGCTCCTGAGAAAGCCCTTTCTGCCTAGGAAAACACTAACACCTGCTCTGTTCACACCTGTTCTAGGGGGCCGAGGCGATGGTTCTGGAGAGTGTTATGTTTGCCATTCTTGCAGAGAGGTCACTTGGGCCAAAACTCTATGGCATCTTTCCCCAAGGCCGACTGGAGCAGTTTATCCCGGTAAGATTATGTAAATCACAGGCAAGAGGTGGATTCCGTTCCTCCTAGCAGCAAAAGCCTAAAATCCTGTCATTTGAAATATTAAATGTAGGATTTATAAATGTGAGAAATAGTAAATGGGAGATAGCTCAGCAGGCATGAGCTCTTGGTGCTCTTCCGAGGATCCGGTTTTAATTTTCAGCCAGGTCACACCTTTAATCCCAGCACCTGGGAGGCAGAGGCAGGCAGATCTCTGGGTTTGAGGCCAGCCTGGTCTATATAGTGAGTTCCAGGACAGCCAGAGCTACACAGAGAAACCCTATTTCAAAAAACCAAAAGGAAAAAAAAAAAAGAAGGAAAAGAAAAGAAAAAAATGTTAAGCCAGATTGGCTCATACCTGTGATGCCAGCAGGTTGAGGCAAAAGGATTACTCCAAATTTGAGACCAGCCTGAGCTACACAGTTGAGACCCTGTCTATAAAACAAGCAAGAAGGCTAGGCATGGTGATACATCTTTAATCCCAGCACACAGGAAGCAAAGGTGTACTTGGAGACCATAACCTGCTCTGTGTCTTAAGTTCCAGGCTAGACAGTGAGATGTTGTCTTAAAGCAAGCAGAGAAGTTTCCTATAATGAGTGTGTTGTGTTCTGTGTAAGTCTGGCAGCAGCTGCTTAGGAGTAGCCCTGAATCTCTTTGTCGCTTCATTTCTCTTGTGCTTGATTTAATCTTGTACTGTTTTGCTCCTTGTGGCCTTAGGAGCAACAGGTTAAAACACAGTTTAAGTGTGTAATGGGCTTAAACTACCTAGCTTTGTTAAGTACACTGTATGGTTGCAGTAGCCTGAGGACACATTTCTAGGAGTGTTCCTTTTGCTAAGTGTTATGTGACTGTAGTAGCTTTTCTGTTTTGTTATTCAAGACAGGGTTACTCTGTGAGCCCTGGCTGTCCTGGAACTCTCTTTGTTGGCCAGGCTGGCCTCAAGCCCACAGAGATCCATCTACCTCAGCCTCCTGAGTGCTGGGATTAAAGGTGTGTGCCACCACCCTGGCTATAGTGGCATTTTTGAAAGCTGAGTGAGCTGTCCTCAGAAGTCCTGAGTGTCTGATTAGTGAAACTGATTCCTCGTCCATGTAATAACACGGCTTGTTGAAAATGCTGTAGAGAAGATTCCAGAATCGAGGAGATTGAGTTCCATGCATGGTTCTTAGTGCTAGGTGTCAAATACCTTCAGCTGTTGAGATTTACACTGGATTAGATAGCATCTCCTTCACCTGGAAGCTGTGAGCAAGTTTAGTGTTGTTCCTGTCCAATGCAACAGGAAACGAGGCCCTGAGGAATGAAGTCACACACCTAGCTCATATCTTTGAAGCAAGAATTTGAGCAGGATTTCTCTAACTGGGCAGCACTCCCTGCCCTGTGCCTGCTGCTTTGTACCTTCAGGGAGACCCCACCTTGAATCCTGTAGGGGTACAGCTTGTGTGGAGAAGCCAAAGGATTTCCTAGACCACCCTGTGGAAGGGCTGTCAGGATGAGCCAGCGACAGCACAGTGTCTACAGCTTAGTGTCTGACCTTTATGTCCACATAGTGTGGCACATGTCTGCTCCATTTCAACCTTGGTGCTAAGGACACAGCAGGAGCAGTTGGCAGCCCTCTTGAACCTACGGCTTCTCTAATAGGATATTCACTGATCGAGCACTGAGGACTACTGAAGAATTAGGATATTCACTGATGGAGCACTGAGGACTACTGAAGACAAGCTATCAGTTTTGACAAGTGAGGACACCAGCTGCAGCCATAGAGATGCGACCACAAGTCACAGGAATGGTGTTTCTAGTTGATTAAAGGAAATACTTCCTCAGGTCCTTAATAAAATAGACCTGCTCCTCTCTGTATACCCCACTCCTCTCTGTAGAGTACTCTGGAACTTACTGGGTCATCACCTGTGGTAATGCTGTGTCTTTTTTATAGAACAGGGCCTCACTGTAAAACCAGACTGGCCTTTAACTCACTTATCTGCCTGCATTGGCTCTTGAGTTACTGGGATTAAAGGTATAATACTGCCAGGCCTGACTACATGCCCATTCTTAAGAAAATTGTGTGCACTGGGTGAGACTTCAGTAACTTACCCAGACTCGTTCTTGGTTTTAATGTGGTGTGGTCTCATTACAATTGTTAGTTGGCATGGGTAAATGGCAGCTCCTGAATCCCTTTTCCGTTTTAGAGCCGACGATTGGACACTGAAGAATTATGTTTACCAGATATTTCTGCAGAAATAGCTGAGAAAATGGCCACATTTCATGGAATGAAAATGCCATTCAATAAGGAGCCAAAATGGCTTTTTGGAACAATGGAAAAGTAAGTGTTGAGATTATTTGGTTCCCATCTCTTTTACCTTGTGTCTTTGGCAGTAACAGAAGTGGGTGCTTCCCTTCATCTGTCAGGGTGGTCAGAGGCCCCTTTTGGTTCATTGATGTGCATACCATCCCTTGTGATGTGTCTCATGATAAGCCTTTCTTGCATGAATCAGTCAATTTCTGGACCAAGAAAAAAGACTTGTTTGCAAAATTGCTGTTGGCTGGGTGGAGAGCCAACTTCCTTGAGTACTGTAGGTCCGATCATCCCTTCCCTCTTTCCTGGAGCACAGGGATTCCTTGGGACTGGGACTGGCTGGAGTTGGGTGATTGGGTGAGGCCTGAGAATGCACCTGCTGAGCTTGGCTCTGCTCTTTTTCTCTCCTATGACAGATACCTGAACCAAGTGCTAAGACTTAAATTCAGTGGGGAGGCCAGAATGCAGCAACTGCACAAGTTCCTCGATTACAACTTGCCTCTGGAGCTTGAGAACCTGAGGTGAGTGTATCTACCCTGGGGTGGTAAGCTCCTCATCTACAGAGTAAATGTTCTCTCAGTAGTAAGTCCTGGTGAATTGGAATCTGCCTTTTTTTTTTTTTTTTAACTTCTTCCTGAGGCAGGGTTTCTCTCTGTAGCCTTGGCTGCCTGGAACTCATTCTGTAGACCAGGCTGGCCTCATACTCAGAAATCAGCCTGCCTCTGCCTCCCTGCTGGGATTAAAGGTGTGCACCACCACCACCACCACCACCACCACCACCACCACCACCACCACCACCACCACCACCACCACCACACCTGGCTTTGGAGTGGGGGGGTAAGTTTGTCTTTTTAAGATTTTATTTTTATTTTCAAATCTTTTTTTTTTTGTTTTGTTTTATTTTGTTTTTTTCGAGACAGGGTTTCTCTGTGTAGCTTTGCGCCTTTCCTGGGACTAACTTGGTAGCCCAGGCTGGCCTCGAACTCACAGAGATCCGCCTGGCTCTGCCCCCCGAGTGCTGGGATTAAAGGCTTGCGCCACCATTGCCCGGCTATTTTCAAATCTTAATTCAACATCATCTGCAAGTATTTGTTCTTAGTCACAGAGTCATTAGCCCTGAATGTAGATGGTCAAGTGAGGCTTTGCCTAGGATGTGAATGATGGGTGGAGGTAGTAAACCAGGGAGATGGGAGACTAAAATTAAGTACTGGAAGACATTAAGAATCTTGAGATTAGGGACGGGAGAGATTAGCTCATAACTGTCTGTAACTCCAGTTCCAGGGGACCCCCCACCCTCACACAGACACACAGACACACACACACACACACACACACACACACACACACACACACACACACACAGGCAAAACACCAATGTACATAAAATAAAAATAAATTAAAAAAAAAGATTCTTGAGATTCTGCTGGGTGGTGGTGGTGGTGGTGGTGGTGGTGGTGGTGGTGGTGGTGGTGCACGCCTTTAATCCCACCACTCTAGAGGCAGAGGCAGGCAGATCTCTGAGTTCAGGGCCAGCCTGGTCTGCATAGCAAGTTACAGGACAGCCAGAGCTACACAGAGAAACTCTGTCTGAAAACCCAAAAAAGAATCTTGAGATCGGTTTCTGAATGGAAACCTCTGTTGTGTCCTCTTGGTGAGCCTGGGTGCAGGCATGTGCTGTGCCAAGTGGAAATGGTACCCAAGACCTTTAAAGAGCTCTGACTTTATTTGGACAGGAAGCAACTGTCTAGCTCTGATACATGCTATGAAGGGAACTACTCTGGGGGCGTCTACTCTGAGTCCTTGGGCAGGCTCATGTGCAGCAGTGTGTGTGTGCCAGGACAGCATGAGGAGAGTGTGCAGTACAGAGAGGCTGGCCGGGTTCTCTGCTGAGACACACGAGACGCATGGACAGCATGAGGAGAGTGTGCAGTAGCAGTGGGGGAGAGTTTGCAGTACAGAGAGGCTGGCTGGGTTCTCTGCTGAGACACACGAGACGCATGGTTTTCAGAATATGACTGTGTGGGCTGTGTTAGAATGCTGGCTCTGTGCTGGCCACATGAGTGTGCGTGCACCTTACTGAACTAGGTTGCTAACAGTGAGCTTTCTTTTCCAGGTCATTGCTGCAGTATACTAAATCTCCAGTTGTATTTTGTCATAACGACTGTCAAGAAGGTAAGAATTGCCATGGCATGCTAAAGATAAGGCTTATGTTATACTTAGAAGACCACTGATGAATGTGTATGACGCATGCAAGATGGCAGCACAAGTGTAACTTTATACTAAAGAAAACCCTCAGCTGGGCGGTGGTGGCACACGCCTTTAATCCCAGCACTCTGGAGGCAGAGCCAGGCAGATCTCTGTGAGTTCGAGGCCAGCCTGGTCTACAGAGCGAGATCCAGGACAGGCACCAAAACTACACAGAGAAACCCTGTCTCAAAAAAAAAAAAAAAAAAAAAAAAGAAAGGAAGAAAGAAAGAAAACTCTTCTGGATTATAGGAAGAAAAACAAGATCTCAAAAAATGAGTAGAGTATTAGTTGTATTTATAATGTTAACATCTATATAATAGAAAGATCTGGAATGAAACTACATGCATCAGTTGATGTGTAACTCCTTATGGTAGATATTTCTACTTCTTTAGCCTGCAAAGAAGAAGGCCCAGATCACATGGGCTCTATGTTACTCTCCAACTACCTTCCCAAGAACAGGCGCACACACAGCGAAAGCTTTGCTCACACTGCTTCTCTTGAGAAACATCGCAGTGAAGGCGCTGCTGTCACAGCAGAGTTTGACTGGATCGTTTGAGAAAACACCCAGCCGTCCAGCTCCTTTGCCTACATTGTCTGCCTGCCTTACTTTGACATTCCGTCTGCGGTGTCATGGGTGGCTATAGTTATTCTGTGTTGGTTTTGGTTTGTTGTTTGTTTGGTTTTTTGTGGGTTTTCAAGACAGGATTTCTCTGGAGCTCGGGCTGTTCTGGAATTCACTATGTAGACCAGGCTGGTCTCAGCCACAGAAACCCTTCTGACTCGGCCTCTTAAATGCTGGGATTAAAGCTATGCTTCACTACTGCTCAGCTCTTCTGTGTTTTCAAGACTGCATCTTGGCATGTTGTCCAGCTTGGCCCCCAAATCTTGAGATTAGGTAATTGTACCTCTAGTTTTTTAGTTCTAGATCAGTTTCTTGTGAAGTCTCTTCATCTATAAGCCATTAATTTGAGCCAAAGTACTTTTCTGATTAGTTGGATCATTGCTTGGCCACTAGTGGGGTAGAGCAAGGTATAGAAGTTTCAGCACCAGCTTGGCGCATTAACCATACCCATCTGGTCCTGATGGTGGATGAGGTGTGCAGACCATCAGCAGCAGAGAGAAGAATTGTCTGAGTCATGGCCAAGTGTCGAGAGGATAGAAATGACAGCTTGCATGTATTTTGTTGTACAAGTTTGGGTGTCTACCCTAGTCTCATTTTCCTTGCTTTTGAAAGCAGCAGGAGTATACTGCAAAGCCTAGAAACTACCTCCACTAGAAACCTTGGGAGAGGGAGAGTGGCCAGAGTTAGCAAAGGATAGGACTGCAGGCCCACTCACCCACTCCTGAGCTGCTGAACACATCAGTGGGGGGATCTAGGGAAATGGGCTGGCACAACCAGGCTGTCAGTCACCCACCTGCCTAGACTCATTGCTGGAGAAACCTCATGGCAATTGTCTGTGGTCTTTTTGGGTTGAAACAGTATGCAGGGACAAATCAGTTGGACACCAGTTGGCCAGATGATGACAGCAGCCCAGTCCCATGGCTCCAGGAGGTTGAGTTAAGGAGACCAGATGCACTCTAACACACACTGTGTGAGGTTTTTGGAAAGTACTGCTCCAGGCAGTGGTAAGGGGTCTGGCTATGTTCTATAGGAAGTAGAGTGCCCAGAAGGACAGGGACTGGGAACAGGTGGTCTTGGAGCCTCCCTGCTTAGAGTCAGGTCATCATGACAAAACTTGTACTACTCTGTCTGCCCCTGTGATGTCTTTAGGACCAAAGCTGAATCATTCAGGGCCACAATCACTCTCAGCTCTGCTGCTGCCCAAGGATTTGAGCCTTGTGTTTAAAAAAGGTCTTGTCGCCAGGTGGTGGTGGCCCATACCTGTAATCCCAGCACTTGGGAGGCAGAGGCTGGCAGATCTCAAGTGAGTTCAAGGCCAGCCTGGTCTACAAAGCAAGTTCCAAGACAGCTAGGACTTTTACACAGAGCAAACCTGTCTTGAAAAACCAAAACTAACAAACAAACAAACAAATAAATAAGTAAATGTCTTGTCGCCCAAACCTTTTGTAGGTAATATCTTATTGTTGGATGGCCAAGAGAATTCTGAAAAGCAGAAGCTGATGCTCATTGACTTTGAATACAGCAGTTACAATTACAGGTAATGTGTTACAGTCAAATGCTGATTTCAGTACAGTTTCATTATTGTGATACAAAGCAGTTATAGGTACAAACAGCATACAGAGCAGAAAAGAAGGTGTTTCCCCTGAGGCAGGTCAGCACAGACCCTGCCCATGTAGTTGGAGCAGGTACTCACAAGCAGTTTGCCTCTCTCTCTGGACTGCCAAGATGGTTCTCTTGACATGAGTACTGATTGCCAAGGAAGCATTGTGCTCGGGTGCCCAAGTAGCATTCAGGTAGCACTTTTGGTTTGCAGTCTGCTATGGTTCTGATGCTCACCTAATTGTCTTCTGTGCATTAAAGCTGCCACACTCTTGTCTGCTCCAGAAGCCTACCTCGGGGACCAGAGAACCCACTTAAAGGTCATTCAGCTTTTTAATGAGTATATATGTACATCGTGTGTGTGCCTAGTGCTGAGGGCCTGTAGAGGCCACCAGATTACCTGGAACTGAGCTGTCTGACATGGGTCCTCTGCAAAAGCAGCAAGTGCTCTTCAGCATTGAGCCCTCTCCTCAGCCCCCATTCAGCATTTTTCCTTTCTGCTCAGGCAGCCTACAGGTCCTGTAACATACCTCACATCTTACCTGCACTGTTTTCTCTTTCAGGGGATTTGACATTGGAAATCATTTCTGTGAATGGATGTATGATTATACCTATGAAAAGTATCCTTTCTTCAGAGCAAACATTCAGAAGTATCCTACCCGAAAACAACAGGTAGGAGACTCATTTGTATTGATAAATTAGCTTTGTGTGTGAGCTAGCTTTATGCAGTTAGGGTTACATGCTCATTTTTTAGTATTTTACTTATATTTATTTTGTTTTGTTTGTGAGACAGGGTCTCACTGTAGCCCTGGCTATCCTGAATTTGCTATGTAGACCAGGGTGCCCTTGAACTCAGAAATCTACTGGCCTCTGACTCCTGAGTGCTGGGATTAAAGGCCTGTACCACCAACCCTGGCACATACTCATTAAAAAATATTCCGCCGGGCGGTGGTGGCGCACGCCTTTAATCCCAGCACTCGGGAGGCAGAGCCAGGCGGATCTCTGTGAGTTTGAGGCCAGCCTGGACTACCAAGTGAGTCCCAGGAAAGGCGCAAAGCTACACAGAGAAACCCTGTCTCGAAAAACCAAAAAAAAAAAAAAAAAAAAAAAAAAAATTCCATATATTCATTTAAAAGAGAAAGAGGGGGAGAGAGAGTGTCTGTATGTGTGTTTTGCTAGGGACTAAACTCGGAGCCTCTTACAAACTGGATGAGCATTCTACTTAGCCACATCCCATCCCCATGATAGCTCTGCTTAAATTATGGCAAAGAAGAGTTAGGAAAACTCTTTTGCTCATGTTAAAAACATCATTTTGGCTGGGGCTGCTTAGGAAGAGGGGGAAGAGGATTGTGAGCCTGGGCTACACAGCAATACCATGCATCGAGTAAAAAGAGTGCTGTAGATCAGTGGAAGGAAGCACGTGGTAGCATGTAGGAGGCTCTGGGTTCAATCCTAATAATAAAAATAATAGTGGTAAGTTTTTCGTTTGGTTTGGTTTGGTTTGGGTTTTTTTCAAACAGGGTTTTTCTGTGTAGCCCTGGCTATCATATAACTCACTCTGTAGACTAGGCTGGCCTGGAACTCATACAGATTCACCTGCTTCTGCTTCCTGAGTGCTGGGATTAAAGGTGTGCGCTGCCACCACTGGGCAATAATTTTGTTCTGCTGATGTGGAGTACATACTGGACATCTGAGTCTATCTTTTGGTTACTTCCTGTGCTGTAAGACACCTGGTTCAGTCGGAGAGGTATTAGGCTTCCTGTGGTTCCTCTATGTTTGCCAAAAGCCCCACTTCTTAGGCATGTGGGGTAGGCTGAGCATCCTGCTTATTTCATGAACCTGTGTGTAACTGGAGGAAAAGCTTTGCTGTGAGTGGTTCCTTTCCCATCCTGAATCTTGGGGGCGGGGAGGTGGGGGATACTGGTTATAGGGAGAATCATTTTTTTCTGGGAATTTCTTCCTGGGATTCTCTCATTTCTCAGCTCATCTCTGAAGCCTGGGTTTAACTTGATGGGGTTTGGTCCTGAAAGTGGGCAGGGCGGGGGCGAGCAGGACAAACTTACCTAGAATTTCACAGCTGCAGGATGGTGGCTCGATTGCTTCCTGTGAGGACAGATATGAACAAGCCACTGCTGCAGGTCAGTCAAGGAGCATCTTGAGCCCATGTGGAGCCAAGAGCCCTATAAAGAGGCTTCAGGAATCAGACTCCATTCTAGGGCTGGCCTTTCAAATGGGAGCTTGCTAAGATGTCAGGAAGTGTCATAACTCTCTTCTGGTCACTTTTTTTTTTTTTTTTTTTTTTGGTTTTTCGAGACAGGGTTTCTCTGTGTAGCTTTACGCCTCTTCCTGGAACTCACTTGGTAGCCCAGGCTGGCCTCGAACTCACAGAGATCCGCCTGGCTCTGCCTCCCGAGTGCTGGGATTAAAGGCGTGCGCCACCACCGCCCGGCTCTGGTCACATTTTAAGGCTGTTGGGAATGAACTGGAATGTGTCCAGAGCTAGGCAGCCAAGTGTGAGGAACAGGAGAAATAGGGGATCGTGGCTCTACTTGGGGTTGGGGAGCAGAGCACAGGTGACAGCGTTGAGTCTAGGCTTAGGTGGAAGAGAAATTGGGCCCATAGAGTGAATAGCTCCAGAATTAAGAGCTATCAGAATAGCTGGGAGGGAGTACCAGCCAGGGGGAGATTGTGGTGGTCCAAGACAGTGCTAAAACCATAGATGTGTGCAGTTTAAGGAAGTTGCTTTCTAGTTACATTTTTCTGAATGGTTAAGATGATGTGGGGGATGTCTGTCTCAGTAGGAAAGAGCTTGACCAACATGTGCAGAGCCCTGGATTTGATCCCCATCCCCACATAAATAAATAAACAGGAAGAAAGATAGTGTGAGTGTGAGGCTCTGTCAGACATTAGCTCTGTGTATGTTGAGGTAATATAGTGCTTTTTTTTTCTTTAATCCATTGTAGATACTTTAAAGTGTGTGGCCTTCTGGAGTTCTAGTTTTGAACTAGAACTATGTGTAAGGGTGTTTACTCTGCATGAATGTCTGCTCACTGTGTATATACAGTGCCTACAGAAGCCAGAGAGGGCCGGGCGGTGGTGGCGCACGCCTTTAATCCCAGCACTCGGGAGGCAGAGCCAGGCGGATCTCTGTGAGTTCGAGGCCAGCCTGGGCTACCAAGTGAGTCCCAGGAAAGGCGCAAAGCTACACAGAGAAACCCTGTCTCGAAAAACCAAAAAAAAAAAAAAAAAAAAAAAAAAAAAAGAAGCCAGAGAGGGCATTGGATCCCCTGGGACTAGAGTTTGGGAAGCTCATAAGCTACCCTGTGGGTGCTGGGAACCAAATCTGAGTCCTTTGCAAGAGTAGCCAGTGCTCAACCACTGAGCCATCGCTCCAGTCTCCCTGAATTGTGTTATTTTGTGATGCTCATGTAGAACTTTATGTAAACCCCATTTGATGAAAGCTAATGAAAAGATGCTGTGGATGTCAGGGTCAGAAGGCACCATGGCCTTGCTGTTCTCACTCTGGCAGCCTGTGTGATAAGCATGTTCATAGCTGTTAGTGTTTTAACCATCATCTATCCTAACGCAGTTAATTCTTTTTTAAGCTCCATTTTATTTCCAGTTACTTGACTGCATTCCAGAATGATTTTGAAAGCCTCAGTAGTGAAGAGCAGTCCGCCACAAAAGAAGACATGCTGGTTGAGGTCAACAGGTAAGCTTCTCCTTGCTCTGTGGTAAGGAAAACCGCTCCCAGTCAGTGGTGGTTGGTGTGTTTTGTACTGAGGCTGGAGATGGTGACATGGCTCTACTCATCTGCTGTTGTCCTCATGTCAGCAGGAGAGGAAGGTGTGGGTGAGTGGGTCAGAGAAGTCTCCTGCTCAGGGAGCAGCTTCCTGCTGAGTGCATAGGGCAGGTTTTCAGGAGCTTCTGGCAGCTGGTGGTTCTGTATATTCTCTGTAGCAGAGCATGGCCACCCCAGTGCCCTGTGTGCCCTGGCCAGGCAGCTGGGTGTATTCACACCAGTAAGCATTTCCGTGGTCAGAAGTGGGAAGAGTCCAGTCTTTATACGGCCCCACAAAAGGGCCAAGGCAGCACTTACTGCATAAGAGAGATGCCTGGTAGCATGGCCATGGGTATAACATGACTTCTTTGCTTCCCTGACTGACCTTACATGACTTATGTGCTTCTCAATCTTGTGATTACAGATTTGCCCTTGCCTCCCATTTCCTCTGGGGACTTTGGTCCATTGTACAGGCCAAGATTTCATCCATTGAATTCGGGTACATGGTATGTTTCAGGGGCAATATTTTTTTTGGCTGCAAGTAAGAGCTGTAGTGTGTGAATGCTTGGCAAGGGCATTTGGTAGCAACAGGTTAGTGTAGCTCTGGAAGCCCTTCTCGCTGATCCTAGTTGCCTCACTTGAGGGCCATAGGTGCTGCTTGCCAGCTTCAGCCAAGCCTAGCTGGGTCTGCAGTCTGGGGCAGAGGAAAATCTGGACTGGTCTGTCTACTCGATTGCAGCCCTTTTGACACAAGGGACACTAAGTGAAGAAAGGTGATACCTCCCATGATAAGGCTGTATTCTTGTCCCCACTCCATACTCCAACTTGTTACCCCCAGCTTCAGCTTGAAGGTTGGTACCATTGTTGTCAGTCAGGCCGTCGTCATCTGCTCTAACACTAGGGCCGTCTATGTTCTTGACTCTTTCTTGGGACAGGTCACACCCATATGAAGGTGGCTGTACTTTAGGTGGGAGGTTTGGTAATGATGCCATCAGGCAACGACAGGAGAAATTTGGATATTTAAAGCAGATTTGGGGGTCAGTGAGATGGCTCAGCAGGCAAAGGCATCTACCACCAAGCCTCCTGATACCTAGTATCTAGTACCCACATGGTGGAAAGAGAACTGACTCCTGCAAATTGTTCCTTGACCTCTACACATGCTCTGTGGCGTGAGTACTCCCTGACAAGTGAAATGTAATTTTAAAAATCTGATTTGATCAGATGATGCTGTTAGATAGAACAGACTTCAGAACAAGGAAGGGCACCAGAAATACAGTCTTTGTTAGCATAGTGGTTCACAGCAGCACTCTAGGCACTTAGAGGTGGAGGCACAAGTCTCAAGGTGTTTTCTGTCTCCCAGGAATATGCCCAAGCCAGGTTCGATGCCTATTTTGACCAGAAGAAGAAACTTGGGGTGTGAATGGGATGACTCCACTCTTCACCACTGGACTGCAGGAGGCGGCTGCGCCAGGCCCTCGGTGGAGCTTTGTTGTGACCACTGCCCTGGGGCAGAAGGCCTGGACGTCTCACTACTGAGCACCGATGTATATGATACTACAGACTATATTAAAGTGGAGTAACATTTCTCTCATCTTTGTTTACGCTCTCACTAGGACTCTGAACCATGATTGGAAGCAGAATTTAGGACAATAGTGCAATAGCTCAGAACCCACCTAACTGGAGGCCTTTGGCTGCATGGCGACAGCTCTCAGCCATATGGCCCCAGCCGGACAGAGCAGCGCCATTTGGGTACTTCAAGCACTGACTTAGGATATTAATGTGCTGCAACACATTTGTGACCAGGCTTTGTGGTGATAGTGTGTTGGAGATCCTTCTGAAGGGTGAGTGAGCAGACATGCTGTGAAATGGCGCAGCAGGACGAGCTGAGTCATGGGGTCTGTGGATGGGCAGACTTGCTGGAAAAGCAGGTACACTGAGCTACAGGTGTACATCTGCAGAAAGTAGCTGTAGCCCTCCTGTGCCTGTGTACGCGTGACTACGTGGACCAGTGTCAATGGCTGGCCGTGGTGTCTCCTAACTGGGGAGGAGCAGTGGAGCCAGCTTCCTCAGCCTTTCTTTCTTGCCTTCCCTCTGCCTGGCCTGGAACTTGGGCATCTGCCCAGGACTCTCCAAAGCTGCTTCCCATCCAGTGTCACTGGGAGACAGCAGCTGTATGTGGGGTACAGGGGTGCAGGTGGACTAGAGCTGTGAAATCCATGTACATTAAATACCCAATGGGATAAACTTAGAATTTTTTTTTTTTTTACTCTGAACTCTGAATTGTTTTGTGCACATATTTCTGCTACCACCGAGACTGTATTATACAGAAAAATAAACAACTTGAAACCATCATCAGGCTGTTACCCTGCATGTGTCAAAAGCCTTTCTTTCCATGTGACTAGTGTCGGGTTGGGTATCCTCCTCATCACACCTCATTCTCTGTGCCACCACACCACATGCTGGTGTCTTACAGGTCTCCATGACTCCAGATAGCTAAGGTCCCTGGGACCTGCCACCCTTCCTGCTTCACCAGGGGCTAAGGCCTAGACAGCAGCAGAGGAAGCTGCAGGTGTTCCCCTTGCTCTGACCAACAAAACTTGAGCCAGAACACTGGCATCTCTTGAACTCTCCACTGAAGCATATGGTAAAAATGACATGGCTGCTTGTCCTCAGTCTCATTAGTGGCTCCACGACAGCTGACTCTCAGCTTGCCTGATGGTCCTCAAATAACAGGCTCCTCCACCATCTGCTTGATTACGTCTCTTTAATTATGTGGTGGGGGAGGGGTACGTGCACCTGAGTGCAAGTGTCCCAGGAGGCCAGAGGAGTGGGATGTCCTAGAACTGGAGTCACAGGCAATTGTGAGCTGCTCAGTGTGAGAGCTGGAAACCAAACCTAGGTCCTCTGCAAGAGCAAAACAGTTTGTAACATGCTTCCCTAAATCTTCTGTTGGTGATAGTGCCTTTCCCAAATCACCTTTGCAGCCCTACATCCCTGCCTGCTGCTTCCTAGTCTTCCTGTGTGAGCCTTCCCAGCATTTCTGACTGACTACTGACTTAGTTGTTTCCTGCCCAAAGGAGCAGGGATCAGATCCATCCTGTCCTGATCACACCCCTTTAGTGGGAATGACTGCCCGGACACAGCTTGCTGGTGCCATGACATGCTGTTCCCATGGCAACTGGAATACCCAGTCCAAGCAGGCAGGTGTCAGAACTTGGGTAGACCTACTGGCGTCTCCTAGGGATCCTCTACAACTTCTGCCCAGCTCTGTTACATTCTCTTAGCTTAGTCTGCCAAGCATATGAAAAACTATCTGAAAGACCCTGCTATTCCCAACCCTGCATTCAGAGATCCCCAGACAGTCTACACCCCTCCCAGCAGCTTGACCAAGGCCATTGTGGCTAGCTGTGCCCAGAGGCAGCTCTGGCCTCAAAGCAGCCTTTGTTGCTGGAACCTTCAGCTGTATGAACTACTTTGTAACTTGGCTGGAAAACAGGGTCTCTGGTCTCTGACATGCACTGGCTATATATGCCTCCCAGCCAGAAGGAATGAAAGGCCATCCCTACCTCAACCAAACATGGGGGGAAAAGGACCTTAAGGATTTCAGGGAGGCAGGGCCTAAAGTCAAAGCCAGTTTGTACACCTCCAAAGATGGGAAGCTCACTCTTCCCACCAAACTAGAACATCCCTTCTTGGTCCTAGAGCTAATTCTCTTGCCCCCAAGAGTTTGCAGATGTATTCATGGGTTCTCACAGCAACTTCTAAAAGGCCTAGATCCTAGACTAGGGCCTCCCACCCTTTACCTCAGCTGAAGGATGATCCAATGTAGTGTCATCCCAGTTCCATATCCCAGAGAGGACTAAGGCAAAGTTCCTGGGCCAGCCAGTTCTTTATTCCTTTCCCGATTTGGGGGAGGCAAGGATCACAATGGATGCTACTCATTGTCAACAGCGAAGGTGAAGGGGCTGAGCTTGTAGCCGGTACCCGAGTAGAACTTGTTCTGGAACTCCACCCTGGGTGTGAGAAAGGGGCCAGTGAGGGGAAGGCCACCCGTTCCCTCCATGCCCGGGCTCACTGTGGGTGTGCTTACCAGTGCAACCGCAAGGCATGCAGGAAGGCTGAGAGCCCCTCCATCACTAGCAAGATGGCCACAGTCATGACAGCAAAGGCAGCGAACACAGGGACCAGCACCACAGCTGCCACACCCATCTCTCGGCCCATGCCCAGGCCTATGCGCATCACCATGGCCCACAGGACCTCAGAGAGCTCTGCACACAAACAAGGGCACAGTGGGACCTGTTAGCATCCCCACCCCTAGTAGCATCCTTGACCCCCTCCTTGGAGCTGGTGAGGCACCTCTGTGGGGAACCCAATTTGACAGGAGGCCCAAGAAAAGGTCACTCACGGGCATGGGCTAGGCTCAGGGCCCAGAGACGCAAGTAGGAGGCTGTGTTGGAGATGCAGCCCAGGCAGAACTCAATGGTGTGGATGGCCTGGTGCATGAAGACCTCCGAGGGGACAAACTGCATGGTAAGAGGTCATGAGACAACAGCAGAGGCTGGCAGCCCTCCCCCCCCCCCCCCCCCAGCAAGGAAGAGTGCTGCACCCACCCACCTCCGCTTCCTCATCATCCCCTGGGATCCCAGCCTTCTCTTCATCAGGGCTCCAGCCATTCTCCGGAGTGGAAGCATCAGAAGAGGCCAGAAGCTTGTCACTGTCCTTGTCCTGAGAGTAGGTAGCATGAACAGCTCCAGCCCCAGGGGCAGCCCATGCCACCCACCCAGAAGCATGGAGCCTGCAGGGAAACAAGGAGCACCTCCCATGCAGCCCTCCCTCCTTCCCTGTACTCCTCCTGACCTCTACCTGTCGGCCCACTGGCCTCCTCTGAATATTTCTGCGACGGTGTTGCCGCAGCAGGTACAAGGGTGTGCCCAGCAGCAGGACAGGAACTGTGGCCAAAGCCAGGACCACCAGTGCATACTGTACCACTTCCTGTGGGCAAGGAGGGCAAGGCAACCACACACTGTATGCAAGCAGTGAGTCAGTCCCTCAGTGTGGTCATATTGATCACAGGGAACTGCAGTCCCTCCCCCAGCGACCTTCACTAACAAGGACCCCTGAGAAGGGACTTCAGGTTCCCAACACCCCCTGTGAGACCACACTGCTCCAAGCTTTAGTCCATCACCTCTGACATGACTGCAGGAATTCTGGCCCACAGCCCATTTCTCAGATGGCCCTGCAGCTCCAAGGGGCCCAGTGACTAAAGTGGGGCTCCCCAGTCAAAGAGCCATACTCTTTCCCTGGCCTACCTGCCCATGGAAGAGCGGCTGATTGGTGGGGCTTTGGGCAAAGAGGAACATATTGATAAAGTGGATGAGGATACTGGGAGCCGTGGAGGCGCTGGCAGCTGACTCCTGAAGCCACTTGTAGACAATGAGGAACACGAGGTAGCCAAAGAGGCCCAGCAGGAAGACGAGCTCAGGAAGGGTCTCCAGCAGGAGCCGGTGTGCCTGGCCAAAGTGCCTGTGGGAACAGACCGGTCACAGAGGACTCTGGCCCCATAAAGACAGTGCCCATACCCATTGGCAGCTCTGGGCTCACATGTGGTTGAAGATGCTGAGGAATACCCCAAAGGCCATGTGGGTGACCCCAAGGATGACAGACATCTTCATCTTGAAGGAGTTGAGGAAGCTCAGGTGGTTGGTGGCCAGACTCCAGATCTGGGGTAGTGGGAGAGGTGGGCACTCAGGGACACCACGGTCAGCTTTGCTAGGACATCCCCCATTGTCTCTCATCACCTTCTTGCTCCCTGACAAACCCAAGCACAGCACCCTAGTCACTAGTTCTAAGAGGCAACCGAAGGAAGTGAACAGCTGCTCTGCTCTCACAGGTCAGTCAGGTTCAGGTGGCCGGGGCGCAAGCTTGCTTCTGCACAGCTGATGGCTCAGGCACCCAGGCCACTCTCCTCTGTGCAACAGGGTAATGCTAACGAATGTCGGTAGGACTGTCACTGGGACCGGTTGTTCACAAGTACTGGGCTGCTATTCTGTTCTGAGCTTTTGTTTGTGGAGAGAGAGGGTTTTATGTAATCCACGGATACACTTGAACTCTGATCCTCCTGCCTCCCACCTCCCAAGTGTCTGAATTACCCTTGTGCACCACTACACTCAGTCTGGATATTATTATTATTATTGTTATTATTATTTATTTATTTATTTATTTTTTTGGAGACAGGGTTTCTCTGTGTAGTTTTGGTGCCTGTCCTGGATCTCGCTCTGTAGACCAGGCTGGCCTCAAACTCACAGAGATCCGCCTGGCTCTGCCTCCCGAGTGCTGGGATTAAAGGCGTGCGCTACCACCACCCGGCTTGGATATTATTTTTACAGGCTTCTCTGCCTGTGTGCCAGGCCGAGCATGGGGCCCGACACACAGGAAGTGTTCAGTGCCAACCGCCAAAGGGGGCAGGGAACAGATGGATCTGTAGAGCCCTGGCCAGCCTCCCAATGCCTCCACCCCTCACATGCACCAGTGTGGCCCCACTTACCGGGTCAATGCCAAAGGGATAAGGTCCCAGGAAGACACCAGTGATGTTGGGGTTCAGGGTGAGCATGGGGTGCTGGGACAGATACTTGTCACTGCAGTGATAATAGATGATGTCAGGGCTGCACAGTGGGCCAGGGGCCCTGGATGGGTAGGAATACAGGTCCTACCTCCAGCCTGACTGGTTGGCCATGGCGGCCACACTCCACCCCGAGGGGAAAATGGCTGCGGCACGGCTGAAGCATTCATTGTAGATGAAGCCGGTGTAGACGGAGAACAGACCCATGAGCAGGAGTAAGTAGCGACCCCCAAAGAAGGTCTGCCAGATCTGGGGGGGACCGTGTGATGAGAGGCTGCTCCACTGTGTCAGAGCCCCTATCCCTGCCAGGTATGGATGGTTCATACCTCATTTTGTGCGGCTTTCACGGCTGGCCGGTTCTCAGTGAGGACCATGGCCAGGGCAAAGAGAAACATGAGCAGTCCGTGACCCACGTCGCCAAACATCACGGCGAAGAGAAAGGGGAAGGTAATGATGGTATAGGGAGCTGTGGGCAGACAGGACACAGTCAGGCAGGTTCCCATGGGGGCCTGGGTGTCTGCTTCCTTGTCTCGAGTTGCCACAGAGGCCCCCCAGGACCTGTCAAGAGAGTGTTGGTGAGGCAAGGACCACTTGCCAACAGGCAGAGCCCACCACCGTGCCCAACTGCACCGTCTTGGGCTTGTGATTTCGGCTCTGTGCCTGTTTCTCCACCTGTAAACTGGAGATCTCAGCCACCTGACAGGGTTAGTATGAGTGTCGTGGGCAGGCCTGCAGGTGCGGGGTGTGGGCAGAGGTGGAGCAGTTCCACCTGTAGTCAATTATCTAAAGATAGAGCTGCTGCTGAGTGGTCCAGGATGGTCTTGAACTCCTGAAGTGACCCTCCTGATGCTATTGTTTTCTGTTTGTGTATGCTAGGCTAGTGTGTGTGTGTGTGTGTGTGTGTGTGTGTGTGTGTGTGTGTGTGTGTGTAGGTCAGAGGATGACAACGGGTGTCATTCCCCAGAAACCTTTCCACTATGAGACATTGTCTGTCATCACCCTGGAACTTTACCAAGGAGCTGCCTGGCTCCAGCCCCCATCTCACCACCATTGGAATTGCAACCGTGCACTGCTGAACCTACATGGGCTTTGGAGATCCAAATTCAGGTCTTCAGGCTTTGCTGGCCTAGCCAGCCTCCCAGCTCTGTTGTTAAATGTTTCCTTAAATAACATTTATTTGCTAATTTATTATGGGGAAGGTGTGCATGGGTGGAGGTCAGAGGACAACTTGTCGTAGTTAGGCCTCCTACTATGTGAGTCCTGGAAATTGAACACAGATTGTCAGACTTACTGGCAAGCTTTTACTCAATGAACCATCTCTCTGGCCCTGAATGTTACATTTAAGATCTTTAAGCTAGGCATGATGGCTCATACCTGTAATTCTAGCACTCAGGAAGCTGAGGCAGGAGGATCACCATGAGCTCAAGGTCAATCTAGGCTATAGTGTAAGACCCTGTCTCAAGCCAGGTGTGGTGGCGCATGCCTTTAATGAGCACTCAGGATGCAGAGCCAGGTGGATATCTGTGAGTTCAAGGCCAGCCTGGTCTATATAGAGAACTCCAGGACAGTCGGGACAACACAGAAAAACCTGTCTCGAAAATAACCAAAAACCAAAACAACAACAACAACGAAAGTACAAAAGAAATCAAAAGAGAGGGAAGAGGAAACAAAAGCTTCACAGAAAACCACCCAGAGGGCAGAGAGCGGCTGGTCCTGCTGGCCACTCAGCAAGTTCCAGAATTCCAAGCTGGTTAATCTCAAGAATGGGTGTTGGGAGGAGCATCCCAGTGCACATGCCTAATTAGGGGTTACCCTGTGATCCCTTCAGGAGCTAGACTGTCACCCTACAGCCCAGAACCTCAGAATGTGACCTGGAGGGGTCTTTAAAGAAGGTCAGGTTAGGAGGAGGCTCCAGAGTGGACTTTGACTCCGTGTTCAGTGTCCTTATACAGAAGGAGACATTTATTTGAACATAGAGGAAGAAGAAGACCACATGGCCATGACAGCCATCGACAGCCCAGGAGAAAGACCTGGAACAGATTTCTCTCTAACAGATGGGACGGTGCAGCCGACACCTTGACCTCAAACATCCACCCTCCAGAACCCTGAGTCCATCTATGCTGGTTTATTATGTAGCTAAGGCTGGCCTCGAACCCCTGCTCCTGCTGTCTGCCTCAGGCATCTGCACTACACTCAGTCATCTCCGCCACTTAGCCACCTTCTGCCCATTCACAGAACTTCACTGCAGTGGTTCTAGCAAAGAACAACCCCTCCTCCAAGGCCAGCCACTTTGAAGGCTGACAAGGGGACAGCCACCATGGGCACCCGGTGGTCACGGCCTTCTCCCTGCACCGGCAGGGACCCAGATCGAGCCCAGGATTCTGGTTCTGAGGCACATGTCCCCAGGACGTGCAGCTACATGTCTACAGGGTCTCAGACTGACCCCAGCCTGTCATCAAGGCCCCTTCCCAGAGCGGCCAAGCCTACACTCGGGGGCACTGGGGCACCTCTTTCCGCCTGCTCCTCCTCACAGTCCCATCCCTGTGTGGGTTCTCTCCAAGAGTAGCAGCACTGACAGACATTTCGGGCTACCTGGCCCACTTCTGAGGGTTCTACTGACCTGCCTGGCTCCCCTCTCACCGCAGGAGAACTGGGATTACATATGTGCATTACCGCACTCAGCTTTTATGTAGGCTCTGAGGATTCGAACTCGGGTCCTCACACTGTTGTTGAAAGTACTTTACCCACTGAGCCTTGAACTCTCTATGTAGCTGAGCATGACTGAATTATTATTATTATTATTATTATTATTATTATTTATTTGTGTGTGTGTGTGTGTGTGTGTGTGTGTGTGTGTGTGTGTGTGTGTGTGTTTCAAGACAGGGTTTCTCTGTGTAATAGCCCTGGCTGCTCTGGAACTTGCATTGTAGACCAGACTGGCCTCAAACTCAGAGATCCTCCTGTTTCTGCCTCCCAAGCACTGGGATTAAAGGTGTGCGCCACCAGCGCTGGGCTATGACTCTGAATTCTTGATCCTCCTGCCTCCACCTCCTGAGTGCTAGGATTATAGGCTACACCACCATGCTCAGTTTCTGCTGAGGACTGAGCCCATAAACTTTCAAGCACTCTATCAACTGAGCTCCATCCTCACCCCTGTTCATTCCAACTTGGAAAAAAACGCAGCATGGCCAAATAAGCCGTCACTACAGGCTGCCCCGGCCACTCTGAGACAGCAGCCTTCCTCACACTTCTCTGAAGTCTGCGCTATCATTCTCATTTTACAGGCCAGGAAAAATGAGACCCACAGAAACTAAGAAACTCATCCAAACAAGTGAGCTGGACTTCAAGCCCCTCCCAAGCCTGGTTTCTGAACTGATCCATGCTGGCTCCCTGTGGATTTAACAGCAGAAACAAGTCTAAAGTCCCAAAGGGGACTAAATCAAACTGGGGAGTATGTCTCTGTCGCAAAAGGATGGGGTGAACCCAGCTCCTACACTCTCAAGGTCGGCATCGCAAAGGCAAAAGGACTTCCTGAGACCCTGACAGAGGATGGGAAGGCTGGCCTCTAATGGGGTACAGTAGCTCTCACCAGGGTTGACTTCTCGGTAGCGGCCCACACCATAGGCATCCACAATGCCCTGGAAGCTGGCGGTGAAGCGGTTGGTCCGGATGAGGGTTGGAGGCATGTCCCGGCAGGGTATACGATGAGCAACAGCACTCACTCCTGCCTCACTCTGGGGTGCCCAGTGGAGAGGCAGAAGTGATGGAGGGGCACTCAGAAACCCTGAAGCCCCCACCCAGGCCCAGCTGAAACAGTCCACAGCAATTTCTAGGTTGAGGCTGGGATGGGATGGCATGGAGGAAGTTGGTCAGCTCCACCCTGCCCAAATCTGGGGCATTTGAAAAAAGAAAGTGTGCCTCTTCACATCTGGTGGTCCAGGAGAGGGACCCATCCCCATCCTGGAGATCCAGCCCTGAACCACCAGGTGTGTGCTACAATGTCCTTGTGTGTACCACCACTGCACCACTGGTAAGGGGCCCGAGGCTCCTAACAGGCTCAGATCACATACCACTGCCTTGGAAGTGCAATTTTATAATTGTCTTGTATAGCTTGCCAGAGACTCTGGGAAATCAGAAGGGAGGGCTATGGGGCCAGGGCCATCAGGGTAATGCCCTGGGGGAAGAGGCTTCTAGGAAATGGACCCCCTCCCGATCCCAGGGCAAAGATGAGGTACTGGAAGCTTGAGGTGGGGCTGGAAGTAGAAGGAGAAAAGGCAGCCTCTGGCAGCCTGTGTGCTCACTGAGCCATCCTGGAGCGCCTGCTGGAGGGTGGGCAGGTCCCGCGTGGCACACCAGACCTCCGCAATGAGGCACTTGTGTGTGGTGCTCACACTGCACTGGTTGAGGGCCAAGTACACGGCCTTCATCTTGCGGATCTGCACTTGCCCTGGTGGCAGCAGCCGCTGCACCCGGCCCAACACCTGGCTCAGGAATCGCTCCGTTTCCCCCAGGACCTGGAGCCAGAACAGGTAATCAGAAGGGGCACTGAGGGAGCCAGCAGGGGTCAGGGCATGTGGGTGCTCACCTCCTGAAGCTCCTGGCTCTGCTGCTGCAGCTGCTGCAAGGCCGCATGCCGGGCTTCCTCTTGCTCCAGGTAAGGGAAGACATGGCAGTGGAAGCTGGAGGTATAAGGGGTTTTGAGGGAGCCACCAGGCAGAGCTGGTGTCAGGACAGATTTGGTGTTATCAGGGACCTGGGACACACTGGGCCAGAAACATCTAGCTGGGAGCCTAAAGTGGAGGCTGGGGGCTGGACACCTGCAGAGGCCGAGTGGCCACACACACACACACACACACACACACACACACACACACACACACACACAACTCACCAGTCTGTGATCTTTCTAATCTTCTGACCGATCTGCTCACCCCAGTAGGAGATGATAAAGGTCATCCAAGTTGCAGGCTCACCCTAAGGGAGTCAGGCTTAGTTGATCCCTGGAGCCCTGGCTCCTCGAAAACCTCCCCCACCCTGCCCCCTGCCAGCTCACCGTCACAGGGTCCTCCAGCTGCCCCTCTGTCTCCTTAAAGCTGGCAATGAGGAAGCCGCGGCAGGCTCTCCAGAGCAGGCGCTCCAGGGCAGCAGCCTTGTAGGGTTCCACAGCACCTGCCACAAAGCTGCCAGCAGGGCTGGAATGGGGCTGCAGCCTCCCATCCCACCACCTCACCAGGAAGCACCCCTAGGGACATTCCCACAGGGCAGAGACTCAGGGGCCATTCTGTTCCCTTCTCTGGCCAGTGCCCTAAGACTGATAGGAAAAGACAAAGTGCCTCACTCACTTGACCTTCAGGTCTGCATGTGGCCCCCGAGCAGCTGGAAGCAGGGGTGTTCTCTCAGAGGAGGGTCCCTCAGTGTGGTCAGCTGCCATCTGGGCACCAAGAGACACTGTGAGCCCCAGCCCAGGTTGGGCTTGGCATAGCTGTCTCCTGCCCCATCCCTGCCTTGGCTGGGGCTGACCGGGGGGTTGTGGTTCTGGCCCAGCACGGCTGAGTGGAGCTGCAGCTGGTGCAGCTGGGCCCGCAGCGCCTGCTGGTTGCCTCGAACATCCCGAAGCTCCCGGGCCAGGCGGTCGGTCTCCTCCTGGATGCGCAGCAGCTCTCGGGGAGGTGGTGCTGGCAGTGCCCCCTCTGCTGGGGGCAGTGCCAGACCAGCCCGCTGTACTTCCTCCTGCAAGAAGGCTAGACACAGAAAGGGGGTCGGGGGAAGCCACACCAGGGTTATGCCAGCTCATATCTACCGTGAGCCAAGGGCTGCAGACATGTAGGGAGATCCCAAATGCTCATCAAGTGCTATTACTAATCCACTAAGTCAGAGCTCTGCTCCCCCTGCTCTGCCCTCATCTTTGGCCTAAGAAGAAGCTGCCCAGCCCTCGACCTGGCCTCTGCCCATGCCAGTCCATCTAGAGGAGAAGGCTCAGTCCATGCCTCTTGTTTCCTGCCATCCACAGGACGAGTTCTGAGGTGTGGACCTACTTCGAGCCACCCTGCCTTCGGTCCTCTGCTCCAGCCACCCAGAGCCATGGACACCCTGAAGACCCCAGCAGCTCCGCCTGGTCCTGCCTGCCCCTCCCTTCTTTGCCTTCACCTGGGTAACTGAGGCACTTCCTCCCAGACCAAGCCCGCCGAGTGCTCCTTCCAGGAAGGCAGCCTGGAATGTGGGCCTGAGCCCAACTTACTGAAGGTCTTCTCCAGCTCCTCGCAGCGCCGGACGTCCGCCACGAAGCGCCTCTGGAAGGCACTCACAGATGCGTTGAGCTGTGAAGGACACACAGAGTCTCGGGGAGGGGACCAGGAGGTCACTGCTCTGGGGTCTAGGCCTGAGGCACCTCCTCCAAAATGTTGCTGGGTGCCCAGTTAGTCTAAAGATGAGCTGAAGCAGATTCACCCATGCCAGGAAGGGCATGAGTCGGTATGGGTAGAGCACCTGTGCTGGAAGGTAGGACTGGGATGCCCCCACAGGGGGTCAGGGGTCATCATGGGGCCATTCTGGACGTGGGTTACCTGCCCAGGGCTCCGTTCCCACTCACATCTCTGAACTCCACGAGGCCCAGCTCGCCCAGCTGGCTCACGCAGGTGTAGGCAGCTGCTGTGGGCAGCAGGAGTTGGACCAAGGCCACCTCTTCACTCCGGAACATGGAACCCATGACCCTTAGGACAGGCAAAAAGGTTGGTCAGGAGCCTGCTCCAGGCAGGCATCACACACCTGTTCCCATCCACTGGACAGATGGGGAAACTGAGGCCCAGCAAGGGAAAAAGGAAGCCAGCAGTATAACAAAGCATGGAGCAGGCCAATGAGCCCACAGCCTACTATAGGCTGTCTCTAAGCTCACTCTCCATGGCCTCCTTGTCCCAGCCCAGCTCAGCAGCTGCCACACACTGGCTCTGCCCACTGTTCTGCAGTACTGTACCGCCTCTCTGCCTGCCCTCACTCTAGATCTGGCTTATCCCTGGGATCCTGGGCCCCAGGCCTGAGGCTCTGACAACGGAGCTGTCCAGCCTGCCTCCTTACATAGGCAGTGGGGTGGGGATGGAGTGTCCCCCTAGGTCCCCTGGGGCTAAAAACCTGAAGAGGATGATGGCTGGGGTTGCTTTTGGCAGGCTGGCTTGGTGTTGAAACCAATGAAAGTGAAACCGTGAAACCATGAACGGGAAGGCCTGGTGGCCTTGCTCCAGCCCCAGCAGGTACAAACATTTCCTGCAGATGCCCCCAAAGCCAACACTCTCCCCAGGCCCCTGCCTGTCTGTAGCTATGGCTCTTAGGCTCAGGGTTCCAGTGGGACACAGTTTCCTCGGCACACCATTAAGTGGAACTTTAGAGACTAATGGGCCCAGCTTGCTGTCTGGGCCTGCCCACAGGCCACTTCCTCCCCAAGGCCTGGTTTTCTTAACTTAAGAGGAAACCACAGTCCTGTCCCTAGCCTGGGAACAGAAAGAATTCAGAGGGTAGTCTAGGACTTCAGAAGAGCCAGGCCCTGAGCAGGCAAGGGTGGGCAGGAAGGGCTGGGTGCCATTACCCAAGAGCATGGCTCTGGCCACAGAGCAGGGGGTCAGGGACCAAGTCTCTGGGGTCTTGCCCAGATTGTGATCACCTGTGTGACACTAAGCAAGTCATTTGCCCTCTTTGGGCCCATATTTCCTCTTCGTTGAATAAGACTTAGCCAAGCAGGGCGGTGGTGGCACACCCCTTTAAACCCAGCACTCGGGAGGCAGAGGCAGGTGGATCTCTGTGAGTTCGAGGTCAGCCTGGTCTACAAAGAGAGTTCCAGGACAGCCAGGGCTGTTACACAGAGAAACCAAAAAAACAAAACCAAAAAGACTTGGCCACCCCTGGCAGGAAAGGTAGGACGTGAGTGGGAAGGTGAACAAAAGATCAGAAACCTTGTGTCTTCTATAAACACCACGTCAATCAATAACCAGCACCCCAGCCTTATCTTTGTCTTTTCTTCTTTTGGTTTTCCGAGACAGGGTTTCTATGTATAGCCAAGACTGTCCTGGATCTCGCTCTGTAGACTAGGCTGGCCTTGAACTCACAAAGATCCACCTACCTCTGCCTCCTGAGTGCTGGGATTAAAGGAGTGTGCTACCACCACCACACAGGCCCACCCCAGCCGTATCAGTAAGGTGAAGTCTAAGGTCACAATGGTCAGCTAGGACCAAACCAGAGAGGGGTCTGCCCCAGACTAGCGGGAAGCTGCTCTGCCGGGTCATGTTCTACCTGTTCCAGCACCATAACCAACATCACCAAGCTGCCCCAGCCGTGGAACCCCAGCCATCTAGACACAAGACAAATAAAAGTACCTCCATGCCCCCTGCGGTCCATACCATGCACTGTGATTTAATAACTCCTGTCTCCTGCAGCCAGCAGGGCATCTGTGGGCTGGACTCACATGTAACACTTGAGCTCCGGCTTTCCCAGACGCCCTGAAATTCGGCTTCACTCCTGCACTCCTTTCTTGGTCCTTCCTTCGGCCCCACGCCTCTTCTCCCAGCCCCTGCCTTTTGGAGGATGACGGCACGAGGAGGGGTTGGAATCCGCCTCGAGCCCCACCACTTCCTAGTTGGCTGGCCTCTGTTTCCTCATCTGTAGAATGGGTTCCTCCCTCCGAACCAGACGCAGAAGGGGGATTCCTGAGCCCAGGCCTGGTGAGGTGGGCCCCGAACTTGCCCAGAGCTAGCAACCCATCTTCCCGCTCCTCCTTGCGGCCTGTGCACCCCATACGGCCTGAAACGGGCGCGTGGCCTCTGAGCTTTCTCCACCCGAAGTCGGGCGGGGTGCCGGGTCCATTGCCCGGGCAGAGGAAGCGGGCGGTGGGCAGGGATTAGGCTCCGCAACCCCGCAGGACACTCACCCTGGTGGGCGCGTCGCTCAGCTCCGGCTTAGGATCTGAGCCTGCCAGCGGGCGGGAGCAGCTCACTCCAGCTCCGAAAGGCAGGGAGTGGGCGTGGTCTGTGGTGGCCCCGCCCACTGCCGTCCCGTCCCGCCGAGTTCTGGGAGGAGGGGTTGGGAGGAAGGCGGCGACTGAGAAGGTTCTAGGTGGCCTGGAATCGTTTAGTTCCAGGGACTGGGAGATAACCGACAACCGGGGTGCGGGGTAGGACCTTGGTGGATAGGCCACTTTCCCTTCTCTCTTAAGAGCTATGTCCTGATGGGTCCTAGTACACACAGTCCAAGATCTGTTGCTACCTCACCTCACCCAGCTCAGTCTAAGGGTCCCAGGAAGGCTGGGGCAGAGCTGCCCCACTCTTTGGGTACCTCTCCGCTGGCAGCAGGGCGTTTGTCAGGCCAGTCTCCGCTGAGGAACTTACACCCAGGAGGCCAGGAGACTCCTGGCCTTGAGGTCCTAGTGTCTGGAAACTGGGATTCAGCACTGTCCAGCTGCCTGCACTTTGGACAGGCTGGACTGTACCCACTGGGGACCAGAGGGACAAGGGGCCCCTCAGCTCTGGTGATCCTTGGACCCCATACAGTAAACAGGGGCCTTGATGTGTGTGTGGAGTATAGAACGGAAGCCTAGGGCTACGCAGAAACTGAGTTAGTCAAGGTGGGCATCCTCAGAAAACAGAGAGGTGTGTCACAGGTCTGATCTGACTTGGTGTGAGAAGGACCCTCATACAAGTAGCCCAGGGGTCACAGGTCAGTGCTCTTCAGTGAGGGCAAACCCACAGGGCCACAGAGCTGTTATGGATGCACTGAGGTAGAAGTGTGCCTTCGACCATGAACACCAAGCCAGCAGCCAGCCTCCCAGAGTGTGTGCATCCATGGAGCACCCAGAGTCAGAGGAGCCACACAGCTGGGCTGGGACTGGAAACCGGGAAGTTGCAGCCGCACAACAGCCTGAGTGGGGAACTGGGGGAAACGGATGTAGCAAGAGGCGAAGCCAGCTCAGAGGCAGCAGACCTGTGTCATTCCCTTGTGACTGTTACCCCACAGCAGGCTTCCCGTTCCCCAAAGGACACCCTGGCCTTCTTGCATGTGTGTGTGTGTGTGTGCAGGCACACTCCGGTGCAAGCACATGTGTAGCCTGAGCTCGAAAGCAGGATCGTTCCTCAGTTGCCCACCACCTTTGTCATTTTTGAGACAGGGTCTCTCATTGAACCCGAAGTTGCCATTTTGATGAGACTGACGAGCCAGTGAGCCCTCTGGGATCCCTGACCCCACCCCCAGCAGTGGGTAGCATTCGCCTTTTCTGAGCATTCTCAGGCTAGGAACACTTTATTCACTGAGCCTTCTACCCTGCCTCCTCCTGAGGGAGGCTCTTGATGGACTCTGGCCTGAAGCCTGGGAAGGCTCCAAGTCCAAACAACCGTAGTGATGGAGGTCTGAGAAGATAGAAGACCTGCGGCCCACCTCTCACACACCCAACGCCATGGGGACAACAGGCCCATGGTGACCTGCATTGCCACGCCCCGGGGAGAAACCCAGAAAATGTGTGATATGGTTCTAGGTCCTGTGGCCAGCCACAAAGAGGTTCTCTGGGCCTGTGAACCACAGAGGATGACTGGGCTCTGCTCTGTTAGGTCTTGTGGGCATGCAAGCTGCTGGAAGCCATTCAGGAAGCAAAGTCAAAGGTCCACGCACACCTGGTCTAGTCAGAGGAAGCCCCAGGCCCCAGGCTGTGTGGGGTGGGTTCCATCTGAGCAAACAGACACAACACAACAGGCAGCTGTAGGATCATAGCTTCTTTATGGGCAGCAGGGGCTACGGGACCGAGCCACGTGGCCAGGTCACCGGTACAGGTAGTCGGCCTGGATGTTGGCGGAGATCTCGGCCTCCCACTTGTCCCCATTATTCAACAACTTCTCCTTGTTGTACAGTAACTCCTCATGAGTCTCGGTGGAGAACTCAAAGTTGGGGCCCTGCAAGAGGGGGGACAGTCAGCAAGGCAACCCCCTCCCAGGAGCCTCTGTGCTGGCCACCTCACCCGGACCCACTCACCTCCACGATGGCGTCAACAGGGCAGGCCTCCTGGCAGAAACCGCAGTAGATACACTTGGTCATGTCGATGTCATAGCGTGTAGTCCGGCGGCTGCCATCGGCTCTTGGCTCAGCCTCGATGGTGATGGCCTGAGGGAGTGGCCACAGGTCACTGCCACACAGGCAGGCACCTCCTGGTCCTGCCCCTCACAGCTCAATCTGGCCCCTGGGGGGTCTGCATGGATGCCCACACATCTCAGACCCCTCCTCAGCCCTCCAGAGGAGCCACCTCTCATATGGCCCCATTAGCCTCTGCCAGGTTTTTGCTCAGCACCTGCCCAGGTGACCCTCCTGTCTCACAAGGAAAAGGCTACGATCTGCTTTGATCCTTGAAAACCTGTGGCCGGGTGGTGGTGGCACATGTCTTTAATCCCTGCACTTGGGAGGCAGAGGCAGAGGCAGGTGATCTCAGTGAGTTCGAACTCAGCCTGACCTACAAAGAGAGTTCCAGGACAGCCAGAGCTGTAACACAGAGAAACCCTGTTTCTAAAAACCAAAAAGAAAACCTGTGGCCCTGAGAGGTCCCCTGGAACAGGAAGCGCCCAATGACTGTCAAGTTGAACCACCTTTCTGACAATCCCCATTTGTTGGAGAAAATTAAGACTCAGGTCGAAGGATTTCCTGAAGTCGCACAGTAGTGAGGGACACAGACCAAATCTGAAGGTGTACCTTTAACTGTTGGTTCCTGGGGGAACAGCTGTATGCCAGCCAAGAGTAAAAAGGGACAGCCTGGGACCCACAGGCCAGGAGACTCTTGGGCATAGCCAGGAGCCGGGCATGGCAGGTCTCAAGGCTGGACCTGCGGGGCTCCTGCTAGGCACACCAAAGCCACCTCTGCATCTTCCTGTTTCCACAAACAGCCCCAACTGCAGATGTTCCCCATAGCACCCACGAGCACAGTCCAAAGCCAAGGCCCTGAGAGCAGCCACTGGGACGGGAGCCTTGGCTGCATGTCCTCGGCTCAAATCCAGGATGGGCACACAGAGAGGACTCCTGAAACTACTCCATGGCTCCTGAGCCCAAATGCTACGTGATCTACTGACTCCTAGGGTGGGACGTGGGTATGCCACATGGTCTGCTTGGGATGGAGGCTGCCACCGGCTTCCTGACTCGGCACCTGACATCAAGAACTCACTGTCCCACTCACAGGGTCATGGTTAGGACTTTCGTCAGGGGTTGTGACAGTGCATGTCTTTATCAGGAGTCCAGAGGCCGAAGCAGGCAGATCTCTGTGAGCTCAGGGCCAGCCTAGTCTACACAGTGAGTTCTAGGCCAGCTGGGAATAACCAGTTGGACTGTCCTAAACGAAAAAACGAAAGGGACTTTCCCGGGATGTGTATCAAGGTAGAGTTAGATTTAGAGCGTACCTGTGCAGGACAGATGGCCTCACAGAGCTTGCAGGCAATGCAGCGTTCCTCCCCGGATGGGTAGCGGCGCAATGCGTGTTCCCCACGGAAGCGTGGACTCAGCGGGCCCTTCTCAAATGGGTAGTTGATGGTGGCGGGCTCCCGAAAGAGGTAGCTCAGGGTCATGCCCAGTCCTGTGAGCAGCACAGAGCTGGCAAGGGGCTGTTCTCCTCCCCAGCACACCCACACCTGACTCCCACTTCCCCCCATTGGCGCCCACCTCGGAAGAGTTCTGTCCACAACAGAGTCCGAGCTGCACGGTCAGTCACGGACTTCATGTCCATCTCCAACTCTGACACATTCACATACTCTGCAGGAGTCAGGATGGGAGGTTAAGGAATCTGGCTCTGGAAGGCGAGGCCCAACTCTCAGCTCTAGGTGGGGCAGGTGGGCGGTGGGCTCTTAGTGAGGGCCCAGGGAAGTCAGTCTGCAGCCCTGGGAAGCTTTGCTGGTTCCTTTCTGCCCAGGTAACCCAAAGAGCCCCCAAGCAAAGCTTTTCAAGTTCAAGGGTGTCGGGGCCTGGGTCCCCCCAGTGGGTCTAGCAGCTCCTCTAAAGCACACGCCTCCCTCCTTCAACGCCACCACAATGCCCGTGAGTCACATCTCTTGATCACCACCTTCATTTTCAGAGTGGAAACTGGAGCTAGCAGAAGGGCCCTGGCAAAGCAGCAGTTTCCCCGGGTGTGACCTCGATCGGGAAAGCCTAAGTCAGAAGACACCATCCGGTACTCACTGTAGGTGGCTGCCACTGCACTGCTATGAAGGCTTCGGCCACTGAGATGTCCTGCAAGGAGAGGGGGGAAACTCTGCTGCTGTGACTTCAGGCCAGAAAGCTTGGCTCCCCTAAGCCCAGGAAAGGCTCCCTGGTCCTACCTGTGCGCACGGCCTGGGCCAAGGCCCGTGGTAGCACGACTGAGGTCAGACGGTACATCTGGAACATGGAAAGGAAGGGAGGTGAGGGGTCTAAATCTGCCCTCCTCAGGACCTGCTCACACACCATCCCAGCCGAGACCAGCACCCCCAACCCTCCAGCTGACCTCACTCTGCTAAGACTCACGCGACCTGGCACCCCAAGCTCCTTCTACTGTAGTTCCTAAGAAGCTTATTTGATCCACTTCCCCTCTACTTCTCATCCGCAGCTCACACCAAAACACCCTGACCACCACGACAGTGCACTGAGTTAACCCTGAGCCAGGCTTCACGCCAGATGTCACAAGCCGTCATCCTGACATACTGACTGCCCCAAAGTTAATGGCTTTGGAACCAGGACAGGGACCCAGAAGTCACCTGCAGAAAAACCTTAACGGTTTAAATAATCCTCAGGGTCAAGTTCCTCTCCCCAACCCAGGGACCTGCTGGAACTCTGTCCAGCCTGCCTAGTGACCTTGGGCAAACGATGTCCCCTGGCCTCGGGCATCTCGCCTTCGACATAGGGAGGGAGGGTCCCGAAAACTAGGGATGTATGCAGTGAAGGGGATGTTGGCTGAGAGCCTGGCACTTTACCAACGCTCCAAAGAGCCCCTCCTGTGACCTTTGACCTCAAGCGGGTCTGCCAATTCTTGACCCGTGACCCCAGGCAATCCTGGAGCCCAACCAACCACTCTCTCTCAGACCTTCCCCTTGACCTCTGACCCTACGAACGCAGAAGGCATCCGGCAAGGCAGCGCATGCGCCTGAGGGTGCAGGCTTCCCGGCCCTACAGCTCGCAGAAGGACGGAGAGGCCACAGGTCCCAAGCCGACCCGCCAGATCCCAGACTTCGCGGAGTGAGCGGTGACACCACGTTCAACCCCGTCGTCACGCCACCCAGGCCCTGCCTTCGCCGCCTTGCCCTGGACACCCACCTTGAGGCGCGCCGGCTCCTTCCCTGGCCCAGGTGCGGCTCAGCCGGGAGGCGGAGCCTAACTTCGGGAGGCTGCCATTGGCGGGCTACTCAGGCCTTTTTTATTTTTCTCCCGATGTCCTTGCCTGCTGTGGCCTGATTGGCCTGTGGTGCGGCTGCAGGAGGCGGGGCCAGAATTATCTTGTCTCTGATTGGCTGATGGGAACAGGCGCTTGAAGTTTTGTAGGGAGCTGCCATATTGTATCGGAGAGGTCAGTACGCGAGACTTCCGAGCTGCTAGAGGTGGGACTTCCTGGGCGTGGTTTGGGACTTTGGGACCGCCCCGGTGGGTGGGGCATGGCGGTGTGACTCATTTGAATATTGTAAAGGTGGCGACCGCTACTCTGCGCCAAAGCGCAGTCACAAGGCTTCATCTGGTTCTCGTAACAGCCTCGGGTAGCAGGACGTTCATAAGTCTGCCCCTGTGACTAGAGAGCCATGAGGCGATCTGCATGTCTTGTTTGGAGTCGTCAGGGAAGGCTTCCTTTAGGAGGTGGTGTCTAAGCTGGCGCTGAGGAGTCCAGCAGGCCAGGAAGGTCAAACACCGGGCCGGGAGAGGAGACAGGACGTCAAAAATTTAGGTTTTTAGCAGTTTAGTGGCTGGAATGTTTCACCCCTGAGGAGGATGGGGAGGATGGGCGAGGAGTCGTTGGGGGAGGGATCTTAGCCTTTTAACAGGGTGGCAACACCTCGCTCCAAAAAGAGACAAGACACCTGTAGCTTGGGGTCAGCCCTCCTGCTTTAATACTCCCAGCGACCACAGGTCGTTAATTCAACCTCCTTATACAGCTAGAAAACCGAGGCTCAGAGGACCCAGACATGCCTCATCACAGGATTGGCCTGTGCCAGATACCACTGATTCCCTCAAACACTATCCACAAGAAGGTGGGTAGTTCAGAAGTGCCTGTTTTCTCCCCGATTCCATGGCTAGCACTGGGGGAGACAGGTCACAGCGCCTCTCCTCACATTCCCACCCTCAGCCTACACCAGTCAGAACAGTCAAAGAGACCCAAAAAGGGAAGTCCCAGAAGGAGGAGGGCTGAGCACCCTGCTCTGTGGCCTGGGCCCTAGCAGGCCATTTCCTCAGCGGCTGTGTCCCAGGGAGGGCTCCTGTGGCCGCAGTTCCCCTCACAGCAGTGTGCAGCTGCAGCTTCTCTCCTCCATGGCCACCAGGAGCACCCTGAGGTTTCGCCTGGAGTAGGGCGGGTAACGAAGGTCGTTGATTTTCTCCATCCTGGGGCTGCGCAGCAGACAGGCACGCTGGTTGGAAAAGGTGTCGAAGGAGAACTTGCCGTGGTACCTGCCCATCCCGCTCGATCCTGTGGGCAGCATGGAACACAGGGGTTTAGGTCCTTAGTGGCCGGCTGAGGGGACATCACATAGACTTTGCTCTGACAAGTGGGCTGTCTGAGCCTCTTTCCCTATTTGCTCATTGAGCTAATCGCAAGACATGGATAGAAAAAGGCGGAGCCTTGAACCTGCCGCCAGACCAGTATGCCAGGTTTTGGTGTGGGACAGGCAAACTGAGGTCAAGGGCATGAATTCTCCAGCCAGGCTACCCAAAGTTGAATCCCAGCCCTGTCCTAAACAGGTATGTCACTTTGGGCAAGTGACTGACAGTGGCACCCTCCTAGGGCTACGGTAGACATCTTCAAACCTGTGTATTTTCTGGTGTCCGGGAAGGGAGAAGGACTCAGCCCAGAAAGTCCAGGCAACATGACCTGGATGGAGTTGGGAGTAATGAAGCTGGCTTGTTGGAATGAGTGAAGCCAGAGAAATGTGGAATCAGCCAGAGAGAGTGTGGGTGGGGAAAAAAGGGGGGTGGGGGACTCTGGCTTGGGGACAACTCCGCCGTGAAGGCGGGTGACATGTCAGGGCCAACCTCAGTAACTGCCACAGCAGACTAAGAGAGGGGAATAGGAGCAGGACTCCAGGGCAAGACCTGGACAGGACAGACCGTGCTGTCACTCCGATACCGAGTATGACCAGGTGGAAGGACCAGAATGCTTTCAATGAGGAAGTAGGCTCCAAGAAGAAGCGACTGCCTGGGTCACGTGCCTGTGGGGCTTGCTGGGATATAGCTGTGAAGTTTGCAGTTGTGTGTGGGGTGGGACATCTCCGCATCCCAGGCCTCCTGGAAGCAGAGATGCGCAGAGCTGGATTCACAGGGAGCTGGGAAAGCTGAAGGAGCGTCATCTGACCCTACCATGGAGTTGAAGGCACCAGGGTGAATGGCTGAAGACTGGGAAAAAGTCAACGAGCTCCGTGGCTGGAGGCAACTAGTATCTTTTTACAAAACCTACCAAAATGATCTCTCTGGGTTCTCACCTACATGTTTAAGTGCAAGCACCCCTGGAAGATCCCCCACAGCTGGAGGGAGGTGGGAGGCAGGCTAGATGGACACGGACTGTGGAGAGGGACTTCCTCTCGTGTCCGCTGCACTGAGAGTAGGCTGCATGTTCTGCAGTTAGTGTGCTGGAGCAGTGGGGTGGGCATGCAGCCGTGGAGCAGCCCAGGAGGGCAGAGCTCTGCTGCCACCTACCCACTCCTCCAAAAGGAAGGCTGGACAGGGTCATGTGCATGAAGCCATCGTTCCCGCAGAAGCCCCCGCTGCTGGTCCGCGCCAGGACCTGTTTAATCACCTGGGAGAGAAAGAGGAACTTGTAAAACATCTGGTTGTACCTTGTTTCAGTAAGGGCCCGAGGTCCAAGATAGGCCCAATGGAACAGACTCACGAACTCCACCCTAGGGACATGTTCTCTGTGTATATGTATGTGGCCCTGGCAGGGGGTTGCGACACAAACCCAAGGAGAAGTCATGAGACCTGGTATCACCTAGGAAAAGGCAGAATGGCACATAAGGTGACTGCTGAGTCTTGTGTGACAGCTTTCAGGAGAGTAGGGAGAGGGAAGGGAGGGGCTTTGTAGGGAGAGTTTGGGAAGCTAAGGCCAGGTTTGAACTCAGCAGCCTAAGACTGGCCTTGCCTGACTTCCTGAAGGGTTTTCCTGCAGCCTGCAGGTCTGAGACGGCCGGAGGGAAAGGAGATAGGTTTGCTCTACTTAATGTAATGCTGTCCAGTGAGGACAGCTCTCAGTTGGGCCTTGTCTGGTGAAGTGGATCCCACCAGGGAGCAGCATTGCCTCAGCCTGAGGCTGCCAAGAACCACGGTCACACCTGAGGATGAGCAGGCTGGAAGACAGCCTGACTTAGGACCAGTGCTGGGTTCTAGAGACTTTGAGGGACAGTTGGCCTTACTGCCAAAAGGGCTGTGATGTGATTTCTTTTTTGTTGTTGTTATTTTTCAAGACATTTGTTTCTCTGTGTAGCCCTGGCTGTCCTGGAACTTGCTCTGTAGACCAGGCTGGCCTTGAACTCAGAGATCCACCTGCTTTTGCCTCAGCACTGGGATTAAAGGCGTGCGCCACCAGCACCTGTCTTGTGTTGTGTTTTCTAAAGGTTCCACAGAGGTGGGGCTGAGATAGTCCCAGCAGGGCCCTCACTCACATAGAACAATGGAGGAAGTGGTCACTGAGCGGCCCAGGACAGAATGGCGGCCGGGGTAGTTAAACCCAGCGTCAGGTATGGTAGTGTTGCCTGTAATTACACTGGCGGAGTAGTAGGGCCCGGGGTTCAAGGTAATCCTCAGGCTAGCCTGAGCTGTTTGAGACCCTGCCTCAGAAACAGTCAGTGGGTACAGACACTTGCTGCCAAGCCTGACAAACTGACTTTGAAATACACATGGTAGAAGGAGAGAGCTGACTCCCTCAACTCAGTCAACGGACTGTCACACAAATGCCGTGACATGCACACCTGAAGACATGCAATAAACAGATGTTTAAAAAAATGCTTTAAGCCGGCAGTGGTGGTGCACGCCTTTAATCCCAGCACTCGGGAGGCAGAGCCAGGTGAATCTCTGTGAGTTCGAGGCCAGCCAGGTCTACAGGGTGAGATCTAGGACAGGCACCAAAACTGTACAGAGAAACCTTGTCTTGAAAAAGCAAAGAAAAAAAAAAGAAGAAAAAAAAATCCTTTTAAGGCTGGGACCAGCGACATGGTTCAGTGGATAAAGGGACTTGCTACCAAGCCTAATGACCTAAGATTGATTCCCAGGACCCACAAGGTAGAAGGAGAGAACTGACTCCTTCAAGTTGTCCTCTGACCTCTACATGTTCACACAGATACATAAAAATGTGATACAAAGTGTTAAGCCAAAACCATGCACCAGACTCATTCTAACTGAATAAACAGCCCAGGAGACAAGTCTTTCCCCTGGATCGAGAACATTTCTACAGTAACATGGTAGCCACCCCCTCCATAGAGAGGGCTCTAGCACACTGCCTGGCCAGCACAGAGGCTCGCTCAGATACTCAAGACAGGACAGAATAGCTCTGAGCAGAGTCTTCTAACAGACACAGTCTTCCCAAGTGACCTTTAACTTCCTAGATACATGTGGCTCTGGGGTAACCAGAGGCATTCTCTCTAGAAATCCCATTCCCTGTTACAGAGTAGTGAGAAATCAGGAAAATGGGGACATTGCGGAGAGCTGCGGGGACTCCAGGCTGAGGCCAAGATCTTGCATGGTGAGATCGGAGTGCAGACAGCATGGATGGAGGGCAGCTACGGCGATGCCTGCTGTACTTGCCTGGTTATGGCACGTGTCAGAGTCCTTCATGGGGAAACTGGTTGTGGCGTGCACAGGGAGTCTACTGCCTTTGTGTCTTTTGTATATTTAAAGTTATTCTAGAATAAAAAGTGTGTTTTAATGAAAAAAATGGTGATAGCTGAGTATGAAACTTATTTGGTAGGTTTTTTTTTAAGGTTTACTTATTTAATGTGTACTGGTGTTTTGTCACACCAATGTCGTGACATGCACACCTGAAAACACACTTTGTGTGAGGGTTTCGGATCACCTGGAACTGGAGTTACAGACAGTTGTGAGCTGCATGTGGTTGCTGGGAATTGAACCCAGGTCCTCTGGAAGAGCAGCCAATGCTCTTAACCACTGAGCCATCTCTCCAGCCCCATTTGGTAGGGTTTTTTTTTTTTTTTTTGTCTTTTTTATTATTACTTATTTATTTTTGTTTTTTTTCCGAGACAGGGTTTCTCTGTGTAGTTTTGGTGCCTGACCAGGAACTCACTTTATAGACCAGGATGGCTTCGAACTCACAGAGATCCGCCTGCCTCTGCCTCCCGAGTGCTGGGATTAAAGGTGTGAGCCACCACCGCCCGGCAGGTTTTTTGTTTTTAATTATTACATTTTATTTATCATGTGTTTATTGTACTAGTCTCAGCTCATGTGAAGATTTTGTAGGAGAGAAACTTCTGGGAGTCTGTTTTTCTACCACAGGATTCTTAGAGATTGGGCATCTTTACTGGCTGAGCTATCTCACCAGCCCCCTTATTTGTTTGTTTGTTTTAATCTTTGAAGATTTATTTATTTTATGTGTATGTTTTGCCTGCATGCATGTATGTGTACCACGTATGTGCCTGGTGCTTGAGGAAGTGAGAAAAGGGCATCAGATCCCCTGGAATTGGAGGCATGGATCATTGTGAACCATCAGGTGGTGCTGGGAACCAAACCTGGGTCCTCTACAAGAGCAACAAGTGCTCTTAACCACTAAGCCATCTCTCCAACCCAATTTGGTAGATTTTGTCTAGTGTGCAGGAGGCATTGGGTTTGATTCCCCAGAATCAAATGTAACCAGGTGTCATTACACACATTTATAATCCTAACACTCAGGAGGTAGAGTCAGGAGGATCAGGTCCAATCCTGGACTACATAGTTTGAGGCTAGCCTAGGCTACATGAGACCCCATCTCAAAAAATTGTTTGACCAGGTGTGATGTCATCCAGGAGAGTTTGGCCCAGGGAGGGTTGACTTCCAGGAGAGAGGTCGGGGGCAAAGCCAAGAGGCCACCATGCATGAAGTCCCGCTCTGTTGCCACCCTCCCACAGTGCACTGCTGGTATCCCATCCCACCTGGCTTCTCTTAGAGAAGGCATACAGCGCCAGCGGCTTCTCGCGCCGGTTGATGAAATCAATGGCCGCGTCCAGGTTCCTCACAGTCACCATAGGCAGGATGGGCCCGAAGATCTCCTCCTGCATCACGGGCTCTGTCTCTTGCACGTCCACTAACACGGTGGGTGCTGCAATACAAGGGGCAACTCAGCCGCACCCGTGGGCAAGACATGTTGGGAGGGAGGGGCTCCAGTCAGGACAGCCTGTGCCCCACACAGAGCAGTCCCAGGGTTTGACTTCCTGGGACCTCAGGCTTGGGGTCTGGAGTCTCACAGAACAACAAAAGCTAGAACAGAAGTTCAAGCCATACTCTGAACCTCTAGAGTCGGGTCGTAGCTCAGTGAGTCCTGAGTCTGAGGAGTCAGAGGCTCAGAGTCACGGTGGTGTGTTGCTGTGGAACTGGGCCCCAGAGCTGTGTACTCAGGCCAGGCTCCAGAGGAAAGACAGAGGAGTCAGACATAGGCTGAGACTTGTAGCGTGGGCCCCTCCAGCTTGGAAAGGTCTGAAAAGCCCAGGTTAGGAAGAGGGAGACTCACCAATGTAGAGATCGCTTTCATCGCTCTGGCCACCAATGGCCACGCGGCCACAGCCCAGCAATCCCTGGAGACGCTTGAAATGTTTCTGGTTGATGATTCTTCCCAGGTTAGGGGAGGTCTGTGGGTTGTCTCCATAGAAACGTGTGATGGCGTTCTGCAGGGCCGGCACCAGCCGCTCCTGCATCTCCTGGCTACACAGGATGTAATCGGGGGCCACACAGGTCTGGCCAGCATTGAAGCAGCGGAACCAGGCCACACGGTTGGCCACGGTCTGGGGGTCACAGTCGTCATCCACATAGCAGGGGTTCTTACCCCCCAGCTCCAGGGTGATGGGCGTCAGGTGTTTGGCAGCAGCGGCCATCACGATCTTGCCTACATAAGCGTTCCCTGGGTACATGGGAAGGGCCTAGAGTGACTCATTAGTGAACTGGTAAGTGGGTGGCCTTACCTGAGTCCCTACACAGGGACTCGAAAAGAATTTATCCTACACTCCCAGCAGTGAGTCGGACTCCGTGACCCCCTCCAATGTAGCCCCTCAGCTCCTAGCTGTGTTCACTTCTGTCCCTGGCCCACCTTGCACCTTATTCTCCAGCCTGTCATAGTGTTAGCCGCCTCTCCACCTCCTAAATAAAACCTCTGATGTCCTCTGCCTTGTCCTCTAAGGCCACAGTCCAGTTCAGCCTGTCTGATGCTCAGTCCCTCCTCTCTTCCTTACAAACCCCTTCCCAGAGTTCCTGGTCTATAGGCTCCTCCTCACTCCCCCTCTCCCTCTGCCCCATCTACTCATCCTCCAGGTTGTCCCAGCCCTTGCCTGCCACACCATAGTTCTTCCATTCCTTGTTTACTCTCTGCTCGCCTCAGTTCAAACACCGCAGAGGCACTTTGGCATCGGGGGCACTTGCCTGTGGTCTCAGTGCTCAGAAAGCTGAGGTAGAACATTGCCTCAAGTTCAATGCCAGCCTGCGCTACACTGTGAGATCCTGTCTCAAACAGTGGCTGATCCAGCCATGGTGGTACACTCCCATGCTTCCTGCATTCAGGAGGTAGAGGCAAAAGTGTCAGGAGTTGAGGGTCACCCTCAGCTACATAGTGAGTTTGAGGCCAGCCTGGGTTACATGAGATCTTGTTTGGAAAAAAACAAGACAAACCCAAACAAGAGCAGCGTCCAAGGGCTGAGAGTATAGCTCAGTGGTAGAACACTTGCCTGGCATGTATGAGGTCTGGGGTTGATTCCCAGCACCTCAAACATGGATAAAAGACTCCAGAATCCCAGCACTCAGGAGGCAGGGGCAGACAGATCTCTGTGAGTTTGAGGCCAGTCTGGTGTACAGAGCAAGTTCCAAGACAGCCGGGGCTGCACAGAGAACCCCTGTCTCTAAATAAATAAATAAATAAATAAATAAATAAATGGAATCCCGCACATGCAGCCTCTGACATACAGTCTGTGTACTCAACAAAGATGCCCTGGTCTCGGGAGGATGAGCTGATGAACACTTCCTATGGACCATATGCTGTGATAAAGGACCTTGTCTTCTGTACAGACCTGTGCTTTGAATTGCCTCAGATGAGAACAGGCTAGATTAGTCATGGGACCTTGCAGTGAGATCCCGGTCAGGTCTGTTGGGACCTTGCTTGAAAGCTGGCCTTGGCCTTGGCCTTACCTCTGCACCTGGCCCTGAGAACCTAACCTAAGTGCCACCAGGGCTGAGGGTGTAGAGGTGTCTTTGATGGCACTCCCCTGCCTCCTGCCTTGCTTAGTATGAGACTTGCTTTTCCCCACAAGGAAGACCAATCTACCTTTGCTTCAGCAGCTTTCCCTGTCCCCAGCTGGGCCTTTCCTAGGCTTGAGGCAAGCTCTAGAGAAAAGTCCAAAGCCCAGCTCTGCCCTGTTCTAATCACCTGCGAGTCAAGACAGCCAGCTTAGGCTCAGGCCCACTTGGGCACTGCCCACTACCTCTACCATTTTTTTTTTTTTTTTTTTTTTTTGGTTTTTCGAGACAGGGTTTCTCTGTGTAGCTTTGTGCCTTTCCTGGAACTCACTTGGTAGCCCAGGCTGGCCTCGAACTCACAGAGATCCGCCTGGCTCTGCCTCCCGAGTGCTGGGATTAAAGGCGTGCACCACCACCGCCCGGCCTACCTCTACCATTTTTATCGTCCAGAAACTTCATCCTGATCCCTTGAAGCAGACGCCTGGGATCTGGGACATGGTAGCATAATGGCAGGTGACCTCTGGGAGCTAGTCTCACTAAGAGCTTGGGTGCAAATCCTATCTTGGCCAGCTGGGCAACCCTGGGTCGGGTACTGCTGCCCTTCAGCACCCCAAGACAGCCTCTTACCTGCCAGGGCTAAAAGGAGATCACAGGGCCTGCTGTCAGGGCTGAAGGGAGGTCATGGGGTCTGCTGTCAGGGTCTGGTGCAGCAGGAGCTTGGAATGGGTGGACTTTTGACTCAGGGTTGAGGTGGGGAGGTGGTTGGTGGTTGTGGACATGAGAGTCTGTCTTCCCTAAGGGTCTGGAGGCTGGAGCCACCCCTGAATCTTACCTGTAAAGAAGATGTGGTCGAACCTGTGTTCCAGCAGCTGTGTGGTCTCCTGAGGCCCACCCAGCACCACGGCAAAGCAGCTCTGTGGGCAAAGAAAGGTCCTCAGACCCATCTTCTGAGTTTAGGGGTGGTCCAGCCTGCATGGAGCCCACCCATCTTGCTTCACCCAGTCTTGGTTGATCTTTCCTGAGAACATCCTGGGGGCTGAACACTGCAGTCTTAGGGAAAGAATGCAGCTAGGGCCAGTTATGGGACCCCAGGGGACAGACTTCCCTGGCTAAATCCTAGAAGGGAAACTGAAGGGGAGGGGTAGTGATGTAGCCAAGGCCATGCAATTCAGAAGAGGTATCCCTAGCCAAGCATAGCAACTCATTCTTGTAATTCATCTCTCAGGAAGCTGAGGCAGGAGGATCACAATGAGTTTGAGGCTAGCCTTGGCTACAGAGTGAGGCCCTGTTTAAAAAAAAGAAGAAGAAGAAGAAGAAAAGAGATGGGGGCTGGAGAGATGGCTCAGAGGTTAAGAGCACTGCTTGCTCTTCCAGAGGTCCTGAGTTCAATTCCCAGCACCCACACGGTGGCTCACAGCCATCTGTGATGAGATCTGGCGCCCTCCTCTGGCCTGCAGGGGTATGTGCACTGTATACATAATAGATAAATAAATTTTGAAAAAAAATAGAAGAGAGGAAGACTAGAGAGGTGACTCAGTAGTGAGAGTGTTTGCTGTGCGAGCGTGAGGCCGAGTTCGATCCTGAGGACCCACTGAAAAGCTGCGTGTGATGGCAGGCACCTCTAATTCCAGCACTGGGCAGTGGAGAAGGACAGATCCCAGAGACTCCCTGGTCAACTAGTCTAGCCAAATTCTCCAGTCCCAGGAACCAGTGAGAGACCTTGTCTCAAAACATAGGGTGAACATTTCCAAGAACCACCAGGGGTTGAGCTCTGGTCTCCACTCACACATAAACATATGTGCACCCACATACACACAAACAAGCACACACCCCCTCAAATACGCTCCCACACACTGAAGGCCCTCCTGAGGTTGGGCCATGTCCCCCGCCTTACCCCCACAGGAGCTGCCCAGCCCTAGGCCTCGACTGTCCATATTACCTGGTCCAGATAGCGTGGCAGGACCTCAGCCAGGATCTTCTCAATGGCCTTGCTGGTCTCTGAGGGCTTGAGTACCACACAGTTCCCTGCAGTCAGCACAGAGGGAATGCTAGGAGAGGCAGCCGTGCAGAGTATGTGCTGGCCACACGAACTCTCAGATGAAGTCAGAAGTGATGGATAGACCCTGGCCAGGGGCTGCCTGGGAGCAGGGTGCCCGCTCCCCTGTCTTCCTTTTCTGGTTTCCTAGGTAGCCCTGTGTTCTCCAGTGAGTAGGATTGTGGGAAGGTGGAGGTCTCACCTGCAGCAATGGCCCCCACCAGCGGCACAAGCGTCAGGTTCAAGGGGTAATTCCAGGGCACAATGATGAGCACCAGGCCAAAGGGCTCCTTCCGGATGAAGGCTGAGTCCAGCTGTGTGGCCTGGACCAGGGGTGAGCTGTGAGGCTCTGTGGAGCCACACTGTGGGAGCAAACAGTTCCCAAACCCCAATTGCCACCCTGACCCCTCCCCAACTTACCAGATTCTTGGACACTTTCTCATCCTTCATCCACGACCGCAGATTCCTGAGGGCCAGGTCCACCTCAGCCTGACTGATGGCAATCTCAGATATTTCCGACTCAAAGGCTGACTACAGAAAGGAAGGAGGGTCAGGGCTGAGTCCTAGGGAACCCCAAAGTAGCAAATAGCCGGAGTGTGGGGGAAATACAGCTTCCTTCCCAAAGGTCCTGCATCTCTTTATCCTATCATTCATTCATTCATTCATTCACCCACTCCAGGGAGCCCTGGGCACCTGGGGGCAGAATGTAGTAGAGTCAGAATATAGAAGCGATCCTAGCAGGTGCAAAGGCCCTGTGGCTGGCTGGGGCTTGCTCTGCTTCTGCTTAGCAGCGAGTACAGAGGGCATAAGGCATGATTCTCCTCGGTCAATGGTTTCATTTCCCACAGCCCAGGTGGACAGTACCAAGTGCCCAGGAGAGAAGTAAGAAGACAAAAATCAATGGGACCTGGGGCTGGGGATGTGACTCAACCAGTAGAGAGATTGCCTAGCATATACAAAACTCTGGGTTCCATCCCCAGCCACATATAAACTGGGCATGATGGCATATACCTAGCACTGAGGAGGCAGAGGCAGGAGGACCAAGAGTTCAAGGTCATTCTCAGCTTCATAATAAGTTTGAGAACCTATCTCAAAACCAAACCAAACAAAAAAAAACAAGACCATGCTTCTGACTTCTGCAAGCTGTGTGCTCTGCTCCAAACTCCAGGAGGGGTCCAGACTTCAGGGCCAGGGATGCCAGAGCCAGGCTGAATTGTGGCCACTGAAATACAAGCTCTTCTGGGTAACAGCAGAAGATGGAGGCCTGCAGAGGTGATGCAGAGTGCCAGGAAGACCATACAAGGGGATGTGCCATGCAATATAAGGGGATGTGCCATGCAATATAAGGGGATGTGCCATGCAAAGCCAGGTGGGTGTTCTGTGCCACTCAGCCCCACTGTGCTTCCTAGTAGCCGAGCCTGGTTCAGGCAACTTTCAGCCACACACAGCTCACGGCAAGCCTGGCAGCTCCTGAGGACCCTATCGAGGTATGGGGGTGGGGATGCACACGTGGGCACAGTGACCTCAGGAGAGCAGGGTACTTTGAGTGAGATTCTTCCTCAGGCCCTGCTTTTCCTGGCTGTGTGTCTCTGGGCAAGAAACTGCCTTCTCTGAACCCTCCTCTGGGGATAACTGGCTGTGACTGTCCAGCAGGAGGAGTGCTAGGGGTCGGAGGGAGGAGAGAATGACCACAGCACTGGGCAGATGCCACCTGCCGAGGGTGGAGACCTGAGTAGTCTGGCCGGATCAGAGGGAGGCGCCAGGCTGAATTTTCTGGGCCGCTGCCTCCTTTGTAAGGTCCAGGTTTCTGGAGTCAGATAAGAAAGCAGAGGTGGAACCTGAGCTGAAGGGGAAAAGGTCGGGTCTCCTGGGTGCTGGGCGGGGCTGATGAGAAGCTGTAGGAGTCAGTCCCAGGAGAGCCCATCAGACTGGGGGAGTCTCTAGAGTAACAGCAGGGGACAAAGAGAAGAGGAACTCACTGGGTCAGTCCCTTGGAGGGACTGGGGGACCCTGTATGACTGCTGCTGGAATTGGGAGGGAACCCCAGAACCTCCAAGATATAGAGACTGTGATGTCCACAGTGCCAAGTGAGACCAAAGTCGTCCAGGGCGTGGTCCACTTCCTCAGGCCTTCTCTTCCATATCTCTCTGTCTCTCTCTCTCTCCAGCCACTTTGAGCTCTGCAGTTCCTCAACCACAGACACACTAAGCTCTTCAAGCCTCAGGACCTTTGCATATGCTGCCGGGCCACTCCCTCCAATGTCCATGCAGCGCTTTCCTCCTCCTATTTTCTGACTCTGTTCTGAGGCCCCCTTCTCAGAAAAACCTTCGTTGACCCCACATACAAACCAGCATCACCATCCGGCCCCTGACTTAACACTGGAACGTGTGCACTTCACATGTTACCAGGCCACACGCACAGCATGGTTTTGCTGTCATATTGTCACCACCCTTTCCCCCGGCAGAGGTCAGCTCTGTAGACACTGGGACTTTACTCACTGTGTGTTCCCAGAGCCTGTCCTGGCACTGGTGCCAAGCACATACCAAGTTTTCCATAAATAGCGGCAGAGTAGATGGGGGACAGAGGGATGGGGGCCAACAGTCACCTGTGGTTCATGAAAGGAGCTGGGGTCCCATGGGTTTTCAACTCCTCTTCCTGGAGGATGTGGCTGAGCTGTGTCCCTTGTCCCAGCTGTACCACCCTTGCTGACCCGGGGGGGGGGGGGGGACACACCCACACCCTCCCCCACTGTCCCTGCTCCACGCACCGCCCCGCACCTTGCGCAGGTCCTGGGCCAGCGCCTCCTGCAGCTGCTGTTTGTTGTCTCGAAGGAAGCGGCTCAGGCCTTGCAGCTGCGCAGCCCGGAACTCAGCCGGCCGCGTCCGCCCCGTGTTGAAGGCCTCCCGCAGCCGCCGCAACCTGTCCTCAAATGAGTCCATCCTGCAGGATAGTGCAGTGTGAGTCGGGCGGCTGCCCTCACCTTTGTGACAGTCCCCAGCCCCTGCCCACCCAGGGCCTCACAGACTCTTCCCAGGGCCCCCCTTGGACAGCTCCATTGGTGACAAGAGTGGCCGTCACCTTTGAGACTGTCCTTATGGGACACAGCCAGACACAACAGGCACTCCTCCTCCTGCCGGCTGGACTACAGAAGGGATGAGCTTGATAAGGCTGGGCAGGTGAGCTGGGGCTCTCTGCTGCTTTGGTGAAGTTAGTTCTGACCCAAGGCCCCTCCTGTTCCAGTGCCCTCCCGGGGGCTACACTTGACCCTGCCTGGCCTGAGTAGAGTGGACAGGAGGGGATATAGCGAGGGACACCACAGCAGCCACCACACACTCGGGACTGCATGAGGAACCAGGCTGGCTGGTGGCAGCTCAGAGACCTGGGGTGACCTCGGGCAGTCCCTCAGCAAAGGGAAGAATGGCTTGGGCTGCCCAGAGGCCCCCCTGCTCACCTCTGCAGGGATGCCCGCTAGACCACAAGAGAAGGTGACAGCTGCAGAGGAGAGCCAGGTGGGGTGATGGGAGTCACCAGCCGGGACTGGAAGACAGGGAAGGGGCCTGATATTCCCCTGGGCTCACGCCTGTTTACACGAAGCTCATCAGAGGAGCCTGTGACGCATTCACTCCTTGGCCTGGTACCAAGGACAGGTTGGGGACCCTTTCCTCCTCCGCTGTCTGACTTCAGGCCTCAGTGTACCTGAGTGTACCCACAGCGATGCTCTTTCATGTGCTCTCACAGTGGCCCCTTGCTCAGCTTGGCTCTGTACTGACAGATACCACAGGATGCCTAGTTGCCCTCCACCCACCTCCTTTACCAATTGTCCCCTCCCATGGGACCAGGAGGCCAACTCTACTTTGTCTTTTTAACTCATTTCTTGGGGCTCAGTGCCCCAAACTTCCCAGTGACAAAAAGATAGTTGCTGGAGTTGTGGTTGTTTGTTGTTGTTAGTTTGTGTTTAATTTTTTTTTTTTTTTGCACGTGCCTCTGTGTGTGACGTTCATGCACGAATGTATGTATATGTGTTCCCATGTCCATGCAGGCCCAAGGTTAATTCTGGGTCCTCAAACATGCTCCACCTCATTATTAAGTCAACCTCTAAACTGAACATCAAGTTCACAGCTAAGACCAATCTAGGGCTGGAGATGTCAACTCAGCAGTTAAGAGCACATGCTGCTCTTCTAGAGGACCTGAGTTCAAATCCCAGCAGCCACATCAGGTGGCCCACAACCAGCTGTGATTTTAGCTCCAGGGGATCTGACACCTCTGGCCTCTGCAAGCACTGTGCACTCACACACACACACACACACACACACACACACACACACACACACACACACACACACATAATAAAATAAAAAGTGCTAAAGGGAGGCCGGGCGGTGGTGGCGCACGCCTTTAGTCCCAGCACTCGGGAGGCAGAGCCAGGCGGATCTCTGTGAGTTCGAGGCCAGCCTGGGCTATCAAGTGAGTCCCAGGAAAGGCGCAAAGCTACACAGAGAAACCCTGTCTCGAAAAACCAAAAAAAAAAAAAAAAAAAAAAGTGCTAAAGGGAAACTAGCCAGACAGTTTGCTCTGGGGATCTCCTCCCTCCTCCTTTGGGCTATGGAATTCCAGGCAGCTGTCACACCCACCAGCACTTGTGTGGGTGCCGGGGATTTGAACACTGGTCCCCTTGCTCGAGTGGCAGGACTTTATGTGCTCAGTCATCTCTCCAGCCCCGGGTGTTTTTTTCCCCCTGGTTGAATGTGAGACAGGTGGTCCTTACACACACTATGTAGCTATGATGGTCTTGAACTCTGGGTCCTCCTGTTTACATTTCCTGAGTATTGGGATTATAGGCACATAGCGCCATGCCTGGCTTAGCTGACAGGCTTTGTGAAGATGAGGCCTTGCCTTCTGCTTCTGGGCCCAGGTGGGCACCAGTGCTTTGCCACTGTCAGGCAGCTATCTGTCTGTCTGTCTGTCTGGAGGCCTTTGTGGAGAGCAGTGATCTGGAGCAATAAGCCACCCCAGAGGCTGTGCCCAGGGTCCAATGTTGACCCTCCAGGCCTCCTGTGCCCAGGCTCCAAAAAGACAAGCTGGAAACTCGGAGAGAACATTATCTCCATCCTCAGTGTGTCTCAGGGCTCTGCTTCTACTCGTTATGAGACCTCGGGCACAGACACTCCTGTCCTGCCTCAGTTTCCTTGCCATTACAGGATGTGAAGCCCTGGTTTGCGGGAAGATCTGAGCAGACTGCTGTACAAAGCATTTGCCGTTGTCCCCAGAAGGCACAGGGAGACCAACAGCCCATGAGTCACCAGGAGAGTTGGAGGGGCATTCTGTGGTTAAAGCTCTTGCTGTGCAAGCGAGAGGACCAGAGTTCAGATTCCCAGGCCCAGGTCAATGCTAGTGGACACTGGGCACGTGAGCTCCCCACAGTTCCAGCCTCGAAAAACAGAGACAGGACTCCCTGGAGCAAGCTGGCTAGTGAGACTTCTCATATTGGCAAGCTCTGGGTTTGACTGAGAGATCCCGCCTCAAAGAGAATGAAAGTGGGAAGCTATGGGGAAAGGTTCCAAACATCAACCTTAGGCCTCCTTCCACATGCATACAAACACATGCATCTCCCACACAGTGACCCCACACACATGTGAACACACACACCCATGAGAAAAGAAAAAAATGACACCACCAACAGTCCCTCCCACCCTAAGGCCCTGCTCACTGGAGTCTCTTCAGAGCCCACAAAAATGTAAAGCATGCTACCAAACATTGGCTTGTGGGCAAGGGACCTCTGTGGGTGGGGTCTATACAGAACATTCTAGAAGTGCTCCTAGCAACACTGATGCCAACTCACTATGGCAGCAGTACACACACCTCCCCTGCAGGACTGCCCACCTGGCCCACAATGCCCCCTCAGGGTTGGTCACTGTGGACGGGAACCTGGGGGTGTGCCCACTAGGGGCTAGAAAGCCAGGTTGGACCTGAGCTAAGGTCATCTGCCACCTGGGATCAGGAGTCTTAGACTAAGACATCACAAGGGGACTGGAAAGTCACAGTGGACAAACACTAGGGGATTCTTATGTAACTCCTGTACCCCACCCTCCCTCCGCAGGTACATCCCATCCTGGGGAAGTATGTAAGGATGTCTGCCCTGACTCCTTTAAACACAACAGAGGCACAGAGAGGACAAGGAGCCAGCCTGAGGACACCCAGTCCCTTCACATTGGAAAACCTCAGCCCAGAGGCACAGAAGGCTGCCTGCCTCAGTCTCCCCGTTCCTGGAGCATGAGAACAGGGCAGCCAGAGAGTCGGGAGAGGAACAGACAGTCCTTGGGAGGAAGCAACACTTGTGAGCTGCAGATTCAGGACCAGAAGGACAATACTTGTCCACCACAGGAAGAGAAGAGCCCCATGAGCACAAAGAGCCAATCTGTTGGGGGTCTCCATCCCTCAATCCCATCATTCCTACCGATCCCCACTATGCTGTCCTTTCCAAGCCCAGGGCTCAGCTGGTGAGCCAGGGGTCTTCCTGAGGATGGGGTGGGAGTTTCTATGTATTTCCCTGGGGCCTGAGTAGGACCATGGACCTGGGGATCGCTCTAAAAGTAATAATCAGCCTGGCATGGTGGGCCATGCCTCCAGTCCCAGCAGTAGAAAAGCATATGAGTTCTAACAAATTTCATATGAACCAAGGCTACATGAAACCCTGTGTCACAAAAACAAAATTATGGGCTGGCAAGATGGCTTAGGGGGTAAAGGAGCTTGCTTGTAAGGAACACATGTAAGGCCTAGGGTGAACAACCCTGGTCAGGAGTGATAAGCAATAGAATGATGTAAGTAAACCACAAATGGAGTAGTGATAAGCTATAAGCTATGTGTGGAAGTAGGGATAAGACTAGAAACCTAGCCAGGAAAGAATATAAAAGATGGAGCCTCAGACCCGACCAACAGAGCTCGTCAGGCCCTCACGCGAGACGACTCTCCTCTGCCAGAGACGTGAGATCCTGTCCCCAGTGCAGACATGGCTGACCTGAGGAAGGCTGACCCAAGATCCAGAGGAATAGACGTGGCGAGCCCGGACCTGTATACCCGGAGAGGTACTCCTGCTTCCATTTGGAAGACAGGATGAATATTGCTTGTAATCTTACTGTGTGAATAAATGAGTGTTATACCAAGTCTGAATCAAGAGTGATTATTCCTCCCCCGTAACTGGGGTATGTGCTCGCTACACTATTCCAGCTGGACGGCCTGAGTTTCCTCTCTAGAACCCACATAAAGTGGAAGGAGAGAACAGCTCCACAAAGTTGTCCTCTGACCTCCACGTGCACGCCATGGCATGCACCACCCCACATCATAAACAAATGCTCTAAAAAATATACAAAAATGCTGGGTGGTAGTGGTGCATGCCTTTAATCCCAGCACTCAGGAGGCAGACAGGTGAATTCAAGGCCGGCCTGGTCTACAGAGCGAATTCCAGGACACCAGGGCTACAGTGAAACCCTGTCTCTAAAACAAACAAAAATAAATAAAAATTTAAAAATTACTAGCTAGGGGCTGGAGATGTAGCTCTGTTGGTAGAGTGCTTGTCTAGTGTGCAGGAGGGACTGAATTTGACCCCTTGGGAAGTGGAGGCAGAAAGGTCAAAGAGTTTAGGGTCAGCCTGGGCTACATGAGTGTCCCCACAAACAAACTGGTGCTGACCATGGTAGGCGGGGCTAGCCTGGGCACTTGCCGTGGATGTCCAGGGCTGCGGGGTGAGCCTGAAAACTAGAAAAAGGGGGAAGGAGTGAGCACTGAGGCCCGCACTCCGTCGCCCAGGGGATTAGCTGCCATGCAAGGGCCCTGCCCTGTGCCCTTGGAAGGGTCCAGCTGATGGACTTTCCCTCTGGCTGGTGCCTGCTCTCTCCTACCCCACTGGGCTCCTGTGCAGGAAAGCTCAGCCCAGTCCCTCAACCTTCCTGCCTCAGTTTCCTCAACCACACCACAGGCCTCCGTGGTCAGGGGCTCCGTGACCTGGACACAAATCCCAGCAGCTTGTTCATTGGCTGGAAGACGTCACGCAGGTTTCCTGGGCTCTTTGGCTCATTCTTTTCATTAGTGAAAGGGGTCAGCTCTTGGTGCCCCTATAGGCTTGGTGCTGGGGAAACTCAAAGGCAGAGGTTTAGAAAGCCTTGGTCCAGGCATGGCCCCAGAAGCACTTCGTGAGAGATGGCGCCAGAGGGGCTGGGGGAGGAGGACTCTGGGGTAAGGGCCCAACAAAACCTTAATCCAGTGTGGGATTTGAGAGGGCTGGGGATCTCGGTGACAGTGAATGAAGGTGTGATCTCAAGGCTTGGAGACCTCCATCAGGACTGCCAGAGGTAGGGGCGCTAGGTCGGGCTCAAAGGCCCCCAGGCCCTGAAACTGAGTGGCTCACGCTTTAATCTCCTATTTATGGCCCATGTGTGGCTTTGGCCCTGGGTTCCAGGAGACTGTCCAGAGCTTTGGGCAGCAGCTTCTCCTATCCATGGTACCTAGGGAGCTGGGACCAAGACATTCCTGGGCCTGGAGACTGAGCCTGCCTTCCCATAGATGAGCTGCTAGAAGATGAAGTCCTTGGAACCACAAGACCCTTCCCCAGGCACAGCAGGTGCCTGCCTGTCTTTCACTGGGCTCTGACAAAGTCTGTTGCTGAGGAATCTTTCGTAAGATCTTTCGAGTGCCCCCAACTAGCCGGGCTGGCATGGTAGTTAGTGCCTTGGAAATGGTGCCTGAATAGACCTCCAGGGGTCAGAGACCATGTTCTCTCCTGTGGTGGCAGCCGTGTCCCTCATCCCCCTCACAGGATGAGTCCCCCAGGAGGAGCAGGGCTGTGGAGTGCAGTGCAGACTCAGGAAGCCAGCTGAGCCCTGTACTCGAAGCTCCTCAGCCCTCCCCTACAGTATCTTCCTTCCCTTTTCTCCTCAGGCTGCAGGCAGATGAGGCCTGAAAGACACAGGCTGCCTGTGTGTGCAGCCACCAATTACCAAACCAGATAGGGAGCCCGGCACCCCAGAGTAGCGAGGCTAGATCCCAGCCAGGACAGATCAATAGCAGACCCACTCCCGTCTCCCTGGGATACAGTACCTGAGGCCTCGCCAAGCTGCCCTTCTTCCTGGCTGTCCAGCCAGCCTGGCACCCCGCCTTTATGCAAGGTCCAACAATGCCTGCCCCTGGGGCGGGGCCACCCTGGCCTAGTGCCTGACCTTGGCTCCAGGCCTGGTGGAAGCTGCGAGCTGGGATTTTACCACAACATCTATCTTGTAGCGGCCTAGAGACTCTCTCAGACCACAGAAAAGGAGGCAGGGCCCAGAGAAGGGTGGCGTTAATTCAGGGTCACACAGCAGTTCTGAGCACTGAGTGGGATAATGAGTGAGGGGTGGAAGGAGGCTGAGGCGGGCGTGTTCTCAGCTCTAGGAGGAGAGCCTGGGAATTTCGATGTGAAGGTAGGACCCAGTGGCCTGGAATATTAAGAAAGGCTGAACACCGCCACCCAGCCTTGTCTACGCTGAGTCTCAGTTTCCCTATCTGCTAAGAGGTCAGACCCAGAGTCCAGAAATACAGTCTCAGGACTAGGCCCTCTGCCAGCTGTGTCCCAGGCCTCGGCCTTCCTGTGACCCCCAATCTACCTCCAGCTGCAGCCCACACACAAACTCGTCACCCTCAAACCTCGTATTTTACAATGAGAAATTGGGGCCCTGTGAGGGGCCGGGTCTTGGCCACATAGGATATGCATGGCAAGGCGGCGACTGTAGAACTGAGGATGTGTCTCTCCCCAAAGACATCCCCTCTGCCTGCCACCCTCAGACAGCCATCATGATACTGTGTATTGCTGAGGTGGCCCCTGGGGTCCTGCTCCTCTGCAGCTGCAGAGCTGAGCCTGGCTCCACCCCAGGGACACCTGTGGGAGCCAGCACAAAGGGGGATGATCCCGAGCAGCTGCTGGGGGCAGACAGCCTGGCGATTGGGTTACATGGATGTGTGTGTGTGTGAGAGAGACATCCTTTGTACCTCTGCCCCAGGGTCACGTGCAGCCTTTCCCCACAGGTGCCCTGAACGAGCCTGGAGGCTGCTGGCCAGGGCCTCTGTGCCGACCTTGCACCTAGGAGATGCTCCTCACCGCCTCACCCAGCTCCCCAACCTACCTGGGAGGGCAAGAGAGGCCCGCAGGCCCACGCCCCGCTGCCAGCCCTGCAGGATTCAGTTAGCTGGGATAGGTGTAGGGCCGAGGGGCCACTGAGGGCCCTGTCTTCTGCGTGGGATGGAGCCCCCAGCCGCCGCTTGTCACGTGGATCAGCATGTGACAGCCCTGCTGTGCTACTGTCTGGAACTGAGCCAGACAGACGCACAGGCAGAGCGGCTGTCATGTAGGGCTGAGCTGGCGCTGAGCCTATAGCTCTCAGCCAGAAACTAGGCCCAGAGAGGGTCAGCCACTGGTCTGAGGCCACACAGCAAATGAGGGGCTCATCTGGGAAAGATCGTAGTAAGCAGGAGGGGTGTTGGATTCTGAGAGCCTCCTTCCTAGCCAGTGGGCTGTGAAGAACTTCCCTGCGAGTTCAGGGGTTACATTGTCTCAATTTAGAAACAGCCTCAGATGAGTCCCACAGGAAGTCCAAATTTCTAGGACAAGGTACCTGAGGTGGTAGTTCCTGTCCAGGGGCCTGGGACACAGCTAAATCATTGTCAGCATGATACAGCCTAGAGTCACTTGAGAGGAGAGCCTCAACTGAAGAAACACCTAGATCATATTCGCCTGTGTCCATGTCTGTGGGAGACTGCCTTGATTGTTAATTGGTACAGGCTAGCCCGCCCATCATGGGAGGCACCATTCCCTGGGCAGGTGGTCCTAGGCTGTCTAAGGAAGTTAGCTGAGCCTGAGCCTGTGAGCAAGTGAGCCAGTAAGCAGCCCCCGCCCCCATGGTGCACTTCTTCAGCTGCGAAATGAGTCCCTTGGTCAGAGGTGATGCCGTGGGAAGCAGTGAGAAACCCTGCCTTCAGGCTCCTGTCTTGATCCTGCCTTGACTTCACTCGATGACGGATTGGATCTGGAATTAGGAACTGAAGAAATCCTTTCCTCTGCTAAGCTGTTTGATCACAGCAGAACAGAAACTAGAACACTCCCCCAGGATGGGAATCCGGGACAGTGCGCCCCACCGTCCTTCCCCTTTCTTCTGGTTGGTGAGGCTCCTGGAGAGGGGCCTGGCATTCACGACTTTGCCAAGGGGATCAAGAGTAAGTGGTGCCGTGGGGACCGTGTGTAGAGCGGGGAATCCTAAAGCTGGGACCAGTCAAAAGTCCTCACTGTTTTGATCTCAGTCCCCTTGGGGACAGGGATAGACGGGGTGCAGAGTGTGGTCTGGGCCTGACAGTGCTTGTCCTTCACCTGCAAAAAAGACCTGACCAAGCCACGTAACCCTCATGGGGTCTCTGTTCTTATCTGTAAAATAGAGTTGACCCTACTTGTGTTACAGGGCTCAGAAAGGATAGCGTAAGAACCATCCGCAAAGTGCTTGATGATGCACCTGGAACAAGCCCAGTGGTGGTGATGCACACCTTTAATCCCAGCACTCGGGAGACAGAGCCAGGCGGATCTCTGTGAGTTCGAGGCCAGTCTGGGCTACAGAGCAAGATCCAGGACAGGCACCAAAGCTACACAGAGAAACCCTGTCTCGGGGGGGGGGCGGGGGGAGAAAACAAGAGGGAGGAGTGTGTGTGGGGGGAGGTTGGGGAAGAAACCTGGAACACAGCAGGAGACCAATATGAGCAGCTGGCCTCTTTCCCTGCCCTCCTGAGGTTTGTCCTCAACACCAAGTACAGAGGAAGAGGTGCAGGGGAATGCCCTTGGCACTCACTAAGTGTCAAGACCCCTTGGCACAGGTACGCAGAGATTGCCAGTCACCTGCTCCTTCGTGCTCTCAGCAAAGCTTGTGAGGGCCCTGTTGTGCCTTTGGGTCACACAGCCTCAGACCATTCCCAGGCATCCACCTGAGACTGCAGGCCCAGAGAGGGGTGGCCCCTCAGCCACGGCTGCACAGAGAGGTCAGGTGAGCATTCACACTAGCTAGACTCATCCCCACCCACAGCATTTTATGAATGTCTGGAGTCACCATCCCTCAGGGAGGTCCTCTTTCCAGGACCATATGTCTCAGTAGACAGCAGCAGCCATGTTTCCTGGCCACTTGCTGGGAGGAACTGGGCAGGGTCCCTGAGTCATCTAGGCTTGAGAACCTTTCAGCTGCCTGACTTGAAGATCAGCACCATTGGTTTGGGGGTTGGGGTTTTTGACATAAGGTCTTATTATGTAGCCCAGGCTGGACTCACATTTGGGGCAGATTCCTCCATCTCAGCCTCCCGAGCCTAGGCTCACAGGTGTGAGCCGCCACAGCCCACGTCCCCCTTTCCGTTCTGTGAGGGACATCGACTCCTGTCATAAGGATCATTTAAAAACACGAAATGTTTTTGTAGAGAAGGCATTGGGAAAGCATGTGGGGTATAGCTGCTCAGTACTGGGGTGTCACCTCAAGCTGTCATGGTCTGACTAGAGGCGGCAGGGACAGAAACCTTGCCAAGTTCTCTGTTCCGCAGGTTGCACTGGGCGTCTACCTGGGTGGCATCGATTAGCTTAGAGCTCTCTGTCAGTGCTTCACAATGTGTGTGTGTGTGTGTGTGTGTGTGTGTGTGTGTGTGTGTGTGTGTGTGTACGTATGCCAGCCTGCGGAGGTCAGAGGCTGGCCTTCATCTTTCTCTTTGATGCTTCATCTTTCCACTATCTGATGCTCCAGGAGTGAGCTCAGGCTGTCAGATTCGCCAGGATCTTAGACCCTGCTTCCGTCCTAAAATCAGTGGCTGCCCGAGAGGAGGGCACAGGCTTTAAGGACATGACACTGGCCTCTGCCCTGGCACACAGGGCCCTCTGCCGATGTGATTGAAGGGGTGCACTCCTGGGAAGGGTGGGGCTTCTTTTCAGTGTTCCTCACACCCTCCTTCAGAGCATGCACGTAGTGCAAACCACACATACCACACAAACCCCACACTCCACACCATGCATAAACACACACACACTCCACATTGCCTTTTCCACTCTCCACCCACCGAGCCCACTCCCTGCACTACAACACCCACACCCACCTCAGCTGCTGTCTTTTTTTTTTTTTTCCTTTGTTTTTTTTTGAGACAGAGTTTCTCTGTGTAGCCCTGTCTGTCCTGGATCTTGCCCTGTAGACCAGGCTGGCCTGGAACTCAGAGATCTGCCTGCCTCTGCCTCCAGAATGCTGGATTAAAGGTGTGTGCCACCACCACCCAGCAGCTGCTAACTTTTTTTAAAAAAAATAATTTAACTTTAGTTTATGTGCATTGGTGTGAAGGTATCAGATCCCCTGGAACTGGGGTTACAGACAGTTGTGAGCTGCCATGTGGGTGCTGGGAATTGAACCCGGCTCCTCTGGAAGAGCAGCCAGTGCTCTTAACCACTGAGCCATCTTTCCAGCCCCCAACTGCTATCTTTTCATCGTGCCTCACACCTGCCCTCAATTCTACAGGATTGCATCCTCTTGGGGTGCCAAAGTCCACTGCCAACCCAGCCCTAGGATCACTCACCTTCAAGCTCACCATGGGCACCACATAGACTTCGTTATTACCTGAGACAGTGAACACTGGTGTCCACGCTGACTACAGCCACGTGGTTTCTGGGCTCCCTAATGCCTGCCGTATCCCTGTCACCCTGTGTCCTTCATGCCCCACACCTCAGGCACTACCCTCTCTACTGATTTTTGTTTGTGTTTTAAGACAGTGTCTTGTGTAGTAGATTCTGATTTCAAACTCAAGATGTGGCTCAGGCTGACTTTGAACCCCTGATCTCTTCCTCCACTCCTTGTATGTTGGACTTACAGGTGTGCACAGCCATAGCCAGACACATGGTGCTGGGGATCAACCAGGACTCTGTGTATGCTAGGTAAGCACCTGACTGACTGACTAGGTAAGCTACATCCTGTCCTGACTCCTGCTCCTTTTATATAGCTTCTAGGCACTGTTGGGGAATACTATTTTAAGGCGTGTTACTTTTGTTTATGTTGCATTTGTTTAACTCAGTGAAGCTGTGTTACTGTGCCTGTCTAAAACACCTGATGGTCTAATGGAGCACTGAATGGTCAATAGCAAGGCAGGAGAAAGGATAGGCGGGGCTGGCAGGCAGAGAGAATCAATAGGAGAAATCTGAAGACAGAGGAGGAGGAGGACATCAGCTACACAGTAAGCCACGGAGTAAGGGTAAGATTTACAGAAGTAAGAGAACGGGAAAAGCCCAGAAGCAAAAGGTAGATGGGATAAGTTAAGGAAAGATGCAAGAAACAAGCCAAGCTAAGGCCAGGCATTCATAATTAAGGATAAGTCTCTATGTGTGATTTATTTGGGAGCTGGGTGGCCGGCCCCCCAAAAAGAGCAAAGACAAACCACAAGGCACCAAGCTGCAAGAGCCAGCTGTCTGCTTCACCCACAGCACACACACACACACACACACACACACACACACCCGTCACCAGGAGACAGTCCTGCCAGCCGATAGCCTGAAGCCTCTGCAGGTTCTACCTGTCCCCATACCTAGCCCCTAGACTCTCCAGTGACCCTTCTGGGGGAGGCATTTGTCACCTTTTCCTTCATCCACTCATCTATTTTTACATGTATGTACTTATTGATACTCTCCAGTCAGCTTTGACAACAAAATCACAGAAAACCAGATGGGAAATGGGTTTACAACCCTCTGCCAGATGGCTGCTGCTTCTGAGAGGTGAGGGCTACAAGAATATCACTCCACCCACTCTGTACTTCTGCCACAACCCAGGGAGTCCTGCTAAGTGTCTCTGCTTTATGCATGAGTAAACTGGGGGACAGAGAGGTGGAACTTAAGAGTCTTAAGACACAGAGTCATGCAGTGGCAGAACTGAGTCTGGAACTAGCCTCTCCCTGAGGCTGGGTTCTCAGATGCATCCCGATTGCAACACCACACTCACTCACATACATACCACAAATACACACTATACACCACACAAACACACAAACCACACAGCACACACATATACCACACACACACACCACGCACAGTACTTCTGGGAAGAGGCGGTCTGTGGGGTGGGGCGGACTGGACAGGGCGGTCCCTGATGAAGGAAGTCCCAACCCGCTGCTGGTGCCCAGAGCAGCGCTGCAGGGTCTGGGTCTGGGTCTGGGCATGGAGGCGGAGCCGCCGCTCTACCCTGTGGCCGGGGCCGCGGGCCCTCAAGGGGATGAGGACCGCCTCGGAGTTCCTGATGGGCCGGAGGCTCCGGTGAGCAGGGAGGGAAGCGCAATGGAACGACTGCCTCAGCGGGACGCCCGGGAGGGAGAGGGACCCTAGGAAGGGAACCTGAGCACCTAGGATGGGGGACGGGACTCCACACGGGGGACCGAGGTCTCAGAGTGAGGACACCCCAGGATAAGGGATGGGACTCTGGGTGGGGACCTGGAAACCAGCATGGGGAGCACGGATCTTGAGAAAAGGGACGAGGACCCTGGATGGGGAACCCGAACTCCGGAAAGGCGGGGTGGGAGCGCAAGGATCGGAGAGTCAGCGTGTGATTATCGATGCGGCCCGCAGCTGGACGAGCTGGTGGGCGCGTACCCCAACTACAACGAGGAGGAGGAGGAGCGCCGCTACTACCGCCGCAAGCGCCTCGGCGTGGTCAAGAACGTGCTGGCGGCCAGCGCGGGTGGCATGCTCACCTACGGTGTCTACCTGGGTAGGGCCGGACGCACGAACCCGCTGTCCCTCCGCCACCCCGCCTCCACTCCCGAGCTGGGAAAGAGAAACCTTGCGGCCAGCTGGCCTCCTTCCCCTTTCACTTCCCGGGTCAGAACTGCTGTTGCCACGCCATGCGTGTGGGACAGGGAGGGGGTGCCACAGGCCAGTGTGCCCACGCCCCAGCCAGAGAATAGATGCGGGCGGGTGGGAATGGTCTCTGGTCCTCCCTATCCGGGTCCTGATGAGCAAAGGAATGGGTCGCTTAGGTGACTCGTCGCCCTGCCGACTTGCCATGGGCCTTTGAGCTAGCCTGCTTAGAGTCCTCCACCCTGCCCCCTGTCCCCAGGCCTCCTGCAGATGCAACTGATCCTGCACTACGATGAGACCTACAGGGAGGTGAAGTATGGCAACATGGGGCTGCCGGACATCGATAGCAAGATGCTGATGGGTATCAATGTGACCCCCATCGCTGCCCTGCTCTACACACCTGTGCTCATCAGGTGCTAAGCTGCTGTCCCCCGATTTCCTGGGGTGCAGAGGCCGCTGGACCATAAGGCCTCCGGCTGCCCTGGTGTTTTGGGGGGAGGGGACAGGGAACTGCAGAGAGGCCTTGCTTGACTGGGAAAGTGAGAAGGAAAGGGGGAAATCCCTACTAGAGGAGGAACCAAGAGCTTGCCCCCCACCTCCCCACCCCCTTGCACATTTGGTTTCGTGCAAAAGATTCAAGCAGGCTCTGGCTCGGTTGCATCCTTCTACCAGACACATGGTGACTTCCTGAGCTGAATCTGTGAAGTTCCCAGCACAGCCCAGATCCTCTCAGCCCAGTGAGCCGTGACTGTTGAAAGGCAGTTCTCTTTTTGTTTGTTTGTTTGTTTTGAGACAGGGTTTCTCTGTGTAGCTTTGCGCCTTTCCTGGAACTCGCTTTGGAGACCAGGCTGGCCTCAAACTCACAAAGATCTGCCTGCCTCTGCCTCCTGGGTGCTGGGATTAAAGGCATGCGCCACCACCTCCAGGCAGTTCTCACAGAAAGAGCCTTAGTTAGGCAGAGATTCAGTTCGGAGGTCTTCCTGAGCTCTGGGGCATTTATGGTCCAGCCTCCTGGCCACAGCAGAAATTCCCCACAGCCTAATGAAACTCCTGAATGGGGAGATAGGATGGAATGGGTTCTAGTTCCTGTTTTGTTTGTTTGAAGACAGGGTTTCTCTGTGTAACAGTCCTGGCTGTCCTGGAACTACCTCTGTAGACCAGGCTGACCTTGAACTTGGAGATCCGCCTGCCTCTGCCTCCCGAGTTCTGGAATTAAAGGCATGTGACACCACTGCCTTTCTTTCTTTCTTTCTTTCTTTCTTTTTCTTTCTTTTCTTTTCTTTTTTTTTTTTTTTTTTTTTAAGACAGTCTCACTATGTAGCCCTGGCTAGCCTGGAACTCACTTTGTAGATCAGGCTAGCCACAAGCTTGTGGTGATCCTCCTGCCTCTGCCTCCCAAGAGCAGGGATTACAGATGTGTACACCGTCTAGGCCTTCCTGCCTTCTTCCCAAATGATTCTAAGTTTTTATGTCAAGTTGGCATACAACTAGCCTGCACATAAATGTCTCGCCCAGTAGCCCCAGCTGACTCCCAGAATCCTCCTGGTTCAGCCTCTTGAGTGCTGGGACTACTGGCATGTGCTATCATATTGACTGGCTTTTGAAACTTATCACTTTAACGATAACAGTGAATCTTATTTTGTCCCCTCATACAGCTGGGGGAGCTGTTCTTACTTTAGACATGAAGCAGTTTTGCCGTTTCTATACCGAGGGGAAGTGGGTAGCTGGCAGGTTTGAGACCTGGCAGTGTGCTTGGAACCCGCATTCTTGCCTCCTATCAAATTGCCAGGCCACTTTTCTAGGGCCACGTAGCCTGCACAGCCACCAGCTGCACACCTCTCCCCCCTTTTTAGGTGTTGGTAATTGAACCCAGGACATTATGCGTTCTAGGCAAGTGCTTTACCGCTGGGCTGTAACACTAGCCCTAATTTGTGTTATATATGAACTTTATTTACTTACAGACAGAGTCTCATATTACAGACAGGTCCTAGGCTGGCCTTGAAGGATCCAATTTCAATTTCCAGCACCCACATGGTGGCTCACAACCGGCTTTAACTCCAGTTTCAAGGGATCCAGCACCACTCCTGGCCTCCAGGGGCACCAAACACACACATGGCCAGCCTGGGATATGTGAGACCTTGAACTCTCGGTTCGCTTGGTTCCACTTCCCCAGTGCTGGGGATGCAGGCATGTAATACCATGCCCAATTCATGTGATGCTGGAGATCAAATCCAAGGCCTTGTGTGCTGTGCAGGCACTCTACCCACTAGTTATAGCCCCGAGACAGGATTTCCCTGTGTACAGTCCTGGCTGTCCTGGAACTCACTCTGTAGACCAGGCTGGCCTCAAACTCATTGAGATCCCCCTGCCTCTGCCTCCCGAGTGCTGGGATTAAAGGTGTGAACCACCACTGCCCGGCAAGATTTGTTTTTTAATCTGATTTTATTTTATGTGTAGAGTGTTTTGCCTGCCCATACTATGTGTGTGCTTGGTGCCCCTGGAGGCCAGAAAAGGTGTTGGATCCCTTGATCTCTTGGAGCTGCAGCCGATTGTGAGCCATCATGTGGATGCTGGGAATCGGAACTGGGCCCTTTGGAAGAACAGCCAGTATTCTAATGTTTTTAACCACTGAGCCATCTCTCCAACCCTTATCTTATTTTTTAAATTACTATTTTTTCTGTGTGACATGCATGTGTGGAGGCCAGAGGCCCATCTTTTGTTTTTCTTTTTGGGGACAGGATCTCTCACTGGGACCCAAGGCTTGTCCCTTAGGCTAGGCTGGCTGGCTAGTGAGCTCCAGGGATCTGTCTATCATCCCTTCCCCAATGCTGGGATATCAAGTGCATATCAGTCGCCTGGCTTTTCCCGCAGGTGTTGGGGATCCAGCACAGGCCCCTGCGCTTGCTCAGCAAGCACTTTACTGAGTGGATATCCTGGGGACTGTCTCTCATTTTGCATCCTTTCAATGACTGTGAGAGGCCTGTGACGTGGCCTGCGCTGCAATCACAGCTGTGAGCACCGGCCACTCTGCCAGTCTGTGTCTCTGAGACTGCATCTTTGACTCTCCGGCCAAGGCTTCCCATGACCTCTTAGAAACTGGGACCTGAGCTCTTGATGGTTCGGGCCACAGCAATCCCTAGGTTGTGATACTAATGTCCCTCCCTCTGCACAGGTTTTTTGGTACCAAGTGGATGATGTTCTTAGCTGTGGGCATCTATGCCCTCTTTGTCTCTACCAACTACTGGGAACGCTACTACACGCTGGTGCCCTCTGCTGTGGCTCTGGGCATGGCCATTGTGCCTCTCTGGGCCTCCATGGGCAACTATATTACCAGGTAAGCCTGATAGGCCATGGAGTAGAGGCTGGAGAACTGTTGAATATTTGTTTCTTTGCCAACTTTAGCTAGGGGACCCCAGGCAAGCCTTTGACTCTGCTGGGCCTCAGTTTCCCCACGGAAGCTGGCTAGCCTATAGTTGTGGTTGCGTGAAGGAGAAGTGTGGGAGAGGGCAGGCTGGGGAAAGCCCTCATTCTCTGTGCTCCAGGATGTCCCAGAAGTACTATGAGTACTCCCACTATAAAGAGCAGGACGAGCAGGGGCCTCAGCAGCGCCCACCACGCGGCTCCCACGCACCCTATCTCTTGGTTTTCCAGGCCATCTTCTATAGCTTCTTCCATGTGAGTGCTACAGGAGACCTGGGGGCGGGGTATTCTAGATTCCACACATTACAGCCTACTCCACAGTTTTCTCAGCCCTCCTGAGCCAAACCCTGCTCGATTACCTCCAGTGATGGAGAGCTCCTCCCAGTCCACAGTGACCAGGAGGAAGTTCTCTTGCCACGGGGCCCCCATCACCACTGCTGAGCTGTCTCTAGGGTTGGGGGGACTTCTGCTCCCCCACCAGAGGCCATGTCCAGACTCCTCCCTAGATCTCACCTCCTGTCTAGTTTTGTTCTGGGCTCTGATCCCAACTGCCCTCCTGCCCACAGTTGAGCTTCGCATGTGCGCAGCTGCCCATGATTTACTTCCTCAACTACTACCTCTATGACTTGAACCACACACTGTTCAACGTGCACAGCTGCGGTCAGTCCTGGGGCAGGGGGCGAGGCCCCCAAAACCTACTTCCCTCCTACATTTCGTCACCCAGTAGACACCAGACCTTCCCTTTCAGCTTTCAGGGCTGCATGCATGGCGGTGGGAGGTGGATGGTGCCCCCTTCACAATCTGCCATCCCCAAGGAGCTTGCTGCAGGCATCCTCCCCTGCCCCTACACCCCGCCTCCACTGTGGCCTGGCTGCAGTATACTGTAGTCATGTCCCCACTCACCCTTCCCAGGCACTAAGAGCCATGGCATCCTGACCGGCTTCAACAAGACGGTTCTGCGGACGTTGCCGCGCAGCCGAAACCTCATTGTCGTAGAGAGTGTGCTTATGGCGGTGGCCTTCTCGGCCATGCTGCTGGTGAGGCTCGGGTTGGTGGGGGGGAGGTCGTGGGAGCAAGGGGTTCTCTCCCTGCTAGCACATGTATGTGGGCAGGTCGGAGATGCAGGCTAGGAGCCTAAGAATCAGGACTGAGTTCTGGTTGCAGGATAGATGCCTGTAGACCAAGGCTGGAGTTTGGATTCCTAAGGCCAGAGGAATAAGGAAAAAGAGGGGACAGGTTCCATAGAGCTGGTTGTGACCTTTGAGGGGACTAGGAACACCACCCAGGGCTGGCAAGTGTGGCTCTGGACTGAGGGCTGTTCTGGGAGGCAAACTGAAGCTCCAGGGACCAGAGCGGGGAGGTGTGGCTTTAGGTCTAGAGGCGGGGCTAAGGGCGTGCAAAAAGCAAGGTGCTGGCCACTGGATGTGCGGGACGAGCCTTGGGCAGAAGCTTTTCGGGTATTCCACAACTTCCACTGAGGCTTGTAGGTGTATGGGGGACGGGGGTGCGCTCGGGACTGCTGCTCTTTTCTTTTTTCTTTTTTTGGTTTTTTGAAACAGGATCTCGCTAGCCCTGGCTTCCTGGAACTCGCTATGTAGACCAGGGTGGCTTCAAACTCACTGAGATCCTCCTGCCTCTGCCTCCTGAGTGCTGGGATTAAAGACATGCGCCACTACACCTGGTGTAGGGTGGCGGCCTTGTGTAGACCTGTGGACGTGTCTGGGGCGGAGCCTCAGGCTGAGACCTGTAGGAGTGTCGGGGAGGGATGTCTGGCTGATGGTCCCTTCACAGTTCCTGTCTGCAGGTGCTGGGTCTGTGTGGAGCCGCTTACCGGCCCACAGAGGAGATCGACCTGCGCAGCGTGGGCTGGGGCAACATCTTCCAGCTGCCCTTCAAACACGTGCGTGACTTCCGCTTACGCCACCTGGTGCCCTTCTTTATCTATAGCGGCTTTGAGGTCCTCTTCGCCTGCACTGGTTTCGCCCTGGTAAGTACAGACAAGACGTCTGGCTAAACTTGAATTTCAGACGCACAGCCCATAGGTGTATAAATATGTACACATACATTCCAGATTATTCCCCTCCCAACCAGGACTGAGTTCTGGTTGCAGGGCAGACGCCTGTAGACCAAGGCTGGGGTTGGGATTCCCCAAGGCCAGAGGGGATCTTCCCTCTCTCGCCCCCATTGCCTTTTACCCTGAATAAGCCATTTTCCACTTACTGTAGTTAGAATGGTGCTGCTCTCACCCTTTCTACCAGCCTAAGGGGGAATTCGCACCAGGAGATCCTGATGGGACAAGGTGTGGCCTAAAGTGGCAGTTGGTGTGTGGAGGACCAGGACCAACTGGCCGCCTCTTGTTCTCCTCCTCAGGGCTACGGCGTGTGCTCCGTGGGCTTGGAGCGGCTGGCCTACCTGCTCATTGCTTACAGCCTGGGTGCCTCTGCCGCCTCCTTCCTGGGGCTGCTGGGGCTGTGGCTGCCTCGCTCAGTGCCCCTAGTGGCTGGGGCAGGACTGCACCTGCTGCTCACCCTCAGCCTCTTTGTCTGGGCCCCATTGCCTCGGGTCCTCCATCACAGTTGGATCCTCTACGTTGTGGCTGCCCTCTGGGGTGTGGGCAGTGCCCTCAACAAGACCGGACTTAGCAGTGAGTACAGCCTTAGGGACTGGCAAGTTTGGGGAGGGGGAGGGGCAGGCTGTAGCCACCTCTAGGTGGTTTGGGACCCTAACATCCTGTGGATTGCAATGGATGTAGGGGATTTCCCCTGGGGTTCTGTGGGCATAGTAGAGGTAGGTAGAGATTGCTTGGTATAGTTTGGGGTGGAAAGAGTTCTGTAGACACTGTAGAGATGGATGGGGAAGTCTCATGGACACTCTGGAAAGATGTAAGAGTTCCACACTGTGGCAGGCAGACATCACACCGAGGGAATACACGTGAAATCTTGTGGGTAAGCAGCGTGGGTGAAGGCTCTGGGGAGAGGATATAAAACACACATCAGCAGTCAAGGATTATGTTGGCATAATTTCCATGGCACAGGTAGCAGATACCAGAGTCCAGGCCCCAGGGAGGGGAAGAGTGGCAGGTGCTTGTCCATGCTCCAGGTGTAGGTACAGAACTGGGCTCTTTCCTGTTTCTTTTTCTCAGGGCCTCTCTATGGAGCCTTGGCTAGCTGGGATTCACCATATAGCTCCCAGGCTGGCCTTGAACCCACACAGATCCACCCGCCTCTGCCTCTCCAGTGCTAGAATTAAAGGCGTGCGCCACCATATCAGCCTTTTCCTTCTTCTTCAATTGTATTTTTTGAGACAAGGTCTTATGCTGTAGCCCAGGCTGGCCTGGAACTCACTGTGTAGCTCAGGCTGGCTTCACGCCTGTAGCAGTTTGATCCTGTTTTAGATGCCCAAGGACTGGAGTTACAGCCAGAGCCACCACCAGCCTCCGTTCTTTTTTCTTTTTAGTTACTTTTTTTTCCAAGACAGGGTTTCTCTGTGTAACCCTGGCTGTCCTGGAACTAGACCAAGTTGACCTTGAACTCAGGAGATCTACCTGCCTCTGCCTCCCAAGAATTAAAGCTATCTAAGTATGTTATTTATTTAGAATACATGTGTCATGAGTGTGGAGTTCCAAGGACAACCTGTGGAAGTCGGTTCTTTCCTTCTACCACATGAGTCCTGGGAATTGAACACAGGTCGATTAGGCTTGAGGGCAAATGCCTTTTACCCACTAAGCTACCTCTATGGATCTCTTCTTCTTTTTCGTCTTTTTTTTTTTTTTTTTTTTTTTTTTTTGTCTTGCTATATAGCCCTGGCTGGTCTGGAACTTGCTATGTAGATCAGGTTGGCCTCGAACTCGTAGAGATCAGCTTGCCTCAGTCTTCCTAGTTCTAGAACTAAGAGGGCTCTTTCTCTTCCTTCCTTCCTTCCTTCCTTCCTTCCTTCCTTCCTTCCTTCCTTTCTTTCTTTTTCTTTCTTCTTTCTTTCTTTCTTTCTTTCTTTCTTTCTTTCTTTCTTTCTTTCTTTCTTTCTTTCTAAATAGAGAAGATCCAAGCACATTCCCAAACCCACCCTGCCCAGCCTCAGAATCCACGCCCAGATCTGGGCTGCTGGAGTGAGGCCCCGGGAGAAGCAGCCATGGTAGGCCAGGCTTCAGCTGTGTGGGGCTACCTGTCAGTGACTGGCAGCTTGTCCATGAGTACAGTCATGTAGGTCATCCTCACTGGCATTGATTCTGATGGTCTGATGCGATTAATAGTTTCAAGTATCCCCGAGCCACATGATGGCGGTGTTCATGTCCTGAGCCTGACGGGGCTTAGCAGGTAGCAGCCGCAGCCACTCAGGGCCGTGCCACTAACTCAGAGCTTCTAACCCAACAGACAACTGGTGTGAACTCGTCACAGTCGGGAAACGTCAGTTTAGGAGATTTAAGTAGCTTTTTGTTAGGTACTTTGTTAGGTACCTGTAGTATCAACTTTTGAACCTCTACCTTTCCCTGAGCCCTGGAGTCTCAGTTCCCTGACCGCCCATCCAGGGCTGCTTCTCTAACCCTTGAGACGATCCCCAGGAAACTGACCTACTCCGTTCCAGGTTTGACTTGTGGCAAGTCAGTTGCTGGAAGGTCACTCTCCAAGCCCCCGGGAGGGAGGGAAACAGCAACTGAGCACTGGGCACACAGGGCGCTGCGGTCCAAGGCAGGACACACCTGTAGGTAGGCTCTTCTTGACAGTGTAGTAACCGAAGTCTCCACTAGAGGATAGGCCAGGATCGGCGCACAGCCCTGTTCCTGTTCCGGCCGTGAGCTGGACCGTGAGCTGGACCGGTACCCGGTTCCTTACCTGTCTTGTCCCTCCCATCTGCAGCACTCCTGGGCATCCTGTATGAAGACAAAGAAAGGCAGGACTTCATCTTCACCATCTATCACTGGTGGCAGGCTGTGGCCATCTTTGTCGTGTACCTGGGCTCCAGCTTGCCCATGAAGGTGAGGAAGGGAGGGAATTTGGGAGTCCATGCCTCACTGCAAAACAGACCCTGATTTCACAGCCTCTTAAAGGCACTGCTTTCTAAGAGCACCGATCCAAGGACCCCTTAATCCATGGCATATCCCCCAACCCAGCACCCCACTTACTGCTTCATCTGCTAGCCTCCGTCTCTGTGGGCATGCCCAGTGGGTTGTTTGGTGACCTGATCTTCAGCTTCTGGACTCCCTGACACACTGGGTCTCTCATTTCAGGTTCTGTAGGAATAAACACCTCTGTGTTTTCATGTTCTTTTGATTTGATTTTTGTTTTGTTTCGAGATGGGGTCTCACTCTGTAGACCAGGCTGGCCTCGAGCTCACACAGATCCACCTGCCTCTGCCTCCCGAGTGCTGGGATTAAAAGTGGGCACCACCATGGCCAGCTTTTGTTTTGTTTCTGATTGTGATGGAGAAGGACCCAGGGCCCATTCTTGCTACATCAGCTGTACCCTTAAGCTCCTAGTCTGTTCCCAACCCCAGCAGGTCCTTTTAGCAGGTCCTGATCACATGGTTTTGTGCGATTTGTTTGTGTCTTGGAGTCAGGGTCTCAAAGGCAGCCCAGGAAGACTGTGAACTCGTCATGCCTCACCTTCTGTGAGCTGAGATTATAGGCATGCACTAACAGGCCCAACTTGGTGCAACGGATTTTAGAAAGTGAAGTGAATTGAAATAACAGGGAATGGACACACAAATACAAGTGTGCTTGTGTGTTTGTTTCCGACTGTGGGTTACAGTCAAACTGTCTGAAAAGAATAGATGGTGATGTTTGTATGCTTTCCTGGCACATACAAACATATGCATGGCTCACCCCCAGCACTGAAGACTAAAAGAAGAAAAAACACTGGAGAGCATTATTGTGGTGGATTTTATTTTTTCTTTATATACTATATATCTTTTCTTTATGTATTATAAAACCATAATACAGATTATATTTTTTTCCTGAGACATAGTCTTAAAATGTAGCCCCAGCTGGCTTTAAACTCTTAGAACCCCACCTCCCCCCAACTTCCTAAGTGATGGGATTATAGGCTCGGTTGCCTCTCCACACACCAGTGTCCTACCGCGTCTAGAGCCAGGGAACAACTTAACTGTGGTCCAAGGGAGCCAGACCTGCTTGTTTTTAGACTTTCTCCGACCTCCATGTTTTCTCTGAGGCAAAGTGATGAGCCCCTTTTTGGTTGTAAAACTGAGTCCTGCTGGTGACTTTAAAGTGTGGGGATTTGAGCCTTGTCTTCAAAGGCTGCGTTGGAAATCCTGGGTGAGGGGGCTGGGGATGGGGGAGCCAGGAGGCTCACGGTGGAGAAGGAAGACCCCAGAGGAAGGAGTGACCTTTCCTTCCTCTTGTTCCCAGGCCAAGCTGGCAGTGTTGCTGGTGACCCTGGTAGCGGCAGCAGCCTCATACCTGTGCATGGAACAGAAGTTGCAGCAAGGTCTGGTCCCGCGACAGCCCCGCATTCCGAAGCCACAGCACAAAGTGCGCGGCTACCGCTACCTGGAGGAAGACAACTCAGACGAGAGCGATGTGGATGGCGGCGGCGAGCAGGGCCAGGGCGACTGTGCGGAGGAGGAGGCTCCACAGGCAGGGGCCCCCGGTGCAGAGCCAGCTGGCCCCTGCCGCAAGCCCTGTCCCTATGAACAGGCTCTGGGTGGTGATGGGGCTGAGGAGCAGTAAGAGACCCAGGGCCCTGCCTGGCCCCCAGACTCTGCTTTCCTGCTTCTCAGCCTCAGTTTACTGTGTCTCAGGTTGAAGGTCCCCCTGATTCCTACTCCATCTGCCAGAAGAGCCCTCTTTTCCCTCCCAGAGCCTGTGGCCACCTGGAACTTCCCCCAGGGAGATGAGGGTCACCTTCCAGAACCCCGTCCCTGTTTAAGGGGAATGCCTGGGTCTAGATCAGCGAGATCCCCTTCCTACATGCCACACCTCAGCGTGTGACAGCCTTTGACTGGAGCTTTGCATTTCTTACCCGCAGGTTGCCCCACCTCAGAACAGGGGGACTATTATTTTTAATAGAAAATGGTCAATAAAGAGTTTTGTATTTTCTGGAGAAGGTCTGGGCTGTGTCCCTATCAATCCCATCAGGATTTTATCCCACAGAACAAAATCCTTGGTTGACTGTGGGAGGGCTCAGTCACCATATGGAGGAGGCATTCCCCTCTAAGCCTCATCAAGACCCATTTCTTATCCAGGAATTGCAGCCTAGTGGCTGCACCCTGTCCACTCAGAAGCAAGGGTTACAGAAATGGTTTGCAGGGACCTCAGCAGAGGAGCAGTGTAGTTTTTGTTTGTTTGTTTGTTTTTAACTCTTTGAGGGCTGCCACCCAGCTCCCAAATAAATACACAGAGACTTATTCTTACTTTTTTTTTATTTAATTATATATATATATATATATATATATATATATATATATATATATATATATATATACACACAGCAGGCAGAGGGAGACCACCACTTTTTTTTTTATTTTTTAGATTTATTTATTTATTATGTATATGGAAGAGGGCATCAGATCTCATTACAGATTGTTGTCAGTCCCCATGTGGTTGCTGGGAATTGAACTCAGGACCTCTGGAAAAGCAGTTGGTGCTCTTAACCTCTGAGCCATCTCTCCAGCCCCTACTTTTTTTTTTTTTTTGAGACAGGATTTCTCTGTGTAGCTTTGGTGCCTATCCTGGATCTTGCTCTGTAGACCAGGCTGGCCTCCAACTCACAGAGATCCACCTGGCTCTGCCTCCCGAGTGTTGGGTTTAAAGGCGTTTGCCACCACCACCCAGCTAGCCAGCTTTTCTTAAATTATCCTGTGTATCTTTTTGCCTCTGGGCTTTTACCTTTCTCTATTCTGTATATCTTTTTTCCTTCTTACTCCGTGGCTGGCTGTGTGGCCGTGTGGCCGTGTGGCCGTGTGGCCGTGTGGCCGTGTGGCTGGCCTCTGGAGTCCTCTTCTCTTTTTCTTGTTCTCCCTCTTCCTCTCCTATTTCTTCTCTCTGTCTGCCAGCCCTGCCTTTCCTTTCTCCTGCCTAGCTATTGGCTGTTCAGCTCTTTATTAGATCAATCAGGTGTTTTAGACGGGCAAAGTAACACAGCTTCACATAGTTAAACAAATGCAACATAAAAGAATGCAACACATCTTTGCATCATTAAACAAATATTCCACAGCATAAATGAATGTTAACACATCTTTAATATTCCACAATAGAGCAGGACCTGAGTCTAGATAGCAGGACAGGAGCTAGAGACCACTCTCCTTCCAGCCCACCCATCACCCACCCACCCCAACGCATAAGCCTGGCCTTTTCCCTCCAGAAGTGTGTTTACCCATGGTGCTCAGGGGCTGTCTTATTACGGCACCTGGATACACTTGGTCACGGCCCTTTCTTTGACAGCCTCAGTCAGGATGCCCAGGCCCTGTGCATGGTCCTTTCTTCACCCCCTCACTCTCTCCATCAGAGAACACTGAGACCCATTGTGAAGAGCCCTGAGTGGCTGGGTAAGGACAAAGGAGCCATGGGAGAGTCACCGGGGCCTCTGTTGTCTTATGACAGTCCCTCAGCTGGGGCCATGCCTTTTCCTCTCCATACAGACTCCTGTTCTACCTCACAGCTCCACACCAAGCTTTCATGGGACCTCCTACCCTACCCCAGGCTTCTGTCTCCCCTCCTCTCCATCTCCTTTAGCCTCTAGTCATGCCTGAACCAGACTCTGTGACCTTGGAAGGGGTCACCCATCTGAGCCCTAGGTTACTTCTTGTGGAATGTGTCTGCACTGAGAAGTGTACACCCCAGAAGCCCCACAGTCCAGGTCCTAGAGGAAACTCTGAGGCATGGCAGGAGACGGTTAAATTTTCTAAGGTTTTGGGGAAAGCAGTCTGCTCCCATACATACTCAGTGACAAGCAGACCAGAAACAGTCACACTGTGTGGCAGGCAAGCTTGGCAACAAGCCTGGGCTCTGTCTGTCCGTGAGTTCAGTCCAGGTGTGGTCTTCCAGCACTCAGGAAGCTGAGGTAGAAGGATTGCTGTGGGCTTGAGGCCAGTCAGAGCTACACAGCAAGCTCAAAGCCTCATCTACTCAGCTACAAGATAAATCTGAAGCTAACGTGGGCTACACCATGAAACTGTCTTCAGACAGACATAAACAATAACCCCCTAAACCAAACAGCAGACAGACACCCTGTGAAGGCAGGTGTGGTGATGGCCTGGGGGCAAGATTCCAGCCTCTTCAGTCACAGTCGGGGATGACCTGGACAGTGAGTGTACATACACAGACACACCCAATTCTTACAGAACTGTGAGGGCATGCACCTGTAATCATAATGTTTGGGAGGCTGAGGCAGAAGGATTGAGGTCAGCCTGGGCTACTTGGTGAGACTGTCTCAAAACTCTAAGAAAGGGGATGGGAGGAAGATCTGTTCAGATCAGGCTAGTGTCATTATCTCAAAGAGCTACTTTTAATATTTTTTAATTTTGGGGGGGTCTTTTTGAGACAGGGTTTCTCTGTGTAGCTTTGGCTATCCTGGAACTTGCTCTGTAGACCAAAGACCAGGCTGGCCTCGAACTCAGAGTTCCACCTGCCTCTGCCTCCCAAGTGCTGGGATAAAAGGTGTGCGCCACTACCACCTGGCCTAAGATTTTATTTCTAAGTATGTGTGTGTGAGTGAATCTGTGGGGGTTATATGCATGTGAGTGCAATGCCTGTTGAGGCCAGAAGAGCTGGAGTTAATAGGTAATTGTGAGCTATCCACAACTCAGGTCCTCTAAAAGAACAAGAAATGCTCTTAACCACAGAGCCATCTTTCCCACCCCTCAGCCCCATTCTTTATATTTTAAACACCTAAATATTGCTTGCATAAGGCATAAAGGAAAATGATTGAATAACAATAAATTCACAAAGTTCAGTGGTTCCGATGATGACAGTTTGCCGGATAATCCTGCCTACCTTGGTAGCCTGGCTGAGGGGAATGCAGGTTCTTTTATTCCAGTTTTAATTACGAATATTAACTCATATCACACAGCACACAATAACTATATCTACACATATGTGCACACACGAGTTTATGAATGAATAAAAGTTAAAGAGGCTACAGCAGCATTTAGAAGTGGGCTGACATGATCACAACTAATGTATTGATAAAATGAGAGGAAGCCGGATTTGGTGTCGCACGCCTTTAATCCCAGCGCTCACAGGGCAGAAGCAGAGGATCTCTGTAAATCTGAGGCCAGCCTGGTTTACTTAGTGTCCTAGTTAGGGTTACTCTTGCTGGGAGGAAAGGGTTTATTTGGCTTATACCTCCATATCACTGTTCATCATGGAAGGAAGTCAGGACAGGAACTCAAGCAGGGCAGGAACCTGGAGGCAGGAACTGATGCAGAGGCCATGGAGGGGTGCTGCTTACTGGCTTGCTCAGCCTGCTTTCTTATAGAACCCAGAACCACCAGCCTAGGGATGGCCACACCCACAATGGGCTGGGACCTCCTCCATTAATCACTAATTAAGAAGATGGGGCTGGAGAGATGGCTCAGACGTTAAGAGCACCGACTGTTCTTCCAGAGGTCCTGAGTTCAATTCCCAGCAACCACATGGTGGCCCACAACCATCTGTAATGAGATCTGGCACCCCTCTTCTGTATACATAATAAATAAATCTTTAAAAAAAAAAAAAAGAAAAAAGAAAAAAAAAGAAGATGCCTTACAGCTGGATTTTTTTTTCATTTTTCTTTATTAAGAAAAAGCGAGATCCAGGAAAGGCACAAAGCTACACAGAGAAACCCTGTCTCGAAAAAGAAAAAAAAGAAAAAGAAAAATTTCTACTCACTTCACATACCACCCACAGATTCTCCCTTATCCCTCCTCCCACCCCCCAGCCCTCTCTCCCAAGCCACCCCGCATCCCCACATCCCCAAAGCCGAGGTCTCCTATGGGGAGTCAGCAGACCCCAGCACACTGAGCCTAGGCAGGTCCAAGCCCCTTCCCACTGCACTAAGGCTGTGCAAAGCGTCACACCACAGGCACTGGATTCCCAGAAGCCTGCCCATGCACCAGGGACAGATCCCAATCCCCCTGCCTGGGTGTCCCCCAAACAGTTTGAGCCAAACAACCGTCTTCCATATCCAGAGGGCCTAGTCCAGTCCCATGGGGGCTCCACAGCCACCAGTCCACAGTTCATGGGCTTCCACTAGTGTGGCCGGTCATCTCTGCACGTCCTCCCATCCTGATCTCGACATCCCTCGTCTGCAGAATCCTTCCTCTCTCGCATCAATTGGATTCCCGGAGCTCAGCCTGGTGCCTGGCCGTGGATCTACAGCTGGATCTTGTGGAGGCATGTTCTCAAGTGAGGCTCCCTCCTTTCAGATGACTCTAGCTTGTGTCAAGTTGACAAAACTAGCCAGCACACATAGTGAGTTCCGAGCCAGGCAGGGCTCCACACTGAGACCCTGTCTTAAAAGAATGAGGAGAGAAGCTATTGCTGTAAAATCAGACCACGAGAGAGTCGGGGCAGAGAGCGAAGTCGTAGCCAGCCGCAGAGACAGAAGCTCCAGAGCAGGATGGGCAGGCCCAGCTCCAAAGGTCAATCAGGTGGACATAGCCATTGAGTAGGCCTTGTCAACAGAGGAGGACGGGGTCAAGTGGAAGCCCCAGCACAATTGGGAGTTCTCTGTGGTCCATCCTTGCTACACACCCTGGGTGTCAGCTTGGTGGGGCGGACCCATGACTGCTGTTGTGTCCAGCGTCTATCACTTTATGGGATCCAGGCAAGGGAGTTCCGCCCTTTCCTTGGTCTGGTTTGTCTGGTAAGCTCTTGGGTTTGTTTTGACTAACGTGATGTTAACATGCCATGTGTCCACAGTCTAAATTCACACTGATAAATGTATGGGGCAATACCCTTCCTACTTTTAGTAATAAGTCACTTATCACTTATCTAGGTGCTGTGTAGGTGGTGCTGGACAGCTGGTGGTATTTGCGGATCCACCTTGGTGAGCAGTCATGCTCCACCCTTGAAACGGAGTAGGGAAGTGTTTGTAGAATTCAGTCTTTCGGGCACAGCGTGGCTGAAAAGCCAGTCTACACGATATGAACTGACAGAACAGACTCATCTCAGCATGAACCTCTAGAGGACATTTTTATATTTAAACCATAATAGACGGAGAGATTGAGGCACTGGGCCTTCTGGGGGGAGTTGAATCAGTAGCTGAGAAGGGAACCTGAGATCTGTTACTGGATCCTTAGAAAGGCCACCTGGTTGGAACAATGTCCCCTGCCCCTTTTCTTTTTTTTTTTTTTTTTTTGAGTTGAGGATAGAACCCAGGGCCTGAGCTAAATCCCCAACCCTTTTTTTGGTTTTTTTTTTTTTTTTTTTTTTGGTTTTTCGAGACAGGGTTTCTCTGTGTAGCTTTGCGCCTTTCCTGGAACTCACTTGGTAGTCCAGGCTGGCCTCGAACTCACAGAGATCCGCCTGGCTCTGCCTCCCGAGTGCTGGGATTAAAGGCGTGCGCCACCACCGCCCGGCTTTTTTTTGGTTTTTTGAGACAGGGTTTCTCTGTGTATCTTTGTGCTTTTCCTGGATCTCGCTCTGTAGACCAGGCTGGCCTCGAACTCACAAAGATCCACCTGCCTCTGCCTCCCAAGTGCTGGAATTAAAGGCGTGTGTCACCACCGCCTGTCTCCCACCCCTTTTCAAGATGGTCTCGTGTAGCCCAGGCTGGTCTGGAACTCACTATGTAGCCAAGGATGACCTTGAACTCCTGACTCTACTGTCTTGCCCTCGAAAATGCTGAGGTAATAGGGGTGTGCAAATAGACCCAGTTTACAGTGGCAGTTTTAAAATCTATCCAGAGCTCATAATCATCCAGGGACTGGTGAAAAATGCATATGCTGGCCCCTCTCTGGGAATTCCAAGGTGTGAGAGGCCAAAGGGTCCCGGATTCAACCCACTGAGTCCTAGATAGGAGCCAGAGGCCTGGAGGCATGGGCACCACTGTTTTTCTCTCCCCGAGAAGGCTCCCTGACCTGGGCACTAGACTGTGCCCCTTCCTCCTCCCTCAGACATAGGCCCACCCCCTCTCTCGGGCCTCACACTTCCCCCGGCTCACTGAAAACACTGGATCTGACTGTAGACATTTGTTTCTTACAGGTCTGGTGTACTGCTGGGCTGTTCCAGGTGAGCACCAGCTTCCCGGATGGTGGACTCCCAACACTCTCCTGTCCTCACCCAGGGAGACGGACACAGTGGCATCAAGCCCTCTAGTGTCTCTTCCTTTTTTTCTCTTCCTTCCTTCCTTTCCTTTTGTGTATATGTGTGTGCATGTGGGTGTGGATGTGTGTGTGCATGCCTGTTTGCATGTGGGTGTGTATGTGAGTGTGCATGTGTGTGTATGCATGTGGGTGTGCATAGAGGCCGGGAATAATTTCAGCTGATATTCTTCAGGAGCCGTCTGCCATATTTAATGAGACAAGGGTCTCTCACTGGACTGGAATTCACCAGACTGGCTGGTCAGTGAGCCCCAGACATTCTCCCACCTCTGCCCCACCACAGCTCTGGGTTTACAAGCATGCAACACCACACCTAGCTTTCTACATGGGTTCTGGGGCGGGAACCAGGTCCTCCAGCTTACTGGTCAGGCGCTTTATCAATGGAGATGTCTCCCAGCCCTTTGTCTTCCTTTTCATATAAATGCATCCAACAGACCTGCCCTATCTTCATGATCTAATCTAACCATCCCTGCAAGGGCCCACCCCCAAATCCTGTCACACTGAGGCTTAGGGCTTTAATATATAAACTTGGGGGATACCATTTAGCTCATAGCCACATGTCAGATCTCACTGGAGTGTCATGGCTGACTGCTCATCTGTGTTAACAGGCTACATCCACCGGGTGGTTGGTCACTTGATGTCGAAGTCCCCAGAGGAGAGCTAACCTGCCCCACCTCTCCATCCTACAAGTTCCAAATTCATTCTCATGCTCACCCCCTGCAGTAATGTCTTCCTGAGCATGGGGACACCCCACCTCACCCCACATAGTACCAGCCACCGTCTGCATCCCTTCAGCCACACAAGTCTGTGGAAGAAGCATGGAGGTTGGGGTTCTCCACAGGGTGTGAGGTGACCTTCGGGGGACATCTTGCAATGGGTGGATATAGTCTTGGTTTCACAACTGGAGGGTGTTATGTGCCCAGCTGTCACCTCTGCACATGCAGATGACAGAGCAGGAGCCACACCCTGCAGCCTGCTGAGACCACAGCTTTCCAACTGCATGAACCTGCTGGGTCAGAACATGACTGTCACCAAGGGCCAGACGCTACAGATGTCCCCCTGACCTTCTCCAAGTGGCAACCTCCAGCTCTGGCCTATTTACCTTCATTGCCTCGGGCGTGTCCAGCTCTGTCCATTTCAACCAGCAGTATCCCTGGCTGCCTGTTTTCTATACTCCTTCTCCAGAGAAGGCATTGTCCAAGACAGGTTGGAGGCCCCACAGCTGGCTTCGGCCTGAGCCCCCAACTTATACTTCAGGCAGATGTTCTATGTCCCACTGGGCACCACTTGCTGACCCTCTATCCAGACAGGACTCAGGGTCTCCACCTCCCAGGGCACAAAACCTGAGTCCTAAGAAGCAACTTTCAGTCTATCTACAGCCTGAGCAGAAACCTGGTCGGCCCCCCAATTTCTCCCTTCCCTTTGTCCCCAAACCCTGGCACCTAATCCAGGACAGTCCTTGAAGTTCTTCCAGGAAGGCATTCAATTTCCTTTTAGATCAGGTCATGTGATGTAGCCCAGGATAGCCTTCCACTCACCATCCTCCTGCCTCAGCCTTTGGAGGGCTGGGATTACAGATGTGTTGCCCCAGGACCAGCCCATCCAAAGCCACTGAAACTCCCCTAGTGACCCTGTTTGAAGTCCCCACAGCCATAACTGAGGTCTCTGACCAATCCTAACCCCATCTATCTAGCAGACAAGGCATTGCCGGCTGTCCCCTGCCTCCTGCCTGAACCTCTGCTGTGTCTTACTGATGGCCTGGGGTGGCTCTTCTTCCTTCTCCGGTTCTCTGCCTCTCTCCTGTTTGACTGTCAGCCTCCCCTCTGCACGGGCATGTCAAGGTGGGGTAAGGCGGCCTCCCCTCTGCACGGGCATGTCAAGGTGGGGTAAGGCGGCCTCCCCTCTGCATGGGCATGTCAAGGCAGGGGTAAGGCAGCCTCCCCTCTGCATGGGCATGTCAAGGCAGAGTAAGGCAGCCTCCCCTCTGCATGGGCATGTCAAGGTGGGGTAAAGCAGCCTCCCCTCTGCATTGGCATGTCAAGGCAGGGGTAAGGCGGCTCAGCAGGTGCTTATCTGCTACGGGCATCTGGGTATGTTTTCTGAGAGCAGGGGTGACAAAGTAGTGGCATTTGATCCCCATGGTAGGCAGATAATAGTTCCTGGAAACAATACCTCCTAACTCAAGGGACCTGCGAAGGTGACGCTGTGGGAGAAAAGGTCTTTCTTTTCTTTTTTAAATGTGTATTGATTAATGTTCTTTTTTTTTTCTTTATGTGTATTGGTGTTTGACCTGCATGTCTTTGTGAGGGAGTTGGATCCACTGGAACTTGAGTTACAGACAGTTGTGAGTTGCCATGTGGGTGCTGGGAATTGAACCCGGGTCCTCTGGAAGAGCAGCCAATGCTCTTAACTGCTGAGCCATCTCTGAGAAAAGGGTCTTTCCAGGTGTGATGAAGTTAAGGATCTTGGCAAGAGGGTCATTCAGGTAGGTGATAACTTGAGTCACAGGTATCCTCATAAGAGAGAGGCAGGTGGGCTTGGGATGTAGCTCAGGGGTGGCACACACGCTGAGCATGCAGGAGGCCCTGGGTTCCATTCCCAGCACTGTGACGAGTGGGGATGGGGACAGTAGATGAGTTCTGAGACAAAAGTCATGTAAAGCCAGAGGCAGAGATTGAAGTGATGAGACCATGAGCCAAGGGTTGCTGGTAGTCACCCGAAGCTAGAAGAGACAGAGGCAGTCTTGAGAAGCCCTGCATGGGAACTGGGTGCCATCTAATCTCAATGCCTGGCAGTACTTCTCCTCTTCTTCTTCTTCTTCTTCTTCTTCTTCTTCTTCTTCTTCTTCTTCTTCTTCTTCTTCTTCTTCTTCTCCTTCTTCTTCTCTCTCTCCCTTCCTTTCTCTCTTTTTAAATTTTGAGACAAGGTTTTACTCTGTAGCCCTGACTAAACTAGAACTCTGTGTGGACCAGCCTGTCCTGGAACTCATGGCAACCCTCCTGGCTCAGCTGCATGAGGACTGGAGCTACACATATCAGCCACCATACTTGGCTCAGTTGTGGACTTCTGTCTTCAGTGTTGTGAGAGAACACAGCCCTGCTCTCACCCACCTGGAGTCACTTGTCACAGCAGCCCCAGGACAGGACAGAGCAGGGTCCAGGAAGCTCCTTAACGATTTCATTTCACACTCTGCCCACTGCTCTTGGGATCTGGGATATTTTATTCACAGGCTATGTGGGTTCCTCCATGGTTTAGTTTTCTTGAAATGGCAGCTCTCCTGAGTTAGGATTCACACAGCCTGTAGCCTGCACACTGTATGGCTTCACAACTGGGCATGGGAAATCATCTCTGGGACCCTCCTGATGCTCTTAGGCAAGGCCACCCCTGAGACACCATCCTCTGACCCCCTGGATCGCACTGTGCTCCCTTCCTGGATCCACATTGGGCATTTAGCTCTAAAACTAGCAAAGATTCAGGGGTCAGGGGTTTGTAGTGTGCTGTGGCTCCCCCTGACTCAGATCCAACCACAAGGAAGGGTTATGGCAGACACCTGCTGGCCCAGAGACACCCTCTCTGCAACCCTGAACTGGGGGTGTATTGATGCCTGGGTCAGGGAGGGTGGGGACAGGGTGTGGCCATCAGTGAGAGACAGCAGCAGGGCCTGAGCTCAGTCTCCTGCTTCTCAGACCCTAGGAGGTCCTCAGTGAGTGTTCACAGAAACACTGGAAGCCACCAGTACCGCAGCCCCAGAAACCCTGACTTGTGCCAGAAGCTGAGATGGTGTCTTCTCACTCCCAGGACAGTCTCAAAACAATCACAATTACACTCAGGATAAATAACCCAGCTTGGTGCCACACAGAAAATGGGAAATACAGATATGAGTGACATCCACCTTGGTGTGCTCCCTCCCCTCACCGGCAGTCTCCTCTACCACTGGCAGGGCCCTTTCCTCTGCCCGCTGTGTGCCATGGTCACAGGTGGAAATGAAGGTGCCTCAATTATGCAGGGACACCCTGCTTGTGCATGTGTGTGAGGGTGGGGATGATATTGAGCTTGTGAGGGCTTCCTGGAGGAGGTAGGGTAGCATTGCTGGTAGAGCTCTGGTGAGGTTAGTCCTGGGACCCCCCCCCCCCCAGGGGGGGACTTTTCTCCTTCCAGCTAGCTTCCTGCCTGCCCCTCACAACTCGGTAGCCCAGACAGCAGCCTGCAGGTCCTGTCACTCCAGTTCCCCTCAGTGGAACCAGGAAGGAATTCTGATTGGGAGGGCGTAGGGTTTAAAGGCAGCTGCCCAACCAAGATAGAATCACTGTGCTATCTGGCGTGGGCGCAGGAGTGTGGTCCAGGAGCACTTGGAGGGATTGGCAGCAGCAGAGGCAGGAGCCAGAAGGGTAGCAGAGGAGCTGCGCATCTGGAGCCAGAATGTCCACCAAAGGCAAATACCCAGAAGGCGAGCAGAGGTAGGTGAACCTTCTGGCAGAGGACCCCAGGGCCACAGATTGGGACCAGTGGCTGATGGAAATGGGATGTCTCAGTCACAGAGATGGGCAGGACCAGGAGTCCAGGGGTTGAGACCACCAACCCAGCGGTGGCCCAGCGGGCTCAGGGCAGAGGTGTGGCCTTCTTCTTCCTTGCCCTGAGCCTCACATCCCTGTGACAGACAGGTTCCCTGGGGTAGGAACAAAACCCCGTCTTTCCTGGAGGAGTTCCAGGCTGTGTGGGCAGATGGGATCCTGGCAGGATGCTAGAGCTGGGAACAGGTTGTTAGGAAGAAGGGGCCTTCTTGGGAGATGAGTCCAGAGCTGAGTTTATGGTTCTGTGTTTAAAAGGGCCACATATTTATTTTGTTTTAGGGACACAGTGGCACAAACCTGTAATCCTAGCTCTCTAGAGACTAAGGCAGGAGTCTGAACTCAAGGACTGGGCTATGTAAAAAAAAAAAAAAAAAAAAATATGTATCAAAGATGAAGAGACAGAGGGAGAGGGAAGGAGGGAGGGAGGGCAGGCTGGGATTACAGATGTGTTTCCCCAGGACCGGCCCATCCAAAGCCACTGAAACTCCCCTAGTGACCCTGTTTGAAGTCCCCACAGCCGTGACTGAGGTCTCTGCCCAATCCTAACCCCATCTATCTAGCAGACAAGGCATTGCCGGCTGTCCCCTGCCTCCTGCTGAACCTCTGCTGTGTTTTACTGATGGCCTGGGGCAGCTCTTCTTCCTTCTCAGGTTCTCTGCCTCTCTCCCATTTGACTGTCAGCCTCCCCTCTGCACGGGCATGTCAAGGTGGGGTAAGGCGGCCTCCCCTCTGCACGGGCATGTCAATAAACAGAGTACTTGCCTGGTGTGCAAGAAGCCCTGGGTTTCAGCCCCTAGCACCATGTAAATGGAACATGGTGACACATGCCAATCATCCTAGCACTTGAGAGGAGGTGGAGGCAGATGGAGTGAGGTGATCAAGGTCATTCCTGGCTGCATAGCAAGTTTGAAATCAGCCCAGGCAGCATAAGATTCTGTCTCAAAAAAAGAGCCAGCGGTGGAGGATGTTCCTGTGTTTCTGGAACTGTTGTATTCTTTTAATTTTTTTACATTTATTTAGCGTGTGTGCATGTGCACACCAGCAATAATATGTAAGTGCAGTAGCATGACTGTGGAGGGCAGAGATCAGAGCACAGTTTGCCTGAGTTATTCTCTTCTTTGACCATGTGGGTTCCAGGTCATCAGACTGAGTGGCCAGTGCTCCTTTCTGAGACATCTCACCAACCTGAAGAATTACATTCTTATTATAGAAAATCTTGAAGTTACAGAAAGGTGTTTATGATAAAAGGTGTGCTCCTAGCACTTAGGAGCAGAGACAGGAGGATTGCCACAAGTTTGAGGCTACATAGAGAGGAGCAGGCAGTTAAGGCTGCAGTGAGACCTGTCTCTAAACACAGACCCACATGGGGCTGGAGAGATGATTCGGTGGAGAAGGAAGGGCTTACCACACAAGTGTGAAGGTCAGAGATCAGAGTTCAGATCCCCTGTCCTCAAGAAAAAGCTGAATGGCGCAGCAGCCCACGGGTTAACCCAGAGCTCAGAAGTCAGAGAAAACGGGCCCCTGGGCCAGGTGAACTAGCTAGACTAGCCAAATTAGTGAGCTCTGGAGCAGTGAGAGACCTGTCTACAGCAATAGAGGAGAGCCACAGGAGACGGCGCTCAGGGCCAGCCTGTAGTCTCCACATAGCTGCATGAGCACCTGCACATACACACCTACATTTGAACACATACACACACCATGGGTTGCACATTGGCACATGATCATAATGTTGGTGAGAGGAGAGGCCTGTGGGGCCCAAAAGACCTATTGTTTAGCAGCCACTGTGAGTAAGACACATCAACTGGCCTCTTGAAGCCTCAGTTTCTTCATCCTTACAATGGGGTAGCAGTATCTGCCAGGCTTAAACATCACTCCTCCTTCCATCTTTACCCAGCTTTGTATTTGATGTCCACAGACTCTACCACAGCTCCCTGTTAGAGGTCCCATCACAACAACTGCCCCGCTGCATCTCATTGCTCAAAATCTGCACCACAAGGCCTTTGCAGCGGCTGCCTCACATCCACAAAGCCCAGTGTCCCTGTGTCTCCCCTGCAGGGAGAGCCGGGCTGATGACTCTCTGGCCCTGCCTCCAGAGGTGTCTGTGTGTGCTGATCCCGAATAATTGCAGTCTCGTGCCACATCACTGACATGTCAGTCAGAACGGACAACAGTAATCCTCCAGATTATAACCAAGCTGAGGGAAGTAGGCTGCCTCACACTAAGGAGCCCTGGGGGCCTCAGCACATCCCAGGTTCAGCCCCATGAAGGCAGTAGGAAGCCATGGACAATGTTAGAGCAAGGCCAGTGTGACCAGGAGCTCATGGAGCCCAGGCAGAGGGAGCACTGGTGAAGGCTGGTGACGTGGGCCCCCACAAGGAGCTCTCAGGAAGAGACCTGGAATGCTCTAGGGCCTAGCATCTAGACCAACCATGTCAGCCGTCCAGGAGTGGGGAACTGAGCATCCCCAGCCAGGCCCAGCTCCTCCAGGGAGCCCCTCCAGGGAATGGCCCTAGTCCTCCTGGGAAGGGGTCTAGGTGGGGGCTCCCCTAGGCCTGGCTGTAAGGAAGGAGGGTTTGGGTCCACATCCAGGCCTGGCAGGAGTTGAGCCTGCTCAGGGACAGTCCTCAACAACGCTGCTGTGAGCTGCCTCCTGCTGCCGGCCCCAGGGGAAGGGGATATGAATGTGGAAGCCTCAGCCAGGAAATCAGCAGCACTGTCCTGGGGAGGAGGGCAAGTCTGTACTCTCCTGTCTCCCCACATTCCTCAGCTGGGACAGCCCCTCAGAGCCTGCAGTGGCTGCTCGACTTTGCCTCTTGTTCTTTGGAACAGTCTCTGTCCTGAGTGTTCTGTCCACAGGGGGGCGCTGTCCTGAGAGTTCTGTCCACAGGGGGCGCTGTCCTGAGAGTTCTGTCCACAGGGGGCGCTGTCCTGAGAGTTCTGTCCACAGGGGGCACTGTCCTGAGAGTTCTGTCCGCAGGGGGCGCTGTCCTGAGAGTTCTGCCCACAGTAGACAGTTTCCTGAGTGCCCTATCCATTGTGTGTGTGTGTCGGGGGTTGAGGAGCTCTCCTGAGAGCTCTGTCCACAGGGGGCGCTATCCTGAGAGGACATGACTGGAGACGCCAGCAAGTGCCTATGCTGTCCCTGTAGGAGCTCTGCTCCCAAGGGCACTGTTTTGAGAGCTGTCCACTGTGGGGCACTGTCTGACATGAACTCTGTTCACAGGGAGTGCTGTTGCAGGAGCTCTGTTTGAAGGGGTGTGGTGGCATTAGGTGAACCTCCAAGGGCCATGAGCAGGTTCCAGCATGGGCAGCTCCTGTCTACACAGATGCATAGCATACATCTGTATTCATTCAGGTCATCACAAAAAACCAACAATGGTACACACACACACACACACACACACACACACACACACACACACACACGTGCGCGCGCTCATACACACAAAGACACTTATCCACAGATTCAGAATAGACACTTGTTCAGACACATGAAGACACATGGGCACAGGCACTCATTTGCACATGGACACACAGAGATAGATGTAAAATGACATCCAGCCTTGAAAGTTGGCTCACGTCTGTAACTTCAGCTCTGTAGAAAGCAGGAGCAGGAATATCAGGAGTTCACAGGTCACTCCTAGCTATATAATAATTTGGAGGCCATCATGAAGTACATGAGACCTTGTCTCAAAAGCGGCAACCAACAATTCAACAACAAAAACAACAATAAAACAATCTCTGTCTTCACCAGCATTCAGAAGTGCTCGGCACCACTGCAACGCCCGGCCTGGGGGGAGGGGGGGGTGTCATAGGAGGGAGGAGGCACCCATGGAAGACCACAAGCTTCTGGAGTGGCCCAAATCACTGGTAACTGGAACGTGTCTTAAAGATGGAGACAGTCCCAGCCGCCCAGTTAACTGCCCTGTGTTGCAGGATGGACCCCTTCGAGGAAAAGCTGCGGAGGCTTAGGGATTCCTTCAACACAGGGAAGACAAAGTCAGCCAAGTTCAGGACGGAACAGCTACTGAGCCTGGGCCACTTCCTGCAGGACAACAAGAAGCAGCTGCATGATGCCCTGACTGGAGACCTGGGCAAGGTGCTGGGGTGGGGGGCGCACAGAGGTGCCCATGTGTCCTTCCCAGCCTGGGCCACATCCTTTCTGAGACCTTGAGTCCCTAAAGAGAGTCACACCTTGCAATGTGATTGGCTGTGTGCCCAAACTGTATCCTGAATATCCATTCCACGCCTTGTATGCAGAATGCAATGTTAACCCAGGAACACACAGAGCCCCTCTGAGAGGCCAGCAGGATGGCTGTTCTCAGGTCACAAATAGGGAAACTGAGACACTCAGGTTAAGTCTCTTGCCTAAAATTACAAGATCAGGCAGTGGCGGGTCAGAATCTTGGGTCCCACGGGAACACCATGCTGTCCTTACACTGCATACATTTATATGCTCAAGGAAACCACCTCACGCCCTTTCCAAATGGTAGACCCCAGCCCAGCCTTGAACCTGATCTCCCCACCCCACAGTCAGCCTTCGAGTCAGACATGAGTGAGATCATCCTGTGCCAGAATGAGGTGGACCTGGCCCTCAAGAACCTGCAGACCTGGATGAAGGATGAGTCTGTGTCCACCAACTTGGTGAGCCCTGTAGGCTGGGTGATGGTAGGTGGAGGTGGCAGTGGGGTGGCAGAGCACAGGGCAGCCTGCCCCAGGCCCCCTCCTGCCCTAGAGACCAAAGTAAGCCAGTCTTTTCATTGGGGACCCCGTCAGCCAGGGAGGTGAGGACCCATGTGCAGGGGGAGCAGGCGGGGACAGGGGGAGACTGTTCCTCACTTGACACCTGACTGTCATCCTGCATCCTAGCTCACAAAACTGAGCTCAGCCTTCATCCGGAAGGAGCCCTTTGGCCTGGTGCTTATCATGGCACCCTGGAATTATCCTTTGAACTTGATGATCGTGCCCCTAGTGGGGGCCATTGCTGCAGGTGAGTGGGGTTTTGGGGCCCCCTAGTCTGAGGGTCCTTCCCAAAGAGGGCATCCAGAGTTCCCTGGGGGGTGCAGGCACCATCTCCCTCCTCTACTTCCCCATTGACTCCTGCAGGGAACTGCGTGGTGCTGAAGCCATCAGAGATAAGCAAGAACACAGAGAAGGTGCTGGCCGAGCTGCTGCCCCAGTATCTGGACCAGGTGGGCATGGCTCTGCCTGTCAGCACCCGGCATCCCCACACCCGTGTCCCGGCCAGTGGGGAAGTCCCTGCTGTCCTCAGGCCGGCCTCCTGAGCTGTCACCCTGCCTTGCAGAGCTGCTTTGCTGTGGTGCTGGGTGGGCCCGAGGAGACCGGGCAGCTGCTGAAACATAAATTTGACTATATCTTCTTCACGGGTAAGGATGGCCCTGGCCAGGATCCTGGGGATAGGGGGCAGCAGAGAATACAGTGTGAAGGCATTGAAACATAAGGCCATAGGCCAGGGTAGGGAGCCAATCAAGAGGTGGAGGTGGGGCTGGAGAGATGGCTCAGAGGTTAAAAGCACTGACTGCTCTTCTAGAGGTCCTGAGTTCAATTCCCAGCAACCACATGGTGGCTCACAACCAACTGTAATGAGATCTGGTGCCCTCTTCTGGACTGCTGTCATACATGCTGTATAGATAATAATAAATAAATCTTTAAAAAAAAAAAAAAAAGAGGTGGAGGTGTCCCTGAGGTCCAGTCCAGGCCCTCTGAGAATCTTGGAGATTGGATCCTGGGTGGTCAGGATAGGTGGAACAGCCCAGAACTTGGGCTGGGAAAGGTTTCTGTGGAGAGAGGAGGCCAAAATTTATGCCTAGACCAGTTTGCCAGGTGAAGTAGTGTCTCTTGACCATATCCTCAGGAAGCTCTCGGGTAGGCAAGATCGTGATGGCCGCTGCTGCCAAACACCTGACGCCCATCACCCTGGAGCTGGGGGGTAAGAACCCCTGCTATGTGGATGACGACTGTGACCCTCAGACCGTAGCCAACCGTGTGGCCTGGTTCCGCTACTTCAATGCTGGCCAGACCTGTGTGGCCCCCGATTACATCCTGTGTAGCCAGGAGATGCAGGAGCGGCTGGTGCCGGCCCTGCAGAATGCCATCACACGTTTCTATGGAGACAACCCACAGACCTCCCCCAACCTGGGCAGAATCATCAACCAGAAACACTTCAAGCGTCTCCAGGGATTGCTGGGCTGTGGCCGCGTGGCCATTGGTGGCCAGAGCGATGAGGGAGAACGCTACATTGGTGAGTCTTCTGCGCCCATCACTGGCACACAGCCCGCCTGGGCTGAGGCTCTTCTCCGCTGGAGGAGCCCGTTCTGGATCTCAAGTCTGATCCTGCAACTGAATTCTAGTTTCTGGTGCTAGGAGTCCCAACACTGTGGTTCTTGGCCTGTGACTCTTCAATGCTAAACTGCTGTCCCACAGCTCAACCCCCCTGAGCTACAACTTTATGCTATTGCCCCAAATCCCATAAGGCCAGAGTCCCAGACACTAAGCCTGGAGTTCTCAGAGCCCAGGCTCTGTCCCTGTCAGAGCCCCTGTTTCTCAGAGTGTCCTGCCTATGGAGAGGCTGTCTCCTCTGTGTCTGCAGCACCCACAGTGTTAGTGGACGTGCAGGAGACAGAGCCTGTGATGCAGGAGGAGATCTTCGGGCCCATCCTGCCCCTAGTGACTGTGAGGAGCCTGGATGGTGCCATTGACTTCATTAACAGGCGGGAGAAGCCACTGGCGCTGTATGCCTTCTCCAACAGCTGCCAGGTGCGTGCGGTCTCCAGGAGTGGACTATGGGAGCGGTGGCAGCAGAGAGCACAGGCCCTCTAGACAGTGACAGAATTTCAGGGATGGTGGCTTCTTAGGCTCTATCCCTGCCCTCCCTCCCAGAAGGCACTGAGGTCCCCCTCCACCACATCCTATCCAGATTACACATATTCTCCTAGGCACCACCACCTCTGGCTGAACCAAGAGTCTCTTTTTTTTTTTTTTTTTTGAGACAAGGTCTCAAGTAGCCCTGGCCTCATACTTCTTATCTAGCTGAGATGGCTTCAAACTCCTGATTTTCCTGCCTTCCCATCAGTAGTTCTGGGGTAACAAGGGGTACACACTGTGCCTCGTTGAAGGTGGTCTGAGGAATCAAACTTAAGGCCTCATACATGTTAAGCAAACACTGCCGACTGAGCTCCATCCTCCAGCCCTCAACGTTGGTTTCGTAAATACACTTTTATTTGAGAACACATTTATGGAAAAACCACAGAGGCAGTAGACTCTAAGCTGGCCTCTGGGGAGGTATGTGGTACTGCAGCTCTTCAAAGAATGCTGACCACTAGGCTACTGCAGATATGTTCTAGACCCTGGGAGAAAGAATTGTCTCCTGAGCCATTTATCTGACTGGATGTGTGTGTATACATTTGTGTATGTGTGCATACATGTGTGTGTACGTGTGTGTACATGTGTGTATATGTGTGTATACATGTGTATGTGTGTACATGTGTGTACGTGTGTACATGTGTTTACATGTGTGTATACATGTGTGTGTTGTGTATACATGTATGTATGTGTGTATACATGTGTGTATGTGTGTATACATGTGTACACATGCTGTTTGCTTTGTTTTATGAGGCAAGCTCTTGTAAAGCAGGCCAGGGTTCTGTTTCCTATGTTGCTGAGAATGACCTTGAACTCCTGGAGCCAATCTCAGGCTGCTAAGCCCAAACCTGAAGTTAGTGGCCCAAACTCGCCTCACAAAGCCCCCCACTTCTTTCACCACAAGACTCAGCAGCCACCTCAAGTCCCTCCACTGGGATTACCATGACGACCTTACCTCACTACGTCCCCATTCTGACTACCTCTAGCCTCATGCTGCCCCCTTGGGGTTCTGTCCCAGCACCTGCCAGGGCCACATACAGGCAGACGCACCGGGAACATGTCCACAGCATCGGAGTCTGTGAGTCTGTCCAGACTCACCTTGGACCTCAGATCCTTACTGAAACAAATTATAAGCAGGTATTTTACAAGTTCTTCTTTCTCTCCCAGGTGATTAAACAGGTCCTGGCGCGGACCAGCAGCGGGGGCTTCTGCGGGAACGATGGCTTCATGCACATGACCCTGTCCAGCCTTCCTTTTGGAGGAGTGGGTAGGTGGCAGCAGAGCTCTGCCCTCCTGGGCTGCTTCACGGCTGCATCCCCACCCCACTGCTCCAGCACACTAACTGCAGAACATGCAGCCCACTCTCGGTGCAGCGGACACGAGAGGAAGTCCCTCTCCACAGTCCGTGTCCATCTATACTGCCTCCCACCTCCCTCCAGCTGTGGGGGATCTTCCAGAGGTGCTTGCCACTTGCATGTGTGGGCGAGGATCCGAGAGGCCATTTGGTGGGTTTTAAGAAAACACACCTGAGGCTGTCAGCCATTAAGCGCTTTGCTGTTCATCAGGAAACATTTGTCGTCAGCCACCCATCCCCCACATAACTGTGGGTGTTTTCACTCAACTATGAGGCTACCTGTTTGCCCCTTCTGCCTTCCCTCATCCATGTGAACCAAGCCCTGGGCACCACGGCTTCCAGGAGGCCTGGGATGTGGAGATGCATGCCCCACATGCATGTGTGACCTTGGTAGCCCCTTTCCCTCTGAACCCACTTCATTATTGAAAGGGTATCCTGGTCCCTCCACCTGGTGAGTCTCAGGAGTGGAATGAATGGCAGATGGCTCTGGCTCTCCTGGTCTCTCTAGAGGACCCTCTCCCTTCTCTTTCCCTCAGTTCTGTCTGCAATGGCAGCCATTCGGCTTGACCCTAACATGTCACCCACCTCTGAGGCTCCCTGAACTGTTCCCAAGCCCGAGTCCTTTTGGCCCACCCACTATTCCTCTGGTAGACCTCACCACCCTCTAGCCTCATTCACTCCAGAAATCCCAGCTCCACGGACTTCCCTGGCTGGGTCTCTGTCCCTTTCCAGACACTGGGAACTCCATGGGGCTGAAGATTCACTTCCTTTCTTCACCCTAGGAGGAGGGTGTCACTGTCCCAGAAGAGGAGCCTGAGGCAAAGTCACTTTCTCAAGGTGGCATAGCTATTCAGGGCAAAGCTGGGATCCACCCCCACTCCCACCCTGGCAACTTAGCCTCAGGATACAACCCATTGGCCACTGTCCAACTGTCCTGTATCGGCACCTGGTGCCCAGCAGGCTCAGGGCTCGGCCTTTCACTTGCTTTGTGTAGCCCAGTGGACAAATGGGGAAACAGAGGCTCAGACAGCCCCTGTCAGAGCCAGGTCTGTGTGATATCTCTTCAGCTGGCCACTGAAGGCTTGACCCTTTGTTCCATGCTGCCCACAGGATCGAGCGGGATGGGCAGGTACCATGGCAAGTTCTCCTTCGACACCTTTTCCAACCAGCGTGCCTGTCTGCTGAGCAGCCCCGGGATGGAAAAGCTTAATGACCTCCGATACCCTCCTTACAGTCCCCGTAACCAGCAGTTGCTGAAATGGGCCCTGGGCTCCCAGAGCTGCACCCTTCTATGAGCACCACCCTGACTCCCCCCTGCTCCCCAGCCCCTGACCTACCTGAGCTTTCAGCTGCTCCCACATCCCCAGTGGTTCCCGAAAGGCAGGTGTCTGCCTGTGAACACCCCACTTCTGGAACTTTTTCTGAACAGACCTGCAGCCAGGCAGGACCTCCAGGTGGCTGGTCCAATCCCTTCCCAGAGCACAGCCCCCTCAGCAGCCTCCTGACCCTCTGTTTAGACAGGTCTGCTGACAGAGAAGCCCCCTCCCCAAGGCTGGGCAGATCTGTGACTGAGGAGGACTTCCTTTGTCAGATCATAGACAGGGTCCCAAAAGACAGAGCAGTGGCTCACAGCTCCATCCACACCCGGAGGGTGGCTTTGTCCCATCTGAAGTGACATGATCTTGAACCCAGGTCAGATTAATTGGTGAGTCTTTCTGAAGTTTGTTCATTAGTTACTCTCCTGTTGCTTCCATCAAAGGACCTGACATGGGCAAGTTCAAGGGGGAAAGACTCTCGTAGCTCATGGTCAGAGGGTTCACTGTCGTGAAGTGTCGTGGCACGGGTGTTAATATTCTGATCTCGCCCTTTGGGGCTGCCCTGTGTCCTGATGTAGAAGCTTCTTTTTAAGGAAAAAAAATCTGTCCCTTGCTCTCCTTCCACTTTTCCTCCCATGAGGTGTGCACCTCTCTCTCTCTCTCTCTCTCTCTCTCTCTCTCTCTCTCTCTCTCTCTCTCTGTGTCTCTCTGTCTCTCTCTCTCTGTCTCTCTCTCTTTCTGTCTCTCTGCCTCTTCATCTCTCTATTATAATAAACTCTCCATGTGGATGCACTGTCCGGGTTGTGTATTACTGGCAGCTGCCTCGCCGCCAAGCATACATGGCGTGCATCTGCCCAGCCTACTGCTACATCTGCCCAGCATGTTTCCCTGCACACATGAGATACCCTTCACGGTCTCCCTACATAATAAATAAATCATAACATTGGCACCCAGCATTGCCAGGCAATCCCACTCGGAGATCTTGGGACCCTGTACCACCCACCATTTTTCCGGCTGGAGGACTGCGGGAAACTCTTCACCCTATCAGATTAGTAAGATTCTTCCCTTCCCTTTCGGCCATTTCCCCACCACTGAGGATTCACCCATCTCTCTTGATTGTGGCGCTGGTACCGCTTGTCTTTCGGGCTCTAAGCCCCTCAGGCCTATGTCCTCTGCGACTGATAGCCATTGTGACGGCCATTTGTTCTCGCTGACTCTCTGGGATGCTGAAGGTCAATCTCGCTGGCACCACCTGTCTTTGGGGCTCATAGCCCCTCAGCCCCCACCCCTGTGCACCGGCATACGGGGGCAGCCTGTGCCCTCTGAATTCCATGGCCCATAGCCTCTGTGACGACAGTCCATCGACTGTCTTGCACCGTTATACCTCACTGTGGAAAAATATGCCTACCCACTCCCAGCCCCTCCCCGTCACCTCCCCCCCACGCCCCTGCAGCCTCCACTAAGCAATTATGTCATCACCTGTCACCGGGTTCCTTTCCGCAACATGTGAAATTGCCCATCGGGCAAGGCTCGCTGTCTTTGCCTGTCCCTGCCTCTAATTCCTCTCCTGGTCTTAATCTTTTCTCTCGGTTGCTTTGACTCTGTTATCAAAACCTCCTGTTCTAACCGAGGGGGTGTGGCGCACAGCCCTGAGCCCCGCCCCACTGGCTGCCCAGCCACACAAATATCTGGTCACCTGACTGTATCTCTGCCTCCACCTCCATTGCAGGCTGAACTCCACTGGTTGCTCCGCCACCGCTCAGAGCCCCTCCACTCCCTCCTTAGACAGCCCCCCTTTCCTCTGCCGCTGGGGCTTGGGAGATGGCCACATTAACTTGTTTCCGACTAACTTTTTGTTTGTTTGTTTTTTGAGACAGGGTTTCTCTGTGTAACAGCCCTGGCTGTCCTGGAACTCACTCTGTAGACCAGGCTGGCCTTGAACTCAGAGATCCACCTGCCTCTGCCTCCTGAGTGCTGGGATTAAAGGCCTGCACCACCATGCCCAGCTCTGACTAACTTTTAAATGCTTCACTTTATCTGTTCTTTATCTGTTCAGTTTGTCTTGACAAAAAAAAAAAATCACATGACCATGTGCTCAGCTGCCATATGTGACAGGGCAATCACGTGATCAAGCTGCACCATCTTTTTTTTTTTTTTTTTTTTGGTTTTTTCGAGACAGGGTTTCTCTGTGCAGCTTTGCGCCTTTCCTGGAACTCACTTGGTAGTCCAGGCTGGCCTCGTTCGAAGCTGCACCATCTTAAATAAGGGCAACCACGTGGTCTAGCTGCCATCTTGGCTAAGGTCAAAACAGGCAGGTCATATGACCTCATCGCCATCTTTACTAAGGGCAGCGTGGGTGGGGCGCCTGACACTCAGGCTGACGGTAAGGAAGGAGGTTAGGGAATTGCCTCCTCCACACAGTTTCACCATTGCTTCACCATTGTTTACGGGCCGAGGAAAAGTCCTCTAGCCTTGGCCTGGTGTTCCCCAGCTGCCTCTCTCAGGCTGCAGCCGTCTGGGCAGAGGGAAGTTCAGTCGCAGCCTGCATTCCTTCCTCCCCAGCCACTCGGGTGGGCGGGGAGAGCACGCTCCTATGCTGGGATAGGGTAGCAGCACCAATGCTTAAGATTTGAAATTTCAGATTTTAACATTAATACAATTCTGATACCACTTGAGTGACAAGCTCAGGATTTTAAACCTATAGGTATCAGTCTACTGCTGCTTTTCAGACGTCCCATCTCTGCTCGAGTTCAGGAGTCTCTCACATGTCTGTTCCTGAGGATGACATTTTTCTCTCCTGGTCTCCAATTACAAAACTACAGGCCTGAAGGCTCCAAATAAGTTCATAAAATTTTATCTCCCATCTCTAGTCTATATTCCAGCAGGCTGGCAGAAACACCAGAGCAGCAGTTATGGAACCTGCGACACTTTCCCTGCCACGGATGCCAACAGAGCTTCCTGTCTGAACAGAGCTTCCTGTCTATGTGATGTCATTGTCCCCGGCCTCTACAGCCAGGTCAGAGGACCATACGCTTCTGACAAGTAACCCATTGCCTGGGTCCTAAACACCTGCACCCTGGTTCAACTTGAAGCAGCTATGGAGAATACATCGTCCTGTGCTCCCTGTTCCCAGGACAAGCTGGAGGGCTAGGTTAGGGATGAAGATCCCCTGGCATCGACGACTGATTGGCTATCTAATGCCCATTGATATTTATTAGTTAAAATGGTTCCGCAATAATATAAGACACTTGACCTTCTTTGTATAGAACCAGGGAGGTATTGTATGACCTTAAGGACTTATTATTTCTTCAGGATGGAGTTTCTGGTCCACCAAGAGGGTCTTTTTCCTTTTCTCAGAGGGCCCTTTTCTCAGAGTTGGGCTGCACCCTGACTCACAAGCCCCCTTTCTCCTGTTCTCATTCAGTCTTGGGATCTTTCCCTGTCACTCCTCTTTGCCTTCTCAGGAGACAGCTTAAGAAATAAGTATTTAGCCGGGCGATGGTGGCGCACACCTTTAATCCCAGCACTCGGGAGGCAGAGCCAGGCGGATCTCTGTGAGTTCGAGGCCAGCCTGGGCTACCAAGTGAGTTCCAGGAGAGGCACAAAGCTACACAGAGAAACCCTGTCTCGAAAAACCAAAAAAAAAAAAAAAAAAGAAATAAGTATTTCCTGGGTTCAATTCCCAGAATCCACATGGCTGCTCACCACTCTGTAACTCCAGTTCTAGGGGTCCCCAATGCTTCCATCTGGCCTCCACCCAGTACCACACATGCACATTATATATAGACATACGTTCAGGCAAAACACCAAAACTGAAAATAAATAAATAAATAAATAAATAAATAAATAGATAGATAAATAAATAGATAAATAAATAGATAGATAAATTAAATTAAAAAATTTTTAAAAATTAAAAAGTAAAGAAATAAGTATTTCTATATAAGTCATTCAGGATTATAATCTAGCTGTACTCAAAGGTTATGTCCTCCTGTCCTTACTAACTTCATTAAGCTGCAACTAACTGGGAAACCTGTATATTCAGATTTAAGTCATATATATGCTCTCAAAGTTATAAATTCATCTAACAGATTTTGTTCCTCCAGTCCTTAAACACCCATAGAGATCTGAGAACACGGCATTTAATATAAAGGCGTTTTATGGTAAAGAGACATGTCAGCTCCCCGCAGCAGCATCCTGTATCATCTCCAAGAAGAAAAATGGCTGTAGAACCTTCACCTGGAAGCTTATGACAAGGCCAGCCATGCAGCGAAAAGCTAAGATCCTGTCCAGACCATGAATAAAGAGGAGCAACAGGGATCGATTGTTCTCTCTGCCAAGACAGGTAGGAGGACCTCCCCAAATTCCTACTCCACAGAAAAATCTGTCAGATCTTCTGGGCCTATCAGCTGAACAAATGCTACCTTTGGGGCCTCTGTCCCCCAGTGACTTCAGAGAGACTTGGAATTGCTGCCTAGGTAGCTGGAAAGCTGTCTCATTTCTTAAATTTATCCTTCTCAGATCTGACGATGTTTGATAACTAGGGTGTATCAGTTTGACAGCTCCAATCCCAAGATTACTGACAGTTCATTAATAAGTTTCCTATTAAAATTAAAGACAGCTATACCTTATTCACAGACTTCATGGTACAGGATAGACTGGTTTCAGATATAACTCCAGAGGTTCAACACTTTAATATTGATAAATGCAGCTTTGATAAACTGATAACAACATTGACTACAAACAGTTCTTAAGAGTCCTTAAATGTGTATGGATTTTCAACCCTCTTGCTATGATGTAAATCCAGTCCACTGTCTTACAGATACCTACAGGTCCCTGGGAAAAGTTCTGTTACTGCATCAAAAAACTCTGGTCTGACCAAACCTAGCAGTCTCCAGAGCCCACTTGAACCTCACCCATTTTTGAGAACCTTTTGCAGTTTCCCTCCTCCTGCCTGGGCCAAGGGGCTCTCCAGATATGCCAGCCCCTGCACCAGCTGGCACCAGCTCCAAGGACGCCAACCCCCAGCCAAGGACACCCACTGGGATGGATGCACCCCCACCTCCAGAGAAATGACAGATGTGATGCCTCCTACCATCCTGAAGAACACATCCCTCAATTCACTGCTGGTGCCACCTCTCCAGGCTCAGGCGGGCACCTGCCCAGCTACTGGCACCTGGTTTTCCAAGACGTCCCAATGAAGGGCATACCTGCACTTGCGTCTCACTCATTCACCCGTGCCTCTTCTGTACAACCAGGGCCCTTCCCTGTTCCATTCTTTCTGGCAGTTATCACTCTACACATGGCTAGCACAGCTCATAAGGCCAATGATAACCATCTATGTTTTCTCCTAGCAACCTCAAGGAGCAGACACCTGAGATCTCCACACCAGAGATTTCCACGATGACAGCTAACAATGCTTCTTCACTCGCGCCTCCCACCATGCGTGACTCCCGGCTTCCCCCTCCCCACTTGGGAATTCAGTGCCCTTGTTGCCTGACTTGCTCCCCTAACTCACCTCTTTTTATAGTAATCAAAATGGAGAAATGTTAATATTCTGATCCTGACCCTTGGGGCTGTCCTGTGTCCTAACGTAGAAGCCTCTTTTTAAGGAAAAACTCTGCCCCTTCCTCTCTCTCTCTTTTCCTCCCATGAGGTATGCACCTCCCCCTCCCTCCCTCCCTCCCTCCCTCCCGCCCTCCCTCTCTCCCTCTCCCTCCCTCCCTCTCTCTGTCTCTGTCTCTGTCTCTCTGTCTCCCTCTGTCTCTGTCTCTGTCTCTGTCTGTCTCTCTCTCTCTCTCTCTCTCTCTCTCTCTCTCTCTCTCTCTCTCTGTCTCCCTCTGTCTGTCTCTCTGCCTCTTTCTCTCTCTAGTATAATAAACTCTCCATGTGGATGCAGCGTCTGGGCTGCGAATTACTGGCTGCTGCAGCTGTCATACCCGCATGGCGGGCATCTGCCCAGCATGTTTCCCTGCACACTTGGGATACCCATGGGGCCCCGTCATAATAATTCATAACAACAGGGGTGTGGATTCACACAGATCCGTGGAAAGAAAACTCAGAGGCACCTTAAGAATGAATTTAGCCTTTCGTGGCTGCAGGGGGATCCAATCTCTAATGACTGAAACACTTTCCCTTCTCCCAGAGCATCTTTATTTTTCTCTATATTTACAGTTTAGCCAGTTCATTTCCATATGCTCAAAACAACCTGAATGAAGCCTCCAAAAATACAATGCCAAGCACAAATTTCTCGATTCATCAGGTACCACAGTTCTCCGGGTTTCCTGAACCAACTTTTTGCATAGGCTTGTATCCTTAGGAGACACTCAGACAAGATTCCCATAGGGTGGCAAGAGAAACAAAGGGTATCTGCTGAACTTTTAAAGATGGATTGAGGCTAGGTGCTGCTCTCTGGAGGCAGGCCAAGTGTAGCCCAGCGGGAATGTTGCCACAGTTCCCTCCACCACAACTTCTGATGGAGCTAAGGATCTTGGCGAGAGGGTCATCCACATGGTGCTAACTTCAGTCTCAGGAGCCTAATAAGAGAGAAGCAGGGGGCAGGGAGTAGCTCCATGGTAGAGTATTTGCCAAGCATGTGGGAGGCCAGGATTGCTGAAAGAGAAAGGGGGGCTGGGCTGATGTGTTCTGAGACAAGACAGAGGCAGGATTAGCTGTGTCCTGAGACAAAGGTTAGGTAAAGATTGGAGGAGACCGAGGTGGTGTGGCTACAAACCAGGATTCTTGACAGTCACCTGGAGCTGGAAGAAGCAAGGGGCCCCTCCCCCACAGGCTTTTAGGGATCAGGGCCTCAGCATATTTTTATTTACTTTTTCTTGTCTGAGATAGGGTCTCAGTGTGTAGTCCTGACTGTCCTGGAACTCATGGCAACCCTCCTGGCTCAGCTGCATGAGGACTGGAGCTACACATATCAGCCACCATACTTGGCTCAGTTGTGGACTTCTGTCTTCAGTGTTGTGAGAGAACACAACCCTGCTCTCACCCACCTGGAGTCACTTGTCACAGCAGCCCCAGGACAGGACAGAGCAGGGTCCAGGAAGCTCCTTAACGATTTCATTTCACACTCTGCCCACTGCTGTTGGGATCTGGGATATTTTATTCACAGGCTATGTGGGTTCCTCCATGGTTTAGTTTTCTTGAAATGGCAGCTCTCCTGAGTTAGGATTCACACAGCCTGTAGCCTGCACACTGTATGGCTTCACAACTGGGCATGGGAAATCATCTCTGGGACCCTCCTGATGCTCTTAGGCAAGGCCACCCCTGAGACACCATCCTCTGACCCCCTGGATCGCACTGTGCTCCCTTCCTGGACCCACATTGGGCATTTAGCTCTAAAACTAGCAAAGATTCAGGGGTCAGGGGTTTGTAGTGTGCTGTGGCTCCCCCTGACTCAGATCCAACCACAAGGAAGGGTTATGGCAGACACCTGCTGGCCCAGAGACACCCTCTCTGCAACCCTGAACTGGGGGTGTATTGATGCCTGGGTCAGGGAGGGTGGGGACAGGGTGTGGCCATCAGTGAGAGACAGCAGCAGGGCCTGAGCTCAGTCTCCTGCTTCTCAGACCCTAGGAGGTCCTCAGTGAGTGTTCATAGAAACACTGGGAGCCACCAGTACCGCAGCCCCAGAAACCCTGACTTGTGCCAGAAGCTGAGATCCTGTCTTCCCACTCCCAGGACAGTCTCAAAACTCTCATGATAATAAGGGATTGGAGAGATTGCTCAGTGGTTACCAGCACTGACTGCTCTTCCAGAGGACCTGGGCCTAGTTCCTAGCACTCAGATGGCATCTCACACCATCTGTAACTCCAGTTCCAGGGTATCTGATGCCTTCTTTTGGCCTCTGCGAGCACCAGGAATGCAACATGGTACACATATATACATGCAGGCAAAACACTCATACACGAAAAATTTTCTATATATATATATATATATATATATATATATATATATATATATATATATATATATATATGACATTAAGCTTAGAGAGGGTAGGTAACTTGACTAGGATCACACAGTAAATAGGAAATACAGACATGAGTGACATTCCCCCACTGGAGCAATTCCCCTGCCTGCAACGTGTCCTCTACAACCGTCAGTGCCCCTTCCTCTGTCCCCTGTGTCATTTGGTCACAGGGGAGTGCAAATAAAAGTACCACAGTTTCTCTTCTAGACAGGGACACCCTGATTGTGTGTGTGAGAGAGGATGGAGATGATTTAGCCTGTGGAGGCTTCCTGGAGGGACCTGGAAGGGCTGTCAGGGACCTGAGGAGGTTTGTTTTCACCTCCAACCCCCATGACTTTTCTCCCCACTGCTAACTTCCTGTCAGCCTCTCCAGAACACTCAGACCCACAGAGAAGCCTGCACAGCCTGCCATTCCGGTTCCCTACAGCTGTGCCCGCGAGGCAGTGCAGAGGGAGAGTGTGGGATTGAGGAGGCGGCTGCCCCACCCACCATCTGTTAGAGCCCCGGTCTGCACCGCCAGGGTAGTGTGGTCCTACTGTGGTCCCACCTAGAAGGATCAGCAGAGGCAAGAGAGAGCCTGGCTAAAAAAGGAGCCACACATCTGGAACCAGAATGTCTGCTACGGACCCAGGCTCGGAGCCCTCGCTGGGGTAGGTAGGGTCACGGGTACTGGCGGCAGAGGGTCTTAGTGCAAAAGGCCTTGGGTGGGTGACAGTCACTGGTGGAAAGGGGTATGGGTCATAGGTGAGGGACGGGGCTGGGAGCCAAGGGGTTGAGATCACTTGCTGAGCCTAGGACAGGACGGTGGCAACAGGACCAGGGGCTGAGGACAGAGGTACAGCTCTCTGCTTTCTCCTTCTGAGCCTCATGTTCCTGTGACAGATAGGAAGCACTCAAGACCCCTAGGACTGGGGACAACCCATCCTGTCTGGAGGAGCTCCATACTGCTGAAGGTGACAGCCATATGAGCAGATGGAGACCTGGCAAGGGACACCAGAGCTGTGATTAGGGTGCCAGAAAGGAGGGGGCTGCCAGGCCAGAGCTGAGGGTTTTGTTTGTTTGAGCAAGGGTCTCACTACATAGCTCTGGCTGCCCCGGAACTTATTATGTAGACCAGGATGGCCTCAGACTCACAGAGATCCACCTGCCTTTGCCTCTGGAGTGCTGGGAGTTAAAGGCATGTGCTACCACACCCAATCCAGCTTTAGGTTTAAAAAGCCACAGTAACAGTGCAGCTGTATGCTCTCTGGATGCTGAGGTAGTAGGGTCATGAATTCAAGGACAGCCTAGAATGCATAGTGAGAGTTGTTTCAAAAAGAAAAGAGAAATTAAAAAAGGAAAGGAAACACTGGGGGCAGGGCTGGTAGAGAGCTTGCCGAGTGTGCATGAAGCACCGTGTCTGACCCAGGACAGCATAAACTGCATGTAGTGGCACATGGATATAACCCCAGCACTTGGGAGGTAGAAGCAGAGGCATGAGAATCAGGGGTTCCAGGTCAACCTTAGCTAGATACCAAATTTGAGGCTAGCATGAGCTACATAAGATCCAGTCGGGGGGTTGGGGATTTAGCTCAGTGGTAGAGCGCTTGCCTAGCAAGCTCAAGGCCCTGGGTTCAATCAAAAAAAAAAAAAAAAAAATCCAGTTGAGGCTGGAGTGATGGCTCAGTGGTTAAGAGCACTGGCTGCTCTTCCAGGGAACCTGGGTTCAACTCCCAGCACCCACACGGCAGCTCATAACTGTCTGTAACTCTAGTTCCAGGAGATCCAGCACCCTCACACAGAGGACCCAACAACCTCACACAGATACACATGTAGGCAAAACACCAATGCCCATGAAATAAAAATGATTTTTTTTTAAACAAAAGATCCTATCATTGCGCTGAATGGTGCATGCCTTTAATCCCAGCACTCTGAAGTCAGAGGTAGGTGCATTTCTATGAGTCTGAGTCCTGATCTATGTAGAGAGTGCCAGGCCAGCTAGAGCTACATAGTGGGACTTGGTCTTAAAGGAAAAAAAAAAAAAAGCCCTGTTCACTGTGGCTCTGGAAATGTGACATTCTCTTAGAAAAGTTGGATGCTACCAACAGGCATGGAGGAGATGATAAAAACATGTAACTAAAAGTTTAGTGTGGCAGCCGGCACAACAAGTCGCCTCCATACTCAGAGGCAGGAGGATTGCTTCAAGTGTACCAGGCTGGCTAAGGCTGCATAATAAGACCCTGCCCCAAACCCATCACATACATGGTGATCCCCGACACCCAAGCAAAATCCAGGTGGGCATACCAGCCCACCTGTTAAGCCACTGTTTGGGAAGCAGAGACAGGAAGCCCCCTCGGCCACACCAACTAGAGCAGCCAAAGTAGTGAGCTCTAGGTTCAGGGATGGATTCTGGCTCATTAAATAAAGGGGGATTGAGGAAGGTAGCAGGTGTCAGTCTCTGGTCTCCACCCACACCCACACATGCATCTGCACACATACAAGCTTTCACTCATACATGTGAACACACACACCACACATACACACACACATAACCCCACATACACCACGTGTGGGACACACATTGGAACATGGCCACAGTGTTGGTGGAGGAGAGATCCATGGGGGCTGATAAGCTTGAGGAGGGTTTTCTCACTTCCTCTCTGTAACTGTGATAAAATGCCCTGCCCAGAAGCAGCTCACAGGAGGAAAGGGTTGATTTCCGCTTACAGTTTACAGACCATCACTGAGGGAAGTTAGCCAGGAGCCAACTCAAAGCCAAGGAAGTAGAGCAGAAACCATGGAGGGTGCTGCTTTCTGTAGCTCACAGGCTTCTTCTCAGCTAGCTTTCTTATAGAGGCCAGGACCACCGACCTAGGGGATGGTGCTACCCACAGTGGACTGGGCCTCCGATGGATGTCAGCTAGCAGTCAACACAACCCCCCACAGACACGCACACAGGCAAACCTGGCCTGGGCAAGTCCTCATCTGTGACGTGCTTCTCAGGTGACTCTAGGCTGTGTCAGGTTGACAGGCAAAGCTAATTAGGATGAATCAGCTGGACCCTCTGAGTCTGACTTTCTCATCCTTAGTATGGGGTAATGATATCTTCAGGACTTAAATGAGATGGCACTGCCACCCTTTGGTCCAACTGCTGCTCTGACTTCCTCCTAGCTTTGTTCCACATTGTATTTGATGTCCACAGACTCTATCACAGCTCCCTGTTAGAGGTCCCATCACAACAACTGCCCTGCTGCATCTCATTGCTCAAAATCTGCACCACAAGGCCTTTGCAGCGGCTGCCTCACATCCACAAAGCCCAGTGTCCCTGTGTCATCCCTGCAGGGAGAGCCGGGCTGATGACTCTCTGGCCCTGCCTCCAGAGGTGTCTGTGTGTGCTGATCCCGAATAATTGCAGTCTCGTGCCACATCACTGACATGTCAGTCAGAACGGACAACAGTAATCCTCCAGATTATAACCAAGCTGAGGGAAGTAGGCTGCCTCACACTAAGGAGCCCTGGGGGCCTCAGCACATCCCAGGTTCAGCCCCATGAAGGCAGTAGGAAGCCATGGACAATGTTAGAGCAAGACCAGTGTGACCAGGAGCTCATAGAGCCCAGGCAGAGGGAGCACTGGTGAAGGCTGTGACGTGGGCCCCCCACAAGGAGCTCTCAGGAAGAGACCTGGAATGTCCTAGGGCCTAGCATCTAGACCAACCATGCCAGCCGTCCAGGAGTGGGGAACCGAGCATCCCCAGCCAGGCCCAGCTCCTCCAGGGAGCCCCTGCAGGGAATGGCCCTAGTCCTCCTGGGAAGGGGTCTAGGTGGGGGCTCCCCCAGGCCTGGCTGTAAGGAAGGAGGGTTTGGGTCCCCATCCAGGCCTGGCAGGAGTTGAGCCTGCTCAGGGACAGTCCTCAGCAACGCTGCTGTGAGCTGCCTCCTGCTGCCGGCCCCAGGGGAAGGGGACATGAATGTGGAAGCCTCAGCCAGGAAATCAGCAGCACTGTCCTGGGGAGGAGGGCAAGTCTGTACTCTCCTGTCTCCCCACATTCCTCAGATGGGACAGCCCCTCAGAGCCTGCAGTGGCTGCTCGACTTTGCCTCTTGTTCTTAGGAACAGTCTCTGTCCTGAGTGTTCTGTCCACAGGGGTTCTGAGAGTTCTGTCCACAGGAGGCACTGTCCTGAGAGTTCTGTCCACAGGGGGCACTGTCCTGAGAGTTCTGTCCATAGGGGGCACTGTCCTGAGAGTTCTGTCCACAGGGGGGTCCTGAGAGTTCTGTCCACAGGGGGCGCTGTCCTGAGAATTCTGTCCACAGGGGGCACTGTCCTGAGAGTTCTGTTCACAGGGGGCGCTGTCCTGAGAGTTCTGCCCACAGGGGGCGCTGTCCTGAGAGTTCTGTCCACAGGGGGCGCTGTCCTGAGAGTTCTGTCCACCAGGGGCGCTGTCCTGAGAGTTCTGTCCACAGGGGGTGCTGTCCTGAGAGTTCTGTCCACAGGGGGCGCTGTCCTGAGAGTTCTGTCCACAGGGGTGCGCTGTCCTGAGAGTTCTGTCCACAGGGGGCGCTGTCCTGAGAATTCTGTCCACAGGGGGCGCTGTTCTGAGAGTTCTGTCCACAGGGGGCGCTGTTCTGAGAGTTCTGTCCACAGGGGGCGCTGTTCTGAGAGTTCTGTCCACAGGGGTGCGCTGTCCTGAGAGTTCTGTCCACAGGGGGCGCTGTCCTGAGAGTTCTGTCCACAGGGGTGCGCTGTCCTGAGAGTTCTGTCCACAGGGGGCGCTGTCCTGAGAATTCTGTCCACAGGGGGCGCTGTCCTGAGAGTTCTGTCCACAGGGGGCGCTGTTCTGAGAGTTCTGTCCACAGGGGGCGCTGTTCTGAGAGTTCTGTCCACAGGGGGCGCTGTTCTGAGAGTTCTGTCCACAGGGGGCGCTGTTCTGAGAGTTCTGTCCACAGGGGGGCACTGTTGTAAGATTCTGTTCACTGCCGTGGTTGTGGATGTGTGTGTTGACACTGTTCTGAGAGTAACTTTGTCCACAAGCGAGGCACTGTCTGCAGGGATGTGTGCCGGGATGTCATTAACTAGGATGGTGACCTGATGAAGTCAAGGGAGAGGGTATAGGTGTGCATGGAGCAGGACTTCAAGGGCACCACAGAGGTGCTGTTCCTGCTCCCTCTCAGGGCTGTGAGCAGGTCCCAATATGTGCTGTTCCTGTCCACACAGATGCAAAGCAACACCTATTCCCACCCAACTCACCGCACAGGACACATGTACACAGACACTCAGGTGTGCACACAAGATAAACCCACTGACACACACTCCTTACTTGTAGACACTTGAAAACAGGCACTCGTGGATACCGGCGCACATGCACATGCACACACAAGCATATAAATATCAGCATCATAGTTGGAGGCAGGCCTGGGTTACTGTTGTGTGGCAAAACTTCTACTGCGGGGACAAAACACAAAGATCTGCTCACCCCAGATAGGGATCCCATGACAGACCAAAGTACGGCTACCACCAAAGTCCAACCTGGTCAACCAATGACTTTAATTACAGGTCACTCCCAGGAGATGGGTGAGGGGTGACTTACGAAGCAGAAATGACTCAGGGACAGCTGCATCTTCAAGGCCCACCCCAGCACGTGACAGCTCACAAAGCTGGGAACCTGAAGCTCACTGAGCAGCCTGCAGCTCAACCGGTTGGAGATTGCCCTACCAGGCAGCTCTACTCTGGAGCCTAGTGGATCTGCACTCTGGGGGGGGGGGGGGGGGGGGAACTGGTGAGATGAGATGGCCCAGCAAGGCAGACACTTCGCACACGAGCTTGGTGACCTGTGTTTGATTGTGGGGACCCAAAGAAAGGTGGAAGGGAGAACGGACCCCACAATTTGTACTCTGACCCTCACACACACACACAGTATGAGTGCCTCTCTTCACATCCAATAATAAATACAATTTAAAAAGAAAAGAAAGAAAGAAAGCTATTAAATTGCTTATTTTAAACAGTGACAAACAAAAAGTCATTAAAAAAAAAAACCAAAAAACAAATCAGACACATACAATAACACCCATGTGCACGCAACACCATTCTGTAGCAACTGGTCCATGGGGTATGAAACTTCATCCAAGGGATATGAAACCCCCTCAGGGTAGGGGCTTGGGAGGATGGGCAAGTGGGGCATGACTGACATGCATTTGCGGGCTGCCTTGGGCCCTCGGGCTGCTGAAGCTCTTCCCAAAGGTTGAGTGGTGCACAAGCCACCAGTGAACACTGTCCCATCCTGCAGGGTGGACCCCTCTGAGGACACACTCCGGAGGCTGCGGGAGGCTTTCAACGCAGGGCGGACTAGGCCTGCTGAGTTCCGGACAGCACAGCTGCAGAGACTGGGCCAATTCTTGCAGGACAACAAGCAGCTGCTGCAGGATGCACTGGCCAAGGACGTGGGCAAGGTGCTGTGAGGGGATGGGAGGGGCATCTAGACAGGTGCAACTGTGTCCTTCCCAAGCTGGGCCACATCCTTTCCGAGATCTTGTGCCCTTGATGAGGAGCAAACCTCCTGGCGTGTTTAACCCTTGCAACAGAATGCAACTCTAACTTGACAACACACAGAATATCACGGAGAGGCCAGCTGGATGGTTGTTCTCAGGTCACAAATAGGGAAACTGAGGCAAGTGTTAAGTTGCTTGCTCAAAGTCTCAAAGCCAGGCAGTGGCACTCCGGAATTAGTCCCCATGGAACCATATACTGCATTTATATGCTCAAGGAAACCACCTCACGCCCTTTCCAAACGGTAGACCCCAGCCCAGCCTTGAACCTGATCTCCCCACCCCACAGTCAGCCTTCGAGTCAGACATGAGTGAGATCATCCTGTGCCAGAATGAGGTGGACCTGGCCCTCAAGAACCTGCAGACCTGGATGAAGGATGAGTCTGTGTCCACCAACTTGGTGAGCCCTGTAGGCTGGGTGATGGTAGGTGGAGGTGGCAGTGGGGTGGCAGAGCACAGGGCAGCCTGCCCCAGGCCCCCTCCTGCCCTAGAGACCAAAGTAAGCCAGTCTTTTCATTGGGGACCCCATCAGCCAGGGAGGTGAGGACCCATGTGCAGGGGAGCAGGCGGGGACAGGGGGAGACTGTTCCTCACTTGACACCTGACTGTCATCCTGCATCCTAGCTCACAAAACTGAGCTCAGCCTTCATCCGGAAGGAGCCCTTTGGCCTGGTGCTTATTATTGCACCCTGGAATTATCCTTTGAACTTGATGATCGTGCCCCTAGTGGGGGCCATTGCTGCAGGTGAGTGGGGTTTTGGGGCCCCCTAGTCTGAGGGTCCTTCCCAAAGAGGGCATCCAGAGTTCCCTGGGGGGTGCAGGCACCAGCTCCCTCCTCTACTTCCCCATTGACTCCTGCAGGGAACTGCGTGGTGCTGAAGCCATCAGAGATAAGCAAGAACACAGAGAAGGTGCTGGCCGAGCTGCTGCCCCAGTATCTGGACCAGGTGGGCATGGCTCTGCCTGTCAGCACCCGGCATCCCCACACCCGTGTCCCGGCCAGTGGGGAAGTCCCTGCTGTCCTCAGGCCGGCCTCCTGAGCTGTCACCCTGCCTTGCAGAGCTGCTTTGCTGTGGTGCTGGGTGGGCCCGAGGAGACCGGGCAGCTGCTGAAACATAAATTTGACTATATCTTCTTCACAGGTAAGGATGGCCCTGGCCAGGATCCTGGGGATAGGGGGCAGCAGAGAATACAGTGTGAAGATATTGAAACATAAGGCCATAGGCCAGGATAGGGAACCAATCAAGAGGTGGAGGTGTCCCTGAGGTCCAGTCCAGGCCCTCTGAGAATCTTGGAGATTGGATCCTGGGTGGTCAGGATAGGTGGAACAGCCCAGAACTTGGACTGGGAAAGGTTTCTGTGGAGAGAGGAGGCCAAAATTTATGCCTAGACCAGTTTGCCAGGTGAAGATAGTGTCTCTTGACCATGTCCTCAGGAAGCCCTCAAGTAGGCAAGATCGTGATGGCCGCTGCTGCCAAACACCTGACGCCCATCACCCTGGAGCTGGGGGGTAAGAACCCCTGCTATGTGGATGACGACTGTGACCCTCAGACCGTAGCCAACCGTGTGGCCTGGTTCCGCTACTTCAATGCTGGCCAGACCTGTGTGGCCCCCGATTACATCCTGTGTAGCCAGGAGATGCAGGAGCGGCTGGTGCGGGCCCTGCAGAATGCCATCACACGTTTCTATGGAGACAACCCACAGACCTCCCCCAACCTGGGCAGAATCATTAACCAGAAACACTTCAAGCGTCTCCAGGGATTGCTGGGCTGTGGCCGCGTGGCCATTGGTGGCCAGAGCGATGAGGGAGAATGCTACATTGGTGAGTCTTCTGCACCCATCACTGGCACACAGCCCACCTGGGCTGAGGCTCTTCGATACTGAAGGGGGCTGTGTGAGACCCTAAATGTGAGCTTCAACATGAGTCTCGGATCCTTAAGTTCACCTCTTCTGGTGCCTTAACTGTGGCTGAGCCTGTGGCTCCTAAATTCCAACCTTGGGCCCCACAGCTTTAGACTCACTGAGCTGGGACCCAGATTTATGGGCTTAAACTTTCATTTGCTTTTCATTGCCCAGTGAAGCCCGGTCTCTGGGCACTCAGACCCCGGAGTCCTGATAGGTCAGGTCCTCACACTCTCCAGTCTGGAACCTTGTTTTCATCCAAGCCCCGACAACCAGTGAGGCTGTTTCCCACTTTGTCCACAGCACCCACGGTGCTGGTAGATGTGCAGGAATCAGAGCCTGTGATGCAGGAGGAGATCTTCGGGCCCATCCTGCCTGTGGTGACCGTGAAAAGCCTGGATGAGGCCATTGACTTCATTAACAAGCGGGAGAAGCCGCTGGCGCTGTATGCCTTCTCCAACAGCAGCCAGGTGGGGTCCGCCAGGGCTGGGGTCCGCCAGGGCTGGGGCCCCGAGGAGCTGGAAAGGGGGCAATTGACCACACCTCCTGCTTGGGGCTTTAGACAGATGCTCTGAGTTTAGCAACCAACCTAGTTCCATTGGATACTGCACAAAGACACCCGAGGACAGGACACAGGCAGGGACACCCAAGGACAGGACACAGGCAGGGACACAGGTGCCAGGTGCATGACTGGCCAGCTGCCTGTCCGTCCTGGCTGGGGCAGCCTCCACTTGCAGCAAGAGGTGTGGAGGGAGCCCCCTCCCCCGTTCTGAGCTGCACAAAGTTCCTCATAAACCAAACTCCTGTGGGATTGAAGGGCAATACCGACCAGGACCGCACAGGCAGAGCCTGGCTGGTTGCAGTGGGGATCCACCACACCCTCACAAAGTCGTGACTTCCTCATGGTCTTGGTAATGGGCATGAACTTGTGCCCTACATATCCCTATGAAGTGCGCCCCCAGTGGGTGCTTATAATAAGGGACTGCTCAGTGGAGGGAGGAGCTGGGAAAGGCAATGTAGGGGTGAAAACTCTTTGTTCCCCCAGTGGGACAGTCAGTCAGGGCTCACCTCCTGCCCCATGCGCTCCGCCTCTCTCAGGTGGTGAACCAGATGTTGGAACGCACCAGCAGTGGTGGCTTTGGAGGCAACGATGGTTTTCTCTACCTGACTCTACCCGCCCTGCCCCTGGGGGGAGTTGGTGAGTTCCTGGCCCCCTCCACAATCCAGCCCCAGCCCCAGAAAGGCCTTTGCTATTCCACCTGAATGTAGGCCCTGGGCCTCATATGGCCTCAGTTTCCCTGTCTGTAAAATGGTTATTTGATTGCCCTGCCTTTCTCTGTTCTCTTGCAAGCTTTGGGCTTCTGGCTCGGGCAGGTGGCTGCTACCCAGGCTGCCAAGCAGGGCTACACAGGTGCTGTCCTCACACGCTCACTCTCGTGTCCTTGCAGGCAACAGTGGAATGGGCAGGTACCACGGCAAGTTCTCCTTCGACACCTTCTCCCACCAGCGTGCCTGTCTGCTGCGCAGCCCGGGGATGGAAAAGCTTAATGACCTCCGATACCCTCCTTATGGTCCCTGGAACCAGCAGCTGATAAGCTGGGCCATGGGCTCCCAGAGCTGCACCCTTCTATGAGCACCACCCTGACTCCCCCCTGCTCCCCAGCCCCTGACCTACCTGAGCTTTCAGCTGCTCCCACATCCCCAGTGGTTCCCGAAAGGCAGGTGTCTGCCTGTGAACACCCCACTTCTGGAACTTTTTCTGAACAGACCTGCAGCCAGGCAGGACCTCCAGGTGGCTGGTCCAATCCCTTCCCAGAGCACAGCCCCCTCAGCAGCCTCCTGACCCTCTGTTTAGACAGGTCTGCTGACAGAGAAGCCCCCTCCCCAAGGCTGGGCAGATCTGGTGACTGAGGAGGACTTCCTTTGTCAGATCATAGACAGGGTCCCAAAAGACAGAGCAGTGGCCCACAGCTCCATCCACACCCGGAGGGTGGCTTTGTCCCATCTGAAGTGACATGATCTTGAACCCAGGTCAGATTAATTGGTGAATCTGTCTGAAGTGTGTTCATTAGTTACTTTTCTGTTACTTCTATCAAAAGACTTTACATAGGCTAGTTCAAGAGGGAAGATTCTCACATAGTTCATGGCTTCAGGAGGTTCTATCTCCCATGACTCAGCAGACACAACAGAATATAGTTCAGCTCATAGGATGGCAGGCTAGGAAGCATCATGAAAAAGAAGGAAAGCATGGTTGATTAGTCATGTCTGCTCTGGCCCAGGGAGGGCTGTGTGCATGTGTTGGCTACATCTCTACTCCTAGAAAGAGGTAGTGAGAGGTAGAATATGAAATTGGAGACTTGGGGCTAAAGAGATAGCTCTGTGGTTAAGAGCACTGACTGTTCTTCCAGAGGACTGGGATCAGACCCCAGAGCCCACATCACAGCTCACAACCGTCTGTAACTCCAGTTTAAGAGGATCCAACACCCTCTTCTGGCCTCAGCAGGTACCAGGCACACATACGATGTCCAGACATACTCATAGGCAAAACACTCATACATGGAAAATAAAATTTAAAAATAGAGGCTTGGAACCAGGTGTGGTGGTGCACGACTTTAATCCCAGCACTTGGGAGGCAGAGACAGGTGAATCTTTATGCTCTTTGTAATGTTAGCCTGGGCTACAGAGTGAGTTCCAGGACAGTCAGGGGTATGCAGAAAAAAACAAACAAACAAAAAGCTGGAGACCACATCTGAACATGGGAAACTGAAGCCTTGAGTCAAGGCAGGATTGTACTGAGTTCACAGAGGAAAGCAGGGCTCGAGCTGAGAGACAGTGGGCTTTGTTGAGGATCACAGGGCTGGAGGCTGGGTAGACAGCATGCCTGGCCCTGGGATTGGTTCCTTGTTCTTCCCCAATCCCCCACCCCTACCCCTGACTCCAGAGCCACTTTCAATCCCCAGCCTTGGCTTGCTGGGCTCCTCATTCTTAGAGTCACAGGAAATCTGAGCTAGTGGCCTGAGGTTGAGAAATTAAAAGAAGTGTGGTCTTAGACATTTTGGGTGATGGTATCTCCAGAATGGTACATGGGGGACACCGCAGAGGCACTGAACAGGGACTTATGGATGGATGAAGGAGAGAATGAATAAAAGAGAGAGGAACAGATGGGTGTGTGGCTGGTGGCTGGCTGGGAGGTGGTTGGATGGAGGGATGATGGGTTACTGAGTAGGTGGCCAGGTGAGTGGCAGGCTTGGGAGCTGCCCTGGGGCTCCAGTGGGTCCTGGTGGTGAAATCTAGCCACAGGTGCTGGGCCCACAGTGGTCATTAGCTTCGACCTAGAGTGGCCATAAGAAAATTGACACTATCATCCTTCCTGGTCCAAACCCAGGACATCAGGTTAGCAGGAAGCCAGCAGGACAGCGCTAGAGTGAGAGCTGAAGGGAAGGGTCACAGTGAAAGCAGTGGGGAGGCAGAGAGAGCAGCGGGGGGCCCCTGGATTGTAAAGGGGCTTTGGGAGGCCAGGTCTGGTGTAGGAAGGACTCAGGTAGGAGCATATATCTTTGTGCAGCCATAGCCAGGGGCCTCCTGCCCTTGTGTGGATTGTGCTGGTTAGTGTTTTGATAACTTGAGACAAGCTAGAGTCATTTGGAAAGAGGGAACCTCAATTGAGAAAATGTCCCCATCAGATTGGCCTGCAGGCAAGTCTGTGGGTTATTTTCCTGATTGAGTGATGGTGGGAGGGCCCAGCTCACTGTGATGGAGCCATCCCTGGGCAGGTGGTCCAGGGGTATGAAAGGGAGTAGGCTGAGCAAGCCCTGGGGAACAAGCCAGTAAGCAGTGTTCCTTCACAGCCTCTGTTTCCGTTCCTGCTTTCAGGTTCCTGCCTTGAGTTCCTGTCCTGACTTCCTTCAGTGATGGGTTTGTGCAGGCCTGTTAACCCTTCCTTCCCAAGTAGCTCTGGTCATGGCGTCTTTATCACAGCCACAGGAAGCAGGACGCTGTCCCTTCAGCGGTGGCAGCTTTAGCTCCTGTGAGGCAGCACCAAGCGCCAAAAGTCTTGCCTGGCACAGTGCAGAGGGCAGAGGACAGAGCTGTCCCCTGGGGCTGTACCTGCGGATCTCAGAGGGTTCTCAGTGCCCTCCAGAGGAATACTAAGAGACTTCCCACGCCCCCCTGCCCAAGCTTCTGTGCTCTAGAAAGTAGACACAAGGGGACAGAAGCCAGCTCTGGCTGGTTGCCATGTCCCCAGTACCCAGCCAGAGCTGGCCCTGCCTGGTACCTAAATTAATAAGGCAGGGTTGAGGGACAAGAAACAAAGGCACCCCTCAACCTCTCCCTCCCCCCAACTAGCCATGCACTCTTTGAGAAGGGGCCAAGCGTCCCCACCTCGGCATCCGCAAACCTCCCCCCCCCACACCCCCGTCCTCGAGAACTAGTTATGGTGGCCTGGCCACAAGGTCAGTGCCCACACGGCTACCCTTCCAGGTCTCCACTTCAGCAAGGCTCAAAATTTAAACTTCTCATTCAGTGAACCTTTTACCCGAGCTGGGCCCCAGCCTTCCTCCGCTGTGGTGCTCACTGACTCCCCTCCCCTCCCGGGCCCTCTCCCCCACTGCAGTCCGCATGGTCTCTGACCTGGTCCGTGGCACAGCCTCCCAGGTCCTCCCCTGGTTCATTCCCCGGGGCTGGCATCCAAAGCACATTCAGAGAAAGACAAAGTCGGCTGTCATCCCCTAGTCCTTGGCAGGAAACACCAGGCAGATGCCACAAGCCCTGCAAGGCCACAGCCCCCCTCTCAGAGTGGCCGGAGCACTGTTGCCTGGGAGATTCCATCCCAGAAGGAAGCTGGAGGTGCGGCTACATGACACACAGTGTGTCTCAGATGTCACCTTTGGAGTCACCGGCAGGGAGAGGGGAGGTCATTTGTGAAGGGTGGACAGGACCGAGCAGCCTGGAGAAGCTGGTGGGGGGGGGGGGGGGGGGGTGGCCAGTGGCACTTCCCTGAGGACTCAGCGGACCTGGCACAGGGAGCAAGGCTGATGGACCTTGACCAAGATGTGACAGGCAGGCTAGAGGGGCCATAGCCTGGTCAGGAGAGTGGAGGGTCAGGCAGGGGCTCCAGAGCCTCTGGGTCCATGGTCCTCAGGCACGGATCTCAGGCCCCAAGGCCCTCTTGGATCAAGATTTACAACTTGGGGAGTGGGGGAGCTTGGTTCTGATACCTTTCTGGGCCTCAGCTTCCCTAACTAGAGAGATGCTGGGCCTGTGGATACTGTGATGGGCATTGCTCTAGCCCGTGTTCACCTTGGGGTGTTCTTGCCCATGCCAGTTTTCCAGGCTTGCACTCGCTCTGCCCCTACTCCCCACAGCTGCCTCACCCCCACTTCCCATACAGGATCCAAGGCCCAGGGAAGACACAGCTTCTCAGGGGCCCCTCTGTTTCCTGGGGTTTGGGGGTATAACTCATCAGGCCTGCCCCTAGCCTCTGTTCATAACTGTGACTGCAGACAGACAGACAGACAGACAGACAGACACACACACACACACACACACACACACACACACACACACACACACACACACAGAGAGAGCCCATGCGAGCACTACGATTGTGTTTACATGTTGGCTCCCAGCCCCATTTCCATTCTAGAAACCGGCAGAAACAGAGAAGCCCAGGAAGTGAGGCACTCACTCCTCACTGCTGCCCTCCCGTAGCTCTGCGCCTCCTGGCAGGAAGGGCTAGAACACTGCCACCCGCCTAAACAGCCAAGAATTCCTACTTCTGAGTCCCTGCAGGAGTCAGCAGGACCCCAGCAGCTGGGCGGCTTTCAGATTGAACACCGAGGCTTTGGGCTGGGACACAGCGGGGACCCGGAAGGAGACCGGCCGGCCCAGGCGCACTGATCCGCTCTGATCTCCTCCAACACCCCCGCCACCTACGGGGTAAGGGCTTGGTGAACAACTGCTAGGAACTGTCGACAAAAGGTTCGGTGACCCTCTGCGTAGGCCTTATGGAGGTCTCTGCCTCTCTCAGCTGAGGCCCCAGACTCCAGAAAGGGTGCTCAGGACCACACCCCACCGCCTCCAGCTCTCTGCGGAGAACAAAGGTGAGCCACAGGTGCCCACTCTCCCCACATTGACTTCGCAGAGACACAGGGCGGGGGAGGGTAAGAGGGCAGGCTCAGGCCACCTGAGTCAGCGATCTCCGTGGCTTTGAGGAAAGTTAGCCCAGAGGACCCTGGCCACCCAGAAGCCCCAAACTGGTCAGCTTGAACCTACAGCAGGACCAACAGGTAATCGGACTGCACGCTTAAGTGGGCTGCACAGTTCACCGCCTCCATCTTTCCTCTCTCCTCAGCGACCTCTGAACAGTGCTTGGCTCCTGCCAGGGGACAGTTGAGCTCAGTGGGAGGGACAGCCCTGGTTCAGGGGACAAGGACTTCTCCTTTGCCCTTCCCCAGGACCCTATAGAGGCAGCAGGGAACGGAAAGGGTCAGACCCTATCTTCCAGGTCCAACTGTCTCCTGTGTTCAGTGCACCCTTAGCTACTCTGCCTGGGCCTCAGTTTCCACATCTGTAAACTGAGTCTGAGGGCTGTTTCCCAAAACAGAGCAAATAAAGCCGTTTCAGTTACAGCGTCCTTGAAGACCACAAAGACTAAAGCAAAACCTTCTGCAATTTTGTTTGAAGCATCAGTGAACTATACTGAGCCCCGTGGGTCACAGCCTTAAAGAAGTGGGGAGGTGCCCTGAGAGATGCAAGGGTAGAGGGTGACCCTAAAGAGGCAGAAGGAGGTTTTAATCCCAGCACTCGGGAGGCAGAGCCAGGCGGATCTCTGTGAGTTCGAGGCCAGCCTGGGCTACCAAGTGAGTTCCAGGAAAAGGCGCAAAGCTACACAGAGAAACCCTGTCTCGAAAAACCAAAAAAAAAAAAAAAAAAAAAGAGGCAGAAGGAAGGGGACTTCTTTTCTGATGGCCCCCAAGGTACTGGGCTGGTGCAGCCACAACCAAGTCACTACCCACTGCTCTCTGTCCTAAGCAGCCTCATGGAAGGCGCCTCTCCGGGTGGATCCAGGCAGGACAGCAGGCAGGCCTTGTCTCCCCATGTGGGACCAGGCCCTGGGCTTCCTTGCCAGTCGGCAAAGCCCAATCCTTTCTGAGGACTGGGAATCATCGGTCCAAGTCAGGAATCTCTGTGATTCATTTTCCAAGGGTAAGTGCCGTTCCAGCAGACGTCCTCAGAGGCCCTGGCAGGCAGACCTGTCCCCATTCCCAGAGGAGGAGCAGAGGGCAAGGACAGGAGCCTGCCCCAGGGACCTGGACCCATCAGACCGTGGGGAGTCGGGGCAGGTGGAACTTGGGAGGTGGAGGTGGGGCCCTGCGAACTTTGGCTGCTTGGATCTCAGCCCAGCCACCGCCCCCAGTTCTCCACTAACTGGGCACAAATACTTCCTGCCTGGGGCCTCCAGGCCCGTAAACACAGCGGACTAGGAGGTAGACAGACACACCAGGCCTGTGGCCTAGGGAAGCCCAGACACGTACAGCAGGTAAGAGGCCTCGCAGAGGCTTCCTGCCGGTTCAGAGGAGGGTGCGGGGGTGGCCTGGGGCCCACATGCTTGCTACATAGCTAATGGGGTGACAGTCTCTTCTCCCTGGAAAGCTTGGCATTGGCTCACCATCTATAAAATGGGTGTATGGTTCTATGGTGAGGATGGTGTGGGTGGGACCAGGTCACCCTTCTGAATGTCTGAGTCCCTCTTCTCAGCTTAGGGGTGTTAGACCTGAGTGGGGAAAAACATTTCCACAGCTGCCTGATTAAAGCAACTGTATTTAGAGGTGTACAAGGGACTGGCCAGATGACAGTCTCCCCCTAAGTCGGGGTTCCAGAGAGCAGCCCCTCATTGGCTTTTGAGGTCCCTTTTATGGGGAAGGGTTAGGTTGATAGAAAACAGCTGTGGAGATTATCGGCTGTTCCACCTGGACTGAAGAGTGGGGGACTCAGGGCTCGAGGCTGCCGGTGGGGTAGATAAGTGCAAGAATACGTGTGGAAGGGGGGGTCACCACCGGTGTTCAGGGGTTTAACAAGGCAAAGGGCTGGGCATACATCCTGGGGTCACAAGTTCAGCACAGGTTGAAAAACGTGGCTGGCAGGATACATTCGGTTTCGGGAACAGAAACTTCTTGTAAGGCTTGGAGACTTAGTAACAATGTATGACAACGTGGCTCCTTAACAATGTGGCTCTCCTGTTGGTTTCACAGGTGGAAGAAACTTCTTCTAAAAGCATCAAGGAAAGTCTCCTCCAAGAGAAAATCGGGGAGAGCAACACCCACCCTCAAAGAAAGTTCCTGAGGCGGGACTGAGGTTCCAAGTGGAACAAAAATTTGGCTGACGGTGTCCTTGAACTTGGCTCCTGGGTACAGGTGGGACACAGCTGATACTACCACTTAGCTACCTCTTCACGAGCAGCCCCGTCTCAGACTCCTCAGGGCCTGGGGAGCTCACCGTACTGTCCAGCTCTGTCTCTTGTGGACTCCTGACCCACACTGGGATGTGCTCCCTTCCTGTGCCCCGGGAGCCCCTGCGCCGAGTGGCTGTGACTGGGGGCACCCACGGAAATGAGATGTGTGGCGTCCACCTGGTCCGGCATTGGCTGCAGGCCCCAGGGGAGCTGCAGAGACCCAGCTTCTCAGCCATGCCAGTTCTGGCCAACCCAGCAGCCACAGCTGCCTGTCGCCGTTACATGGACCGTGATCTCAACCGCACTTTCACCCTTACCTTCCTCAAGTGAGTAGGCTTGGCCAGGTTGGCTGGTCCACAGCCGGGTACTAGCATCCCTGCAGACCCACCCCTGTGGATAGCAAGCTACCCCTGCCTTTGCTCATTGACCCTCTGGTTTAGAGAGATCCAGGTCATGGTCACCTCTTCCAAAAAGTCTATCCTGATGGCAAGCTGGGTCAGTCACTGAACCTTAGGCCAGACTCTTACCAGCTGGATGGAGTGAGATTAGCATGAGGATGAGGACCAAGGTGTGAGCCTCAGGTTACTGGGGACACAGAGGAAGTGGGAGGGGGGTGCTACATGAAGCATTCAACCTGGCCAAAAGCAGTCAGGGAAGGCTTCTTGTAGGAGGTAGCATTCTCAGCCAAGCCCTCAAAGGTGAGAAGTTAGCCAAGAAAAAGGAGATTGATTGAGATGATGGGACTGGTGTCCCCTACTCCTTTCCCCACAGTTCCACAGCCACTCCCGATGACCCATATGAGGTGACAAGAGCCCGAGAGTTGAACGAGCTACTGGGTCCCAAGGGCACAGACCGGGCCTTCGACTTTATCCTAGACCTGCACAACACCACAGCCAACACTGGAGTCTGCCTCATCTCTGAAGCCTCCCACAACCCCATCAACTTGCATCTGTGCCACTACCTACAGGTGGTCCCTAGAGGGCAGGCGAGGGAGGGCAGGGAGGGGGCAGAGTGACCAGTGCCACCTCTGCCTGTCCCTGTCCACAGGGGCCTGCCACCTGCAGGTACTCCAGACTCTCTGGAACCTTCCAACCAAGGGAGAGAGGTGGGGCAGGGTGGATGACTCTGTGCTTCCTGTACACTGCTCTTCCCAGCCTCAGTGCCTCAGTTTCCCTCTCAAGAAGGCCTGGGTCCTGACTGGCTCCTCTCACCCCACAGCTGCAGAACCCGGGGCTGCCCTGCCGCCTCTTGCAATACGATCCACCAGGGATGGAGACCTACAGCTTGGAATCTGTGTCCAAGAATGGAATCTGTGAGGGGGGTGGGGTGGGAGGCATCAGCAGGGAGGAGAGGAAAGGGGCCAGAAGGGTGGAGTCAGGGCCTGGAGAGGTGGAGTTGGAAGGGGTGGGAAGATGCTTGGAGGGCGGAATCAGGACCCAGAAGGGCAGGACCTCCTATAGTTGTCTGGGCCTGGGACACCTGCCTAACATCTCCTTTCCTGGTCCCCAGGTCTGGAGATGGGCCCCCAGCCTCAGGGCGTGCTGCGGGCCGACCTGTTCTCACGGATGAGAGCTCTGGTGGCGTCCATTCTGGATTTCATTGAGCTCTACAACCAAGGTGAGGCCCCACAATAGCTTGCAGGGAAACTGAGGTCTGAGGAGAGGGCTGGCTCCTGGAAAACGGAGAAATGGACAGACGGTCATACCCAACCTCTACATAGGCAAGGCCTTTCCTGCCTTTGAGATAGACATCTACAGGAGCTTGGGCAAGGTGGACTTCCCACGCACCGCGGACGGTGACCTGGCTGGCACTGTGCACCCTCAGCTGCAGGTCGGTACTGTGGGGAGCGTGGGGGGGGTACCCTGAGAGTCAGACAGAGCCCCCACTGCCTTAGAACCCTGGCTGGACCACAGGCTGGTTCCTCCCACGCCTGCACCTGGAGCCCCACCTTGCACCTGGCGTTTGGAGCCACAGCAATCTTCACACTCCTGGGTGGCTGCTCTTCTTTGACTGAAGAAGCAGAGGGGAGGTGTAGCTAGAGTTTTCCTGCCTGCCCACAGTCAGGACAAATCTCTGTCACACGCCAGTCCCACAGACGCTCAGACCCGACCAAGTAAACACAGAGACTTATATTGGTTACAAACTGTATGGCCGTGGCAGGCTTCTTGCTAACTGTTCTTACAGCTTAAATTAATCCATTTCCATTAATCTATACCTTGCCACATGGCTCGTGGCTTACCGGCATCTTCACATGCTGTTTGTCATCGTGGCGGCTGGCAGTGTCTCTCTGACTCAGCCTTCCACTTCCCAGCTTTATTCTCCTCCTTGTCCCGCCTACACTTCCTGCCTAGCCACTGGCCAATCAGTGATTTATTTATTGACCAATCAGCAACACATTTGCCATACAGAACATCCCACAGCACTCCCCCCCCCTTTTTTTTTCCCAAAAAGGAAGGTTTTAACCTTAACAAAGTAAAATTACATATAATTTGGGAATTTAGGCGTGGCTTCTCTTACTACTTCCTGCTGGAGGGGGGGCACTGTATCTTATGGGGACACAAAGAAAATTTTAGGATTATGGAATAGTCCATGAGGCTGTATTGTCTGAGCCAGATGCCTTCAAACCATTCTGGATGTTGGATCATCTGGGCCATGGTGTTATCTGGGCCATGGTGTCATCGGAGACCTTTCAGGGGGTCTTGGCTGGTCAAACCTGATGTATCTTAATCTGGAACAAATCCATAGCCTTTGGCTTTCTGTGGGAACAAAAGCAGAGTCTCCTTTTTAAAGCAACATATCCTTATATCTAAATTTTGAAGTCAAGGTACCTTTAAAATATGCATATTGGTTTAACTCAGCTTCCTTTATAATCAAATATCTCTCTGCAGTTAAGAATCCCAAAAACAACACAATCCAGATTCTCTGTGTAATATTCATCTTCACGTGGCTTATTTTTATATTAATTTTACTGTTTCTTTAAAGACTTTATTTTTTAAAACTATGTATTTGCTTATATAACTATATATATCACTTTTTTGTCTCTTTCAAGCCTACATATATTTTACACACATTTTAAACTATTACATCTGAATCTGTCTTATTGTGAATCTATTGCTTTAAACTGCAGCAGCTGTGGCTGCTGGCTCCGCCCACCACAGCTTCCCAACATGGCGGCCGTATGCTTACCGCCAGCTCTGGGAGCCATCGTGGGTCCATGCCTTTATCCAAGCAGCGTGCAGCCCAGAAACCTCCCCTTTTGCTCTGCATCAGCAAAGGCTAAATCCACCACGCAGCTCAAAGTGCCACTTGCAAAGGCCTCGTTCCCGCCATACGGCAGGTTGAGCGCTCATGCCAGGAACCCACCAGTAGCTCAAACCGGCAGCTGCCACTCATTTGAGAGAGACAATTAGGAAGCTGTTTTTAGCTCCATTTTAGAATCTTTTTTCTCAGTTTTTAGGTGGAAACTCTTGGCCCCACGTTGGGCGCCATTTGTAGCTAGAGTTTTCCTGCCTGGCCCACAGTCAGGACAAATCTCTCTCACCTGCCAGTCCCACAGATGCTCAGACCCGACCAAGTAAACACAGAGACTTATATTGATTACAAACTGTATGGCCGTGGCAGGCTTCTTGCTAACTGTTCTTACAGCTTAAATTAATCCATTTCCATTAATCTATACCTTGCCACATGGCTCGTGGCTTACCGGCATCTTCACATGCTGTTTGTCATCTTGGCGGCTGGCAGTGTCTCTCTGACTCAGCCTTCCACTTCCCAGCTTTATTCTCCTTGTCCCGCCTATACTTCCTGCCTGGCCACTGGCCAATCAGTGATTTATTTATTGACCAATCAGCAACACATTTGCCATACAGAACATCCCACAGCAGGGAGGGGACAGGACCCAAGTCACTTGATTGGAAGTGCAAATATTCTTTTCCCATGGATATGTGAGCAGCCCCGTGTCTGTGATCTAACTATCCACAAGGGGTCGCTGTTGAACAGGGTCTTGTGCAGTCTTGCGCCTTTTCCTGCAGCAGTCTTACTTAGTACTTTCGAGAGTATTTGACACCTGGTAGAGCATCCTAAGTTAGGGCTGCCCATATGCTTTGCAAATGCTATGTAACAACAGTTATTTTAGGGAGTTTACCTTAAAAAAATATAAGCATGTTCTATATTTTGTCCACGAGGGGACTGTACAGAAGCAATTCTGGTGAGAGGGTATTTCCTGATGATGTCATAGCCATCCTAATTTGCATAGTATACTCCATGAAGTTCTTGTAGTTGATGACACATCTCTCAAAACTAACCCTGTCTTCAGTCAGTGCTCCTTGGCAAGCCTGGATTACTCCCTCCTGGGGGGGGGGATGGGGTGCAGAGGTCATGGCCCCAGCAACCTTGGCCTTGGCTCTTCTCCTAGGACCACGACTTTGAGCCACTGAGGCCTGGTGAACCCATCTTCAAGCTGTTCAGTGGTGAGGACGTACTGTATGAGGGGAACTCCACTGTGTACCCTGTGTTCATTAATGAGGCCGCCTACTATGAGAAGCACGTGGCTTTCCTGAAATCTGAGAGGATCTGGGTCTCTGTGCCTGCCCTGCCGGAACTGACCTCCAGCTCCACCCTGGCCCCCTAACCCAAGTCATACCTGCCTGGTCTCAGTCTCCCTTTCTGAACAATCAGTCCTAAGGCATAGTTCCAAGCCCAGGGTCCACTGTCCTACCCTGGGCACCACGTCCCTTGCCAGACAACCAATCTCATGATATAAATGCAATGTGCCTGGAGACCACGGTTCCTGTTCTCTGCCCAGCATGGGCTCTCTTCAAATAGGGAGGTGGGTGGAGGAGAGGAGGGATGCCCACAGGACTATGCATGGACCTGCACATGTGAGCATAGCATGCTGAAGGGGAAACTGGGGGAAGGGCCACCAGTGTAACCTTGGACCTGGGAACAATGGTAGCAATCTCCATGCCCACATTTAGCCACACATCCTGGAAATAGAGAGAGATCCTACATGTGGAGAAAGATCTGGAGAGGGACTTCTAGGACCCCAGGAGGGATCCCCAGTCCCCTACAGACATGTGCCCATGTAAGCATTCACAGCTGTGTTTGTCCAGGTGTGTGCCTACCCAAGTGTTCTTAGCGTATGTGTGTGTTCCCAAGAGTCCTGGGCCCGCAAATGTTCTTTTCAGGTGATCTGTATGTAGCAAAGCACATGGCCTAGATGCAAATTTCCATGTGAGTCAAGGGATTCAGGACGCAGAAGGGGTGCGCCCAGGACAACTGCCCAGCTGCTGGGCACTGGGGGGAGATGGCTTGGGTCGGGGCAGAAGGAAGCTTACCAGAAGCCAAAGTCCCTTTACCACCATTTCCACCCTCTCTACCTTCCCCCACCCACCAGCATCAGGGGAGTGAACATGAACTGAAATCTGAGAGGACCCCGGTCTCTGTGCCTGCCAGGACTGACCTCCGGCTCCACCCCTGGCTCCCTAATCCTACAGCAATGTCCTAGTGGTGTCCCCCAGTCCTCACCCAGGTGCCCTCCTGGGCAGGCACAGCATTGCCAACCACCCAGGACAGGTCAGGATGCTGGGGCCCAGAGCTCTGTCCCCCTGCTGCGTCACTCTCTGGGCCTCTGCAGTCTGCCTGGCTCATTCATCTCCCTGCGGCCATGGCTGCCATGCTGCCTCCTGGTATCGAGCTGTGAGATGAGAAGGTGTGAAGGATATGGGTGCGCCGGGGACCAGCTGGCAGACAAGATGGATGAGAGGGCAGTGGGGGCCAGCAGGAGCCTGGGGCAGGAAAGCAGGCCAGTTAGGGAGGGGCGCAAGATGGCTTGCCTTGCATAGTGTGCATGTGTTCATGTGCCGGGCTGTGTCCCCTGTGTAGACAGACTACACACACATAAAAGCTCCATCCACTGTCCTGCTGAGAGTGGGCCCCTGAGTTCATGAGTGTGCTTGTAGGCATGTGAGTTAGCATGTCTATGCTCACGTGTGTGTTTCCCATTACATGTAACAAAGGCAAACACACACACGTCAAGACCCAACAGAAGCCCAGGCTGGCCCACTTCTGGGGGAGGAACTGCAGACTGGGAAGAACCCCCAAGCCTCTCCTTTGTCTCTCCTCCTCCCTCCCACCACACTGAATCCTGGGGCAGGAGCGCTGGGGCACACTTCACTGGAGTTCCCTGGGAGACTCTGGCACCCTTACTTGCAGACAGCACCCCTTTCTTGCCTGGCTGAGAGCTCCAGAGCCAATGTCAATGTCTTTCACACAGTGGAGTATGGATTTGTGCAGGGTGGGATCCTCCCCCCATCCGTGTGTGTGTGTGTGTGTGTGTGTGTGTGTGTGTGTGTCCGTCTGTCCAGTTTCAGGCTGGAATCTGAGGCTGAGGGCATGGAATGAGTGGCAGGGAGAGGCAGGACATTCTAGCCTGAGTGCACTACCCTTAGAGAAAAGCACCCCTCCAGCCGTGGTTTTGGGTCCTGCCCATTTGCCCCTGGCAGAGACCATAGCTTCTATGAACCGAGCCTAGCACCAGACTCTAAGGAAGCCTAGGTATTCCCTCCCAGGGTGGGCTGAGGTGGCCTGGCCAGGTGAATTCTGTGGCCCACTAATCAAGGGGTGCTCTCAGCTAAGGAAGTGCGGGCTTAGAGGAAGCCCCACCCCTGGACAGTGACTAGGTTTCCCTCAGGACAGATGGGAAAGCTTGGAGGAGGTGCCTGGCAAGGCTGGAGAGGGACCAGTGGGTCGAGTGGATGCACAACCTGCCTCAGTCTACCCTAATGAAGATGACAGGTGACCACAACCTGCTATGCCGTTCTCAGCTAAGGCTGGATCACCCCCAAGTTGATTATTCACTGAAGCCAGGGAAACTGAGGCAATCAGGACTGGTGGGAGGATCTGAATATCTTACTACCCAATCTGGAGCTCTCCCCGCCCTTCTTGTGTTTCCTGCTTGTCCTTTGCCCCATGCAATACCAGTAGGCTGGGTCTCAGGCTAGAAGGGAGGGCATCACCTCTGCACTTAGCCCTCATCAGCTGCCTCCCCTTCAGCCCTTCCATCTAGCCAGATCCTGGCCCCCCCGTGGACACCAGGCTGTCCTCAAGATGGCACCCCACCCCCACCTGCACTGGGCCCATTGATCAGGAATAGCTGGGGGGCTCTTAGCTGGAGAAGAGAGAGAGAGAGCTTTGCAACGTCACAACCTCCCACCTGCCCCCGTCCACATGCGCCTGCCCCTGGAGCTAAACCCAGCCAGTGGCCCAGCTCCAGACACTACGATCAGAGGTGGTTTGAAGACACCCCTCTCACCCCCAGACATCCCAGAGCCAGACTTTCTGAACATCCAGACCAAGTGCCAGCTCAGGAGGACAAGCCTTGGCCAGGGACGTGGACTGTCAAGGAGTGAAGGACAGTCCTGGAACTGGGGACTTGTGCATGCTTGCGAGTGAAGTGTGTTGCTGAGCACAGAAGCCAAGCCAGTGTCGCTGGCTACCCCTCCCTGGGTGAGGCTGCATCCCAGCCTGAGCAGAGATCCACATGGCAGGTCGGTATGGTTCAGGCAGTAGAGGTGGCCTCATAAGTGGATGGGGTTCCGGGACTTGGGCAACTGGATGGGGGGCTCCCTAAGCTACGGCCTCAGATCCAGCCGATCTTTCCCAAAGGTCTCCACCCCCTGCCACGATCCCAGGATCTTGTAACATGCCCAGTCTTCATGGGTCAGGGGCAGTCAGGGCTGCGGCAAAATCCTGTCCTCACTGCTCTGTAAGCAGTCCAGTGGCACTGCCTACCTGGGGTCATGTTAGACACCTCTAGCCACTGTCTTTTTTATTGTTTATAATTATTGTATGTGCAGTTTCCTGCACATACATGCATGCTAGTGTGCATGGTAGGGTGGGGCAGCCGTAGAACTCCTGTGGGGGTCGGAGGACAACTTTTGTGGAGTCGGTTCTCTCTTTCCAGCTTGGTTTGGTTCCGGGAACGACACTCAGGTCGTCTGGCTTTCATGGCAACCATTTCACCTGCTGAGACATCTCACCAGCCCCCCATCTCTCTTCGTCTGTCTGTCTGTCCAGCAGCCTCCTTTGCTCAGGCTTACCTGGTGGCACTGTTGGGAATGGAGACCTGGCCTCCTGCCTCCCGGCCATCATGCATTCTGTGGGTCCTCCTGTCCTCAGCCGGACTGGAATGGTGCTCACTGACTTTTGTTTCCGTATTGAACAGAGGTCTCATGTAGCCGAGGCTGACCTTGAATTCTGTATATAGCTGAGACTACCTTCAGCTTCCAAGCACTGGGAGTACAAGTGCGCACCCACCACATCTGGCTCAAAATAACCTGCTTTAAAATCCAATGTGGGCATTGAAAACAAGTCCCCATACATGCTAGGCAAGTGTTCAATTGCTGAGCTATATCCCCAGCAAAACCTTTAAATTGTGGCAAGGATATATAATGTAAAATTTACTGTATTGACCATGTTTAAGCATACGGCATTAGGTATTAGGACATTCATGGCTGTGTATCCCTCACCACAGTCGGCTTATATCTCTTTGCATCTTATAAAGCTGAAACTCTCTCATCCCCACTGAACATTTCTCATCCTCCTGGGTCCTGGCAACCACCACTGAACTTTGTGTTTCTATAACTTTTCACCTTCTGTGAGTAGAATTATTATAGTTTGACCCTGTGCTTCTGGCTTATCTCACTGAGCAGAATGTTCAGAGAGAGAGAGAGAGAGAGAGAGAGAGAGAGAGAGAGAGAGAGAGAGAGAGAGCGCCTGAGCCTCAGAAAGTCCTTTCCTTTGCAGGGTGAACAGTAGCCCATTGTGAGCTACATTTTATTTACCTACTCATCTATCAGTGGACACTGGATTGCTTCTGTCTTTTGGCTATGGCAAGCCATGCTGCCCAGAGGTGGGTGGGCAGACACCTTTGTGTGGGCTCCTATTTTGGGGACTCCATGTTTAGTTTTGCAAGAAGCCTCCGATTTCCACAAAGACTGCACCATTTTAAATTCCCTCCAACCCTAGGATTCCAGTTTCTCCATAATTTCACCCACACTTGTTAAATTCCGGCTTCTTTTCTTGTCCTAGCAGCCATCCTGATGGCTGGACCTGGTGTCTTACCGAGAATAGTATCACTGTTTGTTTATTTGCAGGTTTTGAATCAGAGTCCTATCCATTCTGTTTGCTTGTTAATTTTCTTTTTATTGTCCCCCCCCCCTTTTTTTTTTGAGACAGGGTCTCATGTGGTCCAGGCTGGCCTCAAACTCACTATATAGCTAGGAAGAGCCTTGAATTTCTGATCCTCCTGCCTCTACCTCTCAAGTCCTAGCATTACAGGCATGTACTACCATGTTGCTGTGTTTTTGTTTTTGTTTTTTGTTTTTTTTTGGTTTTTCGAGACAGGGTTTCTCTGTGGAGCTTTGCGCCTTTCCTGGAACTCGCTTTGGAGACCAGGCTGGCCTCGAACTCACAAAGATCCGCCTGCCTCTGCCTCCCGAGTGCTGGGATTAAAGGCGTGCGCCACCACCGCCCGGCAATGTTGCTGTGTTTTTAATGTGGTGCTGGGGATCAAACCCAGCGTTTTGCACACACTAGGCAAGCAGTCTAGCAGCTGAGCTGTGTCCCAGCCTATCGCCATTATTTTATGTTGATATTTATCTACTTCCCGTGTGTGCTGGTTAGTTGTCAACTTCACGAAAACTAGAGACATTTGGGAAGAGGGAATTCACCTGAGGAATTGCTCCAATCAGATTGGCCTGTGGGCATGTCTCTAGGGCATTTTTCTTGATTAAAGATTGGTGTGGAGGATGCAGTCCACTGGCGTGTGGTGCCACCCTGGGCAGGGGGTCCTGGGTCATATAAGAAAGCAAGATGAGAGCCGGGTGGTGGTGGCACACACCTTTAATCCCAGCACTCAGGAGGTAGAGGCAGATGGATCTCTGAGTTCAAGGCCAGCCTGGTCACCAAAGTGAGTTCCAGGACAGCCAGGGATATACAGAGAGAAGCTCTGTCTTGAGAAACAAAAACAAAACAACAACAGAGAGAGAGAGAGAGAGAGAGAGAGAGAGAGAGAGAGAGAGAACGCTGAAGGAGCCCCCCCCCCCAGGAGAAAGCCAGTGAGCAGTGTTCTCCCACGGCTTCAGTTCCTGCCTCCAAGCTCCTGCTGGAGTTCCTACTTCCTTCAATGAGGAGCCAAATAACCCCTCTCCTCCCCAAGTCGCTATCGGCCTTGGCGCTTATGACACCAACAGAAAGCAAACTAGCACAGTATGCACGAACGGAGGTTGGAGGACAAGTCAGTTTTCTCCTTCTACCACGTGGGGCCTGGGAATTGAACTCAGGTATTCGGGCCTGGCAGCAAGCTCCTTCACCTGCGGAGCCCATATCATAGCCCAAGTATCATTATTTTAAATGGGAGACTGGAGAGTTTGGGAGCTTTTGGCCAAGGATTGTATTGGAAATCGTGACAGAGACTGTCCAGAACGTGGTGTGCGTGGGGGCGGTTGGGGGCGGGGTTTGCACCGCCATGAATATCCTAATGCCATGAGTTGTATGCTTAAACATGGTAACACTGTACATCTTTTACATTATGTATACTCTAGCCACAATTTAAAGGTTTTGATGGGGATATAGCTCAGGTTTCAGGTCTAAGGAAGATCATTCCCCCCCTCCCCCCATCAGCCCCCTTCCCTGTAAACAACACTAGGCAGCTGGGGTTCCACAGACTTTCTAAGCGCCTGTTGCCCTTCCTCGCTTTTACACCATCTGTGAACATGTCACCTATGGAGAGTCTCCTATGTGTCACGCTCGGCTCTCCGCACCAATGTGCATGTCTGCCCTATGAGACAGGGAACCTGGGGGTCCAAGAGCTGAGACAACTCGTCCAAGGCCATGTAGCTCTTGTCTCTCCTCTCCAGAATCTTCTGGGGGAAAGACTTTAGATCAGGAACAGTGACTGTAATCCCAGCACTTGAAAATCTGAGGCAGGAGGATTCCCTCTAGCTTGTGGCCAGCCTTGGCTCCCGAATGCTACCATGCCTCAACACTCCCATCCAAATAGTTGTGGTGACACATGGTTGTAACCCTAGGCCTGGGAAGTGAAGGCAAGAGGCTCCAAAGTTCAAGGACATCTTCAGTTACATATTGAGTTTGAGGCCAGCCTGGGCTACATGAGACTATGTCTCAGAAAAAAGAAAAAAAAGTTCACTGTAACTGAATATGGGGTGATGTTTTATGACAAAACTAGGAACAGACGCCTGGCAGGGAGGGAGGCCTTCCGGAGGAAGAGGTGTGTGGATACTACTTGAAAGATGAGGCTGAATGGACAGTGAGTCAGGCTGGCAAGGTCAGGGCTCACAGATTCACCCTCTCTCCACAGTCTTCCTGTCTGCTGGCCTAGGGGTACTTGCTCCCCCAGAGACCTACCCCCCACCTGTGACCAGTGCCAGCTGGGAGCCCCGGCTGGGGATGTCCTTCCCATCAGGTTCCTGCACCATGCCCACAGAAGGCCAAGCCATGGTGGAGCCCACTGGGCAGGGCCCCAAGAACCCACGTGTGTCCGGTGTGATGGTACAGTTGGAGATGAAGGCACTGTGGGAAGAATTCAACCAGCTGGGCACGGAAATGATCGTCACCAAAGCGGGCAGGTGTGGGCATGGACAGCGGGGGCTGGGCAGGGGGTGGGGGCCACGGCCAGGCTGAGCACCTCTCTCCCACAGGAGGATGTTCCCCACCTTCCAGGTGAAGATCTTGGGCATGGACACATTGGCTGACTATGCTCTGCTCATGGACTTCATCCCGCTGGATGACAAGAGATACAGGTCTGGGCCCTGGGGGGTGGGGGGTGGTCCTGAGGACAGAAACTAGACCCCAAGGGCGGGCAGGGTGATGTGGAGCCCTTCTGAGTTCATGCCCGAGAGGCCTAGCCTGGAGCAATAGCCTTTAGGCAGAAGGAAGCCCAGCACAGAGGGGTGGGCTAGCCTGAGGCAGGCACAGGCATGCACACATGCAGAATTAATTCAAAAACGAAGGATGCTGGGTCAGGCTCAGCCTCTTCACCATTCTCTTGGTCAGACTTGGCACTGAGCAGGACGGGGACAGCCCTTGACCTCTCACTATGCTCCCCCAGGTATGCCTTCCACAGTTCTGCCTGGCTGGTGGCTGGCAAGGCCGACCCCGCCACACCCGGCAGAGTGCACTTCCACCCTGACTCGCCAGCCAAGGGTGCCCAGTGGATGCGTCAGATTGTGTCCTTCGACAAACTCAAGCTGACCAACAACCTGATGGATGACAACGGCCATGTGAGGCGCAAGCCACTAAGCCATTGGGGAGGGGCTGAGCCGGTTGTAACAGGCTGGCACTCTGACTGGGATGAGGCCTGGAGCTAGAGCTGGCAGGGCTGACACATCTGAATGGGTATCAGAAGGAAGAGGGGGAGGAAGGTGCGAGAGGAGGCTGTTGGAAGTCTAGGGGACAGCCTGAGCAAAGGTCCTGAGGCCACCAAGTATGGAGTCAGTTGGGAGGCTGCCAGGAGATTCCCAGTGGGGCTGAAGGGAAGACAAGGGTTAGGTTCTCACACAGGGCCAGGTGCCGAGGAGAGAACCCTGGCTCTTCCTCTCTGTGGATGGAGCTACAGAGGGTTTAGAGCAGGTGTGCGTGTCTTGCCCAGCTGCTGTGTGGAAACTGGGCAGGACAAGATGGGGAGGCAGGGAGGCCAGGCAGGATACACCTGAAAGATGACGGGGCTTGCTAACATGGGGGTAGGTTGGAGAGGTAACCAGATTCTATGTAGTTCTGAAGGTAGAGCAGAGATGGGCCATGGGCAAGGGGCAGAAGAATCGTGGGCCCAGGGAGGGTGGCTGCACCAGCTGTACCCCTGCACTCGGCTCCCACCCTCCTACAGATCATTCTCAACTCCATGCACCGTTACCAGCCCCGTTTCCATGTGGTCTTCATGGACCCACGCAAGGACAGCGCCCGCTATGCCCAGGAAAACTTCAAGTCCTTTGTTTTCACGGAGACCCAGTTCACAGCTGTGACAGCCTATCAGAACCACCGGGTGGGTCATACCAGAGCTCATGAGGACCAGCTCATCTCTGAGTGGTGGAGACTGAGGCTGGGGGTTCCTCCTGTCCCCTGGACATCTGCCTTCATGCTGGCTCTGGAGGTCCTAGGCCAAGGGGGTCTGGGTCCTGCTGACTGGGAGTTCCCAGGGGACGGAGTGGCTAAGTGTGGGCTTTTCAGGGCCAATGGCTGGAGGCCAGCCCATAACTATACTTTCTCTCTGTAGATCACACAGCTGAAAATCGCCAGCAACCCCTTTGCCAAAGGCTTCAGAGAGAGTGACGCGGACTCATGGTACTACCTCACTCCTGCCTTCTTGCTCTAAGGCCAGCCCTGGCCCCAGGTCCCACCCACGCAGCTCCAAAGGCCTTCACTCCTGACTTGGTTCACGGTTATGTCCTCTGGCTTGCCCTGGGATCCCCTATCTGACTCTGACCACAACGTCTGGGGTGGGGGTTCCCCTTGGCCTCCTACCTGATTCCTGCTTGCCCTGTCTCCAGGCCTGTGTCCCCAAAGCCACTGTTCAGCATCTCAGCCCGGAGTCGTAGCAGTCTCGGTCCCTGCCTGCTTAAGGATTCTGCAGAACGAGAGAAAGGTGAGATCCCAGCCCAAACACAATGACAGGGACACATAGGCCTCTAGGAAGGGGCTTCACCGTGATCAGCAATATCCCCACCTAGGCAGAGAGGCCCAGGGAAGAGAGAGCAGGGCAGGGACATGGTATAGAACACAGGAGGGGTGCCTGGTGGGCTTCCTGGAGGAAGCAGATCCTGAGCTGGGCATTGGAGATGGAAGCCCAGCGTGGGGACTGGGAGAGGGTATTGGGATAGAGGAGAAGGTAAGGAAGAAAGTCCAGGCAGAAAAGAAAACAAGGAGAAATACTGAAGCAGGCCAGGATGGGCGACCAGGACAAGGCAGGCAGGGTAGGCCTCAATATTAGGACCGGGGATGTGAGGGGAAACCCGTGATCCTCTGAAACCATTTTCTCCCTCAGAAGCCAGTAAAGTTTCAGCTTCCAACTCCAGGACCCCTACCCAGCCGCACCATCAGCTGCTGCCTGCCCCAGAGGTCCTGCTGGCCCCTGCCACCTACGGGCCCCTCCCTTACCAGGACCTGTACCCTGGAGCCCCTGGCCACATTGGAATCCCAAGGGCTCGGCTGGCACCGTACCCTCTCCCCAACATCGGCACTGATGGAGATCAGGAGGACCCAACCCTCCCAGCCAGACTGGGGCTCCTGCCCTCCTCTGCCTTGTGCTTGGGGCCTAGCCAAGACTCCCAGTGATGCCAACTGCTTTGGAAGCCCTTTTACCCTATGCCCCACCTCTCCTACCCTCCTCTGCAGAGACATCTTCTACAGAGAGCAGGGCAACTGGAAGCCCTGATGGCAGCGGTTCCTGCCTCAAAGCCAGTCTGGAGCCTGCCAGTCTTGGAAGCAGGACTCCTACCCAGAAGCCCTGAATTCTGCCCCCCCTGCCTCAAAGATGACTCCTCTAAATCCTGTTCGATTGTCCTTCCTCCGCATTAAACTGCTTGACACCAGGAGTCAAAGCACTTCTGTCCACCCACAGGAACTCCCAGACCAGATAATCCCATCACCTTTGTAGGTATCCAAAAGCTGGACCCAGGAGCACAGGGTGATGGTAACAGTGATGACACCAGCAAGGCTGTGCTTAACCTGGTGTGTCCCCCACTTTGTGCACCCATATAAGGACGTAACTGGCTCAGAGAGGTTTCTGCTCACAGTCACACAGCAAAATACCGCTGACACCCATCACTCCATTTAAATGATGTGCTCCAAGGCTGGTCCTGAAGGCTAGAGGCCATCAAGGGGTGCTTAATATGATAGGTAGGGATCACACAGGCCAGGGTAGGGACGGGTGTAGACTCGGAGAGCCAGGCAAGGCCGGAGGGAAAAGTCCAGGTGGACATGGGCTGGAGTCCTGCTCGGCAGAGGCTGGTGGGATAAGGCTGGGGGAGGCGCGTATCCTTCATCCTCTTGGAGTGGGCGCCCCAGGACCCGGAGGATCCGACTCTGCTTAACCCAGAGCTCTTCCTGTGAGACCTTCTGGAAAGCACCGACACCCACAGGGGCGAGAGACAAGGAGCCCCGCAGATCTTCAGCAGCCAGACATCTCAACTCCCCGAACCTGAAGTCAGGACCCACTCAATTCAGGTCACCCAAGTGTTCTGGAAACACAAAGACCAAAACAACACCGCAGCATTGATAGGGAAGTCAAACTGGCCCGCTTTTCCGGGCACGCCTCCACTAGCTCTAGGCCCGGTCTTTCCCTCAGGTGGCGCTCTGGTTCCGGTACGCAAAACCTCGTCTGCCCTCGCCTAGCAAGCCCCGCCCCAGATGCCCCGCCCCAATCAACCTCCGCTGCCCAATAGCAGCAAACCCCGCCTTCACGCCCCCAGTATGCCCCGCCCCCGACAGCCTCCGAGACAGCCCCAGCCGGCTTCGTGTGGAACGCCTCCGAGATCCCGCCCCAGCAGACCCTGCCTTGTCCGCCTCCGAGGCTCTGCTCCGGCAGGCCCCATCCCCTCGGCCTCTGAGGCCTTGCTCCGGCAGTCCCCGGCCGGCCCGCCTCCGATACCCGACTCCGGAAAGCCCCGCCCCGCCACCCGAGGCCCCGCCCCCGCAGGAGCACAGGCTTCCGACCGCCCCTGAGGCTCCGCCCCTCAGTCCCCAGCAACACCCCCTCCGACTCTAGCTTAAGTCCCGCTCCGCGCCTGAGCCTCCGCGCCGCCGCGTCTCCTCCCTCGCTGGCCGGCACCCTCTGTGTCCCGGGCGTCTGGGACATGCTGCCTGATTGCTTGTCCGCCGAGGGCGAGCGGCGCTGCCGGCAGCTGCTAGCGGGGACCACTGCCCGGCTGCGCTCGCGGCCTGCGGCGGCCGCGGTGCTCGTGCCGCTGTGCCTGGTGCGCGGTGTCCCGGCGCTGCTCTACACGCTGCGCTCCAGACGCCTGGTCGGGAAGCACAAGGGGGAAGTCAGGTACGCCGGCCGTGCCGGCGCACCACCTGCGGCCCGCACACCCCGCTGAATTTTCCCCTTCAAAAACTGGACTCTGCCCCTTACCGGAGACTGGAGAAAGGCCGTCTGGGGCTCCCCTTGAGGGCACCCCAGGGTCAATATCTGTGCCACCAGGACATCATAGGCAGAGTTGGGGTGTCTGAGCAGCAAGATAGTCTTACCCTGCTGTCGACCCTCATGTCCTAACCTGCATTTCCAGTGCCTGTCGTCCTCTCCTCCCCGCTCCCCACTTAATGATACAGGGAGGTAAACTGCCTCCTGAGGGCCTGTCGTTCTAAGACACCCTTTGCCCATTCAGTTTCCCAGGTGGTAAGTGTGATCCCGACGACCACGATGTAATACATACGGCCCTTCGGGAGACCCAAGAGGAGCTGGGCCTAGAGGTGCCCAAGGAGCACGTGTGGGGTGTCCTGCAGCCTGTGTATGATCGGGTGAGCCACCCTCATCCTGTCACACTCTGCCCCAAGTGAAGGAGTGAGCCAGCCCTGCTCAGGGTCCAGGAAGGCTTGCAGAGTAGGCTGCATTGATCTGGGCTTGAAAGACAAGTGGGAGATTTTAGGGTGGTAAGGGAAAGAGATTCTAAACACTTCAAACCTGAGTCAGTCAGCATGGTGAGAAGCCAAGGAAAAGGATTGGAGGGCTTGGCCATGACTGCCCAAGGCCTCTGGATGGCAGAGCGAGGTCTGCCTCTCAGCTCTGCTTCGCCTGACTGATCACTCTCCTCCTACCCTAGGGAAAGGCCACCGTAGTCCCTGTGCTTGCCAACGTGGGCCCACTGGATCTGCAGAGCCTCAGGCCCAACCCTGAGGAGGTGAATGGGGTTACTGAGGAGCTGGGATGTCCCAGGGGATTCAGGGGCAGTCCTCTGTCCATCCTCTCTTTGTCTCTTGCCCACAGGTGGATGAGGTATTTGAGCTGTCTCTGGCCCATCTGCTGCAGACCCAGAACCAGGGGTATACCCACTTCTGCCAGGGTGGCCACTTCCGCTACACAATGCCTGTCTTCTTGCATGGACCACACCGTGTCTGGGGCCTCACAGCTGTCATCACTGAGTTCACCCTGAAGTTGCTGGCCCCTGGCATCTACCAGCCCTGCCTAGCTGTCCCCGAGCTGCCTAGGAGTTGAGGCCTGGCCTTTAGGGGCCTCTGCCTTCATTTGAGCAGGCTACTCCAGAGCCGATTAAAAGAGTCTTTGACAACTTTACCTTAGCATCTTCTGTGTGGAACAGGGGGAAAAAGCAGGGCATGGTGACACACCCTTGTAATCCCAGCACTGGGGAAACAGATAGGTGGATCTCTTGGGGCTGCTGGCCAGCCAGGATAGGCTACTTGGAGAGACCCAGGCCAATGAAAGACCCTGTTTCAAAAGAAAAAAAAAAAAAAAAAAAAAAAAAAGCCGGGCGGTGGTGGTGCACGTCTTTAGTCCCAGCACTCGGGAGGCAGAGCCAGGCGGATCTCTGTGAGTTCGAGGCCAGCCTGGTCTACAGAGTGAGATCCAGGAAAGGCGCAAAGCTACACAGAGAAACCCTGTCTCGAAAAACCAAAAAAAAAAAAAAAAAAAAAAAAAAAAGAGAGAAAAAAAAAAAAGGCAAGGGCTGATGAAAGAGCAGGGTGGGTAAAGGCATCTGCCCTAAAGCCTGACGACCAGGATTTGATCTTTGGAACCCACATGGTGGAAGGAGAGAGCCAACTCCTGCCAGTTATCTTCTGACCACTGCATGCATGCTCACATATGTGTATGTATATACATACACAGAATAAATATTAAGTGAAAGAAGCAGAGTATGTGGCACACCCCTGTAATGCCTGCACACTGGAGGCGAGCTAGGAGGGTGGAGAATTCAAGGCCCCCTCGTACTTGTGTTACATAGTGAGACTTTGTCTCAGAAACCAATAGGCTGTTGGGTAGCAGAAGGGGAAGGGTTGCTGGCGAGCTACTGTCAGTGAGATCCCCTGCCAGGAACACCTCAAAAAAGTGACCAATGGCCAGAGCAAAGGCCAGTCTAGGTAGAAGGTACTGTCTGGAAGGTGGAAGGGAAGAGCCGTATGGAGAGGAAGAGATAGGCCAGTTCCACCGCACGGAGGGCCACCATAAGGCCAAGGGGACAGACTTGGGAGACAAAGGGACATGACTGCTTTGATTATATCCCAGCCAGGGGACAGGGCCAGAGTGTGGCATGATTTCCAGCTGGTTTCCTCAAGGGAACTAGAATGCAGGGCCTTCCCAGTTGCTGTACCCACTTCTCCCACAGATGCCTCACCATCCCTGCCCACCTCCACAGCCCCCCCTCTCTTCACCCCCCCCTTCGTCTCCCCACATTCCTGCCCTTCTCACCTATGTCCTCTCCCGACTACCCCCAACACACCCTCTTTGTCACCTCTAGCCCTGCGGCCTCCTTACCCAACAGCAGGACCACATGATGCTGGTAAAAATAGTTCCACTTGACAGAGTGTGGGTGGAGGGGGGGCAGAGGCAGGAGACAAGGCTGGGCCCCCAGTGCTAGGGAAGGGCCCTTGGGTGGTGTGGGCTCCTGACCCCTCCCTGCTCAGTCACACATTTGCTCAGGTCACTTTAGTCTCAGGTTCTGTCACCCTAAGCATACACCCAGAACCAGCAGCAGCAAAGCGGTGTGACAGCTGTCTCAGGTAAGGACCCCAGAAGGCTGACTCCAGCCTTGACCCTCCAGGTAGAGCCCCAACCCTGCCCTTTTAGTCTTAGGATACCTTGGTCTGTCCTACGGCAGCCTTGGTGATGCTTCTTTCTTCCATCTTGGTGTTTAGGTGTGTGCCCAGTGTCTCCAGTAGGGGGGAGTTTCTCTGAGTCTCTATGTCTGAGCCACCATGGCGTGTGCAGGGCCAGCCGGTGGGCGGCAGCGGGTGAGCATGCAGGAACACATGGCCATCGACGTGAGCCCCGGGCCCATACAGCCCATCCACCTCATTTCTGACTACTTCCCACACTTCTACCCCTTCCTGGAGCCGGTGCTGCGCGCACCAGACGCGCAGGCTGTGCTGGCCCCGACCATCCACTCTGCACCCCAGCTGCAGCCCAACCCAGAGCCAGAAGGAGACTCAGATGACAGCAGTGAGTAGGGGAAGCAATGAAGGGGTGCTCCCTAGGACCGGATCGGGGTGTCTCTAGCACCCATGGCAGAGGCCAGGCAAGTGGCACTGTGCCATGTGGGACAGGTGAGTGCAGGAGTGGGGTGACCATGCCTGCCCCTGCCCCCTTAGCTGCCCTGGGTACCCTGGAGTTCACACTTCTCTTTGATGAGGACAACAGCACTCTACACTGCACAGCCCATCGTGCTAAGGTGAGGATGGAGCCAGAGCTCCTGGGATGGGACAAGCCACAGGCCTCTCTACATCCACGTTCTGTTTCCAGGGCCTCAAACCACCAGCCTCGGGCTCTGTGGACACCTATGTCAAAGCCAACTTGCTGCCAGGGGCCAGCAAGGTGAGGATAAGATCTAGGCCCCTTAGATGGCAGGGCCAGCTTAGATACCCACGGAAATTATGTCACCCCTACCCCAAGAACTAAGTCTCAGTTGATAGGATCCAAGAGTCAGGGCAGGAGGCCAGGAGGGAACCTGACCTGCCTGCCTGGATCCAGGCCAGTCAGCTTCGGACTCGCACTGTTCGAGGAACAAGAGGACCTGTCTGGGAGGAGACGCTCACCTATCATGGCTTCACTCGCCAGGATGCTGGACGGAAGACCCTGAGGTGAGGACCAGATTAGCCACCGGTGGGGGGCAAGGGGTGGGGTTTGTATGATCAGGAGTGACCTGGATGGCCACCAGGTTATGTGTATGTGAAGATTCACGGCTGCGGCGCCGGCGGCGAGCACCCCCTTTAGGGGAGCTACGAGTGCCCCTGAGGAAGCTGGTGCCTAACCGAGCCAGGAGCTTTGACATCTGCCTGGAGAAGCGGAGGCTGGTGAGTGGGGCTGGGGCTCAGGTTGGGTCCACAGGGCCAGGATCCATGTAATGAGAATGGGGTAAGGGACCTGGACAATATCTACTGAAGTAACTAAGTGCTATGCTTTTTCAGACCAAGAGGCCCAAGAGCCTGGACACAGCCCGCGGCATGTCTCTGTATGAGGAGGTAGGTAGGAAAACTTGACTGAGCAGGTATGAAGACAGACAGCCCTAGATGGCCCGGGCTGGGATCAGGTGTGAGCTGGATAGGGGTCCAGGTCCTTAAAGGCTTGGAGGAATTTGAGTCCATTTCTTTCATAAGTTCTGTGAGTCCTCAAGAACTGGCTGGGCAGGGTGACGGTGACTCTTTTTTTTTTTTTTTTTTTTGGTTTTTCAAGACAGGGTTTCTCTGTGTAGCTTTGCGCCTTTCCTGGAACTCACTTGGTAGTCCAGGCTGGCCTCGAACTCACAGAGATCCGCCTGGCTCTGCCTCCCGAGTGCTGGGATTAAAGGCGTGCGCCACCACCGCCCGGCTGACGGTGACTCTTTTGCTAGGGTAGCCTGGAGATGAGGAACCCTAAGCAGGACCTGCAGAGTTCTCAGAGGATATGTAGGCAGAGACGCAGGCATCTAGAGGCAGAACCTGAAAGGTGGTGCCCGTGGCCAGAGGTGGAAGGACTGGGCCAGGTAGAACAAGCTCCCAGGATGCTTTCTGCCTAGTGTCAGTGCTGGGGATACCTCTGGGTGTGCCTGTCAGGAGGCAGTGAAGGTGACCAGTGCTTACTGAACCCTACCTGAGATCCTGCCCAGAAGCCCCACCGCCCAGCAGGAAGGGCATCTAAAGGCTGGAGGCAGGCTCTCCACCTGCTGCTTTCAACAGAGTGGGTGCCCTGCCTCCTAGTGGAGGCCCAAGTTTCTGCAGCGGCTGATTAGCTATGCCCAAGCCTTTGAGTCCCTCATAGTGAACATCACTAAGAACCCCGAAACAGTCACAGCCAATCCCAGAGCCTGTGTGCAATTGTGCCCTGGCACACGGAGGCTGCGGCAGAGCACTCCTGTATTACCAAGCATCACCAATGATAAGGAAGTTTGGATCTCTGCTGTCAGTTCTACCCCAAAGGTGGGAAAGAAGGCATGATCTCCCAGGCCATCATCCCAGCTGGGGGCTCCAGTGTCTAAAGAATGTGGCAAAGGACATTCATAACATGGTCTACCAGGCAGTGTTTGTGGAGGTGGGCTTAAGAGGTAAGAGACCTGTCTCTCCCTGATGACAGCCTCCCAGAACTACTTCCATTACATGGGAACAAGCCACTTAGAAAGCCCCTGGCATGGATGGCTGTGACAAACATCAGTTCCCTTACTTGACAGAGATGTGAGCAGCAAGCCCTTCCTTTCCTTGGGCTTTGGAGGGTACAGACCTCTGAGTGCCACGAGGTCTCTTCACTGGGTACTGGGGAAACTGCTGTTTAGGGAAATAAACTTGATGGCCTGGTTTCTCTACAGCCATTTGTGCTCTCACACTGGGGCCCAGCCCCTGCAGGTGGGGGCTTCAGACTGGACAGGGTCTGACCATAGCTTACATCTACAGGAGGAAATGGAGGCAGAGGTGTCTGGGGAGGAACGTGGACGCATCCTACTGTCCTTGTGCTACAGCTCCCAGCGCGGTGGCCTCCTGGTGGGTGTGCTGCGCTGTGCCCACCTGGCCCCCATGGATGCCAATGGCTACTCGGACCCCTTTGTCCGCCTGTAAGTAGAAACAGGCAGGTGAGCATGAAGCGTGAGAGAGAGAACCCTTGGCTCTGCAGGGTTCTAGCTAGCCCATCTCTCCCTCTAGTTTCCTGCATCCAAGTTCTGGGAAGAAATCCAAATATAAGACCAGTGTTCGGAGAAAGACCCTGAACCCCGAGTTCAATGAGGTGGGTCACGGCTGGGAGAACCCAGTAAGTGTGGTCTTGATTTAGCAAACCAGGCCCTGCCTGAGCCTGTCTCTAAAGCTGCAAAGGACTCACCTCCCTCTTCCCTGTCCCTTTCCCTACAGGAATTCTTTTACGCGGGTCATCGGGAGGAGTTGGCCCAGAAAGCACTGCTGGTGTCCGTGTGGGACTATGACCTGGGCACAGCTGATGACTTCATCGGTGAGCAGAAACACGGGGTGCTGAGGGGAGCCTCAGGAGCCTCTGCTGGCTACTGACCCATCTTTCGGCAGGTGGGGTGCAGCTGAGTAGCAGAGCCAGTGGGGAACGCCTTCGCCACTGGCGCGAGTGCCTGGGCCGTAGTGACCGCCGGCTGGAACTGTGGCACCTGCTGGACAGTGTGCCCCCCCAACTTGGCGACTAGCCAGCACAGGCCCTGCTCGCAGCCTGTTCAGGGGCCAAGACATCTGCTGCAGCTGCAAAGAGCTGTAGGTTGGCCCCAACCTGCTGTGCCCATTCCTGTCACCTTTCAGTCACTCCACCCCCAAACACTACGCAAAATGAACATCTGCTTCTGCCAGCCAGGAGCCTGTCCTTTCTCTAGGAAAATCTGCCTCTTCTCTGCCCTCACCTCACAGGGCAGAGCAGGCCCATATTCTGTTTCCCACCCCTTAGAGCAGTGGTTCTCAACCTTCCTAATTGTGCAACCCTCCCAAACAGTTCCTCATGGTGTGGTGACCTCCAACTATAAAATCATTGTTGCTACTTCCTAACTGTAACTTTGCTACTGTTATGAATCATAATGTAACTATCTGAAATGTGACCCCAAAAGGGCCATGACCCACAGGCTGAGAACAACTGCTTTAGAGGCTGCATTGGCCAGGTTTGGGACTGGGGATACAGCTCAGTGGCAGCATGCACACCCAGCATGCACAAAGCCCTGGGATGGATCCCCTAGTGTCACAAAAAGAAAAGTAGGCCATGCCCAGCCTTCCCCTCCCTGTCTTATCCTGCTTCTCTTGCCCAGTGAAGGAGGAAACTTCCACAGGTGGATGGAGGATAGTGGGGTGAAAAACAAAGCCACAGACAAGCTGTGATTGAAGAGTGGGCAGCACTTGTTTATTGTCCGGCTGCCCGAAGGATGTGAAATGACCAGGCCAGGTTCGGGCTCAGGAGGCTGACTGCCTGGCCTGGTGCTGCTGTGCGAACCGCTGCATCCTCTCCTCAAGCTCTGGCCGGAAGTGTCGGATCAGACCCTGGGAGAGGGGCAGGCACTGTGAACCAGAGTTCCAAATTCCCAAAGCTCCGGGCTCTCAATGCCACCCACTGTAGGCACACAGCAGGGCAGTGTGTACCTGTACTGGCCAGGCGGCCCCATCACCCAGGGCGCAAATGGTGTGCCCCTCTATCTGCTTGCTGATCTCCCAGAGGGAGTCGATCTCAGCTGGCCGGGCATCCCCCTTCACAAAGCGGGCCATCACTTTGTTCATCCAGTCGACACCTGCAGCAGAGCAGCAAGAGGGGCCTGAGGCTCTCCCACCAGGGAGGGGCAACAGGAAGGGGGAGGTGAACAACAGCCCAGCAACCAAAGCCAGCCTTCCCAGGCAGCTCACCCTCACGGCATGGGGTACACTGGCCACAGCTCTCATGCTTGTAGAACTCAATGAGACGAGCGATGGCTTTCACAATGTCTGTCTAGGAGACAAGGAGCAGTGCACAGACACCTCAGCCTCCCACAGCACCCCAACCTGGATCCCAGGGTTCTGGCCCCCACTTCCCCACTGTACTGGGATCTCAGGCTGCCAGAAGGATTGTGGGGCATGGGGACTGCATTACCGAGCGATCCATGACGATCACTGCAGCTGTGCCCAGGCCTGTCTGGGCCTGCACCAGTGCATCAAAGTCCATCAGCACCGTCTCACACACAGACTTGGGGATCAGTGGAGTGGATGAGCCACCAGGAATCACAGCAAGGAGGTTGTCCCAGCCACCTGTGACACCACCTGTGACAATTCCCCAAAGAATGATCATAGCTAAGATTGGCACATCTGCTTAGGCTTAAGACAGGACCAATGTCAGCCCCTGAAGCCAGCCCAGCTCCTGAGGTTTCCACTGCGCCTTCTCACAGCACCCTGCCCCTCCTGGCTGGCCCCCAGGCTTACCAGCATGCTTCTCAATCAGCTCCTTCAGTGGCACGGACATCTCCTCCTCCACAGTGCAGGGGTGGTTGACATGGCCAGAAATGTTGAACAGTTTGGTACCCGAGTTGCGTTCTCGGCCAAAGCCAGCAAACCAGGTGCCCCCACGACGGCAGATGGTGGGGGACACAGCCACTGTCTCCACATTGGCCACAGTTGTGGGGCACCCAAACACTCCTTCAAGGAAATGAGAGGAGACAGGTAACTGGTGGCTTCTCGGGAAAGGGAGCATGGTTCTTTTTTTTTTTTTTTTTTTTTCTGAGACAAGGTTTCTCTGTGTAGCCTTGGCTGTCCTGGAACTTGCTCTGTAGACTAGGCTGGCCTTGAACTCAGCGATCCTCCTTCTTCCGCCACCCAAGCAGTGAATTAAAGGCATGTGCCACTACTGTATGGCTGGGAACATGTTTCTTGCAGTGGGATGTTTTATGTCCTGGTCCCATGGCAGTTCCTGCTCTTGTCTCCTCATCACTCTTGGCCCACACTGCACCCCAGACTCCAGGGAAGCTCATCTCCTGTTCACCACCACTCCTAGCTCCTAGGACAGGTACTGTGAAAGAAAGCCCACTGCCAGGAAGGGACATGGGTATGTGATAGTGGCACTGGTGGAGCCTGTGTTAGTAACACTGTCCCCTATCAATCTGTCCTCCCCTCCAAAGGGCACAGAGAAATATTGTAAGAAGCACCCAGAGGGCACCTGGTCACATCAAGATCCCATAGAGCAGAGCTAAGGCAAGGCCTCACCCAGGGCCAGGCAGTCTTACCCACATCTGCTGGGAAGGGTGGCTTCAGGCGTGGCTTTCCCTGCTTGCCCTCAATGGACTCAATGAGCGCCGTCTCCTCTCCACAGATGTAGGCCCCAGCCCCACGCACCACAAACACGTCAAAATCATAGTCAGAGCCACAGGCATTCTTGCCAATCAGACCTGCTTCATAGGCCTCTCGGATAGCTACCTGTGGGACAAGGTGTGAGTTCCCCAGCCCCACCACACCCCAAGAGTCAGCCTCCAACCCAGGGGCCATGGAAACCTTGAAGACTTCCTAAATGGACCTTTGGAGCACAAAGGAAGAACTCTGGGGCCAGGTTCTGTTGTTGATGGACTCAGAAATGGACCCCTGCCCCCTGTTGGACCAGAGACTGGAGCTACCATCTAAGGATGGCTGTGCCAGGAAAGGGAGCATGTGAGGTGTGCATGCACTGTTGGCCAACACCCATGTGCTCACCTGCAGATTGGAGGCCTCATTGTAGAATTCCCCTCGGATGTAGATGTAGGCAGCTCGGGCGCCCATGGCCCGGCCTCCAACCAGGCAGCCCTCCACCAGCTTATGAGGGTCATGGCGCATGATCTCTCGGTCCTTACAGGTTCCTGGCTCCCCCTCGTCAGCATTCACCACCAGATACTTGGGCCTGTGGGGTCCTGAACATCAGTCAGGCTACAGACTCACCAGGACCCAGCTCTCAACCAAACTCCATTCCTCTTGTACCCAGAGAACCTCAGAAAAGCTGGTCCTCTCTGCCCTACCTGAGGCTCTCTGCCTCAACAATGCCAGGGCACTTCCAGCCTAGTCCATCTATGGCCAGGTATGTCCACAAGCAAAGTCTTTGTTCTCCTTAGTCCCGACATCACTCCCTGTGCCTTCTCTTGAGAGTTAGCTCTTGGTCATAAAGACTCTTCTTCAACCTCCACCACAGCCCTGAGGCCAACAGGAGGTAGAGTGGCTGACTGACAAAAAAAGGAGGTGGGGGGGCTGGGCATGGTAGTCAACATCTTTAATCCCAGAACTCTCAAGTCAGAGGCGGATGGATCTCTGTGAGTTCGAGGACAGTCTGGTCTACAAAGCAAGTTCCAGGAAAGCCAGGGCACACAGAGAAACCCTGTCTTGAAAAAAAATTTTTTTTTTTTTGTTTATTACATATATTTACTGGTAGAGGCAGCATGTGAAGCTCAGGGAACAATTTGTGGGATTCAGTTCTCTCTGCCTTCCAAGTGGGTCCTGGAGATGACCTCAGGTCACCAGGCTTGGAGGCAGGCTCCTTTACCTGCTGAACTATTATGCTAGCCTGGTGGCTAACTTTTTTTTTTTTTTTTTTGGTTTTTTCAAGACAGGGTTTCTCTGTGTAGCTTTGCGCCTTTCCTGGATCTCGCTCTGTAGACCAGGCTGGCCTCGAACTCACAGAGATCCGCCTGCCTCTGCCTCCCGAGTGCTGGGATTAAAGGCATGCGCCACCACTGCCCGGCTGGTGGCTAACTTTTATACTTTGTATTCTAGGTGTCAACTGAAGTTGCAGGTCAAAAGCTGAACCAACAGTATCTTTTTAATTCCTGAATATCATGCTCAGCACGAAAAAAGAAACGAGATTCAGAAGGGCCAGATTCCCCAAAACTTGACAATTACTAAAAGGCGAAGTTGGGATTTGAGTAATAAGGTCTGCCTGAATCAAATCTTGTATACACTATAATCTCTTGAGTCTCTGCTGAGGAAATCCAGAGATATCTCCTAAGTTCTGCCTAGCCTCTTAGAATCAGCCCCAAAGCCCAGCGCTTCGGCAGCTCTAGTCTGTCCTACAACCACAGCTCACGGCACTCCCCACAAACCTGCCATCTGAGGGCTTATTCATGAAGCTCCACTTGAGGCCAGTGGGGAAACCAGCACCGCCGCGGCCCCGTAAGCCAGATGTCTTGATCTCACCCAAGATCCAGTCAGGCCCTTTCAGCAGGATCTCCTTTGTCTTGTACCAGTCACCCCGACTCTGGGCACCTTTTAGCCTGGACAGAGAAGGAAAGGATGTGAAGGAGAGGCCCTGCTAAGGGACCAACAGGCTAAGGGCACTGTCTCACCTCCAGTCATGGCGGCCATACAGGTTGGTGAAGATCCGGTCTTCATCCTTCAGCGAGCCAAATGAGGTTTTCTTGGGTGCTGTCTGGGGAGACGGAAGGTCAGGAGGCCCAGCGGAGCTCTGTGGCCATGAGGGGTTGGGGCAGAGGCTTCAAACTCTCTGAAGCATCATAGCTACCTATCATCACTACCAATTTCAACGCTTCCTGTTTAGAAGTTACTGGGCTAAATGTTCCATACTTCATCTCAATTCATCCTGGTCCAATCCCAAGACAGGAATGGTTTCCTCCATTCTACAAAGAAGGAATCTGAGGCCCTGAGCGAAAGGAACTTAGGGAAGGTCACAAAGCCAAAAGCAGATGGTCCCTGCTGAGCCCATATCATACTTCAACTATGGCATCAACACTGCTTCCCCGAGCCCAGCATTTTATTTGTCCAGTTCTGCCACTAGAGCGAAACCTCGTTAGAGGAGGGGTTTGACTTCCCTAACTCTGCTAAAGAGGCAGTATGTGTTCACAGATGGAAAGGAAATGCCTCACTGGAGCTGGGACACAAAAGAAGGGATGAGGGGCCTACCTGAGATAAGGTGGAGGGGTATAGATTGGATTGGCTCATGGTAGTAGAAAGTGGCCTGACTTCCATTCTTACCTCCTTAAAAGTATTTTTCAGGTGTGGTGGTGGATGCCTGTGGTCCCAGGAGCACCCCGGGAGGCATAGGTAGGAAGATCATCACTAGTTCGAATACAGCTTGGACTATATAGTGAGCCTCTATCTCATAAAGCAAACAAAAACCACAAAAGCGCTTCCTGGCCACTACAGGAAGCAGAACACTGGCGGGGCAATGAGGAGGTATACATCCTCTCCAAAGCTGTTTTCTGCATTTGCAAATGGGGCAATGACCCTGATACCCAGCAAGGGTTCGAGAAAGAAATAACAGACTAAGATGTCGCAAAACCTGCAAACCCTCACGCTAGGACGAGGCTGTTAAACAAAAGAAGATGGACCGGAGAGCGTCAGTCCTGGGTTGGGACCGTTCGTTTTTGTCCAGGCTGTGCGACAGCCTGGATTAAAGAGGACTCTGCAGAGGGGACCATAGACCCGAGGGAGGAGCGCGCTGCGCGGACACCCCAGGACGGGCCTCACCGTGCCGCTGCTGAAACGCACAGACACCCGCACGGGAAGCGACCCGCCGAGAAGCTGCCGTGCCGCTAGCATCGCCGGACCCAGGCGGGTCACCTCCCGCTGTCACCTTCAGAACTCCGAGCCGCGGGACCGGCGCGACTGAAAGGCACGGGGACGCACAGGAAGCGCGTCACACGTCTCTCAACCGGCGGCGCGCCCATGCACCCGCGCGCCTTCGCGCTCCGCCCTCGGTCCCGCCTACCAAGGGGGCGTGGACACAGAGACCGGAACTTTACTTCAGGGCTAGGGCTTCTGGGAGGTGTAGTCCAGCTGGCCCAGCCTGTCCTTTCTTAGAGACTAGGTTCCTCTCCCAAGTAAACAAATGCTCTGGTGTCGCCCTCTGCTGGATCCCGAGTATTCCACTTCCTACAGGCTCTGCGTTTAGTGGGCACAAACGGTATGCACGAAAGGACGCTGGGGAGAGAATCAGTGGGACTAGAGCTGAATCGACCTGATCTAGTGTAATTACACTGACACAGCCGAGCCCTGCTGGATAAAGCGCTCCCCCTGGACATCGTGTACCCGGGAAAGTGCTCATTAACCACAGAACCGGGTGACACCTCTTCCCCCCACCCCCAAAGCTGACCGGGCATCTTTGCGTTGATCTTCTCTGGAGCAGTGTGTCTGCAGGCCTTTTGGAGTGATGCAGAGACCATGGTCAGTGGGTGTCACAAACCACTTTCGCTCCAGGCGGTGCTGCAAGGCTTGCCCTCCCCTTTCCAGGGAATCTAGCCCACACTGCAGCCTGATCCCTCCTGTCCTCAGAATCCAACCCCAGCTTGGCATTTGAGGATTCCACCGTCCCTTCAGCACGGTCCAAACCACTGTTGTCTCTTCCAAGACCCTTTTCTGGGCCTCAGTGGACATTAGAGCGTGACTGTTGCTATCTCCTTCTGAAAGGACCAAGCAGATGCCATAACAGGCTGCTCAGTCTTCTCTCAGAGATCGGGCCTCAATTTCAGTTTCCTGAGACTTGAGCAAGCAGTCTCTGGGAGGGCCCAGAACAAAAGACATAGTCCTTACAGTAGCTCCCTTTCTGCATGTACTCTGACTGTTCAAGGTTCAGTCAATTGTTTACAGCCTGGGACCCCTCACCAACTTAGAGCTACGTGCATGGGTCAGTGTGAACATTGACCAACCAGCCTCCATGGCAGTTCAGGGACAGAGCCTGGGCCACTGAGCCAGCCCCTACAGTCAGTATGTGCTAGGCCAGCCAGCCTCCATGGCAGCTCAAGGACAAAGCCTGGGACTTGTCCAGGCCTGCCCCAAAATGATAACTGTAACTTCCAACCAGTAAATTCAAAGGTTACACACCCTCACCCAATCATGTGATGCAAAGGTTTGTGCCACCCTGTTTGCAGTTTTTCCCTTTAAAAACCCCTCACCCTCAGGGGTCAGGGCCGTCCTCCTCCACCCGCTGCGGATGTTGGACGTGGACCAAGCCCGGGCTTGCTTGTTATCAATAAACCCCTGTGTGCTTTGCATCAGGAATTGGCTCTGTGGTGCTCTTGCTCGGGGGTCTCTCGACATGGCACAAAACTTCCTCTTATTTTCTCTGTCCTTTTCAGTTCCAGAAAGTATTGGGCACTTGATCGATCTGTAGAGGGGACCCAAAACAGCTTGACCACACAGCTGCCATGACAGGCTTTAGGGGCCTAGACACAGCTTCTGTGACAGGCTTACTGGCAGGCAACACCCAGATCCAGGAAAAGCCATAAGCTGACACCACCCAGGGATGGGGAAGTACCTGACATCCCAAACATTCCAACCATTAGAAAAGGGGGCCAGGTGTCCGAGTCTAGCACACACCTATTTTTGTTTTACAGATACCCCTAGACAATTGCCAGACAATCAGGGTCCTGGACCCTGGAAATCCCCTCACCCTAACCTCTGCTATGATAAAAACCCCACCCTGCCTGGCCTCAGGGCTCTCTGCTCTCACCGCTGCATCAGACAGACAGAGGGACCCAAGCTCAGAGCTTGAAGAGAATAAAGGCTCTTTGCTTTTACATATAGGATTCCTGGTGGTCTTTTGGGGGTCCCCGAGATCTGGGCATAACAGATCAATGCTTGTCTTGCTCAGTCTTCGTACCTTGCTCTGGTGTGACTTTTACAGAACAAAACCAAAAACATTTCATTTGTTTTTCTTTCAAGATAGGGTCTCATTTAGCCCTGGCAGGCCTGGGATTCACTATGTGGTGTAGGCTGGCTTTGAGCTTGCTGTGATCATCTAACCTCCTAATACTGGTATTACAAGATAGACCCAGATATAAGATAAGAGTTTTCCCTCCCTCCCTCCCTCCCTCCCTCCCTTCCTTCCTTCCTCCCTTCCTTCCGCTTTGCCAAACAGGGTCTCACTATACAGTCATAGCTGGGCTGGCACTCACTGAGTAGGGTCAAGACTAACCTTGCGCTCACAGAAATCCTCCCCCACGTGCAGTGATTACAGGTGTGTGCCACCAGACCTGGCTTTCTTTTGGGCCTTTCTCCCCATTTTAATCTTCCATTCTGGGTAGGAAGGAACTGCCCTATCCTATAGTTCTGAACTCATTCTTTCTTTTTAAAGATGTACTTGCAGCAGTGGTGGCGCAGGCCTTTAAAATCCCAGCACTTGGGAGGCAGAGGCAGGCAGACCTTGGCCAGCCCAGCCAAGGCTATACAGAGAAGGCCTGTCTCCAAAAAAAAAAAAAAAGAAAGAAAGAAAAGAAAAAAGAGATGTACTCGTAGGGAGTGGCCAGAGAGGTGGCTCAGCAGCTAAGAGGACTTGTTGCTTTTGCAGAGGATCCAGGTTTGGTTCCCAGTGCCCATGTGGTGGCTCACAACCATCTGTAACTCCAGCTCCAGAATATTTGACACTACAGTCTAACGTCTGAGAGTACTAGACACCAATGGGGTACACATATATACATGTGGGTAAAACATTCATACATGTAAAAAAAAAATCTAAAAAATTGTTTTTAAAAAACAGGATCTTCCTCATTCTCGCTAGGAAGATTCTGTTTTTAAAAACAATTTTTTAGGTTTTTTTTTTACATGTATGAATGTTTTACCCACATGTATATATATGAGGGAGAATTGTTGAGACTAAGGTTGGATAAAGCACAGGGACAAATAGCCAAATGAATGGAAACACATGAACTATGAACCAATGGCTGAGGGGTCCCCACTGGATCAGGCCCTCTGAATGGGTGAGATAGTTGATTGGCTTGATCTGTTTGGGAGGCATCCAGGCAGTGGGACCGGGTCCTGTGCTCATTGCATGAGTTGGCTGTTTGAAACCTGGGGCCTATGCAGGATTGCTTGGCTCGGCCTGGGAGGAGGGGACTGGACCTACCTGGACTGAGTCTACCAGGTTGATCTCAGTCTGTGGGGAAGGCTTTGCCCTGGAGGAGGTGGGAATGGGGGGGGCCTGGGGGGAAGGTGAGGGGGACGGGAGGGGGGAGAACAAGGGAATCCGTGGCTGATATGTAGAACTGAATTGTATTGCAAAATAAAATAATAATAATAATAATAATAATAATAATAATAATAATAATAATAATTAAATAAATAAAACAACAGAAAAAAAAAAACAGGATCTTGCTGGCTGATGGTAGCACACAATTTTAATCCCAGCACTTGGGAGGCAGAGGCAGATGGATCTCTGAGTTCAAGGTCAGCCTGGTCTACAGAGTGAGTTCCAGGACAGCCAGGGCTACACAGAGAAACCCTGTCTCAACCTCACCCCACTCCCCCAAAAAACCCCAAAAACCCAGGGTCTTGTTATGTAGCCCAGGCTGGCCTCTAACTCACAATTCTGCTTCAACTTTCTGAGTGCTGGGATTACAGTGTGTGTAGGAGACCAGTGTGGGCCTGTTCACTCACACACTCCCCAGAATGTGTGCTGGTTAGTTTTTTTTTGTCTGTTTGTTTTTGGTCAACTCGACACAAGCTAGAGTCATCTGGAAAGAAGAAACTTAACTGAGGGATTGCCTCCACCAAATTGCCTGTAAACAAGTCTGTGGGAGCATTTTCTTGATTAATGATTGACATGAGAAGGCCCAGCCCCTGTGGGTGGAGCCATCCCTGGGCAGGTGGTCCTGGGTTGTATTAAAAAGAAAGCTGAGCAAACAAGGACGTAGTGTTCCTCCGTGGCTTTTGCTTCCATCGTTTCTGCCTCCAGCATCCTACCTCTAGTTCTTGCCCTTACTTCCCTCAATGATGGACTGTGACGTGGAAGTGTATGTCAAGTAAACCCTTTCCTCCCCAAATGGTTTTTGGTCATGGTGTTTATCACTGAAATAGACAGGAAACTAGGAAGTGGCCCTAGATGGTGTTAACTCCATGGGCATAAAAATGAGGCTCTGAGGCTTTCCTCCCTGACTGGTAGAGCTTTCCTTCCCATAGCGCTCTGCATACAGCAGACCCACAGCTCTGCTGACATGCCTGTGACAGTCACTGCGTTCATCACGGCACCTGAAAGAGGCACCAGAGCATCCAGGTTCTGCCTGAAGTTTCATAGCCTGGCAGGACAGTCCCAGCCCCCCTCTCATGGGTAGAGAAGAAATGCCTGTGTAGAGCTAGGGATTACACAGTTAATCCAGGGCTCAGATTTAAGTCTCTGGATCCTTTGGGGACAGAAGAAGGGGGAGCAGGATGGAGCCAGGGGATTCCCCAACCCCCGTCTCTCATCAAGAGTACTCAAGTCATAAAGGGAAGGGGCAGGGGTGCCAGGGACAAGAGATGGTGGTCATGGAAGTGATGGAATGGAGCCTGAAGGACAAGTCCCACATTTGTCTAGTGTCAGGCTCAGTGCCAAGGCTTACCATGTGGTGTTCCCTTAATCCTTCCACGTACAGAGTGTAAGTGATGAACCTGATTACAGAAGCAGACAGTGTAGCTATGATGCCGAACGGTCACCCAGCATGTTACAGCTGCCAATGTACTTGCTTGCCAGGCTCCTCAAGTAAAGAAGGTCTGAGGCAGAGGCAGGAGGATTACTAGACATTCAAATCATCCTTGTGTATGTAGTGAATTCCAGGCCAACCAGGGATACATAGCAAGACCCTGTTTCAAATAGGGGAGGTTGCTTGTTTGTTTGTTTTTAAAGAGGCAGCTGGAGATGTCCCTTAGCTTGCCTAGCATGCTCAAGGCCCTGCCTTTGACCCCAGTAAAAAGAGGTGTGGGGGGGGGGCAGAGAGAGACACAGAGGTCTGTAAGCTGGCTGTGCAGGCTCACATCTGTACTTCCAACTCTCGGCAACTAAGGTAGGAGGATTTCCAAGAGTCTGAGGCCAAGTTAGGCTAGAAAAACCAATCTTTCTGAAGGTCCACTCTGGAGTCATCTCCTAAGCAGGCTCCTCTGGGGTGCTTCTCCTTTCTCAGCCTGTTCCTTCTGTGTCACGCTCTGTCTGTATACCAGGAGTCCCGAGGGATGCCTGCTCTCCCACATGCTCCATGGTCCTTTCCATACACTCCTGCTTCCGTGTCCACAGGCTCTTCCTCATAACTGACCCACCTTGACTTTGCAGTATGGGGCAATCGGTCCTCCATTGTTCCACTTATTCACAGTCTGGACAGGATCTCAGATTTTTGCTGTGTGGCCAGCCTTGCCATAAGCTTCCGGGTAGAAGTTCTTCTGTGGCCATCTGTCTTCTTGGAGGAGATACAGGATGCTGCCAGGAGCTGACATGGCTTTTATACTAAATGCCATATTCTCAGATCTCTACAGGTGTTTGAGGATGGGGGAACAAAAACTATTAGATGTATTTATAACTTTGAGATCGTATGTATGACTTAAACCTGAATATACAGGTTTTCTAGCTAGTTACAGCTTAATGAAGTTAGCAAGGACAAGGAGGTTCACATTCTTAAGCTGAATAGACCTTGAGTAAGGAGAGACATTCTTTAAGCTGTTGGCAGTGATATCTGATATCTGAATCTATTACCATTTTTAAGGCCCTGTAGCTGAAGTTCTGATCTTTGAGTACAGCCAGATTATAATCCTGAATGATTTATATAGAAATACTTATTTCTTTTTTTTTTCTTTTTTTTTTTTTTTTTTTGGTTTTTCGAGACAGGGTTTCTCTGTGTAGCTTTGCGCCTTTCCTGGGACTCACTTGGTAGCCCAGGCTGGCCTCGAACTCACAGCGATCCGCCTGCCTCTGCCTCCCGAGTGCTGGGATTAAAGGCGTGCGCCACCACCCGCCCGGCTTTTTTTTTTTTTTTTTTTTTTTGAAATACTTATTTCTTAAGCTGTCTCCTGAGAAGGCAAAGAAGAGTGATGGGGGAAAGATCCCAAGACTGAATGAGAACAGGAGAAAGGGGGCTTGTGAGTCAGGGTGCAGCCCAACTCTGAGAAAAGGGAAAGGATCCTCTTGGTGGACTCTATGCCAGGGTTTCCATCCCTAACCTAGCCCTTCAGCCTGTCCTGGGAACAGAGAGCACAGGACAATGTATTCTCCATAGCTGCTTCAAGATGAAACAGGGTGCAGGTGGTTAAGAGGACTCTGACTAGTTAAAGGTGAGGAGGGAACCCAGGCATGTGGTCATCTGACCTGGCTGTAGAGGCAGGGAACAATTGTGTTTGGCTGGGCTGGCCCACATCACGTAGACAAGAATCTCTGCTGACGTCCGTGGCAGGGAAAGGGCTGCAGGTTGTGGTCCACAACTGCTGCTTCGATGTTTCTGCCAGTCTGCTGAAATATAGACTAGAGATGGGAGATAAAATTTATGAATTTATTTGGAGCCTTTTGGCCTATGGTCTTAATAACTGGGAAGAGCAGGAGTCCCAGGACCAGGAGAGAGAAAAAAAATACCACAATTATGAATAGACAAGTGAGGAAAAAATAAAAAAATTTAGATAAATTAATATTATCAATCAGTACTGAAATTCAAATTGTGGAAAAGCAGGTAATGAGTAGCCAAAAAAAAATTAAAATCCTAAGCTTGTGGCCCAAAGTGTATCGGAATTGTATTAATATTAAAATCTGAAATTTAAAATCTTAATAGAATGATACCGCTTGCATGTGGTTTCGCTGATGCCCCAGAGGGGAGCCATACATCTCTGGGCCCACCCACATGAGCAACGAACACCAGGCCACGACTGGACCTCTCTCTGCCTCACACAGGCGGCTTGAGCCTGAGAGAGGCACGCCAAGACTGGAGGACTTTTCTTTGGCCCATAAAATGATAGTGAAACAATGCGTGGTAGGAGAGTCCATAACCTCCCTCTATACTGAGTGCCAGGTACCCCACCCATGCTGCCCTTAGTAAAGATGGCAGTGAGGCCATATGACATGTCTGTTTTGACCTTATTTAAGATGGCGCCTAACGTCATGTTCATGTGTTTGTTTGTGTTTTTTTTTAAGTAAACTGAGCAGATAAGGAACAGGTAAATTGAAGCATTTAAAGTCAGAAAGAAATATAGATGGCCATATCAGTCATACATTTCCATTCACACATTAAAAAAAAAAAAAGATGGAGAAGTAGCAGTGCAGCCGGGCAGGAGAGAGGGACGCCCCACCCCCACCCCCGATGCGGCATGGTGCTAGCAGCTGCAGGGGAACGAACCCAAGCCATGAGTCAGCAGCAGTAGTCAGGGCGGGGTGGGGGGGGGCATAGGTGTATTTTTCTACAATGAGGTATAAGGCCCAGCGAACTGACCTCAGGCGTCCCAGGGGATCAGCGAGGGCTCATGGTAGCAGTACAAGATAGCCAATGGACCGCTGTCACAAAGGCTATGGGCGTGGAATTGAGAGTTATTCACTAAGGGGCGCTGTTTATTGTGTGAGAAAAGCCACAGGTACAACAAAAACCACTGTAAGAGTTTATTAGGGGAAGGGAACAGAAGGGATGTGCTTAGGCCTATTGAAAGATCGTGCAGGAAGTGGGGGAGGGGTATGTGTGACCCACTTTTATAGATCCCCCCCTCTCCACACATGCGCATATGGGCTCATGCAGCTACGCCACACATGCACATAGATTACATGATCACGCTGTGCACAAATTACGTGACCATGCAGTGAGAGGATTACATAGGACACAAGGCCCTGGGATGACTAAGTGTCTTGCCGGTGCATGCATGGTCATGGAGGAGTGGCTAGGGATTTTATCAGAGAGGGCAGAGGCTTCTCCATATGTCATTGCATAGGGATGGGGGCCCGAAGGGCTGTGAGCCCAAAAGACATGTGATACCAGCAAGCAAAATCAGACGAATCTGACCCCCAGTGTCCCAGAGAGTCAGCGAGGACTAATGAACGGTGCAAGATAGCCAACAGACTGTCATAACAAAGGCTAAGGGCCGTGGGCACAAGCTGTCTCCATATGCCGTCACAAGAACAGAGGCCGAGGACTAACAGCCCGAGAGAGACACAGTCGCCTGGTACCAGGACTTCGAGAAAAGCCAGAAGGCGAGGAGAGGACTGTGCTCAAGAAATGAAGCCTCACATCTAGGGAAATAGTCAGAGGTGGGTGGGCCCACCACAGACCCAACTGTTGGTATTGAATGGAAGGCAAAGCTGTTGGTGAGTGAGAAAGCAGATTTGTTGCAGGTGGAAGAGAGTGGATCAGGAAACAGATTTGTTGCAGGTGTGAGGGAGGGGGAATGCAAAAGAGTGAAAGAGTGAAAGACTGTTTTGGAGTAGGGACTGAATAAGAGAAAGCTTGAAAGCAGGGTACCCCTTCCATCTATCGGATCGCTGGCAGACGTTGCAAAGGTCCTGTAAATACCAGGATATGAAGCGCTGGTAAGCGGCCATTTTGATTGGTGTATGGGACCAAGTCTAGGCCCTTACGGAGGTAGGCACATTTTCCATGAGTGAGGTAGAAAAAGTCCAAGGGCTGGAATCTCTAGCGTCTCAGAAATTCAGCGAGGACCGACAAGGAGGCACAAGCTGCTCAGTGGACCGTCGTCCAAAAACGCAGGGGCCGATGGGCTAGGAGCCCGAGTGAGACACAGTCACCTGGTTACCAGGACTTCAAGAAAAGCCAGAAGGCGCGGACTGCACTTGAGAAACAAAGCCTCATTCATGGGAAATGGGGGAGGGGGGGTGCGGGGGAGCCTACCAATCGTTGGTGTTGAATGGAAAGTCCCAGCGATCTGTTAGGTGGGAAAGCAGGGCTGTTGCGGGCAGACCAGGTTCCAGGGTCCTAGCACATTTCAGACTGCTGGGAGAGCCTTCCCGGTCAGGGAACCAATGCTGTATTTTAAAAATAATGAGACAGGAGTCACACCATACAACGGGGCCCACGGAGGAGCTTTATTGAGGGGAGGGAGAGAAGGAGGCAGAGAAGGAAGCAGGGACTGGTCCCTGGGAACAAGGAAGGGAAAGAGAAAGGAGAGAGAGAGGGATGGGAGGTGTACAAGGCCTGCCTATTATACTGGAACATGGCGAATGCGCACAGGGGGTGCTCTTAGTGGCTGCAGCTGAGGTATAGCCTGTCACGACCCTAAGGGCGGCCAGTACAGATGCCTGAATGCTAACACAGATAGTTTTCCCATTGTACTTTGAAGCCTGTGTTTAAACTCTAAAGTCTCTTCACTACTTTTTTGTTTATATTACATCTATGTATGTATCTATGTGTCTTTCTATGTATCTGTCTGTCATCTATCTCTCTATGTGTGTGTACATACATGTACATGCTATGGCATAAGTGTGGAGGCCAGAGGACAACTTACAGGAGTCAGTTCTTTCCTTCTACCACATGAGTCCTAAGGGTTGAACTCAGGTCTGTCAGCAAGCACCTTTACCAGACCCGCCCTGGCCCTGCTTGTTCTCATTTGCTTGAGAGTGGGCCATTCTATGTAGCCCAGGCTGGCCTCCAGCTCACCTTCGTCCACAGTCAGCCTGGTGAGTGTTTAGAGCCACAGGAGTGTCCCATAACACCCGACTTCCCTTTGTGAATTCCAGCCATGTAGTTCCGTGCTAGAAGCTCTCCTCGGCATGGCTTCACATTTTACTTTCGTGAGAAGCTAAAGACAGGCTTTTGTTCTTGTGGTCTTTGTGGTCAGTGGGAGGTCAGCCTCTTGTGTGGGAGACTGCAGGCATTTCCTCTGAGCTAATCATCTCTGGTAATCGGATACCCACAATGAGCCTTGTGCAGAGGAAATCCTCAACTGTTTTTTGGGGGGCCTTGTTTAAGAAACACACCCCAGGCCTAAGGTCACAAGGGCATTGTCTTTCACTGTTACTGTTTCTTTATTCATTTTGAGACAGGGTCTCACTATGTAGCTCATGCTGGCCTTGATCTTGGAATGCTCCTGCTTCTACCTCCGTGTGCTGGGATTGCAAGTGACTGCAGATACAGTCTGACCACCTGCCTCTTGCCTCTGCTGCCTGACTTCCCCATCATGATGGACTGTGTGCCCTTGAACTGTGAGTCAAAATGAGCCCTTTCTTAAGTTGCTTTTGTCAAGGCATTTTGTCAGAGAAAAATGAACTAACACAAGGGATGTGATGTCTTCTAACTGGCCCTTGGAAGCCCCTCAGGGTCACTCCCTCTGCACTGCTCCCCCCCCCCCCCCCCCCCCCCCCCCCCCCCCCCGCGCCGCCCCATGCAGTACAACAGCTCACCCCCTTCCACAGAGAAGCTGGAAGACAAAAAAAATATTTTTGAACTTGTTTGAAAAATCACCCACCCCCAAAATCTAACGCAATTCCCTGTCGTCTCGTGCTTTGTTTTTCCGTGTCTTAAAGGTCATCGTGTGGGACGGTTAGTGTTAATGCTAACTTCACAGAATCTGGAGTCGCCCAGGAGATGTCCAGGCATGCCTGTGGTGACCTACCTTATTAGGTTAATAGAGGTGGAAAGACCCATCCTAACTGTGGACACGCCCATACCCTGACAAGAGATTCTGGACTATGTAAGCAGGGAGGGAGCTGAGCTAGCAGGCTCACATGCATCCCCCCCTTCCTGACTGTGACTGAGATGTGACCAACTGCTTCGTGTTCCTGCTGCCTTGACTTCCTGGCCATGATGAATGGTGATCTTGACCTGTGACAGAAAACCAACCCTTTTCCGTTAAGTCACTTTTGTCATAATGACAGGAAAAAAAAAAAAAAAAACTAAGACACCGGGTCTTCACTCCTCAGAGTTCTGGACTCCACAAGATGGTTGTTGTCAGGCTTGGTTGCTTCTCAGCACTTGATTGCTCTGGGTGCTGAGTGTCCTTTGTTCTTCAGCCCTGGGAACCCAACTGTGTGTTCAGTGAACACTTGAGACATGCAGAGTCCTGCCTGTGCCTCTCTCCCTCTCTCTGGACTTCATCAAACAACACTCCCCTTTTCTTGTATTATCATAGCTTTATCTGCTCCATTTTACACATATTCTCAACTTTTCCTCCCAATATTTCTCATGTGGGCTACCCTATAATAGACCCCCAAACTCTTTCTCTTCTCATATTTATATCCTGGATATAGTAGTATCTTTTAAAGTTACCCCCCCCCCCCGTAAGAAAATTATTAATGTTGACTTGGAGGTGTGTCTCCATTGTCTCTTTTTCTTCTGGCTTCATTTTCCTCCTTCTGTATTACAGATTGCTCTTGTGCCAGTTGTTGATTGTCAGCTTGAGAGCACTTAGGAAAGCCAAGTTCTTCTGCTGCAGAACAACCCTTTTCTACACCATGAATATGTATTACTCTCATTGGTTAATAAAGAGCTGACAGGCTGTTATCTGGGCAGGAGGTTAGGTGGGAAAGTCAAACTGAGAATGATGGAAAGAAGGGAGGAGTTGGGGAGACACCAGCCAGCCACCCAGGAAGTAAGACATGCCAGAGGACAGGTAAAGCCTTGAGCCATGTGACAATACATAGATTAATAGAAATGGGTTAATTTAAGTTCTAAGAACTAGTTAGTAATAAGCCTGAGCTACGACCAAGCATTTATAATTAATATAAGCCTCTGTGTGGTAATTTGGGAAGTGACTGCCAGATATTTGGGAACAGGCAGTCAGGACAAGAAAACATCTGTTTAAACTTTCTTTTTTAATTTTGATTTTATTTGTATAGGTATGGTGATATTTTATTTGTGCTGAATTGTGATTTTATTTGTATGTTAATAAATAAAGTTGCCTGGGGAGTCAGAGCTAATAGCAAGCCATAGCAGAAGCCGGACAGTGGTGGCATACACCTTTAATCCCAATCACATGACAGGCAGATCTCTGTGTGTTCAAGGATACAGCCAGCATGGAGACACACACCTTTAATCTCAATACCAACCATAGAGACCTAGAGGTCTGTATAGATAGGCAGTGACGAGGAGGTCATGTAGTTGGGTTTACAACCAATAAGAAGGCAGAACAGAAAGTCAATAAAAAGACAGACACACAGAAAGTAGGCCTCTTTCTGAGGGGAAGGACGGCAGCGGTAGGAAGGGAAGAAGGTGGTTTTTTTTTTTTTTTGGTTTTTTGAGACAGGGTTTCTCTGTGTAGCTTTGCGCCTTTCCTGGAACTCACTTGGTAGCCCAGGCTGGCCTCGAACTCACAGAGATCCGCCTGGCTCTGCCTCCCGAGTGCTGGGATTAAAGGCGTGCGCCACCACCGCCCGGCCCAAGAAGGTGGTTTTAAGTCTCAGCTCTCAGCTACTTCTCTGACCTCTTGGGCTTTTAACTCTGCATTTGGCTCTGTGTTTCCTTTTTAATAAGACTGTTACATCTACAGTATGGGTGTTTTGCCTGAATGTATGTCTGTGCACCACTTGTGTGTCCGGTGCCTGTGGAGGCCAGAAGAGGGCTTCAGATCCCCTGGAACTAGAGTTGCAAATTGTGATCTCCTACATGGGTGCTGGGAATTAAACCCAGGTCCTCTGGAAGAACAGCCAGTGCTCGTAACTGCTCAGCCACCTCCCCGTCCTGATATTATTTCAATTTTAGTTCACCTTACCTGAATCCAAAAGCCTATGGTAATATGGGCTGAAGCCACTGGCCTATTTCCTTGCTCTCCTGGGTGATGTTTGGTGTTATCTCCAACTATTCTGTGTACTTGAGAGTTGCCAGGTTGTTCAGGCACCCTACCTTGATGCATCATCCAAGATGGTTCTGGTTTTTATTTTTTGTTTGGTTTTTTTTTTTTTGTTTTTTCGAGACAGGGTTTCTCTGTGTAGCTTTGGAGCCTGTCCTGGAACTCACTCTGTAGCCCAGGCTGGCCTTGAACTCACAGATCCACCTGCCTCTGCCTCCCGAGTGCTGGGATTAAAGGCGTGTGCCACCACCACCCGGCCCAAGATTGTTCTGATATTATAAACAAACAGCTTCTATACATGTACACAGTCATGGCCATTCCACGACCAACCCCACGGCCCCTGGGCAGACCTTCTCAGTCAGGACATTAATGCTTCTTTCTTGGCTCTCTAGTGACAGTTCCATAAGGTTTCATTTTATTGCAATGAGGTTTTCGTTTTGTTTTGCTTTTAAGAGACAGAGGGAGGGAATTTGGTGTCTAGATGGGCTCCAGTATGTGGGGTCTGCCTTTGGGCCAACAGTGGCTTCTGGTCCTAGGTAAGGCTCCTCAGAGATATACTTTCTTCCCTTTAGGCTTCTTGAAGGAGGCCTCAGTGGCTTTTTCTTCTCTCTAATTACCACTGGGAGCACTGAAGGACACACCCTGCTGGTCCTTGCAGCCCTGACCTGCTCACACCCAGTGCCTCTGTTTTGACCTGGCCTCCCTCTGTGCTGACTACCCCTCCTCCAGTCACCACTTTATCCCTTTCCCTCCTCTATCCTCCAACAAAAAGGGTGATAAGAGGGGGTGGTGGAGAGCTGGGATTGCCCAGTTAAGATGTTCAATCTACCTGTCAGTTTCACTGAGCCATGGGATGCTTAGATAGACATATGAACATTATTCCTGGATGCTCTATAAGGGTGGTTTTGTAAGACACTAGCGTTTGAGTCTGAAAAGGAGACAGATGTTGTGTTGGGTTTTGTTCACACAGGTCTATGGAAGAAACAGGGTCACTCTGTAGAATGCTTACGTCAGTCTGTAACAAACTTCTATAGAAGTTTGAATCTCTTTATGAAGTGCCAGTCCAGCTGTTGTAGCAGTAGCAGTCAATGCAATAATTCCCATAACCAGAGTGAGAACCTGTCCAAACATTTTTGTGTTCTTAAAATTCTTTCAGTGAGCTTCTATACCAGGATCATCACGGGTGAGTCTTGCCATGGCCTTGGCAACTTCACCAGTATCCAGACTGCTGTTCTTGCTCGAAGAATGTATAAACTTTCAGAGGTTACATTTAAAGACATACTAGAATTAACACAGGTATGAAGGGTACAGTATTCACAAGTAATGCTATAATTATTAATGTACCATTGTACAGGCCCCTTCAGTAGCAAATAATGGTACACATGCTATAAAAGGATGGCTTTGAGCCGGGCAGTGGTAGAGCATGTCTTTAATCCCAGCACTCAGGAGGCAGAGCCAGGTGGATCTCTGTGAGTTTGAGGCCAGAATGGTCTACATAGTGAGATCCAGGACAGGCAACTACACAGAGAAACTGTGTCTTGAAAAACCAAAAAAAAAAAAAAAAAAAAGGATGGCTTTGATTTAGTCTAAAAGACAAAGTATGCTTATGCTTATCATCTTTTAATGTTTAACTCTCCATCCCATGCTTTAAGAGAATGGAAGGCACTTGTTAATTTTCACAAGTTAGTCTGAACTGAATTGTCAAATTGTAGGAGAGGACTTGACATCCAATTCCATGCCATTGAATAGGTTCATTAACAGTAGAACTAATTTCTACAGTTCCATTTGAACTATACCTGTGCCATCTTAATTCTGAGTGAGAATATTTTCCTTGAGGGAAGCCATAAGGGCCCCAATCCATGGCATTTCCATAGGAGACATTAATTAGCACTCAAGGTTTTTCACTCTTACACTGTCACCAATGTACCCAGTCAGATTCCTTGTTGGTAACCCACGTCTCACAAAATGGTAGATTTATGGAACTGATAGCATTACTCTCCTGTCCTTTAAAACCAGGTGCATGAAGCATATAAAACTTACTATGATAATCTTGGTAATTAACTATAGATAGCCACATTTGAAATGCTATATTTAGACATCGAATTTCATTTCCTATGCAAATAGCAATTCCTTATACTCCCTAATTTCCTTACCCTCCTCCATAGGCTTATCAGGTCCTCAGTTGTCATAAGGACCAGGTAGCCAAGAAGATTTACTAACCATCACAGAGATATCCATATCTCCCCAACTTACTCCTGTGTTAATTGGAGGATCAGGAACATAGGCCCAATATGTATAGTTGGCCCTGGTTACCTGTACAGTTACCACCAATAGCAGAGCAAGGGACAGGTTTGTGGTGTTCAAAGGCTTCTGAGCTGGTCAAAGCACCATCTCCCCTTTCTCACACAGTTTTTAATGTGTCCCCAGGTGGGAGGATTATATTATCTGTCAGCATTTCTTTTTTCCCAGAGTCATGTCACTCATTCCAGCAGCCAAAGCTTCCTAGAGACTCCTCTTGCTAATGCTGGACCTTTATCAGTTTTGATGGAATCCATAACTTCTGTAGAAATACAAGCATACCCTCGGCCCCATCTTAATAATTTCCCTGGTTCCCATTTTGATGTTAAAACATCTTTATAATACACAGGCTGACTCAATCCAGCAATTTTTTTCTGCAATCCAATGCCTTTCAGCAGTGGGTGTCCCTGTTTCATTAGCGTTTAAAAAATTTTAAAGTTAGTAAAGCATTATGGGATCTATCCCTGGGGGTCCTCATATCCCCTTCTGTTTAAAAGGCATCTCTTTTAAGGTGTGATTAGATCTTTCAATAATTGCTTGTCCTGTAGAATTATATAGTATCCCTGTAATGTGTTTTGTGTTGTAATGTGTAAAAAATTGTTTCATTTTACTGGAAACATAAGCTGGGGCATTATCAATTTTAATTTGTATCACTATGCCCATTATGGCCATTGTCTCTAATAAATGTATAATTATAGAATCATCCTTTTCAGAACTTAAGGCAGATGTCCATTGAAATCTAGAGTATGTGTCAATGGTATGATGAATAAGTTTAATTTTCCAAATTCTGTTAAGTAAAATACATCCATTTGCCAAATTTTAGTGTGTGTGTGTGTGTGTGTGTGTGTGTGTGTGTGTATTTGTAGGATTATTTCCTGCATGTAAAGGAACTTGATAATGCAAAGAACAAGCAAGACAGTTTTTTTTTTTATAATTTCCTTAGCTTGTTGCCAGGTAATGGAAAAATTTTTTAAGCCTTTGCTGTTATGAAATTCTGAAACTTCCAACACATTTCCTATCATAATTGATCAATTTCTTCATTCCCTTTTGTTAATGGCCCAGGCAATCTAGTATGAAATCAAATATGAGTGATATATAGTGGATAATTTTTGTCCCGATTGTTGGTTGTAGTTGCATGAATAGCAAAATTAATTCTGAATTATCAGGAAAAAGTTCAGTTTCTACATGCAATACAATCCTGTGAGACTGGCGGGTGTCAGAGATTTGTCCTGACTGTGGGCCAGGCAGGAAAACTCTAGCTACAAAATGGCGCCCAACGTGGGGCAAGAGTTTCCACCTAAAAACTAACAAAAAAGATTCTAAAACGAAACTAAAAACAGTTCCTATTTGTCTCTTTCAAGTTAGCGGCAGCCTGCCAGTTTGAGCTACTGGCAGGTTCCTAGCATGCGTGCATGCTCGACCTGCAGTATGGCGGGAATGAGGCCTCTACAAATGGCACATTAAGCTGTGTGGTAGATTTAGCCTTTGCTAGTACAAAAAAAAAAAAAAGAGGTTTCTGGGCTACACGCTTCTTTGATAGAAGCATAGACCCACTATTTCTGAGAGTTGATGGCTCCCAGAGCTGGCGAAAAATGTATCACCGCCATGTTGGGAAGCTAAAGTGGGCGGAGCCAGCAGCGCCAGTGCCGTTTCAGGCTTAAAAGGCTACAGTTCAAAACAATATAATATATATATTATAATATATATAAATATAATTAGCTCAAGCTAATATAAAAAAATAAGCCACGTAAAGATGGCTACCACACAGAAAATCTGGATTATGTTCTCTTCGATATTCGTAACTAAAAAAAAACATTTGATTACAAAAGCTGTTGAGTTATGCCAAAATGTATATTTTAAAGGTACCTTGACTTCAAAATTTAGATGTAAGGATATGTTGCTTTGGAAAGGAGGCTCTGCTTTTGTTTCCACAGAAAGCCAGAGGCTATGGATTTGTTCCAGATTAAGATGCATCAGGTTTGACCAGCCAAGACCACCTAAAAGGTCTCCGATGACACCATGGCCCAGATGATCCAACATCCAGAACCGTTTCAAGGCAACTGGCTCAGACGATACACCCTCATGGACTACTCCATAATCCTAAAGTATTCTTTGTGTCCCCATAAGATACAGCGCCCCCCTCCAGCAAAAAGTAGTAAGAGAAGCTACGCCCAAATTCCCAAATATACCAAGCTGACTTTGGAGATATGTAAAGGTTAAAACCTTCCTTTTTAAGAAAAGAAAAGGGGAAGTGCTGTGGGATGGTCTGTATGTCAAATGTGTGGCTGATTGGTCAATGAATAAATCACTGATTGGTCAGTGGCCAGGCAGGAAGTATAGACGGGACTAACAGAGAGGAGAATTGAGAGAACAGGAAGCTGGGTGAGGGAGACACTGCCAGCCGCCATCAGGACAAGGAAGATGTAAAGTACCGGTAAGCCACAAGCCACGTGGCAAGGTATAGATTAATAAAAATGGATTAATTTAAGCTGTAAGAACAGTTAACAAGAAGTCTGCCATGGCCATACAGTTTGTAACCAATATAAGTCTCTGTGTTTATTTGGTTGGGTCTGAATGGCTGTGAGACTGGTGGGTGTCAGAGATTTGTCCTGACTGTGGGCCAGGCAGGAAAACTCTAGCTACACAATCCTTTCTGCATCTTGAGAATCAGTAATTATATTAAGAGATTCATTGAAGTCTAATAAATGTAAGCATTGCAGCTTGGATGGAAAGGGATCCTGGCACTTGGGAGTCAAGGAATACCACAAAGTCACTAAGCCTGGCAGCTTACAGCCCTGCTCCAGGGAAAGGTTCCCAATGCAAGTGTAACAACTCCGCTCCAGTAGAGGAGGGTTTCCCCAGTGAAATTGTTACAGTTCCAGAGAAGGGTTACAGCTCTGCTTGGGTTCCCTGGAGTGTAACAACTCTGCTCCTCTATGCAAAAGCTTCCCCTGTGAAAGCATTACAATTCTATTCTTCTCTGCTCTGCTTCAACTCTTGCAAAAGTTGTTACAGCTGGGCTCTGCTCTGGCGAAAGTGTCACACCCGGCAACAAACCTCACTCAAGAAATTTATTGGGAAGGAAGAATCCAGGAGTGTGACTGCCTAGGGTGAGAAACAGCAGCAAACTGAACAGGTTACAGACCTTATATAGGATTGCCTGGGGGAGGGGGGGCAGAGCTTTCCAAGATGGCTTGGGATTGGTGAATTTTTATAGCCTGATTCTGGGGCAAACTCAGGGATTAGTAGGATTTCATGCTCAGGGGTTGGTGGAATTCTGTGCTCAGGGATTGGTGAAATTCTGCAGTCTGGCTCTGGGGCGAGCTCATTCATGGGTTGGTGGGATTTCAAGCCCTGGTTCTGGGGTCAAGTCAGAGTCAGGGTGTTTTTCCTTGGTCCAGGTCTTGGTTCTAGTCAGGGGCAGGGTGTTCTTTCCTTGGCCTTTTTTTACCCTACAATAAAACCATTAGAATGGCATATAATTCTGATTTTTAAAAGCGTATGGACTTTTTTGTTTGTTTGTTTGTTTTTTGAGATAGGGTTTCTCTCTGTAGCTTTGGAGCCTGTCCTGGACTAACTCTGTAGATCAGGCTGGCCTCAAACTCACAGAGATCCACCTGCCTCTGCCTCCCGAGTGCTGGGATTACAGGCGTGTGCCACCACCGCCCAGCGTGTATGGACTTTGAATTACTTCATTGATGTTTCCTGCTTTATAACCAGCTATTCCTAATTTATTTGCATCAGTATAAAATATGAGAGCCCCAGAAATGGGTGCTTTTTTTTTTTCACTATGCAGGGAAGAATCCATTCAGTTCTTTTTATAAATTGAAGTCACTTACTTTTCAAATATTTGTTGTTAATTTCTCCTAAGAAATTACTACAAGCTCTTTGCCAATCATCATTTATCTACCACAATTGCATGATTTCAGCATTACTGTAGGGTGCTACAATCTCAGCTGGATCCATTCCTATAATAAGAATTGACAAAGTCTTATTCTCCCCTATGTAATTAATTCAGAAACCTTTTCTATATAGGTTTTTAACTTTTTACTCTGTGAGCTAGGAAAATCCATTATAAAATATTATCCTCCCTCTGAATAATGAGTATAGTAGGAGAATGGGTAGAAGGCAAAATTACTAAAATACATTCAGTTGTGAGATCTAACTGATCCACATAGGCATTTTGTAATTTTTATTCTACTTGGGCCAATTCCTTTTCAGCCTTAGCTGTTAATTGTCTTGGACTGTTTAAATTTGAGTCACTTTGCAAAATTTCAAACAAATCACTTAATTCTTGAGTAGATAATCCAATGGTAGGCCATAACCAGTTAATATCACCCAAAATTTTTTTGAAAATCATTAAGAGTGTGTACCTGATCTCTTCTACTCTATACCTTTTGTGACTGGATTCTCTGTTTACTTAATATAAATCCTAAATTATTAAGAGACTCTCCTCTTTGTATTTTTTCAGGAGAAATTTGTAATCCCCAACAGTGTAAAAAATTTTGCACTACATTAAACATTCTTTCTAAGGTATTTGCATCAGAAGCTGTCAACAAAATATCATCCATATAATGGTAAATAATAGATTGAAAAAATTATTTACGAACCATTTCCAGTGATGCACAAAATGTTGACATAAAGTTGGACTGTTTAACATTTCTTGAGGAAGTATTTTCATTGATAACTCTTTACAGGCTGGGATTATTATAAGTAGACATGGTAAAAGAAAAAAATTTCTCTATCTCGTTCTTGTAAAGAGATAGTGAAGAAACAATTCTGCAAATCCATAACTACACTAGGCCAATCTTTAGATAATAAAGAAAGTAAAGGACTTCCAGGCTGTACAGGTCTCATAGGTTGAATTACCTTATTTATAGCTCTCAAATAAGTTAACATTCTCCATTTTCCAGATTTCTTTTTTATTACAAATACAGGAGAATTCCAAGGACAAGTAGTTTCCCCAATGTGCTTAGCATCTAACTGTTCTTTTATTAGTTGTTCAAGTGCCTATAATTTTTCTTTAGTCAAGGGCCACTGCTCCACCCGTACAGGCCTATTAGTTAGCCATTTTAAAGGCAGAGCAGTTGGGTTACTGGCAGTGGCCCTTATTCCAAATGTGGATAGCCAATTCCTATTTTGTCTTGCTGTTGAACAACCTGTATGGCCTGTGAGTTTCCTTGATAATTTTTTTCTAATACCTTTTTCAGGAACAATATCGCATTTTAGCATCATTTTATGAGCTGTTTCTGAAATTATAGGAATATTAATTTCAGTTCCCCATTGTTGTAATAAATCTCTCCCCCCACCCATAAATTCATGACTATATCAGCCACATAAGGCTTTAATATCCCTACTTGTCCTTTAGGCCCTATACATTTAATCCATTCTACACTTGGTTTCACCTGAGATAATATTCCAGTGCCTAAAAACTGAGTGGAGACTTCTTGTAAAGGCCAGTGGGATTTCAAGACTCCTGTGAAATTACAGACCCACTTTAGCGTCCACTAGGCCTGCAATCTCAATGCCGTTCACTTGTAATTTTAGCTTTGGCCTCTCATCACTAATAACAGTTTGCCAAAATGCCTTTTTTTCTAGTATTTTCAAAGCCTCCTGTTCTACATATTGGAGTTGTTTTACCTTTAAAACATTGGAGTAATAACAAGTGAGCAAATTTATCACCAACTCTCGTCTGTGCAGTTCTTTTTACACAAGCCATCTATAAAAGCATTAAAAACAATCTCTACAGGATTTTAAGAGGTAACTTTAGGCAATACCTATGGAGTATTTTTTTTTTTTTTTTTTTTTTTTTGGTTTTTCGAGACAGGGTTTCTCTGTGTAGCTTTGCGCCTTTCCTGGAACTCACTTGGTAGCCCAGACTGGCCTCGAACTCACAGAGATCCGCCTGGCTCTGCCTCCCGAGTGCTGGGATTAAAGGCGTGCGCCACCACCGCCCGGCTTTTTAAAGTTTTTTTTTTTTTTTTTCCTATGGAGTATTTTTATAAAATCTTAAAAAGAGGATCCTTTTCTACAGATCCCAAGTAACATGTTAATGTAATTTGCCAATTATTAACAATGTGGAACAATTTACCTGTATTCTATTTAGTTAAAAAATAATTTTTGGCCGGGCGGTGGTGGCGCACGCCTTTAATCCCAGCACTCGGGAGGCAGAGCCAGGCGGATCTCTGTGAGTTCGAGGCCAGCCTGGGCTACCAAGTGAGTTCCAGGAAAAGGCGCAAAGCTACACAGAGAAACCCTGTCTCGAAAAAACAAAAACAAAAACAAAAATAATAATAATTTTTGTAGGCTCTGTATCAGTAAGAGATTATTTTTTATGAGCTTTGCCTTAGTAGCCACATTATTTAATAAGCTAACAACCCAATCTGTTTCGGGTATTACATTTTTATAAATTTTACCCAAGAATTTCCAGAAAGTAACTTGAAGAGCAGAGCCAAATTTTGAGTAATGTTCAACAGACGAGAGCATATCAATAATATAGTTTAAAATCATGAATTTTGTTCCTTTAGTTCATTTACTATGAAAATTAAGCATTCATTTAAAATTAATTAGACAATCAAGAGGAGAGAACATCCTCCATATAATGAATGACTAATACCTCTGGAAATTCAAACAGCATTGGCTTAGCACTTTATGCCCTCATCACAATTGCATTTTACCTTTTCCAATCTGAGGGAAAAAACAAAAAACACTTAAACCAAAGTTAAGCAAATAAACAACAGGGAAATTCTAAGCTCTGAGGCGGCAGGACCAGCTCAGGCTGTAGCACTGAAGCCCCACTCATCACGAAATCGTAATCGTAATTCGCGGGCCACAGCTCTCTGCTGTAAGGCTGCTCCCTGCAAGAGCTCACAGGCAGAGTGCAGCCAGAGAGCCCTGAGCTCCAGCTAGCCTTAATTTCTTTCCTTTAGTGGAAAGAGTCTTTTGTTCTCCCTCTATTTCTACTGGGAAGAGGCTTTTTCCTTTCCTTTATTTTTTGTTTATGGGGCCTTTTAACTTTTAGACCTTAATTTAACATTTTCCTTTCTTTTTAACCAAGAAAACCTTTTTTTTCTTGATTAAACATTTCTCCCTTTTCCATAGAGAAATGCCCCCTTTTAATTCCTTCCCTCCCTTTTCTCTGCTGAGAAGGGCCTTTTTTCCTTGATTTTTTCTTTGTCTCAGAGCCATTCTATTCTTACCTTTGATATTCACAATGACTGTGCAGTTACTACCTTTTACTTTTGACAAGCATTTTAGCAGCTGCACACTTTATTGCTCCTGAGATAGGAATTTAAATTCCCCATGACCGTGCCAAAATCTGGAGTCCTCTTATCCTGCACATCGTTTACTTCCTGTCCTTAAGAGTGTCCAGATCCCTTTCTTTTCAAGCCCCATGTTGGACGCCAAATGTTGTGGCAGGCGGATCTCTGTGAATTAGAGGCCAACCTGGTGTACAGAGCAAGTTCCAAGACAGCCAGGGCTACAGAAAGACCTTGTCTTGAAAAACTTTTTAAAAATTGCTTATTTGTTGATTTTTTAATGTGTATGTAAATGTGTCTGAGTGTATGTATGTGTACCATTCATGGGCAGGAGGCAACAGATATCAGAAGAGGGAGCTGAATCTCCTAGAAAGGGAGTTACAGGCAGTTGTGAACCACTATGTGGGTGCTTGGAATTGAACTGGGGTCTCCAGAAGAGCAGAACATTCCCTTAATCTTTGAGACATCTGTAATTTTTTTTAAACCAGGAATTGAAATTTTAAAAATATTTTTAACTTTATTTTTATGGTAATAGAGGTTTAACTCAAGGCTTCAGACACATGCTAGACAAGTGCTCTACCACTGAGCTACATTCTCACCCCCCTTTTAAAACACTTTAACTATTTTGTATGTCAGCATGTCATGTCCAGAGCCAGCTCTACCCAGAAGATAGCTCTGGGATTCAGCGGAAGAACGGTAAGAACCTGTCTTTGGGGCTGGGGTGACAGTCTGAAAAGTGCCTGCTCCATAAGCACGAGGACCTGAGTTCAATCCCCAGTGTCCTGGAAAAGCCAGGTGTGGCCAAACACGCCTCTAATCCCAGCACAGCGCACAGCAGGCCGGGGGCGGCCTGGGGCTCGCTGGCCAGCCAGGCTAGCTGACTCAGAGAGACTGGTCACTATAAGTTGACAGCAGGGAATGGTGGCACACACTTTAATCCCAGTACTTGGGGAGTAGATGCAGGCGGATCTCTGAGTTCCAGGCTAGCTAGGCTAGATGATGAGACCCTGTCTCAAACAAACAAACAAACAACAGCAACAACACCAACACCCCAGACAGGGGAAAGTGAGGAAGATACCAGCTGCCAATCTCGAGTCTACACACACTCATTTGGACGGACACACACACACACATACACACACACTCACACACTCACACACACACACACTCATTTGGACACACACACTCACACACACTCATTTGGACACACATACACACACTCATTTGGACACACATACACACACACTCATTTGCACACACACACTCATTTGGACACACACTCATTTGGACACACATACACACTCACACACTCATTTGCACACACACACTCATTTGGACACACATACACACTCACACACACACTCATTTAGACACACACACTCATTTGGACACACACACTCATTTGGACACACATACACACACACACTCACACACACACTCATTTGGACACACACACTCATTTGGACACACACACACTCATTTGGACACACACACTCATTTGGACACACACACTCATTTGGAGACACATACACACACACACTCATTTGGACACACACACTCATTTGGACACACACACTCATTTGGACACACACACATACACACTCATTTGGACACACACACATACACACTCATTTGGACACACACACATACACACTCATTTGGACACACACTCATTTGGACACACACACTCATTTGGACACACACACTCATTTGGACACACACACATACACACTCATTTGGACACACACTCATTTGGACACACACACTCATTTGGACACACATACACACACACACACACTCACACACACACTCATTTGGACACACACGCCCACTACAAACCTCCCTTTGTCTCCCTCTCTGTCTAAATTTAGATTGGTGGGAGAATCTGGGTGAGTCCATCGTGAGGACTCTTGCTTCTATTGGTCCTTTCCATACAGTTATGGTCATTGTTCTTTGTCTTTTGTGTCACTGGTCATGTGGCGGGGAATCACAGGGTAGAACCAGCAGTGACCCGTGAGCTTGTGACTGCAGCCCACTTGTGGACTGTCGTGGGATATCTGTACACTGTGTGAAGATACAGTGCTGTGATTGATTTAATAAAGAGCTGAACAGCCAATAGCTAGGCAGGAGGTGTAGGCGGGACTTAGGGCAGAGAGGGAAGAAGTAGAAGATGAATCTACATGCATGGGCGATGCCAGAGAGAGGGGAGATGGGAGGTGCAAGATGGAAGAGAGGTAACACCACGTGACAAAACACACACTAATATAAATGGGTTGATTGAAGTTATAAGAGCTAGTTGAGACAAGCCTAAGCTAAAGGCCAAGCTTTCATAATTAATAAGAAGTCTCCATGTCATTATGTGCAGGCTGGTGGAAATGTCCCAGTCTGAAGGGCCATTCTCACCTCAGCCTTCACTGTCTCCTACACCCATCTCTCCTCAGCCTTCACAGGCTCCTACACCCATCTCTCCTCAGCCTTCACAGGCTTCTACACCCATCTCTCCTCAGCCTTCACAGGCTCCTACACCCATCTCTCCTCAGCCTTCACAGGCTCCTCCTAGACCCATCTGGGGCTGGAAATTGGCCGGTCTCTGGCTTGGGCACTTTCAGTCTCCCAAATGGTGTTTTTGCCATGTGTGGTAACATGGTCTTTGCTTTCTTAGGCTGCCCTTGAGATGACCTCTTGGATAGTGGGAATTGTGTCTTCTGCATCTGCTCCAGGAATACCGTTGCCTCCCCTCACAGGAGAGCCATCTTAATAGAACGAGACTGACACACATCTGTAGTCCCAGCATTTGGGAGGAATGGACAGGAAGACCATGAGTTCAAAGGTATCCTTGGCGACATAGCAAGTTTGAGGCCAGCCTGAGCTATAATGAGACCCAGTCTGGGGAGGAGGGTAGGGAGAGGGAGGAGAGATGGAAGAGGAGAAGCAGGAGGAAAACTGTTTTGATTGATAAAGTGGAAGATCCCTAGGCAGAGACTAGCTTGCAGTTTCTGACTGCTACAGTTTATATCTATTTTACCAATTATACTCAGCTTTGTAGGAGTCTATTCATGGGATTAGGATCATAACATGCCAGCACATTCATCTAATGACCTCCAAATTAGATGATGATGATGATGGTAGTGGTGGTGAGGATGGTAAGTTTTAGCAGCAAAGCATGAAGATCTTCGCACCCACAGATCTCCAGAGAAACCAGGAATGTTAAGCAGACAGGATTGTCTTTCTAATGGGAAAGATGAAAAACCTGTTCCTCCATCCAGAAAGCTGGGAATTGGATGTGATTAATAGCCTGGTGATCTGTGTTATCTTTTAGGCCATATCAAGCTCCTACAACCAGGACCAGAGGTGGCTAATAGCGCAAATGACCTCTACCCTATCTGTATGACTGAGAGCAGGCAAGACCTTTAGGCCCTTCGGCTAGTACAGGCAGTCTATCTCTAGAACATGTCTTTGTTTGTTTTTGTTTTTTGAGACAAGATTACTTTGTGTAACCCTGGCTGTCCTGGAACTTGCTTTGTAGACCAGGCTGGACTTGAACTCACAGAGATCTGTTGAGGAATATTATTTTAAGATTTGTTACATTTGTTTATGCTGTGGAAATTTGTTTAATTAACACAAACAATAATAGATCCAGCCTATATTGTTTGCTCCCAGGGTCTGCGGAAGAGTCAACAACCAGCTGAGGATTCTAATCTGAGGGATACTCAACAAATCTAAGCACACTGAGTTCATTTACTTTATTTTAGTCCATTCACTTTATTCTTCTATGGCGATTCTATCTGCAGTTTCTTTTCTGCTCTCTTACTTAGCTCCTCTCGGTCCCTCCTGCTCTCAGTCCCTCCTGCTCTCAGTCCCTCCTGCTGTTCTCTCATGTCTACCCAGTTCTTTCCATCTCCGTCCTCATCTTTGTTCTTCTCCATCAATCCTCCCAGTGCTCTCAGAGAACCAGTATATATACCCACACAGTAACTCTTTGGTAAAGCAATGCGAGACTTGAAGTTTTCAGGGTCGCAGAGAGAGGTAATAAGGACCCACTCATAAAGTAATTCATTGTCAGCTTCCAATTACAACCCAAAAGGGGAATGACTAAAGGGGAGTTCTCTGGTAGGGGCAACTAAAGGCTAAGATCAATTAGGGAATTTATGTGCTCAAACTATAATCTAGAAATGCCTAGGTAGAATGTTAGGGGTCAGTAAGTCACAGGAAATAAACTGTCTTTGGCGCCACTTTTCCCACTCATCCCCGCTGCAGCTGCTTTCTGATAGGGTGGGGGACATATGCTAGGTGGCTAAGCAACCTATACAGAGCATGTAGCATTTGGTTAGTAAAAGCACTTTCACTCAGAGTAATTGCTGAGGAGAAAATCTAGGAATAGCACCTGGCTGAGGAGGAATAAAAACTGAATTTGCACAAGAAAGAAGCTTGGCACCTATCCCCTGCCTGGCCTTGTAGGCAATCTCCTTGGGTCAGTGGGAAGTAACTCCCTTAACTCAGTATCTAGCAAATGGCTGAAACATCATCCCAGGAATGTGAGCAGTAAATCTCTTAAATTAGAGTCCTGTATAAATAACCCGGGGTGAAGGTAAGGGATTGAGGATTTAATAGTTAGTGGTTCTTTTCTCTATCTGTGAGTGAGATGAGCTAATGTTTATCTATGTGCAGTTATGTCCTTGGAAAAAGGTATCTTTGCTGAAATATTTTTGTCTGGGGAATGGCCCTGGCCAGATATATGTTAATGAAAAATAAACACAACTGGGGACAGTTATCCAATTACCCCAAGTGTATAGGGAAAGTTGAGCCCAAGATTGAGGTGCAATTGTGAGATTCCATGTACACATAACATGGAGATGTATGGTAAATGGGGAGAATCATAGCTGTTATTGCACAAGAAGTTTATAAGAGACAGCCAGTTCATTCAAAAGGCAGTAATTCCATAACGCCGTGCATGACGGTTTCCTCTAACAGAACCCTTAGTTCTGATAGGTTGACCTTCGGAACTCTAGTTGTCACTGCTGTATACTCTCATGGAGTTTTACTACCAGCAGCTCTCAATATTTAATGATGCAAAGATGTGTTACATTCTTTTATGTTGCATTTGTTTAACTCTGTGAAGCTGTGTTACTTTACCTGCCTAAAACACCTAATTGGTCTAATAAAGAGCTGAACAGCCAATAGCTAGACAGGAGAAGTGATAGGCAGGGCTGCCAGGCAGAGAGACTAAATAGGAGGAGAAATCTGGGAAGAGAAGAGAAGGAGAGGAGGATGTCAGAGGCCAGCCACCCAGCTACATAGCCAGCCATGGAGTAAGAAGTAAAGAAAGGAATATAGAAAGATAAAAGTCCAGAGGCAAAAGGTAGATGGGATAATTTAAGAAAAGCTGCCTAGCCGGGCAGTGGTGGCACACGCCTTTAATCCCAGCACTTGGGAGGCAGAGCCAGGTGAATTTCTGTGAGTTCGAGGCCAGCCTGGTCTACAGAGCGAGATCCAGGACAGGCACCAAAATTATACAGAGAAATTCTGTCTTGAAAAACCAAAAAAAAAAAAAAAAAAAAAAAAAAAAAAAAAAGAAAGAAAAAGAAAAGAAAAGCTGCCTAGAAACAAAACAAGCTAAGGCCAGGCATTCGTAACAAAGAATACCTCTGTGTATTTATTTGGGAGCTGGGTGGTGCAGCCTCCAAAAGAGCCAAAGAGCAAAAAACAACAGAGATCCACCTGCCTCTGCCTCCCAAGTGCTGGGATTCACACTGGCTTTTTAAATGGTTTTTTGTTTGTGTTTGTTTTTATTTTCAGTGTTTTGCTGGCCTGTTTCTGTGCACCATGGCATGGATGGTACTCATGGAGGCCAGAAGAAGGTATCAGATCCGCTGGTACTGGAATTACAGACAGTTATGAGTCACTATATGCATGCTAGGAACTGAACTCTGCTCCTCTGGAAGAGCAACCAGTGCTCTTAACTATTGGACCATTGCCTCAGTCCCAAATAAAATATAATTAAAACAAAAAAAAAAGAAAGAAAGAAAAAGAAAAAGCCTACCTAATATAGCCTAGCTCTTCTATTTGAAGTAGTCTAAATTTTTAAAATTTGTTTTATTTAGTTATGTGTAAGAGCTGGAGACTTGGATTCAAGTCTCAACATCCACATGGCATCTCACAACCATCCTAACTCCAGGTCCAGAAGATCTAACGCCCTCTTCTGGCATCCACAGACACTGTACGTTGTAGTGCACAGACATACGTGCTGGCTAAACACCCAAACACATAAAATAAATAGGGCTGGAGAGATGGCTTAGTGGTTAAGAGCACTGACTGCTCTTCCAGAGGACCCAGGTTCAATTCCCAGCACCCACATGGCAGCTCCCAACTGTCTATAACTCTAGTTCCAGGGTTTCCAACACCCTCACACACACACCCTTGCGCGCTCGCGTGCACACACACGCACATACAATAAAGCAAATGGCAGGGCGGTGGGGGTGCATGCCTTTAATCCTAGCACTGAGGAGGCAGAGGTAGACAGATCTATGTGAATTCGAGGCCAGCCTGGTCTGCGGAGCGAGTTCCAGGACCACTAGGACTACACGGAGAAGCCCTATGTTGAAAAACTAATTTAAATAAATAAAATTTTTTGAAGAGGTGTGGGGGCACTATGTGTATGTGTGGTTGTGTGTATGTGTACATGAATGTATCTGAGGGTGGGTGCTGTGTCCACAAACAGGCTAGAAAAAAGGGGCATCATGCTTCGTTCTCTATCACTCTATCCCTTTGAGGCAGGTCCTCTCCCTGAACCTAGAGTTCGAGTTCTTAGACTAGGCTGGAAGTCAGAGAGCTACAGCAATCCTCCTGACCTCAAGCCCTCTCTAAGCTGGGCTTACAAGTGCACTGGCTTGTTTCCTAACTGCTGAGATCCAAATTCTGATTCGCATGCTCAGAAGAAGCTCAGCTTAAGTGGGACGGACCAGCTCCGGGGCGAGGGGTCGGCTTCCCTGAGCCCTGCTCTGATCTGTTTGCTCATCGTCATGCTCTCTCTTTGTTACTAATCCACCTCTCGCCCGACTCTGCTCTCTTCAGCACATTCAGCTTTTTGTTGTTATTTTTGTTTGTTTTGTTGGGACAGGGTCTCTCTGTGTAGCTCTGGCTGTCCTGGAACTTTGTAGACCAGGCTGGATTCAGAGATCTATCTGCCTCTGCCACCAAAGTGCTTGGATCATAGGCATGCACCGCCACCACCCGGCACAATCCAGCTTTTACTATGTGAAATTTCTGGGGAAATTTCGCATGGGGGATAAAGGAGCTATGCGTGTGCCATCCCCAAACACAACTCCAGCCCGTTGACTATTTTACACTAAAAACATCTTAAGGATCTGGTGAGGTGGCTCAGTGTTTAAGAGCACTAGCTGCTTTTCTAGACGACCCAGGTTCAGTTGCCAACACCGGTGTTGCATTTGGAAGGTAGAGGCAGGAGAATCTCTGAGTTTGAAGCCAGCCTGGTCTACAGAGTTCAGGACAACCAGGACTACACAGAGAAACCCTGTCTTGAAAAATAAAAAAGGGAAAAAAGAAAAAGAAATACTGGGGTAAGAGGTGTTGGGTGTTGGGACAGACCCTTCAGGAATGCTTTTTCCATGGGGGTGAGTTAGTTTGCTGGACTCCCATGACACCATGTCCTTCCTCAGGGGTGTGCCTTCCTTGCCAGAAGCAGCGAGGATTCAGATATGATGCTTTCCCTACTCCAGAATTCTGAGCCCAAACAAGTCTCTTTCCTGTAGACAGATGTGTATCTTAGAATGTATCTAATAACGACGGCTCATACTCTGCATTGTCTCTGTGGGCTGTGATTTACCTAGTAATTGCAGTTCCCTGTGACAGATTGACTATTGTCAATAACTTCTTTCCTCTTAGTCCTAATTAATAATATTAATTCTCAGAATGCTCCTTAGAGGCTACAGACTTCAAAGAGGAATTACTGAAGGACAAGCAGAGAGCCAACACAGAGGCAAAGCAACACGCAGGTGGCCAGTTGAAGAGGATTGTAGAGCTCAGCTATACAAGTGCAGGACCCTCAAGGAGAGGACCAGGGGTCCAGAAGGATGGATGGGTGGATGGAAAGCTTTTCAAATGGGCCTCATCAAGCAGTTGGAATGGGGCCATGCCGAGCCGGAACTCAGAGGATACAGATTTTCTGCCAGTTGGTCCTTTGATGTGTTTGGATGACCGGTTGGTAAGACCATTGCCATGACAGTGGGCTTCTTTTTATGGGGTCTGGTAGAGGTGTTGCACTTTTCCTTAGTCTGGGGTGTTTGGTGAGTTCATGGGACCATTTTCTCTCACATGGTTTTAGTATACCTGTGTTCCCAAGTGTTCCAATCTACATTGGTTCATTTATAGATGGTGCCAGTCAGTGACTTATGGGTGGTGCTGGTCGGATAGTGGTACTTATATGCACAAAGGAGATGCAGAGTCATCCTGTGTCTGCATTTACACTCCACACGGAACCTCCCAGCCTGAAAGGCGCTGTCTCACACAAGTTAAACACGGTAGTGACTCAACAGTTGGAGTATGGCTCCAATCTCCACAGTTACCTAGCCTTGGGTGTTCTGTTATAGCAATAAAAAAACAGACTAAAAAGGAGAAGAATGTCCTTCTTAGCATCAAGTACAGAATGTTGAGGCCAAGGGAGATCTGCACGAACCACCTGAGCATGGCGGTCCACACCTGTAATCACAACACTGGGAAGATGGACAGACACAGGAGACTTGGAAGTTTAAGCTAGTCCTGGTTCCACAGAGCTCGAAGCCAGCGTGGGACATAGGAGAGCCTGTCTTAAAAAGAGCTGGGGAGATGGCTGAGTGGGTAACAACATTTGCTGAACAGGCAGGAGGATCTGAGTTTGAATCCCCAGTCCTTAAGAAAGTAAGAAAACTGGGCAAGGCCACATGTTCAAGTACCGTGTAACCGCAAAGCAGGGTGGGGAGGGTGGCAGAGACAGGGTCTGGCTGGCTGCCAGCCTAGCTTTAGTTTTAGAGAGATCCTGTCTCAAGGGAACAAGGCAGAAGGTGGTGGAACAGGATACTCACCTCCTCCTCTTGCCTCTACATGTGCATGAGCACACACATGTGCACACACCCATTTTAGTCAGGGTCTCACTGTAGCACAGGCTAGCCTTGAACTCAAGGTAATCTTGCCTGAGTTGTGATTACAAGTATGACCTACCACACCAGCTCCTCAGGCTCCTCAGACTCTCAGGCCTAGTCATAACAAACAAAAACCACTAAAAGGTTAGATGTGTTTAGGGATAGGATTTTACCTTGGTATCTTTCTTATTCTGAGAATTCTTGCTAACACACCTTGGCTTGTATGTGTCGGGTGCAACAAAACTCACGCATCATCAGCAAGCCAAGCAGAGCCCCTCTGTAGAGTTTGTGACCCCCATCAGGCCAGTGGGGGCGGGGGGAGGTCACAGTGCCTCAGCCTGTCCCAGGCCAGGGAACTGACTCTGGCTTGCAGCCAGGTATTCTGTTGTGTGTTCCTGGGACTGATTGGCAAATCAACCTAAGACCTTCCTCACTGGGGTTGGATTATTCCTCTTCCTATTGCTTTTCTCCCTTCTTCCTGTTTCAAAAGATCAGCAAACATTAAGCAGGAATGTACCCTGGTCCCACCCTTGTGTGCAAGCTTCCTGGTCCTCTGCCCTTTCCCAGCCTGACTGAGGGTCCCAGAGTCCCCTGCCCAGGAAACAGCATCTGCAGCCCTTCTTCTGTCTTACAAACTTTATTAGTTCTGGGAAGGGGGACAAGCAGCTCTTATCTCTCCCGCCCATTACTGTTTGCCATTTCCGTTGATGGGACGGTTTACATGGTCGGGGGAGGACAGGAAGGCCTTGATCTTGGGCCGGGCACTGAGACGTGCCACATAGGCAGAGAGCAGGGGGAAGCTGTCCAAGCAGCCAGGGGCCAGGACCTGGTGGATCAGCAGCAGGTCTAGCAAGTTGTAATCGGCAAAGGAGATCTGCAAGGGTGGAAGGTGTGGGTATCAACAGGGGGAGCAAACTGGGCTAGGGAGCAGAAAGCCAACCCCCCACCTCCTCACCCTCACCCCCACCCCACCCCGCCTCGGGTAGTTCTGCTCCATTTTACAGCTGGCTCCTAAGTCTTTATAAGGCAACACAGGAGTTGCTCACCTGGTCACCCACGATGAAGGCTTTACCTCCTTGGTTCTGGGACAGCAGGGTCTCAAAAGGCTTCAGGTGTCCAGGCAGGGCCTTCACATAGTCATCCTTGCCATCCTCCTGCCCGAAAGATACCCAAAGCTGTACCACCCTCCCAGTGCAGTGGGCACTGGAATCCTGCTGCCCTGTAATGAATTCTACCCTCTCTGGATATACCCTACCCCCAGGGACATGTCCCACCATTAACTACCTCTTGGGCTGCCTGGAGACAAGAGCCCTAGCCACGCCTCTGCCTGCTGCCCACACCCAGGCTATGACCTGGTCTCATTCACTTCAGTTGCTAATTCTTTCCCACTCCATTCTACCATTCCATTTCTGCTAAGATCTCCCTGTATACCCTAGGCTGGCCCGGACAACTCACCATGTAGTACAGACTTGGCCTTGAACTTGGAGTAGTCCTCCTGCCTCAGCCTTCCCAACTACTGTGATTGCAGGGGTGTGCTACCACCCCCAGCTAAGATCTGTTATCTTTATTACTGGAAAACTCTCAGAGCTGGTTCCTCTGAGGACCATTCTGTGCTTCACATTCAGATTCAGCCTCGAACAGACTCTTCAACAGCTCCACTGCCCCGCCAGGTCCAAGCCAACTGGTTCAAAGGCTTGAGGACCTGGCCTGCTGCCCCCAGCTCTGTTTCCTCATGTTCTGCCCCTATGACACACCCACACACTTGTGGACTTCCCACCTGCCACCACCAGGCCCTCCCACTCCTGAAGCTGTCTCCTGGTCCTCTTGACACTGCCCCAGCCTGCCCCAGCCTGGCCTTGGAGCTCTCAAGGAGGGAGGGAAAGGATGGGAGTCAAAAGTGCACAAAGCCCCTTTGCTTACACCCCCAACCCTGTGGGGGGGGCAGACTCACATATTTGGTGTAGATGAGGGTGACATATTTGCAGCGAAGGTCTTCCACCCCATCATTCACCATATCCACCAGAGCAGCCTCCTTCTGGTCTTTCCCATAAAGCCCTGTGGGTCAGGAGAGACAGCATGACTGACATCTGATTTTTCCACCTCAGCTCCCTTCCCCCAGGCATATTATGGCTGTCTGTGGGTCCCAGTCTGGGAGGGAGGGGGATATGGGCAGTCATGTGAGTGGAGAGCTCATGAGAGGCAACAGGAAGTGATGGCAGGCAGGCCACAGCTGCAGCTTGAACAAGTATGATCTCTGTGTGTCCCTGCTTTGCTGTCTAAACTGGAATAAAGTGGGAGTGGCTGGGAGGGTAGATACCCTGAAACCATGACTGATGCCCCCCACCCTGCCCACCGCCGGACCACCTGAGGTTCAGGACTTACCAAAGGATCGGCCCAGGTGCCTCAAGATGGCATTAGATTGGTACAGGGTGAGGTCTCCATCCTCAAACTTGGGGAGCTGCCCATACAGCTGTGGGGAGGGGCAAAGCTTGGTGAGGCTGCAGTCTCCCAGTTACAGCCCTCTGAAGGCCCCACCTGTGGTCCTCCACCAAGTATGTCACTCACACAGGAGGACTTGAGCAAGCCTTGCTTCCAGGTATCCACGGTCACCACCTCCTCCTTCCAGCTCTGGCCCTGGTCAGCCAGCAGCATGCGCATGGCCTCACAGCGCCCTGTGTGGAGGGTCAGCGCAAGGGTTTGGGGACGGTGTACAGGCCCAGCCTCAAGCAATTTGGGGTGGGGGGCCTGGGCACAGTGAGGGAGGCACAGCCTTGCAACAAGAAGGGTCAAAGATGAACTGGAATTTTCCCAGGGTGGATGGGAACGGTGGGCTGCAGCCCCTACCAGAGACCTCCCCTTCCTGCAGTCCCTGGCTCCTACCTCGAACTGGGAAGTAGACAATGGTGTACGGCGGCACTGGGGATCACAGGAGAAGGATGTTAGTTGGGAGAAGGGGGCTGACTAGGGTTCAGAGTTGTGCACCCTCCTGCCCCATCTCCCGGATCCCCTCCCTGCTCTGGGCTTCCCAAGACCTCCTGAAAGTCCCCCACCCCCATCCCCCGCGCGCCGGGCTCTAGGTGCAAGCTGCCCCGTTCAGGAGCTCTGAATTCCCAGAGAGCCCAGGACCGGGCCAGCTGCATGCTGGTAATCTGGGGAAGCAGGACAGCGTGGACTCACTGGCTGCTACGTAGATGGAGGCACGGACTCCTGAGCTGCGTAGACGTTAACGGATCTTGGGTGCTGAAAGCGAGCACAGGCCCCAGGGCCGCCAGCCTTATAAGGGGCATCGCGCCCCGCCCCGGATGCTGAGTCAACAAGGTGGAGGGAAAGGGGGGGTTGCGGAGTTCCGCAGCTGGTGCCTCCGACCGGAGACACTCACGAGCTGGACCCGAGTCTGCAGCACGTTCTGGGTTCATTTTTGGGTCAAAGGTAGGTCCTGCTCAGAGAGGGGTGTGTCCAGCTCCCTTTCCCTTTGTACTGGAGCTCGACAGCTTTTTGCAGCATCTATCCAGCTCTTCCTGCAGATCCCACCAGTGAGTAACCTAACTCACCAACTTCCTCCTTTCTCCTGTGCAAAGAGCCCATTTGACTTCGCCAGAAGTAGCCAGAAAATTGTGATCCTGGATTCTCCATTTTTTGATCCTGGATTCTTCCTTTTTGAATCTGAGGAGCTTCAAAATGAGAAGAAAAACGAAGCGAACGGACAAAGTTGCGGTTGTATGTCAAAAACCTTCACAGTTGGTGCTTCCTCTACTTTCTGCCTAGTTCTTTCGCCCTTCAGAAATAACATCTGGAGCTGGAGAGATGGCTCCGAAGTTAAGCGCCCTGAGGACCCAAGTTCACTTACTTCCCAGCTCCCACATGAGGTGGCTCACAGCTGTCTGGAACTCCAGGGCCTGAAGGATCTGACGCCTTTGGCTTCCTCGGCGCTTCACTCATGTGCACAAACACAAGGACACATGCTTTTAAAAAATAAATCCTAACGAAATAAGCATCCGTCCCCAAAGGCTACCACACACAACCTCACTGTTAAACACATCCAAGTATGTGAGCACACATACAGAGGCAGCCATGCCTCCTGTCTTTCCTCAGGCTGGGGGCTGCTGCTTTCTTCAAGCTACCTTTCTCCCTGGCATCTCTCCGCTCTGCGTCTCCCTGTGTCAATCAGGACTTGGACTATGGAAGCAGCTGTGGATGGCTATGTCTGTGTCTTACCCTTTCCTCCCCAACCCTGCCTGTCACTGTCCTGGGGGGGGAGGGCAAACCGCTTGACCACACAGGCAACACTTGGACCCAGGAAAAGCCATAAGCTGACCCCACCCAGTGGGGCCTGCATCTAAGAGGAAACATCTGACATTCCGAACATTCCCCATACTCCTAGACAAACGTCAGCCAACCTGGGTCCTGAACCCTCAAAATCCCCTCACCCCAACTTCTGCTGTGATAAAAACCCCACCGTGCCTGGGCTCTGGGCTCTCTGCTCTCACAGCTGCATCAGACAGAGTCCAAGCTCTGAGCTTGAAAATAAAGGCTCTTTGCTTTTACATACGGGGATTTGGTCTCTGTGGTGGTCTTTTGGGGGTCCCCGAGCTCTGGACATAACACTAGCTGGTGTCTCTGACCCCTCCTCATTTCTCCCACTCTGGTTACTTCAAAGGAGCTCAAGTCAGCGTCTCATTTTGGACTGAAAGAAACATTCTGCACCCTGGCTTTGTCCCTGTGCCCTGTGTCCCTGTGGACCATAAATATTGGCCAGTCACTCCCTCTTCCCACAGCACAGGCCGGGCCTTTCTGCCCCTGAAGTAGAGCACAGACTCGCGAACGGGGCTGTTAAGATTTCCTGGATTCCTGCTCCATACTGGACCCAGGTCTGAGGCCCTCTGTTCTTGCAAGTGTCCATCTACTCCACTCTCACTTCCTGGCTGTGTCTGGGATGCCCCTGGGTGGAAGTGCTGGTTCCAGGATTTGTGGACCCTTGATTTGCATAAGTAGAACCAGGTGGCCCTCAGGAAGAGATGTATGTGCCTCTCCAAACCTCTTCCCGTTCTGAGCTCCCTCAGGGCCCACTGTTCATTACTGAGGATTTGGGCTCTTCCTGTGTTCTTTGGGTTTTTTCCTCCCCTTGTGGAAATAGCGTTTTCCTAACTTTGGGCTTTGTTCCTTGAAGTTCCTGCTCTCTGTTCCTAAGCATGAGGTCTTCTTCTATCCTACATTTTCATCTCTTATTGATTTTTTTGCTTTTACTTTTTTATTTATTTATCTAACAAAGCTCAAGAAACCTGACGGGCCTTGAACTCACTATATGGCTGAGGATGACTTTCAACTCCTGATCCTCCTGCCTCCACCTTCTGAGCACTGGAATCACAGGCTTGTGTCACCTCCTCGGGTTTGTATGGCACTGGAGCCTGAACTCAGGGCTCCATGCATGCTAAGCAAGCACTATAGATTGGTGAACTTTAGTTTATCAGGGAACTCTGCCTCAATTAAAAAAACAAAAACAGAGCAATTGAGGATGATGGCCTGGTGTCAATTCCAGACCCCTACACACATGTGTACATGCATTCATACACATGCAAAGACACACACACGGATATCACATACACATGCAAAAGAAAATTGATCTGAGCTGAGCATAATGGTGCATGTCTAGAATCCTGGTGCTCTGGAGGCTGAGGCAGGAGGATTGTGACTTCAAAGGAAACCTGATCTATATACCGAGGCTCTATCTAAAATAACTCCCTAAGATGCTGTGGAGGGCAGAGAATTCTCTGTTTTTACCAGTGTCATGGAAGGAATTTCTGCATCCTCTCCAGCAGGAACAAATCACATCCCAAGGAGAGATGAACTCCAGTTCCAGAAACTGCATTCTCATGCCTGTGACACTGAGAAAAAGCTGAAACTCACAGGAGGAAACAGGTGAAGGATGGCCAGGAGCAAGGAGGTGGGTGAGGATGTGATAGTTTTATTGCTGAATCATAGTGAATCGACTAGATTGCTGCAGTTCATCCGTTTGCCAGATGTAGCTCACTGGAGCTCATGGAGAGGCTGGAGCCAGCCACGCTAAGTGGTTGTGTGTTGGCTGAGTAAACAGCGGGGCTCACCAACGAGTATGAAAATGGCTGAGTCCTGCAGGAAGAACAGGTTTAAATAGCTGAAGAACACGGCGAAATAGCCGAGACAATGAGCCGGTGCCCTTAACAACCCTACAATCTGCTGACGATTCCGTAATTTTCTTTCCTGCTTGTCCGCCCCACCTTGTGTTTTTAGAGTATAAAATGAAAATACAAACTGGACCCAGAATCAAAGCCTCTTGTGAGCTATCCTGGTTTCTCTCGGAATCTCCTCCCTTGCACTCTTATTGACACTGGAGTGCTTATTCCAGAAAGATCCTCACATTTCTGGGGTCCCACCCAGCGAGATCTCCTTCACCAATTGGTGGAAAGAGGCTGCAGCTCCCGGGACCTCTCAGCCCACCGAAGGTCTCAGGAACTGGGAAGGGCACGCCCTCAAGGGGATTCCCGGGTCCCCTTCCAGTAGCTTAAAGGAACTGTAAAACCCAGGACCGGAATCTCTTGGTGGAAGAGGAGACTAAACTAGGCATCCGGACCAGATAAAGTCGCCCGCATTAGGAGACAAAATTAATAAAAACAAACAGTTTAAAATGTAACAGTTGTGGGCTTTTTGTTATTGTTGCCTTGTTTCTGGATTTTTGTTTTTGAAACAAGGTCTCTCAATGTAGGGTAGGCTTGCCTGGAATTTTCAGTAATCCTCCTGTCTCAGGCTTCCACATGCCGGGATTATAGGCATGAGCCACCGTGAATGACAACCATCACGGTTTGTCAAATTTGAGAAGTCTGCCTAATCTAAGAGAGAGGGAGATCTCTGAGTCAGGCGTGGTGGGGCACAGCTGGACTACACCGGAGGCCTGGAGAACGATGCTGTGTTCTGTCTCTTGGTTTGTTACCACTTAGAAAACGTACACCATGGTTCTGGTGTGACTTCCCTGACAGTCTCCACTGCATCTGCCGCTCACCGTTTCATTCTGCAGTTTAAGCGCCTTGAAGTGCTATGTATTTGTTTACTGACCATGTCCACTCTGACACAGGTGGGCCTCAAACTCTCCAAGTCGTGGGGCATGACCTTGAACCTCTGATCCTCCCTGCTCCTGCCTCCCTGGGAACGCAGGGTGTGCCGCCACACCCAGTTTCTATGGTGCTGGGGATGCACATGCTAAGCAAACATTATGCAAAGGCCCAGCACCCTTGATCCCTTGATTTGTATTTTTTTTTTTTTTTTTTTTTTGGTTTTTCGAGACAGGGTTTCTCTGTGTAGTTTTGTGCCTTTCCTGGAACTCGCTTTGGAGACCAGGCTGGCCTCGAACTCACAGAGATCCGCCTGCCTCTGCCTCCCGAGTTGATTTGTATTTAAGACAGGGTCTCGGGATGTTGCTTAGGTTGGCCTTTGGCTCCCGGGCTCTAGCCATCCTCCTGCCTCAGCATCCCATGTAGCTGCAACCAGTGCCCCTTACTGCAACCAGTTTTTTTTAGCCATCAGTTTTATATGGCAAATGACTGTTATTCACTTTCAACTCTGAAAACTTATTTATTTCTTTCTCTACTTACTGTGTTGTGTGAAGGCATGCCACAGCAGGCATGTGGAGGTCAGAGGTCAGCTTGTAGGAGTCAGTTCTCTCCTTCTCCGTGGATTCCGGGCACTGCAGGTGGTCAGGTTTGGCCGCGAACCTCTTCGTCTGTTCAGCCCTCTTGCTGGACCTTCAACTCTTACTTTTGCATCCACTGTTTCTTCTGTTTCGTATTAGTAACTGTCCTTTGGGTGCTTCTGTGTTTCTAGAATGTGTGTTCTCTCTCTCTCTCTGTGTGTGTGTGTGTGTGTGTGTGTGTGTGTGTGTGTGTGTGTGTGTGTGTGTTTCTGCCGAAAGGGCAAGACATCTTCTGGGACTTGTGAGCCTGTGCCCCTGGTGGGCTTGATTTAGTCTGTAATTGTTTACTTTGTCAAACTATGGTTTACTAAAACTCTGGTTTTAGTTGCCAAACAAGCCAGCCTATGGCTTCAAGAGGGAAGAAGCCAGGGAAATCTTGTATGCCTCCATGTCACCCCCCAAGCAGAGACCCTGGGGGCAGGGAGGAAGCTTCTGGGCTCTAATGTGTCAGTCCTAGGGCATTTAAGGGGAAAGCATGAGAGAAATTCCTCTGCCCCCAGTGCCTCAGCCCAGCAGTCTGAGGCTGTCCCTGGGACTGGGAATGCCCGCAGCTGGGCTGGGCTGCGTTAGTGTGGGCGACAACAGTGACACAATCCGTCTCAACCTACACACACACACACACACACACACACACACCTATATACACAGACACACAGGTTCAAACCAACCATCTATCTCTAAGAAGTATCTGCTCAACAACCCCCAATGTTTTATCATTTTCTTAAAACATTGATTTATCTTATTTTATGTGCACAAGTGTTTGCCCTGCATATATGTATGTGCACCACATGCATGATGGTGCTCCTGGAGGTAAGAAGAGGGCATCAGATACCCTGGAACTGGGGTGGTGTATAGTTGTGAACTACCCATGTGAGTGCTGGGCACTGTACCCAGGTCCTCTGGAAGAGCAACCAGTGCTTTTAATCACTGAGTCATCTCTCCAATCCTGTCTGGTTTTGTTTACTCCATTTTCCCCTGAAACTCCACTTCTCTCTGCAGTCTCCTGCTGGAGTTGAGGTTAGTGTGTGCTAGCTTACCATAGAAAGTGAGGGCTGCCGTGTGGTGGACCTTGGCCATCGCCTTCTCTATAAAGTTTTGTGGGATCCTGGTCATGTTTATTTTTACATGGTTATCTGTTTGCTTTTGTTAAACAGCAGCAGGGACAATGGGCCCCACAGCTTTTGTTCTATTCCCAGGATTAAACAATTGCTCTCTGCCCTGTGTAGAAACCATGATGACCCCTTATACAAACTCCAGTCTTCTGAGACACTGAATCGTGAGCAACTTTCAGTATCATTTGCTTCACCAGGTCAGTTGCTTTGGAGTGCCCCATAGCAATGCCCAGCAATTCCCAACATCCCTGAACAGACCTCAGGGTCCAAGCCAGGGTGGGAGCCACAGGGGTATTCCTGCAGGGTGGGAGCCACAGGGGTATTCCTGCAGGGTGGGAGTCACAGGGGTATTCCTGCAGGGTGGGAGCCACAGGGGTATTCCTGCAGGGTGGGAGTCACAGGGGTATTCCTGCAGGGTGGGAGTCACAGGGGTATTCCTGCAGGGTGGGAGCCACAGGGGTATTCCTGCAGGGTGGGAGCCACAGGGGTATTCCTGCAGGGTAGGAGCCACAGGGGTATTCCTGCAATACGCTCAGAGGGTCATCAGGCAGCTGAAGATCCTACTTCACTGCTCCTGGGCCACAAGAGAACCCTGCTGAGCTGGCTGAAGACTTACATTTTCACAGACTATGGTCCCCCCAAGTGAGCTCTTCTCTCCCTAGAAGAATTAGGGCAGATCCCACTGCCAGGCAATGTGCTGAGGTCATGATGGCCTCCCAGGAAGCAGAGGGCACCTGTGGGCTCAGCAAGGTTCTCTGCACTTTTTAGACACTTTTCTGTTATATGTGTGTGTGTGTGTGTGTGTGTGTGTGTGTGAGAGAGAGAGAGAGAGAGAGAGAGAGAGAGAGAGAGAGAGAGAGAGAGGACAATCAGCTGGAGTTGGTTTTCTCACTGTACCACGTGAGACCCAGGGATAGAGCTCATGCCATCAAGCTTGGTGGCATGTACCTTTATTCACTAAGTTATCTTGATAGCCCATGATTTTCAATTCTTTTTTCTTTTTTTTTTTTTTTTTTTTTTTTGGTTTTTTCGAGACAGGGTTTCTCTGTGTAGCTTTGCGCCTTTCCTGGAACTCGCTTTGGAGACCAGGCTGGCCTCGAACTCACAGAGATCCGCCTGGCTCTGCCTCCCGAGTGCTGGGATTAAAGGCGTGCGCCACCACCGCCCGGCTGATTCTCAATTCTTATTCTGTGCAAATTAGACTTTGATGCAGAAGTCCAGATAGAGAAGTGTTGTGGAATATTATTTTAAGATGTGTTATATTTGTTTATGCTGTGGAATATTTGTTTAATGATGCAAAGATGTGTTGCGTTCTTTTATGTTGCATCTGTTTAACTCTGTGAAGCTGTGTTACTTTGCCTGCCTAAAACACATGATCGGTCTAATAAGGAGCTGAACGGCCAATAGCAAGGCAGGAGAAAGGATAGGCAGGGCTGGCAGGCAGAGAGAAGAAATAGACGGAGAAAAAAAGGGATCAGAAAGCAAGAGAGATCAAGGAGTGAGGAAAGAAGGGGCCAGCCACCCAGCCACCCAGCCACCCAGCCACCCAGCCACCCAGCCACCCAGCCACCCAGCCACCCAGCCAGACACCAAATAAGAGGGAAAGAGAAGATATACAGAAATAGAGTCAGGTAAAAGCCCAGAGGCAAAAGGTAGTTAAGAAAAGCTGGCTGGAAATAAGTCAAGCTAAGGCCAGGCATTCATAAGTAAGAAGAAGACTCCATGAGTATTTATTTGGGAGCCGGGTAGTGGGCCCCCCAAGAAGCCAAAAGAGTAAAAGGTAAAAAACAAACACCAGGGAAGCATTCCCACCTTCTCCCTCTCGCTCAACACCTCCAAGGGCTTGATTTAGAGGTGAGGAGGAAAGGGGGAATGGAAGCTGTGCAGTGGAGCCAGTGAACACTGGCGTCTCCTCCGTGACAGGCGCTGTGAGGATCTCCGTAGCTTAGAATCCCAATTGTAGTGACAGACTAGATGGTCACCGCTGTCAACCTTGACTTTGAAAGATGTTAATAACAAAAGTTAGGGGGTGGAAGCTGAAAGGGAGGTGCCATCACCGAGAACTTTGCAAAGAAAACAATTATAAATTGATGTCTGTAATTTACTACATGAGTAATGAAGATCTTGGTTTTTGAGGTAGGGTTTCACTGTGTAGACCAGACTCACAGATCCATCTGCCTCAGCTTTCTGACAGCTGGGGTTAGAGTGTGTCTATGTAAGTATAAATAAAAAATAAAAATTTTATTTTATTTTTTTTTATTTTTTATTTTTTATTTTTTTTGGTTTTTCGAGACAGGGTTTCTCTGTGTAGCTTTGCGCCTTTCCTGGATCTCGCACTGTAGACCAGGCTGGCCTCGAACTCACAGAGATCCGCCTGTCTCTGCCTCCCGAGTGCTGGGATTAAAGGCGTGCGCCACCACCGCCCGGCAAATTTTATTTTTTAATTGTGTGTGTATGTGTACCCACATCTGTGTATAGGTATGTGCATGAGAGTGCAGTGCCCACAGAGACCAGAAGAGGGCATCAGATCTCTTAGTACTCAAGCAGTAGTGAGCTGTCCCACCTGGGTACTGGGCTCCACCCGACAGTCTTCTGCTGCAGCATTATGTGATCTTAACTGCTACACCATCTCTCCTGCCTCATAGTTTTAGTTCTGTTTGCTCAATTTAAAATTTTCATTTTGATTGTGTGTGTTTGTATGTGCATGATATGTGTTCATGGGCACTTGAGTGCCACAGCACACGTGAAGGTCAGAAGACAACTTTGTGGAGTCAGTCCTCTCTTTCTACCTTCTGTGGGCTGTGGCGATTGAACTCAGGTGGCCAGGCTTGCACCACAAGCCCCCTTACCAACCAAACCATCTTGCCAAACCTACTTTTAGTTTTTGTGTGTGTGCTGGAGTTAAATCTCAGGGCCTTGGACTTGCTAAGTTATTACTCTCCCGCTGAACTCTAACCAATGATATGGTTGTTTGTTTTGGAAACATTGTTCTTTTTTCTTTCCTGAGACAGATTCTCAGTATGTACCCCAGACTGGCCTTGAACTAATGACCCTTCTGTCCCAGCCTCCCAAGTCCTGGTACTGCAGACATGTTTCACCACCGAGTCCAGTTCTACACAGCTTCTTGTTGTTTGAGACAGGGTTCCTCTTTGTGGCCCTGGCTGTCCTGGAGGTGTTTTTTTTTTCCCCCAGTTGAGGAAACACGACTCTATATTAAGAAGGTAATGTGGTTACTATAATCTCATTTCCAAAATAGAGGAACTGAAAATAGTGTTGTGCTCCCTGGGGGAGAGTAGCAAAAGGGATGGGACACTGCCCACCTAGGAAGCAGATCTATAGAGACCACTCCAAGCTGACAGGTTAGAAAACAATGTTGTAATAAAGAGTAATTCACTTTCTCAACAAACAAAAAGAGTCAACCACTGTAAGCCCAGATCTATGAGTTAAAGTGTTTGCCACCAGGGGGCGCTGGCGTACAGAGGCCGAGACAGAGGGTTGCTTCCATCCACCTGCTCTCTGGGAAAAAAAAAAAAAATTTGTTTTTTTTGAAGACTGCTAATATTCTATCAACATGTTTCTATTTTTTGAGTCTTGCATCTTCAGGCTCTCATGGCCACAATTTCAAGTGACAAATGAAAGTCTAGGTCCCCGAGTGCTTTCCTGTGTTCTGCCCAGGAGAGGGCTTGAGCATTCTGAGTCACTCTGTCCCTTCCACAGCTTGCCCCTTGTAGGGCTTCATCCTGAAGCTTTTTCTGAGTTGTGCCTTTTTTAGCAACTACATAAATGTGAGTGAAATTTTGCCAGAGGTCTGAGAGCCATTTTAGCAATTGAATGAACCTGCCGAGGAGGCCACCGGGACCCCCAGGTTTGTAGTAAATTTGTCAGGGTACAGGAGGTCTAGGCTTGCTTTCAAATCCCACCACTGGGGAGACAGAGACAGGTGGATCCCTGTTAGTTTGAGACCAGCCTGGTCTACATAGTGAATTCTAAGCCAGCCAGGACGACATAATGAGACTCTGTCTAAAAAAAAAAGGCAGGCGGCCCGAGGCTTGTGACTGGTGGACTGGTTCTGAAGTGGGGATGGAGGGGGTCGATGAGACTAAGTCCCCTTGGGGATCTGTGTTGGCTTGGGGCAGCTGAGTGTCCGAACAGAGTTGAACTGTGAGCCTACAGCTATGTTGGCCATCTGGTAGTGAGAATGGAAACCATCGGTGAAATCCCTCAGATCTGGTGCCCACACCACTCCACTGCCTGCTGGCACTGCCCCCTTTGATCCCCTTGTAGAAAGCCCACTCTCTGCCCTGGGCACTGGTGCATCAGCCTGTGCTGGAGTATTTGCCCAGTGTGCATGTAGCCCTGGGCTCCACCTCTAGTATCACATTAAAAAAAAGGAAGAAAGGGGGGGGGGCAGGCAGAGGGATAGGGAGAAAAGAGAAGGGAAGGGAGGTTAAAGGCAGAGGAATGTAGTCGGTAAGAGAGCAGGCACTGGGCATATCGAAAATACTTGACACAGTACCTGGCATACAATACATGATCAGCAAAGAACTGAAGACAAATTCTGTGAATCAAAGGTCTGATCAGAACCATTAGCTCTGTGTCATATCGATTTCTTGAGAAATCAGGGTATTTGTCATTATAGCATTTTCCTTCTTGGCTCTTTTTTTTTTTTCCTTCGAGGCAGGGTTTCTCTGTGTAACAGCCCTGGCTGTCCTGGAACTTGCTTTGTAGACCAGGCTGGCCTTGAACTCACAGAGATCCGCCTGGCTCTGCCTCCCATGTGCTGGGACTAAAGGCGTGTGTCACCACCACCCGGCATTTTCCTACATGCATTGCTTAGCTAGTATTCACCCTAATATTTTATTTAGTATTATTATTATTATTACTTTGGGTTTTTGGGACAGTTTCTCTCTGTGACCCTGGCTGTCCTGGAACTCGCTGTGTAGACCAGGCTGGCCTCAAACTCAGAGATCTGCCTGCCTCTGCCTCCCAAGTGCTGGGATCAAAGGTGAGCCTGGCGCTGACACCACCGCCGCCGCCGCCACCGCCGCCGCCACCACCACCACCAAGCTCTTACCTAGTATTTTGTTTGTTTGTTTGTAATTTTTATTTTCTTGTATTCTTTTTTCTTTCTTCTCTCTCTCTCTCTCTCTCTCTCTCTCTCTCTCTCTCTCTCTCTCTCTCTCTCTCTCGGTCTCATGTAATCCAAGTTGGCCTTGAACTCTATATATAGCCCAAGCTGGCCTCAAACTCATGATCTTCCTGCATCAACCTGCCTACTGCTATGATTATAAGCAAATGCCACTATGCTGAGATTGACAGCCCTTTTAATAAGAACTAGAACCTCACAAATCAAAACCAAAGAAGCCTACAAAAAGTGTGCTCAGGGCCGGAGAGATGGCTCAGTGGTTAAGAGCACTGGCTGCTCTGCCAGAGGACCTGGGTTCAATTCCCAGCATCCACATGGTGGCTCACAACCGTCTGTAACTCCAATTGCAGGGGATCCAACACCTTCACACAGATGTACATGCAGGTAAAACACTAATGCATATAAAACAAATAAATCTTTAAAGAAAAATAAAGAAAAAGTTTGCTTTTCAGAGGCTGAGAAAACCCCACCTAGGCTTTTCTACTTGTGTGTGTGTGTGTGTGTGTGTGTGTTGTATGCACATATACACGTTTATGTGTGCACAGGCTTGTGTGTGGAGGCAGGGGGTTGATGCAGGGTACTTCCTCTGTTGCTGTCCACCTTATTTTTTAAGGCAGAACTCTCCATGAACCTGGAACTTATTGATTTGATTGACTAGGTGGCCCCCAAGCTCCAGGGATCCTCCAGGCCCTGCCTCCTCAGCACTGGGGTGACAGGTGTATTCCCTGTGTCTAGCTTTTTACATGGATATTGGTGTGGTGGAATATTATTTTAACTGGGCAAAGATGTATTACATTTGTTTCTGCTGCCTTTGTTAACGATATAAAGATGTGTTACATTTGTTTCTGCTGCATTTGTATGGCCAATAGCTAGGCAGAAGAGGGATAGGTGGGGCTGGCGGGCAGAGAGAATAGGTAGGAGGAGAAATCTAGGCTCCAGAGAGAACGAGGGAGAAAGAGAGAGAGACACCTGGGGCCAGAAGCCAGGCAACTGTGCAGCCAGACACGGAGACAGCCGGAGAGTAAGATATACAGAGAGAAAGAAAGGCAAAAAGCCCCTCAGCAAAATGTAGATGAAGAGAAACAGGTTAAGTTATAAGGGCTGGTGGGACAAGCAGAAGGTAAGGCTGAGCACTCATAACTAATAAGAAGTCTCTATGTCATGATCTGGGAGCTGGTTGGTGGCCCAAAAGAAAAAGCCTGGTACATACTGGCACTCAGTACCCGCTCAGACTCAGTACCCACTGGGACTCAGGTCCTCATGCTTGTGGGCAAACACTCTATTAACTGGCTTGCCTTCCCAGCCCCTACCGCTCCTTCTTGTTTAGACACTGGGTTCTGTATAAATCAGATCAATTCAGATTCAGTGACAGAGACTTCCAATTATGGCAGCTAATGCTTAAACACTTTCCTCAGGCCGGGCGGTGGTGGTGCACACCTTTAATCCCAGCACTTGGGAGGCAGAGCCAGGTGGATCTCTGTGAGTTCGAGGTCAGCCTGGTCTACAGAGCCAGATCCAGGACAGCACCAAAGCTACACAGAGAAACCCTGTCTCGAAAGACCAAAACAAAACAAACTTTCCTCATTCAGTCACAAGTCCAGGGTCATCTGGATGGACTGGTGTACACCTCATGGTGTTATGTGCCCAGTCTGCTGTCCCTGTCACAACGATGGTTACCTCCATATTCCACATCCCAAGCCCTGAGATGGGAGGAGGTGTCCTCTGAACATCCCCTTCTGGGGAGGCAGATTCTAGGGCTTACAATGTCAATGGTAAAATATTCCATGTGCCTGTTTTTCCACCTTGTCTATGAAGTAGAGGCAGGAGTTCAAGCCTAGCCTGGGCTATATAGGTAGATCCTGTCTCAACACTTGTCAACACACAGCCTGACCCCATGGTGTGGTGTGGAAATTCTGACTTCCAATTGACAATGACGTTTAGGGATCACCACACAGAGAGTGAAGAGAGGTGCCAATGTCATTAAGAAGCGCTCTTTTCTCCCTCTTGTGGTTGATTTATAACCCACTCATTATTTAAGGGATCAAGCAGAAGTAGGTGGGAGATATCACACCACATGCAGGTTTTTCCAGTGACATCTGTCTGCTGCTGGGTAAGCTCCCGGTGGTCTCTGACTTTGTGAGGTCACAGTCTTGCCTAGTAGCACAGTACTGGGCTCCAACCCCAGCACTACACACACACACACACACACACACACACACACATGCATACACACACACACACACACACACACACACACACATGCATACACACACACACACGCACATACACACACATGCACATACACACACACGCACATACAAGGGTGCACATACAATTCCTTCAGCTATCATGGGTTTACATTCTTTTCTTTTTAAAATATGCTAATGAACTCCAGGGACCCAACAGGTTTCTGCTTCCTAGCTCACAATTGCTGGGAATTCAAGCACGTGGCTGCTACACTCAGCTTTTACATGGATTCTGGGGTGGAAGTCAGATTCCCACCCTTTATTTATTTATTTTGGTTTTTCAAGACAAGGTTTCTCTGTGTAGTCCTGGCTGTCCTAGATCACACTCTGTAGACCAGGCTGGCCTTGAACTCACAGAGATCCTCCTGCCTCTGCCTCCCGAGTACTGGGATAAGGGTGTGTGCCGCCATGGCCAGGCACAAATTGTACTTTCAAAGGGAAGTGTTTGTGGTTCACACCACCAACCAGGAGAAAGATGGAGAGAAGGTAATGTCTCAAGCCTGGAACCGAGAACCTAAAGTCTCTTCATCCTGCTCTGATGGTGAAGCAAGGAGAGGCAGAGAGAGGATAGAGATGTATATTTAAGTGACCAGAATGAAGCCCACCCCACCTGACCCCCACCTCAGAGGAGGCCTCCTCTCTCAGAAGAGGCTCTACTGCAGAGGAGGGAAAAATTAAGGGCCGCCACGGCGGGGGTGCTCCTGGCCTCTGACCAACTGTGCCAGCGAGATGAGGTAGTCCATCAGTGATGACTCAGTTTGGCCCAGTTCCGTTCCTTGGGAGCTGACCTCTGCTTCCATTGCTACAGCCAGAGCTGGGGCTCTGTGATTGGCTAGCCTGGGGTCACATGTTAATCCTGCATCTAGAGCGCAAGGCCTGGCACAGGAGGAGGTACTGGAGCAGGGAGGAAGAGGTGCCCGGGTGGTTGCCAGGTCGGAACTGGGCAGCCACCCCAAATGTGTATGCAACTGTTGCCTTGGCCGAGTTTATGAGCCGAAGGTCGTGGCCGCCCTATTTTTGGAACAGCAGGAAAAAGCAACTGCTTCAAACTTGCAAAATGGTAACTTTCCACAAAAACAGCCTAGGCAGATTTGTGGGAAGACCTCAGCCTCCTGCACCTGAACCTTGGAGAGGCGGCTACCTCAGGGGGTCACCACACTTTTAAGATCAAAGCAGTCCCAGGAGCAGAAGTCTTCCTGTCATTTTCTCTCCTGCTCTGACAAGAACCAGGGTCAGGACAGAAAATAAGTCGAATGGAAACAACAAAGCTTGTGCCCATGGGTCCAGGGCCACATCTCTACCTTGTGGTAGAAAATAGCCATGCAGGCACGAAGTAGAGCTTCTCCCTCGGGTCTCCGTCCAAAGTCGACAGAAGGGTGTTCAGAGCTCAGGGGTGGGGGTGGGTTTGGGGATTGGAATGTCCATGGGTAGGTGAGAAGAGACTTGTGACTAGAGCCCCACTCCACCCCCAGACTTCGTCCCCCACCCAGGCTGCCGGAGTTTGGACGTGACCTGAAATTTGTACCACTTGACTTCAGCCTGAGTATTTAATATCTAACTACCATCCGTTTTAAATAGCCACGGCACTTGTCCAGGGGACATGCAAAAGTAGTTCCGGGGGCTGGTTGGAGAAGAGTGCAGGCTTAGTATCCACCTGCCTGGGTGCAAATTCCAGTTCTGGTCTCAGTGTGAGGGAGCACTCCCAGAGAGGGTCAGCTACATTTCCAAGGGCCCACTAGGTAAGAGCAGTCAGAGTCCCCTCAGGGTATGGAGAATCCTCAGGACAAGGTGGGGCAATTAGCAGTTGCTGTGGAAGCACCACTGAGTGAGAGGGTGGAAAATTCCCATAGACTTCCCGCCTTCATGATGTAGCCGAGGCATGCAACCCAAAGGGTAAGCGCTGATCCCAGGACTGAACCTTCATCCCTGAGCTAAGCTCTGATCCCAGGACTGAACCCTAATCCCTGGACTAAGCCCTGATCCCTGAGCTGAATCCTGATTCCAGTCCTAAGACCTGCTCTTCGTGGTGAGCCCTGACCCCTGGGTTAAACCTCCTGCCTGAGCTGATCCCTGATCTCAGGTTGGAGGGCTGAGTCCTGCGCCCTTCTTGTTTCCCAGCCCTCTCCATCCTGGGAGGGCTGTAAAAGGACCAATGTTTGTAGAATGAGGCCAGTCCCTTACGGCCGCCCTTTCTGCTCCATCCCAAGCAGCAGCTGGCCAGCGCTTTCCACCTGTGAGCACAGATCTAGCCACTAGTCTCCAAGTGTTCCCACATTCAAATGAGCTGGGAGCCCTCGGCCTGCCTGCCTTGGGACCCTTGCACCGGAGACCTGCTCATTGCCTGTACATGGGACAGAAGCATCCAACTGTCCTCAGAATGCACACGTGACACACCCAAGTATGTGTGTCACTCCTGAGGGTAAGTGTCTGCCCAGAACCAAACGGAACAGCAACTAGCTGATAGCCTTAGGGCTCCAGCTATCTTTTTCTTGGATGAAAGAACTCTGGGCTTAAAGGTCAGCTATTCCCCAGCAGGGACCCGTCCAGTGGGACCTAGGGGTTTAGATCCCCAAAGGCCTTCTTCCCCAGCAGCTCTGGGCCTGATACTGTTGCAGGGGTGACCTAGGTATCAATCCTGAAGGTCCCCAGTGCCCTCGCACCTCCCGTAAAGACCACAGTACCGCTTCCTGCTATTGTTTTTCTTTTCTTTTTCAAAGATTTTCGAGACGGGGGTAGGGGGGGGTGTTCTCTGTGTAGCCCTGAATGTCCTTTAACTCACTCTGTAGACCATCGAACTCACAGATCTGACTGTCTCTGCCTCCTGGGTGCTGGGATTACAGGCCTGCCTTGTGCCCCCACCACCCGGCCCCTGCCACTGTTTTTATCGGTCCATGAGTAGGGGTTGCAGGAGGCAGGTGGGCTCATATCTTTAGGCGAGCAGAAACGGGCCGGTTCACATGCTCAGGGGACTCCAGGAAGGCTTTGAGCTTGGGTCGGGCTCTGAGGCGGGCCACATAGGCAGAGAGCAAAGGGTAGTCATTCAAGTAACCAGGGAACAGGAGCTCATGGTTCAGGAGCAAGTCTAGCAGGCGGTAATCAGCAAAGGAGATCTACGGGACAAAAGTGTAGGACAGGGCTTGAGCTGGGGCTGGAGGGAGAGAAGCTCCACGGAGCTAAACACTGGATGCTTCCTGCCTCCACCTCTCCATCGGGGAACTTGGCCTCAGTTCCGAGAGAGGATCTGATATTGAGTAGAGTGGGAAAGGCCTGACCCCGTACTCACCTGGTCACCCACAATGAAGGACTGGCCACCCTTGTTCTGGGCCAGCAGAGTTTCAAACGGCTTCAGGTGTCCTGGAAGTTCCTTGAGGTACTGGACCTTGGCCTCCTCCTGTGGACGGAAGTGACCCTAGCTGGGGATGTGCAGCCAGACTGACCAAAGTGATCTCCTTTCCTGACCCCCTGCGTGGCACTGGCCTGCAGCCGTACGTACACAGTTATGGAGGAACTGCTGGCTAAGGTGCCGGATGAGGTCTTCCAGGCCATCGTTCACCATGTCCACCAGAGCGGCTTCTTGCTGGTCTCTGCCGTAGAGCCCTGGGTCAGGAGGCAGGCGGCAGGCTCAGGCTCTGTACTCGTCCTCAACTCAGACCTCAGCCTGGGCCCTCCGGACCCTACTCTCTAGCTTTGCTTTGGAGGTCTTCCCTGCCTACCTCGGCCACGCCACCTTCACAAGGGAAGAGTCTACCAGCTCCCAGGGCCACAAGCAACTGAAGCCCAGGCCTGTTTTCTGGGCCACACCTGTCACCTGGAACTGCCACACCAAGGTAAGACAAAGACTCTGGTTTGTCGCTCCCCTAGAACAAGCTGTCTAAGGACCTAGACAGACTAGGGTATGAAGGTCGCTATGCAGATGCATCATCAGATGCACAAGGCAGATGAGAAGATGGCAGGCCCCTGCCCAAGGCCTCAGTCTGCTCTCTGGGTCCTGCAGAAGTTGGAGTTGGCCTGAGCGACTCGCACTTCCCATCTACTCCCAGGTTACCACGTCTTCATGGAACTCCAGGCACCCCTTTCCTAACGAGGCGCACAGAGAGTGCCTTCGCTACCTTCCTGCCATTCTTCACACAGGCTGAGGCCTCCTCACTGTGACTGTGGGTTTCTCAGACTCAGGCATGGCCAGGTTAGGAAGAAATGGGCAGGAAGGTCTACTGGGAAGTATCCAGTCCCACTGTATTGTCACACATAGAAGCTAGTGGCCTCAGCCGGGCAGTGGTGGCGCACGCCTTTGATCCCAGCACTCGGGAGGCAGAGGCAGGTGGATCTCTCTGAGTTTGAGGCCAGCCTGGTCTACAGAGCGAGATCCAGGACAGGCACCAAAAAGCACTACACAGAGAAACCCTGTGTCGAGAAAACAAAACAAAAAAGAAAGAAAAACTAGTGGCCTCTATGAGATGTCATCTAGGAAAAATGATACAAGTTCAGTGGAAACTCACAACCCCTGGCTGTGCACAGAGACAGCCCAGCACCACACCTGGGAGCCTGGAACCTTCCTCTGGGGTGACCCACTTGTCCTTTATCCAGGTGGGATACTGGTTGCTGCAAGTGAAGCAGCTTGAAGCCCCAGGGCATTTGCAGGACATCTGTCAGGTGTCTTTCAGGGCTGAACTCCAGGACTCACCGAAGGAGCGGCCCAGGTGCCGCAGGATGGCATTCGATTGGTACAGGGTAAGGTCTCCATCCTGGAACTTGGGGAGCTGCCCAAACAGCTAGGAGAAGACAGCTTTGTAAGGGGTGCTGAACCTGGCTGCCCTCAACCCTAGTCACAGCACCCTAAGGCTGCGCCCCAACCTGCTGAAGTATAATCACTCACACAGGAAGCCTTGAGTGTACCCTGCCCCCAGGCATCCAAGGTCACCACCTCCTCCTTCCAACTCTGGCCCTGGTCGGCTAGCAGCATGCGCATAACCTCGCAGCGCCCTGTATTGGGGTACAGAACAGGGACTGGGGAACAGTGAAGAGACCTGGGAGAGTTTGGAAGAGTGGAAAGCCCACAGGGGACTGAACCGAAAGGCTAGCTTCGGAGCATCGTAGGGAGGGGAGAAATGTGGTAGAGGCCATGTCCTAACAGTACCTTGGAGAGCCGGGACCCAGCCCCACAACGGCCCAGGAAAGCAAGCCAGATAAAGTGCAGCGGCCTAAGGGGGCCGCGAGGGCAGTCGTGGCCCCACCAACCACAGCTACATGTAGTCCCGCCCCAAGTCTCGGTCCCGCCCCAACACGGCCTTGGCCACGCCCCTCCGGCTCGACTGTCTGGAGCCACCGGAGCGCTACAGCTTGTGCCCTTCATCTTGAAAGCACTGAGTCCACACCTCGGGAGGGGAAATAGACGATGGTGTAAGGCGGCACTAGGAGAGAGAGACAGAAACCATGATGAAGAAAGACCTCATGGGGGTCCGGGGTAGGTGTCAACTCTGCCCAGACCCCGCCCTCACCGCCCAGACCCCGCCCTCACCGCCCAGACCCCGCCCTCACCGCCCAGACCCCGCCCACACCACCCAGCTCCTACTTTTGGGCGAAGCAGTGCGGTGCAAGCTTAGCAGAAAGAGAGGAAGTGACCCAGGGCCTTATATTTACAGCGCAGCTCCGCCTCCTCACACCTCCCACCGTGCCCCAGGAATATGCCAAGTCACCAGGCAAAGGCCAGGCCCGGAGATGGGGCAGTGCGGACCAGATCCGCCTGTACCTCTGCAGTGTTGTACTGTACTGGGGCTTTTCAAGAGGCACGTGTGCTAAGCCTCACACGTTCACACACCCAAAGCACACGGTTCCTGGTGTCCTCAGGGGCTTGAACAGTGCTTTGCACACATGAAGGTCTCCAGCCAACAGCACATAGTAGATGCTCAATAAATGCTCGTTGTAAGATGCTGCCTGGCGTGGTGGCACACGCCTTTAATCCCAGCACTCAGGGTGCAAAGGCCCCCAGCTCTCTGAGTTAAAGGCCAGCTTGGTCTACACCTAGAGCACCATGACAGCCAGAGCTATACAGTGAGACCTTGTCTTTTCAAGAAAAGAAAAGAATAAGGAAATTTTAACAAATGAACTATCCCCTCCTGTCTTGGTGATACTGTAACAGAAAACTCTCAGGCAGCAAAGAAGACTTTGTGTACCACATCCTCAAGACTAGCACTGTTCCTATTTTATAGAGACGGGAACAGAGAGGTGAAGTGGCATGCCCAAGGTCACACAGCTAGTGAACAGAATTCACACTGGCTTGGTCTGGCCAATTCCCTGGGAACCTCACTTTTTAAGCCCATTATTTTTTTCTCTTTGATACCTTCTTGTTGAAGAAAAAAGAATGTGTCCCTTCAAAATATGCTTCTATGACATCAAATGTATCTTTGAGGCTTCCCATAGCCGTGCATACCTGGACTCTTAGCATTTGTGAGGTCCAAGAAGGAAGGTCACGGGTGAGACCAGCCTGGGCTGCATCACCTTTTCTGAGCAGGAGGACAGGTCTCTCACTGGCCGGGCGCAGGGTAGGTTGGTCGGCCAGTGAGCCCCAAGGACCATCCTTCCTCCTTCAGCGTTCTGCCTGTTGTTGTTTGTTTTGTTTTAACTGGGTCCCGGGGGGTTCAAGTCAGGTCCTTGTGTTCACAAGGCAAGCAGCTGACGGACTGAGCCGTCTCCCAAGCCTGGAAGCTAATTGCTTGAGCCCAAACCTCATCAGCCCGGAGGAATCTGGAGACCAACTCCACTTGCTGGTCAGTGGAACCACAAGCCGCCACCTGCCTTTTCTGCCCAAGTTTCTCCCATGACTTACTGCTTTTATAGTTTTTGAAATATGTTTTCAATCTATTTATTTTTGAGGGTCTCACTATGTAGACCGCTGGTTTTCCCGCAAAACTCAGCAAGGTTGAGGGAAAGCATTCCATGCCTCCAGTATGGTGTCTCCAAACCATTTCCTGAACCCGGGTGTCCTATGCCCTTTCCATACAGGCCAGATGTGGCGTCAGAACAGAACAGAATACAGGAGAGCTCAGGCCTGCTGGCATGCCCAGGACCCTAGCCAGTTCCCTGCGGGGTCTCTCGATGGAGGCTCTCAGTGGTCAGAGCCACGAGGAAAGTGGAGGGGCAGAGCCATCCATCTAGAACTTGGGGGGACCAAAATGACCCCATCAGGAGAACTCCAACAACCAAGGCTCATGCTGGGGAATTCCTTCCCCTCCCTTGAGCCCCCGGCTTTGTGGGGCTGGGAGCAAGTGGAGGAGGTGGTGCCAGAGCTGGGCTCTCATCCCTGGCTCACAGCTGGAGGAACATCTGCCCAGCATGGAGCCGCTTACTAAGAGCTTTCATAGAAACGATCTCATTTCATCTCCCATGCAACCCTGGGAAGAAGTGAAGGAGGAAGGGAGGGAGGCAGGGAGGCAGGGAGGGAGGGAGGGAGGGAGGGAGAGAGGGAGGCAGGGAGGCAGGGAAGGAGGGAGGGAGGCAGGGAGGCAGGGAGGGAGGGAGGGAGGGAGGCTTGTTGCCATTATGCAGGTGGGACATGGTGTCTGCAAGACATTCCTTCATTAGGTAGAAGCATCACAGACTTTGGAAAGCAGGTGCTATAGTTTGAATAGGTGACCCCAAAGGTCTATGTATTAAAGACTTGGTTATCAGACTGTGTGGTACTGTTAGGACAGTGGTTCTCAAACTGTGGGTCACGCTATTTATATTACATTACAATTCATAACAGTAGCAAAATTACAGTTATGAAGCAGCAATGAAATAATTTTGTGGTTGGGGGAGTCACCACAGCATGAGAAGCTAGCTGTATTAAAGGGTTGCAGCATTAAGAAGATTGAGAAGCACCACCTTATAGAGTTCCAGGTGACTGCCTGAACTCGCAGGCCTTCGGTTCTACAAGCCCAGACCTTGATCTGGCTCTGGGATCACCCCAGAAGCATATCCTTGACAGTTCAATGGACCAAGCAGTTCCCTCTGTCCATCCCCAACATCTAGACTGTGTGTCTATCCACACATGTTTCTAAGGTAATTCAAAGGCACATACAGCCTCGGTTTATGTAAAATTCACCCTTATATAATGGATGTTCTGTGGGTTTTATTATGTGCAGCACTGAGTAATTGTCACCACCGTCCAAGTCCAAAACATTATCATTGAGTCCAGAAAGAAACCCCATGGCCGTTAGCAGTGGCTCCGCATCACCCGGGTACCGAGCGTTCACTTTTCTGATGAGGTCTATGAAAGGACTCAGACAGTGTTATCTTTTGTCTTTCTGGCACCTTTCATTTAGCATAGCATTTTCCAAAATTCATCCACATTTGGGTATGCGTCAATACTCTATAACTATTTATGGAGGTGGAAGGTTCAGAAGTTCAAGCTCATCCTCCACTACATAGAGAATTCAAGGGCAGCCTGGGCTACATGAGAGTCAGAAAAGCAAGCCACACAAAGCTGGGTGGTGGTGGCACACATCGTTAATCCCAGCACTCGGGAGGCAGAGGCAGGTGGATCTCTGTGAGTTTGAGGCCAGCCTGGGCTACAGAGTGAGATCCAGAACAGTCAGGGCTACACAGAGAAACCCTGTCTGGAAACACCCCCCCCCAAAAAAGAAGCCCTATTACATGTATGACATTTCTTGAGACAGAGTCTCATTATAGAACTCAAGCTGCCTTAAACTTTCTTTTCTTTTCTTTCTTTCTTTCTTTCTTTCTTTCTTTCTTTCTTTCTTTCTTTCTTTCTTTCTTTCTTTCTCTCTTTCTTTCTTCGTCGTCATCATCGTCTTTCAAGGCAGGGTTTCTCTGTGTATCCCTGGCTGTCCTGGAACTCGCTTTGTAGACCAGGCTGGCCACCTCGAACTCACAGAGATCCACCTGCCTCTCCTTCCTGAGTGCTGAGATTAAAGGCGTGCGCCACCGTGGCCCAGCACTCATTTTCTTGAGTATGTACCTAGGAGCTGGCTTTTGGAGTCATGTGGCCACTTGTTCTAAAGGACACTGGACTCATGCGGCAGTGCTCACACCACGGAGAACGGCACCATCAGGCTAGAGCGCTCCAGCTTCCCTGATCCTTGCCTCTTTCACTGCGGCTTGCGTGTGGTGCTTCTGAAGTGCCAAGCTCTGGGCTCGACCTGTGGAGCACCCAGGAGAGAGGGCGCTGTCTTTGTCACCAAAGGTGTTGCAGCTGAAAGTCAGGGGGATGACAGACACATCTGATTAGTAAGGGTCAGTCAGTGACGTGGGGGAGGGCACCCATTGGGCTATGGTTTCCACCCTAAGCCATGATCTATAAACAACATAACCCAAGAGCTAGAGAGATGGAAAAATTGGTAAGTGCTTGTGGTGCCAGCATGAGGACCAGAGTTTTACCTCCAGGACCCATGTAAAAGGCACTGGGTATGGTGGCATGTAGTGCAGTCCCAGGGCACGGGAGAGACGGCAGGTCTCTAGGGCATGCTGGCCGGCAGGTCTACCCTTCTCGGTGAGTTCCAGGCCAGTGAGATATCCTGTCTCAGGAAAACAAAGTCGATGGTGCAGAGGACACTTCTGACATCCACATACATGTCACACACACACATACACATACACAGACACACAAAAGACACACACATGCACACACACATGCACACAACACATACACACAGAGACACACACAGATACACACAGAGACACACACGTGCACACAATACATACACACAGAGACACACACAACAAACAAACACACACTCCACACACACACACACACACACACACACGCACGCATAAGGATAAACAGATTATAACTCAGGCACTGTGGCTCACACCTGTAAGCTCAGCACTGAGGAGGCTAAAGCAGGTGGTTGCCCTAAGTTTGGGGCTAATCTGGGTTACATAGTGAATTCTAGGCCAGCTTGGGCTGCGTGAGACCATGTGTTTAATATATATATATATATATATATATATATATATATATATATATATATATGATCCTGCACTTATCTGTCTGCTTCCATTCATCTGTCTTCCCATCTATCTAGTTATTCAACAAACATTCAGCCCTCACTCCACATACTCATTTACCCGGGCAATCAGCCTCCACGAGGTCATTCAACCATATTTTCATCAGCCCTTTCAGCATCTGTCTGTGCAATCCCCATCTATCCACCTATCAGCATTTGTCTCATCAGATATCATCCATCTATCCGTTTGTACATCCAGCTATCCAATTTCCCCTCCACCGACCCAACTGCCTATCCATGAACCGTTTGTCCATTCATCCCTCCCTCTGTCCACCTATCGATTATCTACCCTTCCAACTACTAACCACTCAAACGTCAGTATATCTGGCTATGCATCCCCCCATCCTTCCTCTCCTCCATCCCTTATCCATCCATCTACCCAGTGCCGAAGGTGCTGCTCCTGCCAGATGGAAGGTTCTAGAAGTAAGGCTAATCTCCTGCACCGAGCACTTGGAGCTGACACACTGCCAACGCCACCCTCTTGCCATCCATCCCCTCTGTAGAGGCCACTGACCCTTTTTGTGCCTCCCGAGGGCCTCTGCCCAGCGTGCCCCGATCTATTGACCGACAACCCTAGACCCCAGGGCTGGAACCTCAGTTTGGCTGAGTCAAATCGAGGTCATGGAGATGAGCTCTCCAGGACACTGCTCCCTGAATGCAAGCCAGGAGGGGCTTCCAGCCAGGAGACAAAGCCTTTGTCCCCGTGGAAAACTTCACCCACTAACTTTTGACCACCTTGGACTGCGCTTTGAGACACACATTTCTCATCACTTCCTTCCTTCCTAAAGGCAAACACAGGTTAGCCTCCATTTTTTTCCTTCTTTTCCGATAAATCACTGAACGTACTGAATGGTGCATGCCTACGATCCCAGCTGCTTGACAGAAGGAAAGGAGAAAGAAAAGAGAGGGGAGAGAAGAAACAGCTGGCAGTGGAGCTCACTGGTAGAGTACTTGTCTAGCATGTATGAGGCCCTAAGTTTAATCCCCAGTGCTGAAAAAGATTGAAAAGAGGGTCACGGGGTAAAGAATTCTCCCAGGGGGCCCAGCCTATCAGCTCCCTCTAAGATCTTGCAGAACTTAGGGGAATGTTTTCAAGGATGTCCCTGCCCGGTGCAGAGGGGCTGAAGAAAGCCACAAGCTGAGTCACCGTGAACAATAACAAGATGCCCTTCCCAACCTTGACCACCTTGGCCAGAGTCCACACACCTCTCAGGCTTGACCTGGCTCAGATCGCACAACTTCCTCTAGGCTGTGTTCAGAGTTCCCTCTTCGTGGAGGCCACCTACTCCCAGTCAAAAGTTCCGGAAGTGAGGCTGGCTGCCTGCTCCCAGGATCAGAGGGTTCAGGGCTGACCCTCAACTGACACCACCCTCTGATGCCCCCATCTCTTGCTGCTCATACTTCTACAGAGGCCACTGGTGCCCTTCCCTGCCTCCTGAGGCCTCTGTCCAACGCTAACGGAGGGTTCCAGCACCCAGACACCGCCAGGTCACTGGTGACGACTGTCAGCCTCAACCAGGGCTAGCCTGACGTCAGCGGACCCAGCCTTTGCCTTCCTCTTACCTGCCTGGGTGGGTGTTCCCAAGCACACACAGACGGCTTGGTGGCCCTTGTTTGAGTTAGAGTCACCCGAAACTGGAGTCCTTAGGGCAGGTGGGGTCTGTTATGTGGTCCCAGCTCCCGGCCTGGGACTAGATACTACCCTGGGGTTTTTTCATGTAATCCAGGCCGGTCTAGAACTTACTATGTAGCCAAGGATGACCTTGAACTTCCGATTCTTCTACCTCCACCCCTGGGTATTTCACAGGTGTACGCCACTATGCCTGGTTTATTGGGTACTGGGAATTGAGACCAGGGTCTGTCTACCTGCTAGGCAAGCACTCTACCTAGTGAACTAGAGGCCCAGCCTCTCTCTTTCCCCTGCCCTGGCCTTGATGTTTGCAAGAGAGTCATTGATGGATGATAGAGTCGCCAGCTCAGATGGCAGACATGGCGTGGGATCTGGTTCCCCAGGACAAAGGCTGGTGCAGAGGGCAAGTGAATAAATCATGAGGGGCCCGCAGCAGGCCAGCAGGCCACAGCTGACCTCATTCTGGAAGTGAGGAAGGAGTGACCAGCTGTGTGGTGAGTGGCTGGGGTGTGGCAAGGGGGAAGGAGGTTTTGTGGCACCTCTGCCCTTGTTCCTTGAGAAGAACTTGCAGGTCAGTGGGGAGGTCCACACAGGAGGTGGGGAGGCAGAGGTTGGAACAGGGGTGTCCTATAAGAGTAGGAAGGGCAGACAGACAGAACAAGGTGAGAAAGAGCCTCCAAGAAACAATGAAAGGGGCTGAGGGGAGCAGACAGGGGCTGAGGGGAGCAGGCAGGGGCTGAGGGGAGCAGGCAGGGGCTGAGGGGAGCAGGCAGGGGCTGAGGGGAACAGACAGGGGCTGAGGGGAGCAGGCAGGGGCTGAGGGGAACAGACAGGGGCTGAGGGGAGCAGGCAGGGGCTGAGGGGAGCAGGCAGGGGCTGAGGGGAGCAGGCAGGGGCTGAGGGGAACAGACAGGGGCTGAGGGGAGCAGGCAGGGGCTGAAGGGAACAGACAGGGGCTGAGGGGAGCAGGCAGGGGCTGAGGGGAACAGACAGGGGCTGAGGGGAGCAGGCAGGGGCTGAGGGGAGCAGAGAAAGGTAAAGGCACAGAGAGAGGCTGAAGGGCCTGAGGGTCATGGGAACACTGCTTGACCAAGACAAAGATGGTAGTTAGCAAAGGCCAAGGCAGATGGAGAGTGAGCAGGAAGATACTTCTCAGACCACCAGCCAGAGACGTGCAGACAGGACATGGGGACGGAACAAGGCCAGCCAGCTTGGGAGCCCGATCACCTGGGTCAGCAAAGAGCCCCAGGATGCAGTCTGTGAAGTATAGGAGTAGTATAGGAGGAAGGTGAAGATTTCAAAGATGTGCTATGGGAGGGGCAATGGAAGAAGATAGTGACTTTAGGGGAGTAGGCTCTACTAACCTCCAGAGCCAGATATATATATGTATGTATATCTCCACACTTCCCACTGAGCCACCTACCTACAGGTCGAGACTCAGCAGGAACAGAAAAGATACCACACCCATGTCCATGGCCCTGCCTGAGGGCCCGGCAGATGGCAGCCTCCCTGAAGGGGACTCCAGCCCATCTACAGACACTCCAGGACCCAGCCAGGACCTAGCCAGCCCCACTGCCCGCAGGCGGGCCCTCCTCCGTGAGCTGGAGGCCCAGGTGCAGGCTGCCTATGGGCAGGTAAGGGCCAGGGACTATCCTTTACTAAGGGACCCCACATCCAAGCTAGAAGTAAGACAGACCTAGGGCCAAGTTCATACATAGGTGACCAGAGGGGTCAGGAGAAGTTAGGGACCCATCTGCCATCTCTGTTGATACTGAGGGATCCAGTCAGTGCCTAGAGCTGGCCCTTTATGCAAGGTATCGGACACTGGTCCAAGCACAGGGTTAATGAGCCCTGAATGGAGACAGGGTCCTGGTGCAGAGACTTCAGATTGGGCCAAGGTAAAAGCAGGTAGGCTCTCTCTCCAAGAACTTCATCCTCCAGTCCCCAGTTGCCACTCAGGGAGAGTTGGGATCCAGCTGGCCCAGGCACCGGGTGCTAGCTTCTTCTGTGGAGATCCAAGCCTGCTTCTAAAGATGCTGACTGGGGAGATTAGTGCAAGTCTGAGAGGAGAAGGGCTAGAGGGGGTGTACAGAAGACCGGGAGGCTGTGCCTTCCAGGGGCCTTGACTCTGAGTACCCCCCCACACTCGCAGAGATACTCAGAGATAATCCCGGATTGGATTAGGGCCCAAGCCCCAGGCCCAGGGTTCCCCGCCTGCCCACCCGCCCCTGATCTTGCCCACAAAACCCCAGGAAAATCCTCTCCAGTGCTCCAGGCTGTCCCTGGAAACAGCAGGGGGCTGGCAGAATCCACAGCATCCTCCCAGGACTCAGGGCCTGGCATGGTTCAGGGACCCATGGGGAACTGTGCCAAGCGGCCCTGGCGCCGGGGGCCTAAGGTAGGAAGACCAAGGGGAGACCTGAGGCCAGAAATCTGGGTGGCCCCGTGTGCTGGGCAGGTAGTAGACAGAGACTTGGAGGTGCTGGGCTGGGTTAGAGGTGGGCCAGGGGCTTTGAAGAAGGTAAAGGAAGCATACGCATAAATGCATGTATGCGTTTCTTGAAGGAGATGTTTTCCTGGACAACACTCCCCCCCCCCCCCCCCCCCCCCCCGTAAGCCTTGGCTAGGTCTCCCCTGCGAAGTTAATAGACCAGCTGCCCATTCTGTGCAGGCCCTACTCACTCAGCCTTGGCCAGAGTGACCAGAGCTACAGGCCACAGTTCACAGGTTTCCTCAAGGACCTGGCCGAGGCCCTCACCTCTTAGAGTGGAACCCTTCCTGCCCAGAGTGTTAACGGGTCTTGTGTAGCCAGAGGCCCCGCCCCCTCTGGCAGGTGCTGAGCTCCAGAGAAAGGAGCCGCTGAGAACTGGAGAGGGTCGGGGGAGAGGGGGCATTGCTTCAGCTCATGGCTGGCTTTGCTACAGGAACGCTGGCAGTGGCCTGGAGCCCCCCTAGGGGGCTCCAGCCCCAACCCTGGCCCCAGAGTTGAGGAGCAGGAGGGCACACAGGGCTACTCGGTGCTCGGCAGCCTGGTGGGGCCAGCCTGCATCTTCCTCCGACCCAGCATCGCCGCTACCCAGCTCGTATGTACAGTCACTCCTCTGCCAGCCTGCTGCTCTGGTCCCTTAGCCTCATCGCTCCCGGAATAGGAGGGAGAGGCTGGAGAGGACGTCAGACGATAGACGTGCAACCCCGGGGTGGGGGGCAGAGCGGTAACTTCAGAAAAAGTTAAGAGTTCAGGGAGCCCCCAGAGCCGTACCAGGCATGGGGGGTGGGTAGGGACCCAGAGAAACAGCCACCCAAGGGTTGGGGTGCAGCCCAGTGGCAGAGCACTTACTTATAGCAAGGCCAGGGTTATACCCTCATCACTGCAAAAATAGAAAAGGAAGTACTTCCAAGGGGAAGATGGCTAGAGGTGGCCGGCTCCTCAGGAGAGGGACAGGGGGCAAGGCAGACTTGCAGTGACATTGAGGCCAGTTGGGTTGAGTCTGAGGCTGTCCGACCCTGGGATCTACCTCTGTCAAAAGGAGGCATGTACCTCAGGAGACAGTGTGGGAACAGGGGTCCTGGGGGTCCCCTGGAAGGTTTCAGGGAAAGGGAACCCCAAGACACCCAGGCAGGTGAGCAGGACTGGGCAGAATATGGCACAGGCCCTGGGTGTGCTGTGGCATGGGCTGGCTGACAAACCCCAAGAAATGGAAGGTGCTGAGGCCTGGGTGGGCCGAGGAACCCCTAAGCCGTCTGTGCCCTGCAGGACCGGGAGCTGAGACCAGAGGAGATCGAAGGTAAAGGGCTCAAGGGGGGCTAGTTGAGGTGGGGCACGGACGGAGATTAGAAGAGGAGGTTTGGGGCTGGGGCCTCTGCAGGGTCCAGGAGGGGTAAGAAGGTCATGGGGTGAGAGTGGGTAGGGAGGGGTGGCAAACCCTCCCTTCTGCTGCTGCCAACCCCTTGGTCTCAGCAACCACACTGGTCAAGGACGCTTTCAGATTTGTCCATCTGGCTGACACTTCCTGGCCCCTCACTGAGAACCAGGAAACACTGCTAAGCCGGTAGATGAGGTCCCCACCTTCTGAGATAGCTGCACTGCAGCTGTGTAGAGCCCTCAAGGAAACCAATGCACGCGCTGGAGGGAAGAGCAGGGACGTCTTCCTGGAGTAGGTGACGTTGAACCCGAGGGGGGAGAATGTAGCCCCCCCCCGAGGTCATAGCTTTTCTGTCTTTCCTCCCTCCCTCTCTTCCTTCTCTTTTTAATCCCCTAGAGCAGAAACTGACACATAGCAGATGCTTCTTAAACAGTTCACAAGAGAACAAAACTTTAAGACCCTATGTGCAAGGCCCTGAGACAACAAATAGGAACTGAGGCTTAAAAGCAAGAAGTGGTGGGAACCAAGGCAATAGATGGGCTGGTCCCAGACGGCAGCCAGGGAGGGTTTGGGAAAAGGACTAACCTCACTCTGCCCGGCAGAGCTGCAGGTCGCCTTCCAGGAGTTTGACCGAGACCGGGATGGCTACATTGGCTACCGGGAGCTGGGTGCCTGCATGCGGACACTGGGCTACATGCCCACGGAGATGGAGCTCATCGAGATATCACAACAAATCAGTATGTACTTCAGACCCACCCACCCTCCTACTCCAGCCCTGGCCCAGACCTGAGGTAGCTGCATGGGCTGTTCCAAGAGCCCAGGGCATAATTGTCATCAAAGAGAGAACTGCCTCCTTAGACTCTACTAGGAGAGTGAGGATGCTGACACAACCCCCCCACACACCACACACACCCCACACTCCCACCCCTGTTCACCAATAGAGACTGAAGCTCAGAGAGGTGAAGTATTTATCTAGAGTCACACAGCAGAGGCTTGGGAAAGAACAGTGAGTCATAAGAGCCCAGTGGAGGACAAGTCCCACCAATAGCTGAAGATGATGTAGCCATTGGTACCCAGGGATGAGAACTCATCTAATGCCATGTAGGAGGGGGCCAGGGGCCAGAGGGAAGGCAGCAGGCTGGGGAAGGCAGGTCAGGTGCTAGGCCGGGGTCTTTAATGGACGGATGTACCCTCAGGTGGTGGGAAGGTGGATTTTGAAGATTTTGTGGAGCTGATGGGCCCCAAACTGCTGGCAGAGACTGCAGATATGATTGGCGTGAGGGAGCTTCGAGACGCCTTCCGGGAGGTGCACCTGGGGTAGAAGGGGTGGAGGGTGGGTGGGACCGTGGGGCTGCAGGGGGGTGAGAGACTGAGTAGATGTAAGGCTCAGTTGGTGACCCCCATGCCACCATTGATGCTGCCACAGTTTGACACCAACAGAGACGGCTGTATCAGCGTGGGGGAGCTCCGAGCAGCCCTCAAGGCCCTGCTAGGGGAACGCCTCAGCCAGAGGGAGGTAGATGAGATCCTCCAAGACATCGATCTCAATGGAGACGGCTTGGTTGACTTTGAAGGTAATGCCTCCCCTGCTTAGCTGCATGTGCCCTGGAAGAGTCTAAACCATCGGTTCTCAACCTGCGGGTCACGACCCCTTTGGGGGTTGCATATCAGATAACTATTATGATTATCAGATAGCATTATGATTCATAATAATAGCAGAATTGCAGTTGTGAAGTATCAATGAAAATAATTTTATGGTTCCTCACCACAACATGAGGAACTGTATTAACGGATCACAGCATCAGGAAGGTTGAGAACCACTGATCTAAACAGACCTGGGTTGAACATGGAGGATCAAGGAGGCAAGGCTGTTACACTCCCTACTGTCGAGAGAAGAAACTCCTGTTAATTCTCAGGAAAGCTGAAGTGCTCACTTAGGAACAGGAAATGGGGAGAGCCAAGATTGTAATCTGGGCAGCTGAGGCCCCTCCCGCCTGATTCACAGATGTCTTTGAAGGTCTCCTCAAGCACACTCTAGCCCACCCTCGGGCAGGCACATCTGCCATCCCCAGTGGAGTCAGGAGGGCAGACCTAAAACCTTGGCTTTGTCCTGGCAGAATTTGTTCGGATGATGTCTCGATGAGCCTATATAGAAGCTGGAGTGGACCAGCCGGGAGGAAACCAGCCTCTGAACCGCAGAGGATCCCATGTGTTCCTTGAAACTCATTATGTACAGGACTGTGTGCCTCCTCTCCATCCCTGCCTGGGCACAGTGCCCTCTCCTGTCATCACCCCTTACTCTCCCTGGTTCTCTGACAATAAAGCATCTTCCAGCTTGTGGAGAAAGAGTTTTCCCCTACTTGCCTATCCTGGAGGCCTGGCATGTGACCCCAAAACTCAACTCCCGGAGCTGTGCTTTCTAACCACAAGTAACCTCAGTTGTGAGCTCCAGTGGGTATGGAGATCCCCTCTTCTTCCTTTCTGGATCCTGGGCTCAGCCCAAAGCAAGTGCCAAAAGGTATCTCTGAGCTAGGCATGCTGGCACGCACCCTTAATCCCAGCTCTCAGGAGACAAGCAGATGGATCTCTATGAGTTCGAGGCCAGCCTGGTCTACAAAGTGAGTTCCAGGCCAGCCAGGACTACCTAGGGAGACCTTGTCTTAAAAACAAAAAATAAAAACAGACATCTTTGGGCTGGTAAACACACACACACACACACACACACACAAACACATGCACACACATGCATATGCACACACAGACATATGTACATGCACACATCAGTGCTTCTGAGTTCTGTGCTTGAAGTTCCCAGGACAAGCCCTTCTCCCAGCTCTGTGGCATGTGTCTTACTGCCACAGCCTGGGAGGGGCACTGCTCAGAGCTCAGCCTTCACCTTCCAGGAGGGAGGCAGCAGACAGATGAACCCCCCAGGAGGCACCTCTGTCTGACAGCTGGGACTTCTTTCCTCCGGGAGCCCCCAGCACTTCCTGAGCACAGTGGGAAGGGAATAGCCTGGCCAGTCCTGTGGGGCTGCAGGGGGGTGAGAGGCTGAGTGGATGTAAGGCTCAGTCGGTGACCCCCATGCCACCATCAATGCTGCCACAGTTTGACACCAGCATAGATTCAAGGCCCATCTAATGGACAGTCTGTGTTGGGGGGCCTTTTAGGTCAATGTAGAACATAGGGCCTGCCTAGCAGGAATCAGGGCCCTCCTGCCCTAACTAGCTACCTGTCCTTTTCTTTACTAGTGTCCTAAATCTTCATGCTGCTAGAGACTCACATCTTTGCACAAAGAGCCTTCACACAAGGGCCTTGTTCTAGCCCTTGGATGCTGGGAAGCTGTGGGTCTCCATTCAATGCCATTTTTGTCTTTTTCCTGAGACAGGGTTTCTCTGTGTAGCTCTGGCTGTCCTGGAACTCACTCTGTAGACCAGGCTGGCCTCGAACTCACAGAGATCTGCTTGCCTCTGCCACCCGAGTGCTGGGATTAAAGGTGTGCACCACCACCACCCGGCTTGTAGAGATATTTTAATTTAAAACTCTCAGGTCTAGAAGCTGAGAAGCCCAAAATCAAGACTTAGGCAGAGGCAGGAGGCAGTGACACACACTATAACCAGCACTCAGAAGGCTGAGGCAGGAAGATCAAGAGTCTGAGGCTAGCCTCAGCTATATAGTGAGACCCTGACTCAAAAAGGGGAAGGAGGGGCAGTTGGTGTGGTGGTGCACACCATTAATCCCAGCCAGTCTAGCCAAAACAGGGGGCTCCAGGTTCAGTGAAAGACGCTGCCTCAAAAAATAAGGAGCCAGTGGTGCATGCCTTTAATCCCAGCACTTGGAGGCTGGGGCAGGAAATCTCTGTGAGTTTGAGGCCAGCCTGGTCTACATAGGGAGTTCTAAGGCAGGACTACAAAGAGAGTCTCTAATGATAATAATAAGGAGAAGGAGGAGAGTGGTTGGGGAAGGCATCATTGCCAACCTCTGACTCACACACACAGTAAATAAAATAAAATGGCTAGGAGTTGGGGGCACACTGGTCCTCACAAGGTGGTCTCAGGTAGAGTATGCTGGCAGGCCCAGTGCCCTGAGCAGCAGCCTGGGATCTGGACTTTGAGGTGCCAGGGCTGGCTTCAGCAGCCTCAGCAGCACCCACCCATCTTGCAGATCCCAATTAATCCTTAATCCTCAATTAAGTGATCCCTCCTGCCAAGCCTACAGCCCCAGTCCCGCGGCTTTTTCCAACGCTGACATAGACAGCATCACCCATGAGAAGACGTCTCTGCAGGAGCTGGGGGTGGCAACCACCACAATCGAGGGGAAAGCAGGCTGGGTCCATCGCCCACTGCCCCCCCCCGCCCCTCCCAAGCCTCTGTGGGTGGATGGTGAAGGCCACCAAAGAAGATCTTAGTCACAGCATGTTTGCTGACACTGAAAGTGCTCATGGACCCCCCCAGAGGTCATGTGTGCCCCCCGACACACACGCACAAAAAGGCCTCTAGTACAGACGTCCCAAAAGATCCTGGTTGGAGGGCCAGGGCCAGGAGGGGAGCCAAAGGTAGGTCTATGCTGGGGGCAGCGGGGTGCTGTGTGTGACCTGGGTTTCCCAGTCATTAATGTGTGCTTCCCTGGGAACAGGTCACTGCCTGGCTCCCAGGGCTCGGGTGTTCTGTGGCCTTTGGCCTTCCAGGTCAGTGGTGGTCCACTCCCAAAGTGGCACCCCTTCTCTGTCTGTGAAACAGCTAGATTACCTACTTGCTTCCATGCTCCGTCTGACTTCCTACATGAACTTTTTTTTTTTTTTTTTGCGGGGGTGGGAGGGTGTTGAGACAGGGTTTCTCTGTGTAGCCCTGGCTGTTCTGGAACTCACTCTGTAGACCAGGCTGGCCTTGCACTCAGATGTCCATCTGCCTCTGCTTCCAGAGTGCTGGGATTACAGACTTGCATCACCATGGCCCCAGTAGATGAACTTTTAAAATTTATGCACATTAAAGTCTGCTCATTGACAAATATTCAGTGTCTTCTAGCCACCCTGATGGAATCATATGAAACAGTTTCACTCTCCTTAAAACACTGCCTAGACTTGATAACCATGCCTTACCTCCAGACCCTTCATCAATCCTCTGACAGCTACTTACCTGCTAGTCTAAGGATAATTTTCCTTTTCTAGCATGCTGTACAATCAGAATCATCCACTCTGTAGCTTTTTCAGGCATTTCTTTTACTTAGCACCGTGCACTTAAGATTTATCTATGCCGAGTGGCTTACACCTTTAATCCCAGCACTCAGAGGCAGAGGCAGGTGGATCTCTGCGAGTTTGAGGCCAGCCACAGAGTGAGTTCCAGGAAAGGCACAAAGCTACACAGAGAAGCCCTGTCTCGAAAAACAAAACAAAACAAAACAAAACAAAAAAAAGATTTACCTACACCATTGTATGGGGCTGGAGAGAGATGGCTCAGTAGTTAATGAGAGATGGCTCACTGGCTGCTCTCTAGAGGACCCAGGCTCTGTTCTCAGCACCCATATGGAGGCTCACAGTGGTCTGTAACTCCAGCTTCATAACATCTTTTGGCATGTGGTGCATAGATATATATGTAGGCAAAACACCAGTAAATATAAAATAATAATTTAAGTTAAAAGATTTATCTATATCATTTTATGCTAGATATGTGATTTCTATTTGTTGCTGAATAATATTCCATTGTATGGATATACCACAGTTAATTCATCTAGTCACTTATGTGGTGATATTTTAATTATGCTGAAATATGATTTTATTTGTATGTTAATAAATAAAGTTTGCCTGAAGATCAGAGGTCATAGCGAGCCAGGGACAGCAGTCAGGTGGTGGCAGCCCACGCCCTTAATCTGATCACATGGCAGGCAGAGTCTCTGTGTGGTCAAGGAAACAGCCAAGCATGGTGAACCTTTAATCCCAGTACCAACCATAGAGACCAGGAGGTCTGTATAGACAGGCAGTGATGAGGAAGTCATGTGGTTGGGTTTAGAGCCAATGAGAAGGCAGAACAGGAAAGCAATGAAAAGACAAGTCAGACAGGAAGAAACTCTCTCTCTCAGGGGAAGCTACTGCTGGTGGTAAGCTAAAGCTAGGTGGCTCTTTGTTTATTTATTTATTTGTTCAATTATTTTTTTTCCATTATCAGCTTGATACAATACAAATTCTTATCCTAATAGTGAAATGTTTCACCTAGGCTTGCCCAGTGATTGAGTAAAACCAAAACTTATTATAAGCCACAGTCATCCCAGGGTCCCCCCTGCTATGTAGCCTCCCTGATTCTGTGGGTTGCAGTCTGATTGTCCTTTGCTTTATATCTAGTATTCACTTATGAGTGAGTATATACCATGTTTGTCCTTCTGAGTCTGGGTTACCTCACTCAGGATGATATTTTCTAGTTCCATCCATTTGCCTGCAAATTTCATGCTGTCATTGTTTTCCTCTGCTGAGTAGTATTCCATTGTGTATATGTACCACATTTTCTTAATCCATTCTTCAGTTGACGGGCATCTAGGTTGTTTCCAGGTTCTGGCTATTACAAATAGTGCTGCTATGGACATAGTTGAGCATGTGTCTTTGTGGTATGATTGAGCATTCCTTGGGTATGTGCCCAAGAGTGGTATGGCTGGGTCTTGAGGTTGATCAATTCCCAATTTTCTGAGAAACCTCCATACTGATTTCCACAGTGGTTGTACAAGTTTGCATTCCCACCAACAGTGGAGGAGTGTTCCCTTTGCTCCAAATCCTCTCCAACATAGACTGTCATTAGTGTTTTTGATCATAGCCATTCTGACAGGTGTAAGGTGATATCTGAGTCATTTTGATTTGCATTTCTCTGATGATTAAGGATGTTGAGTATTTCTTTAAATGTCTTTCAGCCATTTGGGATTCTTCTTTTGAGAATTCTCTATTTAGCTCTTTAGCCCATTTTTTAATTGGATTGTTCAGTATTTTGATGTCTAGTTTCTTGAGTTCTTTATATACTTTGGAGATCAGTCCTCTGTCAGATGTGGGGTTGGTGAAGGTCTTTTCCCATTCTGTAGGCTGTCTTTTTGTCTTATTGACCGTGTCTTTTTTTTAAAGATTTTATTTATTTATTTATTATGTATATGTTCTGACTGCATATATGCCTGCAGGCCAGAAGAGGGCACCAGATCTCATTATAGATGGTTGTGAGCCACCATGTGGTTGCTGGGAATTGAACTCAGGACCCCTGGAAGACCAGTCAGTACTCTTAACCTCTGAGCCATCTCTCCAGCCCCTGACCGTGTCTTTTGCCCTACAAAAGCTTCTCAGTTTCAAGAGGTCCCATTTATTAATTGTTGTGCTCAGTGTCTGTGCTACTGGTGTTATATTTAGGAAGTGATCTCCTGTGCCAATGCGTTCAAGAGTACTTCCTGCTTTCTCGTCTATTAAGTTCAGTGTAACTGGATTTATGTTGAGGTCTTTGATCCACTTGGACTTGAGTTTTGTGTATGGTGACAGATATGGATCTATTTGTAATCTTTTACATGTTGACATCGAGTCATGCCAGCACCATCTGGGGAAGCTACTGCTGGTGGTGAGCTAGAGCTAGGCGGCTCTTGCTCTGACCTCTTTGGCTTTAACTCTGTATTTGGCTCTGTGTTTCTTATTTAATGAAACTGTTTAGAAATTCATCTGCACAGTTGTTTATTTATTTATTTATTTATTTATTTATTTATTTGAAACAGAGTCTCTCTACGTAGTGCTGGCTATCTTGGAACTTTCTATGTAGACCAGGCTGGCCTCAGACTCAGAGTTCCGCCTGTCTCTGCCTCTCCAGTGCTGGGATTAATGGCGTGAGCCACTAAACCCAGCTGTTCCTATTCACCTATGGAAGGGTGTTATAGTTTGTAAATTATTTTTGAGACAAAGTCTGGCTATGTAGCCCAGCCTGGCCTCAAACTCATGGCAATGGTCCTCAGTCTCTCACTGAGCTCTGGGATTACAGGAGTTTCCCACACAGCACCCCTAAAGCTTGCATCTGAATGTCTCCCCAAAGGGGAGGGTTTGGTTCCCCAAGCTCATGGCACTGCTTACTAGGGGTGGTGGAAGCCCTAGGATGTGGGGCCTCCTAAGGCGAGGTCACTGGCACTGTTCTTTTTTTTTTTTTTTTTAAATACAATTTCCTTGTTGTTCTTTGGGAATGTCACATCATGCACCCTAATTCCACTCACCTCCCAGTCCCCCCATATTCCCCCTAAGCCCTTCAGCAGCCCCCCAAGAAATTAAAAAAAACAAAGCAAAGCAAGCAAGCAAACAAACAAAAACAAAAATAAAAAAATCTCTTCAATCCTCCATCTTTCCCGTCTCTCTGACACCTCTTCATCTGTCCTGGTGGCATTGGAACGGTGTGTCACATAGAATACTCTTTAGTCCAATCAGCTTTACTAGCAAATGTTCATTGCAATGAGTCCTTGGTCTGGTTCAAGGCCTCTGGTTTTTGGTACACCATCATTACTGGATCCTCACTGGAACTCCTCTGGGATATCCCGAGGCTGCCCCAAGTCATGGAGATCCTGTGGGTGCCCTTCCACACCATGAGTTCCTTCACAAGCTCCAGGAGGTCCTAGATGGGGTAGATGTTAGGGTGGGCCAACCCAGGGCCACTGGGTGTGGTGCTATATGGCTTGAAATCTAAGAAATAAAAGCTTACCTGAAGATCAGAGGAGAGAACAAGCCACTAGATTAAACATAGAGGCCAGGCAGTGGTGGCACACACCTTTAATTCCAGCACTTGGGATCTCACACCTTTAATCCCAGCACTAGGAAGGTTGAGACAGGAAGTGATATGGCTGGGCAGAGAGAGGCATATAAGGTGTGAGGAGACAGGAACTCACGCACTTTCAGGGCTCTTTCAGGCTGAGGAGTTGGTGAGGTAAGAGGTGGTGGCTGTGGCTTGCTCTGCTTCTCTGATCTTCAAGCAAAATTTATTTTATCAAAATACCACCACAGACAGGGGCTGGGGGTGGAGTCAGCTCCCCTACGCCCATGCCATCAGGGCCAGTTCTCCCAAGTGTGGGGCCAGGTCTCCTGTGACAGGGCCAGCTCTCTTGCTGCAGTGTCACGCAAGAGGCAAGGCCAGCTTTCTCAGGGCCAGTGAAGGGCAGAGCTGGTTCAGCAAGGCCCTCTGATTTCATCACACATGGTTTCTATGGCCCCCTGAGGTGACACAGGCCACAGATTTCAACTCAGTCCCCAGCTGCAGCTAGACTACAAACCCAGACATGGCCCTCACCAGCAGCTTGGTCCTGGAGGACACCATAGCCCCAGGTGGCAGCACAGGCCACCCAGATCAGCGTGGCTCCAGCGGCAGCCCTTGGACACCTCCACAGCCACAGTGGCAGCCCAGACACCGCACATACTTGTGGCCTTTGGTGGCAACATGGGCCATGGATGTCCACAAAGACCCTGGCTGTGGTAGGACCATGGACCCAGACATGTGGGCACTGTTCTTGAAGGGGACACTCCCTGAACAATTCAGATCCTGGCTCTTCCTCTTCATCTTTTTTTGAGTCTCACACACACGAAGTGAACATGTATCCTCTGACACAGGCTCCACCTAGGGTCGAACCACCAAGAACTGAAACCTGAAACCATGAACACACTAAGCTTCCTCCTATTGACTATCAGAGCAGTGAAAACCGACTAACATAGAGCGCATTTGCACTGTTGGAGGTCATGAACTGCCATAGATAGTCATGTGAGCATGTTTTGGGGGACAGACATTTTCAAATCATCTGGGTCAACACCCAGAAATACATTCTCTGGGTCACGTGGTATGACTAAAATTTTGGAAGAAGCTGCTGGAGTACCTTCTGCAGGGGTTGTGCTATTCTGCCCTACCCACCAGCTGTGCAGGAGAGCTCCTGCTGCTGATGTCAGCAACTGACGAGAGTTGATTCTCTAACAAGGGTGTCGAGGCGTCCCCTTGCTCATCCATTCAGATTTTTTCAACATTCTCCTATAAACCTGTATATGGCTGGGTGGCAGTGGTGCACGTCTTTAATCCCAGCACTTGGGAGGCAGAGGCAGGCAGATCTCTGTGAGTTCGAGGCCAGCCTGGTCTACAGAGCGAGATCCAGGACAGCCAAGACTACACAGAGAAACCCTGTCTTGAAAAACAAAAACAAAAACAAAAAAAAAGATGGGCTGTGAGTGTAACGACTTAGCCAACTCTCCAGCCCTAAACTTTACAAACATAAAATGTGGAGAAATATACAGAAATACAAATTGGAACCAGCAAAACAGCTCAGTGGGTAAAGGTCCTTCCTGCCAAGCCTGATGACCTGAGTTCGTTCTCTGAGACCCATAAGGTAGAAGAAGTGAACAGCTACCCAACTCCTTCAGGTTGTCTTCCAATTACACATGCACCATGGCACACACACCCACACACAAAATAAATATACAAAAAAAAAAAATTGAAAGGGACTGGAGAGACGGCTCAGTGGTCGAGAGTGCCACTGCTCCAGAGGACCTGAGTTCAATCCCCAGCACCCATGTTGGATGACTCTCAACTACCTGGAACTCCAGCTCCAGGGGCTCTGACAGCCTCTTCTGGCCTCCTCAAGCACCTGTGCTCACCTGCACACACACACACACACACACACACACACACACACACACACACACACACAGAGGAATGCACAATTCCAGGCCCGGGGAAGGGTTCCCTTGACAAACTGGCCAAGGGGCCTTTGCCATCTCCCCACAGCGAGCAGAGTCTGCTCTGGGTAGGCCACAACTGTCTGCTCTAACATCCCTCAGACGCCTCGTTCCTCAGTGAGGACCCACTTTCTAAGGAGGAGGAACCTCTAAAATCCCTGTTCAGCCCCATGGTTACTTCCCCGGACACACATGTTAAGGGTTGAATGTTTGTGTGTTCCCTTAAACGCAGATGCTGCACCCTTAGTCCCCACTGGCTGAATCTGGAGGTAGGTCTCTGAGGAAGTAATCAAAATGAAATGAGGTCAAAGGGCAGGGCTCTTACCTAGAAACACTGTGTGGGGCCAGGAAGAAAGCCCAAATCAGGAGCTCACCAGGCTGGTACCCTGACCTGACTCTTAGGCCCCTAAGCTGTGTAAAAATAATCTGTGATTTAACTACTCAGTCCATGGCATTTTGTTTGGTTTGGATATTAGTCAGCCCCAACTGCCGAACATATGGAGCAATGGAGAACACAGGAAGGCTTAAGGTTTGAAAGGAGAGGGACTGGGACATTCATAAAGGAATATTTCACAGGAGCTGCTCTTCACACACACCCACTGGAGTTTTTCCCACAGTGCAGTTTTGCTGGCACACTTAGGGGGAGATCTTGGGTAATCTGAGCAGCACTTTTTTTTGAGACAGGATCTATGTAGCCCAGCCTGGCACTGAATTCATGATCCTGCAGCCTCACTTGAGGTTACAAGCACTCATCACCATGCTCAGTCCTTATTTTAATTATGTATTAAAGAATTCTGAAGAGGCACTGATTAAATGCCATGATATATATATATTTAATTTCAGGTTTTGGGGGGTTCTGCTTGTTTGGGTTTGTGTTTGCTTTGTTTGTTTTGTTTTTCTAGACAGGGTTTCTCCGTGTAGCCCTGGCTGTCCTGGAACTTGCTTTGTAGACCAGGCTGTCCTGGAACTCACAGAGCTCCACCTGCCTCTGCCTCTTGAGTGCTGGGATTAAAGGCACTTGTCACCACTGGTTTGTTTTTTAATAGTCTTAAAATGGAGATTTATTTAGCTGGGAGTTGGGGTGCATGCCTTTAATCCTAGCACTTAGAAGGCAGAGAGGATCTCTGTGAGTTCAAGACCAGCTGGTCTATATAATGAGTTCCAGGTTAGCCAGAGATGAATAGTGAGAACATCTCTCTAAATAAATAAATAAATAAGAAGAAAAAAGATTTATTTTTATGTCTAGCATGTTTTGCCTAAATGTATGTTTGTGTACTACATGTTTGCATTGTGTCCACTAAGAACAGAAGCAGGCATAGGGTCCACTGGAAATGCAGTTACAGGTGGTTATTAACTATGTGAATGCTGAGATTCTAACCTGGGTCCTCTGGAAGGGCAGCCTATGATCTTAACTGCTGAGACATCGTTCAGCCTCTTATTTGAGGTTTGTAAAACAGAGTTGGGGGCTGAAGTAGTTCTGCAGACATACATACAGGCAAAACACTCATATTCATAAATATTTTTAATTTAAAAGTGAATCGATTCAAAGGAAGTAGGACTAGATGGCCAGACTCAGGTGGGAGCTTCATTAGTGGATGACGTTAGAAGAATGAACAGCGCAATCAGCTCAGCTCGGTCCACATGGGGCCAGCTCTCATCCCTACTGCTCTGTAACTTCCTAGTTTGCTTTCCAGGGATTATTGTCTCGATGTTTCAGATAAGGAAACTGAGGCACTTTAAGGCAAGAAACTCTGTGGCATGTGCCTGTAAATGCCTAGCATTTGAGAAGTGGAGGTTCAGGAGTCCAAGGTCATCCTCGCCTACACAGTGGGTTCGAGTTCAGACTGGGCTACTTGAGACCTTGTCTCAATCCCACCCAACCTTCCCAAAGGAGAGCCCAGGGAGAAATTGCTAATGAGGGGCTAAGAGACCAACCAAGGGCCTTGACCCAGGTCCTGCTCTTGCCCCAAAGCAGTCCTGGATGCCGGGACGGAGGTGGGAGGCTTAGGGTGCAGGTTTCCAGAGGTGTCGTTGGCTGCCCTGGACCCAGCACCTGCCTCGACCTAAGACTGAAACCAACCCAGAGAAAGAGCGTAGTGATGACTTTGGTAAGGGATCCGTTGCCATGGGAACAAATGAAGGCCTGAGGCGCGCGCATGCGCACAGCCTGAAAGGGGGGGGCGCTGAACCGGTGAAAGGTGACGTAAAGCGCCCGGGGAGGGGCGGAGGGCTCACACTGTAGGAGCTGCAGCCTTTGGTGTTCACAGCAGAGAGAAGGCGCGAGACGGTGAGGACGGAGGGTGTCCGGCGCCCGACCACACGCCATCCGACCGAACTGTGAGGACCACACTGGCCCCGCTGCCGAGGCCCCGCCTCTCGGACCTCGGGACTAATCGGATTGAAAGCGCGCCGGCCCTGGGCCCCGAACTCGCCAATTGAGGAGGGCGGCAGTCACCGCCCAATCCGGGGCAGACAGGTGCGAGGTCCGGAAGGTGCAGGCCAATCGGCAGCGGTTGCGGCCTGCGGGGGCTGGGCTCAGCCAATGAGGAGGCTCGAGTGACAGCTGAGCGCGCCAATCGAGAGTGAGGAGCGGTCGTGCCCGCCCGCCCTTCCGGCCGGAGCTCTATTTACCAGGGGCGTGCAGCCTGCTTGCCAATCAGAGTGCGGCTGAGCGGCCGGACAGCCAACCCCGGAGGAGCGGCCGGCTGGCGGCCGCCGCACCTAGGAGTTGGGATGTCCTACAAACCCATCGCGCCCGCCCCCAGCAGTACCCCCGGCTCCAGCACCCCCGGGCCAGGCACTCCGGTCCCTACAGGTGAGGCTCCCACTCCACCCTTGCTCCCCTTGTCCGGGCAGTCGAGGTCTTGGAAAGGAACGGCTCGAGTTTTGCAATACCGGGCCTGCTAGGCGAGCCTTGCTCAGCCTCAGTTTGCTGGGCTGTGAAGTGGGCGTGGTCACGTAGAGATTGTAGGTGGAGCGCAGGGGGAGGAGTGTGTCTCTGAAGTTGTTCAGCGTGGAATGAAGAAGCATGCCTTTGGAGATAGTCAGGCGAGCGGTCCAGGGATGGGAAAGCTGTGACGGGGCCCTTGCCACACTCTGACCTCTTCCTGGTGCTTTTGCAGCCGGAAGTGTCCCATCGCCGTCGGGCTCCGTGCCAGGAGCTGCAGCTCCTTTCAGACCACTGTTTAACGACTTTGGACCGCCCTCCATGGGGTATGTACAGGTGAGTGTGGCCAAGAGCTTGCTTATGGATGAGGACAGGAGATCCCCTCGGGGTCTGAGGTCACTTCTCTGTTTTCTTTTGACACAGGCGATGAAGCCACCTGGTTCCCAGGGCTCTCAGAGCACCTACACGGACCTGCTGTCTGTCATAGAGGAGATGGGCAAAGAGATCCGGCCCACGTATGCCGGTAGCAAGAGTGCTATGGAGCGCCTGAAGAGAGGTGAGTGAAGACGCGGGCCCGCCCTTGCTCTGCCCAGGACACACACACTGAACGTTAAGACATTTCATCAAGGAGGGAAGATATCTGGAGCCAGTGCAGGACACCTGGGCCAGCCCAGATTGGATCAGAACCTTTACCCAGACAGGTGTTTCAAAATGAACTTGAGTCAGTCTCCAAGACAGTGCCTGGGAACTCAGGGTGAATGTGAGGAGGGTTAGCTAAGCCCTTAATCTCATCTAACTGCATTAGATTAGACCTGCTCTTGCTGAACCGTGAAGGGGGTGGGGGAGCATCTGCTCTAAAGGGTGCGGGTGGTGGCTGTGGAAGGTTGCTGAGACCCTGCTTGTTACTTTCCTGTCCCCACCCCACCTCAGGCATCATCCATGCCCGGGCACTGGTCAGAGAGTGCTTGGCAGAGACAGAACGCAACGCCCGCACGTAACAGGAAGCACCTTGGCCTTTTCGTCGGGACCTTTCCGGCCATTGCAGAGCACCTGCTTCTCCTTGGCCTTCACCCCAAGTTGCTTCCTATCCTGGGCTTCCTGTCCTGTGTCCCTTGGTGGGCGTCCTCCAGGAACCAGGTAGCAGATCTTCTTCCAGTTGGCTGTACAAACTGGGCTCCTCCGTCTGCTGGAGTGAGCGGAGAGGCCACCGTGAGTCCCACCGTGACCTGCTCACAGTGCCGAGCCAACTGTAGCTTGCTCCTGTTTGTGGCCCCACCACATCGCACTTACTTCTTAACTGGTAGTCCAGGCTTCCTCCTCCCTCTCCAACAGGAGTGCAGCAGGTCTCCCTGCCTCATCTCTGGGGCCACAGCCAACTTTTTTTGGTGTGTCTTTTACTAAGTATGCCCTTTTTATATAAATAAAAGATGATTTGGAGTCATTCAGCTCTGAGCCTTTCTGTGTCTGGTTCCTCTGGGGAAGCTGGGTGGCTCCGGCAGGAGGGGAATCGGGGAGGCTGCTTGAACCGAGCTTTGCCTTCCCACCCAGTCCATTGCCACCTCCGGCTCTGCGCCTTCCAGCTGGGGGAGCAGCTGCAAGGCCAGACCACCAGTGGTGGGGACGCCTGCATCGTGCGGTGCCACCAGGGGGCAGCGCAGGACCTTGGCTGCCTTCACAGCTGGAGGCACTGTTGGACAGCCAAGCCTGGAGGGACCTTCCTCTGGATTGGCAGGCATGCCTGGCAGGGTGGAAATACCAGTTCACTTAAGCCTCTCCCTCGAATGCCCTAAGGCCCCTACACTACCCTCCGCTTTAAACTGTCCTTGGAAGGCACTGCATAGACCGGGTCTCTTAACTCCTCGGGGAGGCAGGTAGATGTTCCCTTTCCCCAGTACCTTGGCTTGATGCTGCTCTCCACTGTCCCGACAACCTCCACCAGGCTGGGTGTGGCTCCGTGAGCCAGCCTCGGTGTCTTGGCCTTTGTTCAGAGTCGGGGCAGCTCAGATGGGTGGCCAAATTTGAGACCCTAGCAGCCATGAGTAGGGAAGGACTTGGGCTCCATTAAGGGGATGGCCCAGAGAATTGTAGCGACAGAGACCTCTACCTGGGTATGTAGCTCAGTGACCCTGAAATCCCAACCCTAGACCAAGGTGAGAGCTACCAGTTCCTGGCTAACTTTGAGATGCAGCGTTTCCTCTACCCTGGGACCCAGCCATGTCAAATTCCACCTCTTCCACACACACACAGGAGGGCTGCCCTGGCTGGGCCAGGGTGGGAAATGAAACCAAGAATCCTCTGGGTGTCCAGACAGCACAGAAGTGAAGAACTGTGGCATTTGGGTTTCGGCCTCTTCCCCATCTGCCTTGGAGAAGGAAGGCAGGGGCCTGCCCTGCTGCGCTGCGGGCGGGGCTGCCCCGACCCTGCCCGGGTGGGGAGGGCTCGCCGGGCCCAGGAAGGGGGCGGGGCGGCCGCAGTGACGCGGCGGGGAGGGACAGCAGGGGCGCCGGCGGGCAGACCGGGAAAAAGGTCGGGACTATGGGCCCGCTCTGCGCCTCCAGAGGGTCGGGCTCCATCTGGAATCCGAGGCCGGGGCTGGGGGCGCAACGGACTCCAACCCTGGGGCCGGCCGCCCCTGCCCGGGCCGGGTGAGGGGCGCCCGCCAGAAGCTAGAGGTGAGAGGGGACATCGGTGAGTCGGCGGGTCAAGAGCGCGCCTGGCGACTGGGACGCTGAGCAGAGGGAAGTGGGGACAGAGGGCCTCTCGCCCGCCCGCTGGGTGAAAGGTGGGGGTAGGAGGGGTGTCTGCAGCGGAACTGTGGCGCCGGGCCGGGACGCAGGTGGGCAGAGCGGGCCTCCCAGGGCGGAGGCCGGAGAGACCGTTCCTGCACCAGCCCGGAATGGGCAACCTCGTGGGAGGATGATGGGGTGGCTGCAAGGACGAGTGGAGAGTGGGCGCGAACCGAGGGAACAGTTCAGGACCCGGGTACCCACTAGGGTGGTGAAGGCAGGTTTGGGGGGCGCAGAGGGGTTTATCTGGCCCCGAAAGGTAAGTTAGCATTGGCAGAGTTGCAGAGACACATGGGGCCGCCCCCCTGAGAGATACCTTGGGGGACAAGGGTTTAGGTGGACGTCTGGGAGTGGGGTCTACGGAACCCCACTGACTTCGGGGGATGAAGTGGTGAAGGGGGCGGGTCCCTAAGGTTCTGGTCTTAGAAAGCGGGCGCGGCTCGGAGGGATGCTGTCTGGGGAGGGCGCTGGACGAGGCCACGGTGAAGACGCGAGGCTGGCCTTGCGGCGGCGTGTCGGCCCGCGTCCGCAGCTCTGGGGGGCCCGCGTCAGTGCGCGGTTGCCATGACGACAGGCGGGCGGGGGGGCGGGGGCTGCGTGGAAAAGAGGTCAGCTCTGAGCCTCGTTGCTGCTCCGGGCTCCGGCGGTGCGGGAGGCAACACTGGGTCCGCCTCTGCCTCCTCCGCGGTGGGCCCGGGCATGGGGTTCCACGACTCAAGCCCCTCGGCGGGCGTGCAGGGCTCGGGATCGCGCACCGCCGCCCTGCACTGACAGCCGCGCGGTACCCTGCGCTAGGTGGAGAGGAGGCCGCACGCGGTCAGCGGAGCGTCTTCAGGATGCTCATCAAGGAGTACCACATCCTGCTGCCCATGAGCTTGGACGAGTACCAGGTGGCCCAGCTCTACATGATCCAGGTGAGAACGGTGGGGAGGGCTGTACTGGAGCCGTGCTTCATGGTGGAGTGAAACAGGAATTCACAGGCCGCAGGGGGTTCGTCCCGCTGGATCCCCCCAACCAGTTCCGATAGTGGGTTCTGTAGCCCAGAAGAGGAAAAGACATCCTTTGGATATTAAAGCAGAAGGGAGGGACAGGGGGCAGAAGGGCAAGAAAGGCCATCGGGTGCTTCCCATCCATTAAATGCCCAGCCTGCACAGCCCACATATGGTCTCCTTTAATCCTAAGAATCTAATCCCGTGGGGGAAGGGAAAGCAGTCTATGAGGAGCCGGGGGAGCCAGGGACACTAGATGGTAGGTAGCTTAAGCAGGAAGAGGTTCTGGGAAAAAGTGTAGAATCCTAGCATTTCCAGGAGATCAGAAGGGTGGCAGGTAGATCAGGCCCCAAACTGGCAGGGACGGGGCAGGCAGGAACTGGATGGTGAGGAAAGGCATCTGGCTTTGGGCTGTAAGAAAGATGCTGGATCAAGGCAAGCTATCAGGGCTTCAGGGGTCTGGGCCAGGTCTGTTCCCCAGACCTGTAGAGTATGAGTCTAGGAGTGGAGAAGGCTCCCTCCCACCTCAGTGGGCTTGAGTGAACCACTTCTAGGCTTCAGAGCTATAAAAGGACAGCTGGAGGCCTTCACACTATGAAGGATGTCACAGGAACTGGGAATAAGGTCCCAAAGGGAAGGGGCAAGTCAAGTCTGTGGAGAGGTGGTCTTGCTGCTACTCCTGAACATATTCATCATGCTCTACCACCAAGCTTGCCCAAACTTTCCTGCTTTGAGTCCCCCACCTGGCTCCAGCCCCCTGTGTACACACACACCCCATGTGCAAGCCATGGTCATGTTGTCCTCTCAGTCAGATCTTCTGTGACCATCTTACACATTCAGCTCTTTACCCTTGGTCGTGCTTTTCCTCAGAGCACTCACTCACTTCCTGTTTTCTATTTCCCTCTGCTGCAGCCTAAGTTGTGGCAGGTGGAGGTTCTGTTTGTCAACAAATCGCAGTTCTACATCCCAAACAACCCATGACCAGATCAAGTGCTAGGTTGTAGAACCCTATGGGAACTGGGCAGAACCTGTGATCCCAACCTCAGGAAGTTGCAGGGACCTGAAAAGGCTACACAGGCTGCAGAGCTGGTTCGGGAGTTAAGAGCACTCGCTGGTCTTACAAGAACCTGGATTTTGTTCCCAGCACCCATATGGCAGCTCATAATCAACTGCAGCTCCAATTTCTGGGGATCCAATGCCCTCTTTGGGCACCAGACAAGCATGTGCTTCACATACATATAGGCAGGGAAACACTCATACATTTAGAATAAACAAACCTTTTTTAAAAAGGCTATGCAAAGAACTAGAACCAAGCTGAGGACCCCCGGATTTAAGCTAGGGGCTGAGTTCCCTATTCTCTGTCCTGGACTGCAGAAAAAGAGCCGGGAGGAGTCTAGTGGTGAGGGGAGCGGTGTGGAGATCCTGGCCAACCGGCCCTACACAGATGGGCCTGGAGGCAGCGGACAGTACACACACAAGGTGTACCACGTGGGCTCCCACATCCCAGGCTGGTTCCGGGCACTGCTGCCCAAGGCTGCTCTGCAGGTAGAAGAGGAATCCTGGAATGCTTACCCCTACACTCGAACACGGTGAGTGTGTGAGGTAGGCACAGGCTCAGGGCTGTTAAGGAAACAGTGCTTGTGGACACAGCAGTGACTTTCATACTGCCCTCTGCCAGGTACACCTGCCCCTTTGTGGAGAAATTCTCCATTGAGATAGAGACCTACTACCTGCCTGATGGGGGGCAGCAGCCTAACGTCTTCAACCTGAGTGGGGCTGAGAGGAGACAGAGAATCCTGGGTGAGGCCTTCTTGGGCCCCCTGCTGTATTGGCCTTGGCGGGCAGTCTCGGGACAAGCCCCATTTCTAACTCTCACCTTCCTGTCTCTGAAAGGCTTTCCTCCTAACCCTTGGGGTGGGGTGGGGAGTAGAGATTAGACCAGGGGCTTGGTTTGCTCAGTGCTGGCTGAAACCCCTTCAGACACCATTGACATCGTGCGGGATGCTGTAGCCCCAGGAGAGTACAAGGCAGAAGAGGATCCCCGGCTGTACCGCTCAGTCAAGACCGGCCGCGGGCCACTGGCTGATGACTGGGCACGGACAGCGGCCCAGACAGGACCTCTCATGTGTGCCTATAAGCTGTGCAAGGTTGAGTTCCGCTACTGGGGCATGCAGGCCAAGATTGAGCAGTTCATCCATGATGTCGGTGAGCATCCGGATAGGGAATACCCAGCATGCACTAGGCCCATGTTTGGAACCAGGAATGCTCTCATCCACTGGGGACATGGCAACATGAAGCTGTCATTTCCATCTAGGGTAGAACACAGAGTGGGAGGGGGGTGGGGGGGTAGTGTAGCCTGGCTAGGAGTCAAGGGAGCCTGCTTTGAGGTACCTGAAAGAATTAGAGACAAGAAGCTGGCAGCATGGTCTCCAAGGCCCGTGCTGTCTCTGATACTCAAAGACGTTGCGGCCTTTGTGAAGTTCCTGAGTTTGGGAATACTGTGAGGCTCTCAGGAGGGTCACCAGCCCTCACAGGATTGGCTGAGGATTGCAGGCTAAGAAGCGCTGATTCCAGGACCCTTTTCCATAGGGTGCCTCCTTTCCCCAGCACCCAGGGTCACAGCTATGGCCCTGATGCTGAAGACCCAGTTCTAAGCCTCTTCTGAACCGACCTCCCCACCCCACCCCCAGAGCTGCTACCCAGCCCTGCTTACTTGTCAGGTCCGAGAGACCATCCCCAGGTGCTGGAGTTCCGTAGTCTGGGTTCTACTTCATCACTACTGACCCCCTGTGGCTGTCCCAGCAAGCTGTGAGCCATCTCAGCATCTTAATGTTCCTTTCTGACAGGAGAAAGAGGTGAGGGTGGTGACAGCCAGTGCGGAGCGGTCGGCATGCACCAGATCCCTGAGAATTCTTTGACTGCAGGATCTCCTTTAGCTCCCATGACATCCCTATAAGAAGGGCTACTGCCATTCCCATTTTGCAGATAAGGACACTGAGTTTAGAGAGTAATTCAGACTCCCTGTTATGCATTTGGAAAAAGACCAAAAAGTACAAATAAGAAAATGAAAATCACCAACATAGAACCTCTATGAGGATGCTAATGCATCTCCTTCCAGAGGCTTGTAATTCAACCATTATTACTTTACTTCCTAGGTTCTTCGGAGTCTCTTAACTTTATTTTTCTCCTTAAGATGAAAATATCCCAGGATGGGTATTATCTTTCACTCCACCCTCTGAAGATTGCCAAAATTTCCATTAACTATTAACACCTTCATTAACCATGATGATTTCATTAACTGTTAACACCTTAATTAACTGTTAGCTCCTCAGCAGAAGTCAGCAGGAAGCTGCTGAAAGCAAGCCACAAGCCTTGGTCCTGTCTGCTAGAGTGACAGGGTCAGTGCTCAGAGTGTCCAAAGAAATAAGAAGGAACACGGAGACAAATGCCCCTGTCTCCTCTCCTGCCCCCTAGAGATAGCACAGGCCCTGCTCTACTGTGTGGTTCTTGGTGGGCTGTATGCTTAAGGGAGTCATTACCTAACCTTGCAGACTGGGCATGTGGCTGCAATGGTAGGGAAATGGTGGTGGGAGGCATGGTTCTGACGCCTGGGGCATCTGCAGGTCTGCGCAGGGTGATGCTTCGGGCCCACCGCCAGGCCTGGTGTTGGCAGGATGAGTGGATAGAATTGAGCATGGCTGACATCCGGGCTCTGGAGGAGGAGACTGCTCGCATGCTGGCTCAGCGCATGGCCAAGTGCAACACTGGCAGTGAGGGGCCTGAGGCCCAGACCCCTGGGAAAGCCAGCACTGAGGCCCGGCCTGGGACCAGCAGTGCTGGCACCCCTGACGGGCCTGAGGCCCCTGCTGGCCCTGATGCCTCACCAGATGCCAGCTTTGGGAAGCAGTGGTCCTCATCCTCCCGTTCCTCCTACTCATCCCAACATGGAGGTGAGACAGGGGTACAGGAACCAGGGATGGGAGGGAGCCACTCACCCTACCTGATCCCCCAAGCTGAAGCCCAGGTGGTCCTGCAGGTGGTGTGTCTCCACAGAGCTTGTCGGAGTGGCGCATGCAGAACATCGCCCGAGACTCTGAGAACAGCTCCGAGGAAGAATTTTTTGATGCCCATGGTCAGCATAGAAGCCATATTTATGGAGGGTGGGGGTACTGGAGAGTACCTAAGACAAGACACCCCACCCCATGACACAACCATTTGTCCCCTCAGAAGGCTTCTCGGACAGCGATGAGGTCTTCCCCAAGGAGATGACTAAATGGAACTCCAATGATTTTATCGATGCCTTTGCCTCCCCAACTGAGGTAGAGGGGGTACCAGGTAAAGACCTCATCTCAGGGTACCAGACACCAGCACCCTGTGTGTAGCAGGGACTCAGAACAGCTCAGCCCTGAGGAGTGTCAGTCTGGAGAGAGTTCTCGTCAATACTCAGATGGCGAATGGATAGATAAAGGGTAGAATGATGGATGAGAAAAATGCAGACAGGTCCAAGTGGCACCAGGGAGACTCCTGGGTATTGAGGAAGACTTTCTGTTGGGACTGATGTCTACGCTGGGGCTTATTTAAAGGATTGAACCAAGCTGTTCAAGAGAACTAAGATGTTGGAAATGTTCTAGGTCTGAGCACCTTATGTGGTAACCACTGGCACCATGTGACTTAAATGTGTTTCTTTGTTTTGGGTTTTTTTTGTTGTTGTTTTTTGATTGATTGATTGATTGATTGATTGATTGAGGCAGCATTTCTCTGTGTAGTCTTGGCTGTCCTGGAACTCACTCTTCAGACCAGGCTGGCCTCAAACTCAGAGATTCACCTGCCTCTGTGCGCCACCACTGCCCAGCTCTTAACATTGCATTTTAATTCATTTCAATATAAATAGCCCTGTGTGGCTCATGGCTGCTCTGTTGTTCTCTTGAGGTGGTTGCTGATACTGTTTTGTTGATCTTTTGTGATTTTATTTGGAGGTAGGATACTAAGCCCTGACGCTTGCTAGGCAAGTGCTCTACCACTGAACTAAATCCCCAGTCCTGTGATTTACTGTCAGATGGGTCAGGATGAGAAATTTGCCAGACAACTTTGTGGCAACATCCCAGAGCCAGCATGAAGAAAAGCCTAGAATATAAAATGGCCTGGAGGTTTGGGTAAGAGTAAAATAGGGAGCACCGGGCAGTCTTCATGACTATGGTACCTGAAGTGCCAATGAGTGGCCTCTGGTCCCCTTCATTGGCTCCCTCTTGCCTTAGATCCTGCAATCATGGCTACCAAAGGCGTTGACGATGGGGCCCGAGCTCCCAGGGACTCAGAGGCAAGTATGTTCAACTACTCTATGCCCATGTTCATGCTCACTTGCTGACTGGCCACTGATCTGACACCTCATACTTCATTGTGTCCCTCAGGGCCTGGATGGAGCAGGGGACCTAGGGGTTGAGGCATGCTCTGTGCATGCCCTCTTCCTCATCCTACACAGCGGCAGCATCCTGGACTCTGGCCCTGGAGACACCAACTCCAAGCAGGCTGATGTGCAAACACTGAGCACAGCCTTTGAGGCCGTCACTCGAGTCCATTTCCCCGAAGCCCTGGGCCATGTGGCGCTCCGGCTGGTGCCCTGCCCACCCATCTGTGCAGCTGCCTATGCCCTTGTCTCCAAGTACTGGCCAGGAGTGGAAGGGTGGAGCACACACAGGGTCCCCAAGGGGCAGTCATCTATTTGGGGGACTCCTAAGATCGGGAAGGTCCTGGGGGTGGGAGAAGAATCATATACCTGTATCAGTCCTGCTCATGAATGGGCCAGTTCTGTATCGGTTTGTTTGATTTTGCTTTTATTGCTATTTTATGTGTGTGGATGTTTTGCCTACATGTATATCTGGGCCACACATGAGTGCTTGGTGCCTAGAGGCCAAAAGAGGATGTCTGATACCCTGGGCTGGAGTTACAGACAGTTGTGAGCTGCCGTGTGGGTGCTGGGAATGAAACCCAGGTCCTCTGGAAGAATAGCTAGTGCTTTTAACTGCTGAGCCATCGTCCCAACCCCTGACTTTGCTTTTTTGAGACATGGTTTCACTCCAGCCCAGACTGGCTTGGGATTCATTATAGCTGAAGTAGGTCAACTTGTGAGAATCCTCTTAGCCCAGCCTTCAGAGAAACGGTTCTCAGCCTATGGGTTGCGACCCCCAAAGACCATCAGAAAACACTGATATTTATATTATGATTAATAATGGTAACAAAATTATTATGAGTTACTATGAATTGGCGATAAAATAATTTTATGGTTGGGGGTCACAACATGAGCTTTACTAAAGGGTCTCAGCATTAGGAAGGTTGAGAATCACTGCTCTGGAGTGCTGGGGGTAACAGGGTGCACCATCATGCCTGGATATGCCTCTCAGGTCTGACACCCCACAACAGGATGCTTGCTAGGAGGCCCAGGGGGCCCAGGGGACTTGGTGGCAGTGGTTACACTAAAGGCCTTTACCCACCCCCCACACCTTCTCCTCCTGCAGCCTGAGCCCCTACAGCCATGATGGTGATAGCCTGTCCCGCTCCCAGGACCACATTCCGCTGGCCGCCCTGCCACTGCTGGCCACCTCATCCTCCCGCTACCAGGGTGCTGTGGCCACTGTCATCGCTCGCACCAACCAGGCCTATGCAGCCTTCCTGCGCTCGTCGGAGGGCACGGGTTTCTGCGGGCAGGTCAGGGGTTAGACATGCTCCCAGGAAGCGTCCAGTACCCGTGCAGCTGTGGCCCCACCTGGGTGGTGACAAAGCCTCTCAGTTGTACCACCTTCTCACCCAGGTGGTGCTGATCGGAGATGGTGTTGGTGGCATCCTGGGCTTTGATGCGCTCTGCCACAGTGCCAGTGCAGGCACAGGGAGTCGGGGCAGCAGCCGCCGTGGGAGCATGGTCAGTGTGGCCAAACCCAGCCTCCTCAGGAGGGGGGTTTTCTCCATCTCTAGGTCTCTGCCCCACTGGAATATGGCCTCTTTGCATGTGGGCAGGGCCCCAGCTACAAATTTGAGTCTCCTCTGGGACTCTGCCCGACCCAACCCCAAGCCTGTCTCCTCACTTCCAAATTAAGTAGGAGTCATATAGTCTCAAGCCTAAGGATGCTTCTGTCCTTTGTTCCTTCCAGAACAATGAGATGCTCTCCCCAGAGGTTGGCCCAGTACGAGACCCGTTGGCAGATGGGGTGGAGGTACTGGGTCGTGCTAGCCCAGAACCCTCAGCCCTACCTACTCAGCGTACCTCCGGTGACATGGCCAGTTCTGAGCCTGATGGCTCTCAGAACAGGTGACATCCCTGCCCAATAAGCCCTGCCCTGCGCATAGGCTGGACTTCAGAAGCAATACACTGAGTTTCTCTTCCCCCACAGCCTACAGGTAGCCTCCACAGCCACCTCTACCGGGGATCCCCGTCGGGCAAGCACAGCCTCCTGTCCTCCTTCCGCCGGTTCTGAGGCTCCTGATGGCCCCACTAACGCTGCTCGCCTGGACTTCAAGGTCTCAGGCTTCTTCCTCTTTGGCTCCCCATTGGGCCTGGTGCTGGCTCTACGCAAAACCGTGATGCCTGCCTTGGAGGGTGAGCCCTGGAGTAAAGGGGGTGCCCTTCACCTGCTTCTGTTTGCTTCTTCCCATCTCTGCTAGCCTTGCTGGCTCGCCTGAGACAGGGGGATTCTTACTGTTCTTCTTCAATGCAAAGTCATAGCCTGGCTAGAAACGGGGAAGTGAAAGGCCCAGGAAGGATATGCCAAGGCTGTGTCCCAGAGTGGATCAGGAGGAACTTCCAGGGGGAAGGTATTCTATATAAGAAAGGGCTCCCAAGGCTGGGAAGCTGGCTTAGTGCTTAAGAGTACTTGTTGCTCTTGTAGAGGACCTGGGTTCAATTCCCAGGAACCACATGGCAACTCAACACCATCTGTAACTCAGCCACAGAGCTCACCTTCCTGAACACCAGGCACATGCATGGTACACATACATACATACATACATACAAGACAAACACTCATATACATAAAGTAAACAAATCTAAAAGAAACTTTAAGAAATTCTTAAAAAATAATGGGCCACATGCAGGAAGTGCTCCATCCCAAAACACAGCCACTGGAGGCTTCCACTGCTGCTTGGCCAGGAGACCCGTGCAATGCCTGGCTTAAACCTCCACCTTCTCAGGCCAGGTGGAGTGGCACACCCCTTTAATCTCAGCACTCAGGAGGCAGAGGCAGGCAGATCTCTGAGTTGGAGGTCAGTCTGATCTACATAGTGAGCTCCAGGACAGCCAAGGCTATGTAGAGACCCTGTCTCAAAACAAAACAAAACAAAGCCCTACCTTTCTCTACCTTCTGGCTACACAGTGGCTCAGATGCGTCCAGCCTGCGAACAGATCTACAACCTCTTCCATGCCGCTGACCCCTGTGCCTCCCGCCTGGAGCCCCTGCTGGCCCCCAAGTTCCAGGCCATCGCCCCCCTGGCTGTGCCACGTTACCAGAAGTTTCCCCTAGGAGATGGCTCATCCCTGCTGCTGGGTACAACTCCTCCCCTAGCCAAAATTAAGGAGAGACAGGAACAGTAAAAGACAGGAGGTAGCCCCCCGCATCATAGGTAACCTATCATGTCACCTCTCCCAAGTCCAAGGACCCCTCCCTTTGTCCCATAGGCAGTCAGGATTCCCAGGACCTTTGGACGTGGGTCAAGTAGTAGCCAGTGGTGACTAATTCTAGAGAGCGACTGAGGGGCATTGGCATGCCAATGTGCATATAGCTGCTGTGCCTGTGTGTAAGGTTGCACCATGGCCTCCATGTGTACTGGTTACATGTACTAGAGGGGAACATGTAGTTTATGTTTGCATGTTTGGGGGGTAGCAGGCATTCTGATAAGGATGTAGTTGACTACTGGGTATAACCAGAGACAACACTGTCCCTCCCCTGAAAATCTTCAGCCTCAGCCAAGCAGAGAGGCTAGAAGGGAAGAGCGTAGAGGCCCAGGAGCTGAGTTATTGTGGGACATCTAGAAGAAGAGACCTGGGGGCAGCCTGGCCTCGCCTGGTGCTCAGGTTGGTCCTCTTCCCCAGCTGACACTTTGCAGACCCACTCAGGCCTCTTCCTGGAAGAGCTGGAGATGATGGTGCCCTCCACGCCCACCTCGGCCAGTGGTACCTTCTGGAAGGGCAGTGAATTAGGCAATGAGCCCGCAGCCCAGCCAGCAGCCCCCAGCACCACCAGCGAGGTGGTTAAGAGTAAGTCAGCCAGCTACTGGCCTGCACTTTCAGCCTGTCTGGAAGAGTGTTATTTCATAAAGTCCACACCTTCTCCTAGGCAGATGGAAAGGAGGGAGGGAAGAGTCCCCATAGGCCAGGTAGATGGGCAGTGGGCAGCAGGCCACCCTGACTCGCTGCCCACCATGGCTGTGTAGTCCTGGAACGCTGGTGGGGGACCAAGCGGATCGACTATTCACTGTACTGCCCTGAGGCACTCACCGCCTTTCCCACGGTCACGCTGCCCCACCTCTTCCACGCCAGCTACTGGGAGTCAGCCGACGTGGTGGCCTTCATCCTGCGCCAGGTGAGTGAAGCCAGGGATGTGGGCCAGAAGTCAGGAAGCCTAGGACTATGGAAGAGGGCTAGTGTTTCCTACTGGGTGTCCCGAGCAGGTCATTGAGAAGGAGCAGCCGCAGCTGACAGAGTGTGAGGAACCATCCATCTACAGCCCCGCCTTCCCCAGAGAGAAGTGGCAGCGCAAACGCACGCAGGTCAAGATCCGGGTAAGTGCCCTGGTGCCAGGAGCCAACCTGAGCATCTCCCCGGCATCCTCTTTAAGTCCCATCCTCAGGGTCCTCCCTCAATACCCTTCCTGCCTCCGCTCGGCCCCTGGAAACCTCAGGTTCCTCTGTCTGCCTCTCCTGAGCTCAGGTTGTCAGCCTGGATCCTCACTCACCCTCACCTGACATCAGTCTTGTGTCCTGCCTAGCTCTGACTGTCGGGACACTCCCCCACCACATACACCAGACTTCATATGGGTCTGGAGATGTCCACATGCTCCTCCATTGTCTCCCACAGCAGTCCTACCTCCTTCATGCCCCACCCTGAGAGTGGCCCCGAATCCACCCCTACACTGACCCCTCCTCCCTACATCTGCATCCTTATCCAGTCCCAGCTTACCCTCTCTTTCCCACCAGAACGTCACTTCCAACCATCGGGCAAGTGACACAGTGGTATGTGAAGGCCGTCCCCAGGTGCTGAATGGGCGTTTCATGTATGGACCATTGGATGTGGTCACACTCACTGGAGAGAAGGTCAGGATCAGATGCCCATGCTCCTGGTGCTTCCTACCTTGCCCTAACAGCTGATCTGTGGGGCCTAACCCCCCCCTCCCTGCCCAGCCAGCCTCTGTTCTCACCTGCCCGAAAAATGGTGCCCAAGAGCTCTGCCTCCACAGCCCTCTGCCATCCTTTCAGGTGGATGTCTATGTCATGACACAGCCACTGTCGGGCAAGTGGATCCACTTTGGCACTGAAGTCACCAACAGCTCAGGCCGTCTCACCTTCCCAGTGCCCTCAGAACGTGCGCTGGGCATTGGCGTCTACCCTGTGCGCATGGTGGTCAGGTAAGCAGCAGGTCTTGGGCTCCTGTGGGGCTGGGCTCTGCAGCCTTGCCCCACCTCACTCATGCCTCCCTGGACCATAGGGGCGACCACACCTACGCCGAGTGCTGTCTGACTGTGGTTGCCCGAGGCACTGAGGCCGTAGTCTTCAGCATCGATGGCTCTTTCACAGCCAGTGTCTCTATCATGGGCAGTGACCCCAAGGTGCGCGCTGGCGCTGTGGACGTGGTCAGGTAGGAACTGCAACCCTGCTGGCCACAATGACTGGTCACCACTCTGGACTGTGGCGCTGACTGGCTTCCATCTCACAGGCACTGGCAGGACTCAGGCTACCTGATCGTGTACGTAACTGGCCGGCCTGACATGCAAAAGCACCGTGTGGTAGCCTGGCTCTCACAACACAACTTCCCCCATGGTGTTGTCTCCTTCTGCGATGGCCTCACCCATGACCCGCTGCGGCAGAAAGCTATGTTTCTGCAGAGCCTGGTGCAAGAGGTACTGAGACTGAGAATGGGCCCAACCTGCCCTCACCCCATTCCACATGACAGGGGTCCCACTCCTATCAACCTGGACCTAAGGAAGTCTTTGTGGTCCTTAGGGCCAACAGGGCAGACTGAGCTGTGTTGACTGGGACCTTGCCCCCATCTCCTCACAAATAGTGCTGCCCCTGAAACAGCAACTGGGGGATGCCTGCCATGCCCCCAGCCCTATGGCTCCGCCCACAGGTAGAACTGAACATCGTGGCTGGATATGGGTCCCCGAAGGATGTTGCGGTGTACGCAGCACTGGGACTGTCTCCGAGCCAGACCTACATTGTGGGCCGTGCTGTGCGGAAGCTTCAGGCACAGTGCCAGGTGAGACCCAAGGGAGGCTGGGAGCAGACTCCTGGGGCCAAGGCCAAGGGCTTCCCACTGTGCTGGGTCCCACAAGAGAAGGGCAGATGTAAGGCCTTCGTGGTCCCGGGAACTGTTCCTCCTGAGACGCCCATAGGCTAGACTTGCTGTAGACAGACTAGAAGTGCTCACAGAAGCTGTGACTGCTCAAGGCCTCAGATACTATCCTTTTACCATGGCCTTGGGCAGGTGCTCCGACCTTGCTTAGCCTCTGCTGTGGGTTGCAAATGATGCTAGCACTGTCTGTACTCAATTAGCTTATAACAAAGGTCTCATCATTTACTGCAGGTCAAAGGCTCAGGGCAAGGCCCGAGTGCTCACTAAATGCTAACTGCTGTTATTTCCCCAAGATGCCAGCTGAAGGATGAGTCAGGTCTAGAGAGAGGCAGATTTGGGAGTCAAGCCAAGGTGCCTGGCTCACGGTCCGGGGATATTGCCTATAGGAGGAAGCTTCCTGGCCAGGCTGAGCCATGCTGCCACCTGCCAGTATCACTCATTCTACCTGTCCTGTGCAGGAGCCTAGCAAGAGCAGAGAAGGTGGAATATGGGCTTGAGGTTGGCAGTACCCTCATCCCTACCTCCTTCTGCCCACAGTTCCTGTCAGATGGCTATGTGGCCCACTTAGGCCAGCTGGAGGCAGGCTCCCACTCCCACACCACCTCAGGACCTCCAAGAGCTGCGCTGGCCAAGAGCAGCTATGCTGTGGCTGCCCCTGTGGACTTCCTCCGCAAGCAGAGCCAGCTGCTGCGCTCCAGAGGCCCCAGCCAGGTGGACCGTGAGGGTCCAGGAACACCTCCCACCACCCTGGCCAGAGGCAAGACCAGAAGCATCAGCCTCAAGCTGGACAGTGAAGAGTGAGCGGACTGTGGCTGGACCTGGGTTATTTATTGATACTCATGGGGCCTCAGTGACTGTGTGGAGACTGGGGCCTAGACCTGCGGCCCCAGTCCTGGCCTCACACCCTGTATGGCTACTACTCCTCAGTATTACTTCCATTTGTTGGGGGAACCTAGCCCCCAGGGGAAGAAGGAGGGAGTGGCCTAGGGCCCATCAGCTTTTCCAGTGTGTGAACCCACAAAAATAAACAACTGCACCCTACCAAGTGCCCTCTTGTCTGGGACACTGAAGTGCTGAAAGGGGCCAGGACCCGCTCAGGGTCATGAAGTAGGGCCAGGCTGGAGGCCCCTTCAGTTTCCCCAAGGGTCCTGAGTGTTTTCCTCAAGGTCACTTCCTTCCCCTGCCCCCAGCCTCAGATAGTGTTGGAGTTTTTGTGTTGTATGGCTTCCTATTCTGCAGCCTTTCTTACTCCTGCCCCCAAGGAAATCTCTGTCTCCAAAAGCCACAGCTAGGGGACCACGGGACCTGAGGCTGGAATACAGTGGCCTGTATGGGTCACGCCTGCTTTATCTACTACTTAATACTAGAGGCTCCAGACGCTGCTCAGTACTGGCCAGAAATAAACACTCCCAGAGACCTCAGAAAAGACCAGTAGGAACTAGGATGAGAACCTGATCTCTTGCCTCCCACTAAGCCAGTGATGACCAGCCTTTTGGATGGATTAGCTCTGCAGACCAGAGAGATAAATAAGGCCTTTATATACACAGAAGCGCAAAGTGGCAGTGGGGGTGGACAGGTGGTGGCAGCAGTGGGCTGGGCAGGGCAGGCAGGACAGGAATGAGGCCCTGTCAGTGGGAGAAGATGCCTCGGAAGCGGGCCTTGTCCTCCTCATCCTTCTGCCGGATCCGTGTCTCCAGGGCCCGCAGTTCTCTGCTTACCACAGGCGCCAGGGCAGGATCTAGCTCTAACACTTTGGCAAAGTCAGCCTGGGCTTCCTGGGCATTCCACACAGCAGCATGGGCCTTACCCCGCTTGAAGTAAGCCTTGACATTGTCTGCAGGACACCAGAAAGGAGGCGGCAGACTAAGGCATGAGAGGAGACTGGCCAGCCTGTCTTCCGGCACCTGGGTCCACCACGGGGAGATGTGCTCTACTCTGAACAGCACCCCAACGCCGCCCCACCCCACTGTGTCACTCATACTTCCTGAACACAGCCCTTACCCTCTGGGATGGAGGCTCTGGTCAGGCTCTTGGAAGGAACTCAGAATGGGGAGATCTCAAAGCTAAGAGCTGGACCCAAGCGCCCATAGCGCTGGGTGGGAACCCCAGGGCCGAGAGCTGCTCACCGTCATACTTGTTGAGGATGGAGGAGCAGTGGTCCAGCACTTCGTAATACTCCTGAGCCACCAGCTTGCACTGGCAGTAGTTGAGTAGCAATGGTGTGATCTGCATGTCCAGCTGGATCCAGTCAGGTGACCCAGGCTGCTCCTGGGGTGGGTGGGGGCAAGGAAAGCGGAGACACTGAGACTGGCCCTGGCTCTCCCCGTGTCCCCCGCGGCCTCTGGGACATACCTTCATCTGCAGGTTCTTGAGGCAGGCGATGGCATCATAGTACTTGGCGGCGGCCTCTTTCACCTGCCCCTCACGGTATAAGCGGTTCCCCTCTTGGTGGATGAGTGGTACGGCTTTAGCTTTCTCCTCATCTGTCATCGCCCACGGGTCCTGCTGGTATGTGCCTGGGCTCTCCACCTGCCAGGGCAGGGACCACTTCAAGGCAGAGCCCATGGGGCACCTCAGAGTCCTCTGCAGCAAACTTGACTGGCCAGCAAACCCGAGGCTGGCCCAGCCATACCGAGCACCAAGATCATAGCAATGAAGACGATGGCAAACACCCATGCCCTGGCAGAGCTTATGTCCCATGGCAAATAACCTAGGTGGACGAAAGGAACCACCTAAACCCTTAGTACTTTCCAAGTATGGCCAGCTGTGGAGGAAAAGATGGGCTCATGGACAAAGGATGAAGGAGTTCAAGGTGGATGGTCAGTCCTCCCCAAAGAGGCGATCACTGAGGCCTAGGGAGAAGTGTGGGGTCCTAGGAGCTTCCACAAAATTTTCCTGTCCTTGCCCCTTTCCACAGCAGACCAACCCTGGACAGCAGGGTGTAGCGGGGAGGTAGGACCAGTGCCCACTTTGAGCCAAAGCAGAAGGCCTCACCTTCAGCATCAGCAGGGGGCCCCACCCCTTACCTTCCGCATCAGCAGGGGGCCTTACCTTCAGCATCTCAATGTGGAAGATGAGGGGCTGAGGGTTCTGCTGCAGGGCGTCCAGGTCCGCATGACCCAGGGAATTATGCTCATGCATCTGAGCGATCCCACAGCAATGCCGCTGGCCCTCCAGGGGGTCCTTGCCCTCAGCGATGTTGCGGAGGCTCTTGGCCACCAGGGGGTACAGGACTACATGCTGCAGGAAGGCAGCAGAGGCTCTGTCAATGTGTGCGCATGCTCACTGGGCACAAGAGACGCCTCACCATCATCATCCATACAAGGAAAAACCCTGCTCAGAGGGTTTTCCCCTCTGGTGCCTTGGTTTGTTTTTCAAGACAGGGTTTCTCTGTGTACCCCTGGCTGTCTTGAACTCACTCTGGAGACCAGGCTGCTCTCAAACTCAAAGCACCACCTGCCTCTGCCTCCCGAGTGCCGGGATTAAAGGCGTGCACCACCACTGCCCAGCTTCCCTTGGTGCCTTTCTACCCTCTCAGCCTACTCTCTCACTAAATTCTTCAGCTTTGCCATGATCTCTGGCCACCAAATCCAGCACCTGCCCAACCCACAAACAGAGAGACCCACAATTCACTTCTGTCTCCTGTCCTAGCTCCAGTATTAGTGTCTCCTCTAGGTCCCTTCCCCCTTCTCTCATTAGGGATGAACCCCCAAGCCAAGCTCATTACCACATCCTGTTCCCAGCACCACCTCCTCCCCCCACACTCCTCTTCACGTCAAGGCTCATCTCAGAGCTGGGCTCAGGGCAGCAACTTCAAATCCCCAGAGAACTGGGAGTGTCCACACACACCTTGGCAGGCAGATCCCTGAGCCCTGAGTTCGAGGCCTTCCTGGTCTACAGAGCAAGGTCTAGGACAGCCAGGACTACAGAAAGACCCTGTCTCCAAAAATAAAAACAAATCCCCAGGGGGAGCTACCTTGTTATGAAATATTAGTTGAAGATGTGTTACATTTGTTTATGCTGAAGAACATTTGTTTAATGATGCAAAGATGTGTTGCATTCTTTTATGTTGCATTTGTTAGACTCTGTGAAGCTGTGTTACTTTGCCTGTCTGAAACACCTGACTGGTCTAATAAAGAGCTGAAGAGCCAATAGCTAGGCAGGAGAAATAGGTGGGGCTGCCAGGCAGAAAGAATAAATAGGAAAAGAAATCTAGGCTCAGAAAAAAAAAAAAAGAGTGAGGAGCAAGAAAAGGAGGACACCAGGGGCCAGTCACCCAGCTACTCAACCAGCCACAGAGTAAGAAGGAAAGAAAGATATATAGAATAAAGGAATAAAGGAAGGCAAAAAGCCCAGAGGTAAAACATAGTTAAAGAGAAAGGAATAATTCAAGTTAGAAAAGCTGGCTAGAAACAAGTGAAGCTAAGGGTGAGTATTCATAAGTAAGAATACATTTCCGTGTATTTATTTGGGAGCTGGGTGGTGAGCCCCCAAAAAGTAAAAAACAAAACAAAAACAAAAAAAACCCCACACTACCTGGTACTTTGGTGCACCTATTATCACCTACTCAGGAAGCTGAGGCTGGAGGACCATTTGAGTCCGGGTAGTACAGAGATCCAAAACAACAAAACAAAGCAAATCAGGGGCTTGGGCAGATGGCTTAAAGGGTAAAGTGTAAGCACCTGCATTTAGATTCCCAGTACCCATGTAAAAGCTGAGTGTGAGTCCCAGTGTGCCCGAAACTCCAACACTGGGAAGTAGAGACAGGTGTATCCCTGGAGTTCCCAAGCCAATCTAGAGCACCCATACACACACACACACACACACACACACACACACACACACACACACACACACACACATACACATACCCCAAAACAATAAAACACCTACTTCTAAAGAATGGGGCTGGGTGTGTAGTTCAGAATACTTGCCTAGCATGTGCAATGCCCTGGGTTCAATTCCCAGCACCACAACAAACAAAACTCTGGGAAGATGGGAACAGAAGACTCAACCTAGAACTCTTCCCTTAGAAAGGATGCAAGGATGTTGGAATTCACATAATGGACTCCCCCACTACCCCCTGCTCTCTGCATATGGTGGGCTGCTGGGCAGACATTCACATGCAGATGTTTCTGGACATAGAGCTCTGGGTTGGCTCCATTTGGAAGCAAGAGATAAGAAAAAAGCCAGTTCCCAGAGTGTGTAGGTACAACCAAATAGAAGGCCAGATCTTGACCATACGGGCATGAAGGTAGGAGGACGAAGGGGAGCAATTCAAGAAAACCCCAAGCAGTCAGGGGGACCTTCCCAGGCGTGATTACCAGGAACTGGTTTGAAGTAGGAGGGAGGGTCCTAGCTACAGGAAATGAATGAAAAGTAAGGGCAAGGGGTTGTATATGAGGAGACATTAGCAGGGAACCAGACTCCAAAGGTACATGTAAACAGCCACATTATGCTCCATCCAAATAGTGACCAAGAGCCATAGAAGTGTGAAGTAATGGGTCCTATGGGCCATTGCACTTAAAAATGAGTTCTCTGGGGCTGGAGAGATGGCTCAGCAGTTAAGAGCACTGACTGCTCTTCCAGAGGACCCAGGTCCCATTCCCAGCACCCACATGGTAGCTCACAGCTGTCTTTAACTTCAGTTCCAGGGGACCCGACACCCTCACACAGACATATGTGCAAGCAAAACACCAATGCACATAAAATAAATATAAATAACTTATTGTTTTTAAAAAAAAAAAGAAGAAGAAGAAGAAATGTGAAGTAATGGGTCCTATAGGCCATTTGCACTTAAAATGAGTTCCCTAAGGGCTGGAGAGATGGCTCAGAGATTAATACTGGCTACCCTTCCAAAGGTCCTTAGTTCAATTCCCAGCAACCACATGGTAGCTCACAACCATCTGTAATGAGATCTGGTGCCCTCTTCTGACCTGCAGGCATATATCATAGTAAATAAATAAATGTTAAAAAAAAAAAGAATGAGTTCCCTGGCTGGAGTCTAGTTCATGGACAGGAAAAGACAGAACACTGGCCAGGATGCAAGCCAGGAGACTGGTGGCAGTTTGGAGAGAGTGCTGTGATTAAAAGTGTGTACCACCACCTCCCAGCTTAGTCTGAAGTGGCTAAGCCAGGGCAGGGGCCATAGGGCATGGCCAGACAAATGCCATAGACCCCAGGACTGATACCTTGACATCACAGAGGAACTGGGCGATCTCCCCTTCACGCATGGTGCACACGATGGTCTCCCACACAGGCAACTTGAACTTCTTGCCAATGATGAGCTCCATGGGCTTGCCCCGTGTTCGGCTGTCATCGAGTATGGCGCCTTCATCATCGCTGCGCAGCGTCCGAAAGTGGAATGTGGCCTGTGGGGCCACATGGGATATAAAGCTCAGCAAGATCAAATCTAAAGATGTGGCAGGGGACAAAGCTCCTCCTGGACCACCAGCTGGCTTTATCCCACCATCTCAGTGAGAGCTAGGCCACAGGCAGAGAAGTGAAAGGCCCAGGGCACATGGCTGCTGGGTGACAGGGCTGAGACAAGAACCTGTTTCCAATCATGCTTTCAACAAGGATTTACTGAGCTCCTACTATATGCCAACAGTCAGTGCAGGACACAAAAACCCAGCAGTAAACCACACGGAAGCCCCAGACCCACCGAGCTCTCCTTGTCTTTCTAGAATACAGGAAGGAAAGTCAGACAAAACCTTATGCTGTGATGGACGAAGGTGATTTCCTTCGTTCCTTTTTCTTCTTTTCTTTTTTTTTAGCATTTTGAGCAAAAAATAAATAAATAAATAAACAGAACTGGGGGTACGGTGGGGGTGGAGCTCTCCAAGGAGGCAAACTTAAGCAGAGATCTGAAAGGAATAAAGAAAAGAGTGAACAAGGCAGGAACTAAGTAGGAACGTTCTAGGCCAAAGGAACAACAGGTACAAAAGCCACCCCGTGGGGCAACATGCAGGGTGTCCAAATGCAGCAAGGCCAGTGCCACAGGGCAGAGTGAACACTGAGTGCAGGCTCCCTGGAGTCCCAGGGATGACAGAGATGAACTCCACGGGGCACACAGGCTTTGGTAAGGACCTGAGTTTTTACTCTGAGATGAGAGCCACTGGGCTTCTTCACCTAACAGAAGTGGAACATGATCCAACTTAGGTTCTGTGGCTGTGATGTGGTCACTCTTAAGAGGGACAAGGACAGGAGGAGGGGCAAGATGGACGGTTTCTGTACGTAGTGCTACAGCTGGGCATGGAGGTGAACACCTTTAATCCCAGCACTTGGGAGACAGAGGCAGGCAGATCTCTGTGAGTTCAAGGCCAGCCTGGACTACAGAGAGAGTCCCAGGACAGCCAGGGCTACTCGGAGAAATTCTGTCTCAAAAAAAAAAAAAACAAACCAACCAACCAAACAAAAAGACTGCAGTGCTATTCCAACATCAAGGTCAGTGGGCCAACGAGAGCCAGACCTCCACGTGTGAGAGTAATCTGAGGAAGGAGTCGTTTCAAAAAGTTGACTCTAGATAAGATCACGTCAGAGTAAGGCAGACAGAAAAGGGCTTGACACGGACACCTCAACAGGATACGGTTAGCCAAGCCCACGCTACAAGGCTGTGCTGCCTCTCTGAAGTCAGTTTCCACAGCAGTAAAACTGAATCAACAGTATCTGTCTAGCATCGTGGGAGATAAACCTATGAACATGTACCACCATGCTCACCGCTGGCTGGGCTTTTCCCCCTTTCCTTCTGCTGGGGATGAAATACAAGGCCTCTAGGTCTTAGACAAGTACCACTAAGTCACATCCCTAACCCTGGTGATATTTTTAAATTACATTTATTTATTCGTTTGGGGGCACATATGTGCCACAGTGCCTGTATGAGGTCAGGGGACAGTATGCAGAAGTCACTTCTCTCCTTCACCAACTGGGTCCTAGGGATCCAACTCAGGTCCTGGCCAGTCTTGGCAGCAAGTGCCTTTACCCACTGAACCAACTCACCAGCAGGAGATTGCCTCCACTCCCAAACCCCTCATGACTGTTTAATCCTGCCTGTTCCTGTTTACTGGGTGCCCCTGCTCACAGATTTCTCTACCCTTACATGACTTTATCCTAGTCTGTTCCATCTAGAATCCCCCTTGCCAGGCTTCTTCCAAAGCCTGCTTTCTACCTCTACCTACTTTTTAAGAGGTTGCATTGCTCAAGCTGGCCTGGACCTCATGCTGTAGCCCAGGTTGGTCTTCAACTTTCAATCCAGCTGCCTCAGCTTCACAAGCAGCTGAGAATCTAGGCCTGTGTCACCAGGCCCAGCTTGAAGATCCCTTTTTTATGCACAGTTGATCACTACCACCAAACGCCTGCTCTATGCTCTAAGCATTTATCCCTCACCACATTAGGCTTAACCCTACTGGCCAGGGGGCACACATTCATTCATGTAATTCTTGCTTTTGGCTTCACTGGTATCAGCTCCCAACAGTGATTAGAGATCTACAGCAACAGAGCAGGGAAGCCTCGGGATATGGAGTGTTTCGGGGAGGGGGCACCTGAATTTGGTGCCTGGATATAAAAGCAATGCTACTATCAGAAAGTCGACAAAGAGGTTTGGTCTGGAAAACTACATCTCTGGGATCCTTCTCTGGGTTTCCAAGTTCCAGGGCCTGTTTTCCCATCTAAACAACGAGAGTTGTTCTAGATCGTTTCAAAAGGCCCTTCACTCATAAACTGCATGAACTTTGAACCTTCTGGTCCGAGTAACAGCACTGAGGTCACACCCACCCCCAAACCAGTTTGAGATGACTGACACCCACCCCTGTCCAATGCAGTACTAAAACAAAGCCAAGGGGCGGGGTAGACATATCTGAATTTACTCCCACTTAAATCCAAACCAATCAGCGTCGAGCTCGGCATGCGAGAGGTAGGGTGACTGGCGGCTGCTCTCTGGGCATGCGCAACCTCTCACCTACGGCCTCCTCCCGCCTCGCATGCGCACCGCGCCTCAGAAGAGAGACGGGGGGAAGGGGGGAGAGGATGGACACAAACCTTTGTGCCATCCTGAAAGTCAGGCAACTCTCCTTGGCCCTCCTGTATCAAACGCTTTTGGATCCCGTCCTCTCGAAGTCTTGCGATGAGATCCGCCATCCTCTTTCTCCGCTGCTCTCTCTCGGCAACTTCCGGACTCGCTCGGTAGCTTCCGGACCTGCTTCGGCAACTCCTATAGCCTCGGCAGCTTCTGAGCAAGCGCCATTTTGGCTGAGGGCAGAAGCCAAAAAGGGAGGAAATGAAGAAAAGAGCCGTGATTGGCTCTCTGTGCAGCGGCTTTAACGCGGCGCCGGGGGCGGGGCCTGAGTCTGCCTAGGGGCGGGGCTTGGTTGGCCAGTGGGGCGCGGCCGGAACCTCCCCCAGCAATTGTGCTGTTGGCTTTATTGGGACTGGTGCTCTCCGGGCTGTGTGCCACTCCATTTAAGTTACATATGCCCTATTAATAGCATTCCAGTTAGGAAAATGAAAACCGAAAAAAGTTATTCACCCGTGTATTCCCTTTTGGCCCTCTTAATTTTGCGTACTTAGCATACATTATGATTTATATAGCTTCTGGCCTTTTGTCTTCAGAAAAAGGGAAGGAAGCCTGGTGTGGTGACACACACTTAAAATCTCAGCGCTCCGAGGATGGCAAGCAGGAGAATCAGGAGTTCAGGGTCATCCTTGGTTATACATAGCGGAACATGGGGTATATAAAACCCTGTCTTTAAAAAAAAAAAAATAAGAAAAGGACTGGGTTGGGATGTAGCTCAGTGGTAGACCGCTTGCTTGGACGTGCTTAGCAGTCCTCTCCCCAATCCCACTTCTTAAAAGCGAGTTGAGGGTCATGAGAACCCCAACACCTTGGGGGTTGGGTGAGTCTATGGGTGCTTTCGCATAATAGGTGCCCACAAATATCAGGGAAAAGATGGATGATAGGAAAGAGCTACTTTAGGGGAAGAAATGGTCTTTGTCTCCCCACTGGGAGTCTAGCTGTAAACAACAGCTGTGAGACTTGCCTGCTCTCACAAGGTAACAGGAGTCTCCAGGCCTCTGCGGTGCCTTCATCCTGTCCTCATAACCCGGAGGATTATCGTCTTTCCCATGAGTCCCAGGTGCTAAGTGCTTCACATATTCGGACTGGTTCACTTTCCAGTAAGAAGTCCTCAGAGAGGGCAGGGCTTCTGAAGGGAAGGGGAAACATGCTTGGTTTTGTTTTTTACCAACACAGAAAGCTATATCAAATTTTAATAAAAAGTAGTCTGCTGTACTCATGTTCCAGAAAGTACAGCAGGATGGAAAGCTGACCAACATGGCTGATTTACTTTGATCCATGAACCAGATATGCCACATCAGGAAAGAGGAATATAGATAAGAAAAAAGTATTAATGCAGGGGCTGAGGGTGTAGCTCCATATTAAACACTTGCCTAGCATGTGAGAGGCCCTGGGTTCTTCCTCCAGCATGCATACCCACAAATTAAGATAACTAAATACACTACTTTACATAAACTTATCAGTATTCTCAGTGAAATATCAGTTGTGAAAAAATACTGTATGGGCTGGAGTGATGGCTCAGCAGTTAAGAGCACTGGCTTCTTTTTCAGAGGGCATAGGTTCAATTCTCAGCATCCACACAGCAGTTCATAACCTGTAAATCCAGTTCCAGAGGATTAGACATGCTCTTCTGGCCTCTGTAGGCACCAGACATATGTAATGGGCATACATACATGTTGACAAACACTCATACACATTTAAAAATACTGTATGATCAGGATTACTGAGGTGTCTGAATAGCCAGTTCGTAGAGACAGAGAGTAGAATTGTGGGATTGGAATGGGGAAGTTGTTTTTTAAGTAAGTACTGAGTTTCTATTTTGCAAAATTAAAAAGCTCTAGAGACTTGCTGCACAATAGTGTGAATACATAACAGAACTGTACAGTTTGAAACTGTGAGGATGGCAAGTTGATGTTATATATACATAATATATATACATATATAATACATATATACATAAAATACAATATTTTACTTCAAGAACATTTTGTTTCATACACAAAACAATGCATGATGGTAAAGACAAACAAAAGATCAAGTTGGATTTTCCTCAACAATTGAAGATTGAATTAACATGAGAGGTATTTATTGCTAAGGCCAGTAAGATACATCAATGGGAAAAGTACTTGAGACAGGACAGAGAGATGCCTCCGAGGTTAAGAGCACTTGCTGCCCTTCCAGAAGACTAGAGTTTGGTTCCCAGCGCCCACATGGACACTCACAACCATCGATAACTTCAGTTCCAGGGGATCTGATCCCCTCTTCTGGCCTCTACAGACACCAGGCACACATGTGATGCACAGACATACATGCAGGCAAAACACTAATACACATAAATGTAAATCTTAAAAAGAAGAAGGGGGAGGGAGAGAAGGAGGACCGGGTAAAGGCATCTGCCACAGAGCCTGACAATCCAAGTTAGATACCCCCCCACCCACACAGTCGACAAAAAAACCCTACTCCCATTAAGTTCTCTGACCTACACGTGTACCAATGCTTGTGTGCACATGCACAATAAATAAGCAAATAAATGAATAAATAAGGAAGAGCAAGAGAGAGGAGAAAAAGGAAGAGGAAAGAAGGGTGTGGCAGGGAAGGAAGAAAGGACTAAAACTAAGTGTAGTGACGGAGGTCTATAATCCCATCATCAGAGAGCTGAGGCAGGACCTGTAGCAGTCTAAACAGTAAGCTCTGGCCCGGTAAGAGCTACATAGAAGATAGCAGTGTCAAACAAACAACCACAAACCAACCAACCAACCAGCCAACCAAGGGAACTTATGGGAAGGAGTGAAGTACCGCCTTGTACTCATCAGGCCTGCCTGCTCTTAGGAAACTGGATGACACCAGGGGCTGAGAAAAAGCCAGAAGCCTCAGGACGGATGTCAATTCTCCACAACTCAGGGGAGCATCTGCAAGCTCTGTGAAGCCACCCAGGTAAATGCCCCATGGCCTGGACATCCACCTGCTGGAAGAGGAGTCCCCCCACCTTTTGTGGGAGACAACAGTGATGTGTACACGAGGTCAACCTGAGTGGGCTCCCTGTGGGCCTGAGGGCTGGAAGTCCAACTGGTACCGGGCCTACAACTAGTAGAAACAGCAAACAAGATGCATGTGGAAACCATTATCACTGAGTGGAAAAACAGAAAAATGTAAACAACAAAATGAGCTTGATACGTGACACCATGTGTGTAAATTGCAAACACATCCACACAGAAGACAATGCCATATGTGGGACAGGACAGGCAGGGTCTGCTGAAGCACAGTAAGGCGAGATCTCGGGAGAAGTGGAGAGCAGAAAAAGTGGGAGGTGGTGAGGGAAAATGAATTACCATAACTGGATGGGAGCCTCTTTCACAGTAGGAAGGTGCCATAAATTGAGAAATAGAGTCAACTCAGTTCTTTATGCGAGATCATAAAATGAGAGGGTGGGTGGGCATGGAGGAGGACAAAACCTTTGTGAACTAGGAAGATGTGGGTTCAAATCCCAGATGCACCACTTTGGCAACCTGCCCACTCAGTCCTGCCACAGATATTTATTGAGCATGTATTCAGTTCCAAACACTCCTGGGTACTGAAGAGAACAGTGAACAAAATAATGCCAAAAACTAGGGGATAGAGAAATGGATTGGGAATTAAGGACAAGTATGGCTCTTGCAGAGGACCTGTGTTCAATTCCCAGCACCCACGCCAAGCAGTTCACAACTGCCTATAACTCCAGCTCCAGGGAATCCCGTCTTCTGGAGTCTGCTGGTACTCACATGTGCGCATGCACCACACACATAGAAGCAGCCACTCATTAACACAGTGTTGGGGAGATGAGGCAGGAGCATTGAAAGTCTGAGGCCAGCCTGGGCTACAAAGTGAAATCCTGGAACACACACACACACACAGTGCCTAGGATTCACTGGGCCCTAGGTTCAATTGCCATCATAGAATAAACTAGGCATGTTGGTACAAGGTGGAAGAAGCAGCAGGAAAAGTTCAATGTCATTATCCACTACATATTGAGATCAGCTGCACTACATGCAATCTTGTTTTAAGAGAGAGAGAGAGAGAGAGAGAGAGAGAGAGAGAGAGAGAGAGAGAGAGAGAGAGAGAGAGAGAGAACAACATGGTGGCTGGTGTATGCCTGTAATCACAGTACTAGAGAAGCTGAGGCAGAAAGATTCAGAGTTCAAGGCCAGTTTGAGCTACATAGACAGACCCTCTCCTAAGAAAAATAAAAGACAGAAGGGAGTGCAAGACGCGGTGCGAGAGAGAATTTAAAAAAAAAAAAAAAATCACTTTGGCTGCCTCATGGATTCTGAATCGGAGAAAGCCATACAAGATCTGAGTCTCAGTTTCCATAGCTGCAAAATGACAAGAACACCCCTCCACCGGAAGCCGTGGTGAGTAGGATGGAGTAACAGGTCCAAAAGTCTGGATGGCACAGGAGTGCAGACTGGTATTCAAGCCAACTCTTGAGGTCTGAGCCTCTGGGCATGGGCATTTCTTCTCCCTCCTACTGGCCCCTGCAAGCATGAGCCTAAATTGCGCCTGATCACAGTCCGGGCTGTCGCTCACCAAGGCAGCCTCTGGGTGGCGCCGCGGGTCCCGCTACCCGCGAGACGCTGACGTGATCCCGAATCCACTCGGCGCTCCGCAGCTCAGGCCTGCGGAGGACGAGCGGACAGGGCGGGGCCGTTGTAGAGGGCAGGACTTCTCTCCCAGGGAGACGGGGCGGGGCCTGCGCGGGGGCGGGACCTGTTTGGTGGGCGGGGCCGTGGCGGGCTCGGATGGCGGCAGCGCTTGGGCGCCTAGGCGGGCGGGGGCCATGAGCGCCACCCGACCCCAGTTCAGTATCGATGATGCCTTCGAGCTGACCCTGGAGGACGCAGGGCCTGGGCCTGAGTCCAGCGGGGTCGCCCGCTTCGGGCCGCTGCACTTCGAGCGCCGGGCCAGGTTCGAGGTGGCTGATGAAGACAAGCAGTCCCGGCTGCGCTACCAGGTGAACGGCCCGGCCCATCTCACTCTCTTGTCCGGGATAGGGCGGGACCCCAGGCCGGCCCCGGAGAACCCTAATTCCGGAGACTCTGCCTAGAGACCCCAGCGGAGTGGGAAACTTTCCCCCAGACGTGTCTGCTCACCCAGAATTATATCCTTGCCCTCTGAACTCCGAGTTCGGTCCCCATGCAGCTTTGGGGAGCCGCAAGCCCGGACCAGGAACTCAGACCTCAGCATCAGTGGAGAGCCCACCATCCTGGATACTGACACCCCATTACCACCCCTCCGGGTTTGGAGAGCACTTTGTATCTAAACTAGACCTTGCGGGTCCTTGCAGACCACATGACCTATGGAGAATCTGCATCCTGCTTTGAGAATCACCCTAGCAGTGGAGGTCCCACACACATGATGTGTTAGCCCATCTCTTGACTCCAACTACACCATAAATCATTGTCCCAGACAGCCGCCCCCAACCCTAGCGTTCTTTGAGACATAGGAACTAGAGACCTGCGCTCTGCTAAACCAAGTCCAGAGCTTCTCTATGTTGGGCCCCAGTAAAACCCTAAGAACCCCATTTGGGTGGTCACCTGTTCCTGGGATCCATGCTGAGAGCCCGCCACCCACTCCTGCTGACTTCTGTGTCAAAGCCCCCAGTAGCCACCTACTTCCTACCTGGGTTTCAGTTTCTGAATCATCAAACCGGTTGTGCTGGGAGGACAGGGAGAGCAGAGAGCAGCTGCCAGGCATGCCAGGCAGAAGGTGTCTGGCTGCTTTTCTCCTCTCCCCAGAGGGGGAGTGAAAAGGCCCAAACCCAGCAACCTCTCTGAACCCTGTGTTCTGGAACAGAACCTGGAAAATGATGAGGATGGAGCCCAGGCCTCTCCAGAGCCCGATGGGGGAGTCAGCACCAGGTCAGGGCCAGGTGGGGACCCACCCTGCATCCCAAGACCCATGTCTCCGGCTCCCGTCTGCAGGAACCTGCCCGGTCCCCACCCTGCTGCACTCATCTGTCCTATGAGGATCCCTAGCCCTCCTTCCCTCATGGGATCTCCTGTCCAGCTGGGTCACCTCACCTTAGTGCCCAGTGCCTGCAGCTTACCACTGCGAGGCTTTTTATCTCCTAGGAATCCTCAGTTTAACTCGGCCCCCACCTTCCCTTTTTCATTTCTCTTAACACACACCCCACTCTATAATTTACTCTCACCCCCAACCTTGTCCCCTTTCGGGGCCCTCTATCCTGCAGGGTTTAGCCTCAGTCCCTACACACAACCTCATTTTATTTTGACTCTATCCTCCTCTTTATCTCCTCCTCCCCGCTCCCCATCCTTCTGTCCTTCAGGGATTCTGGGCACATGTCCATGCGTAGTTCTCAGTGGTCCTTCAGCACCATCAGCAGCACCACCCAGCGCTCCTACAATGCCTGCTGCAGGTGAGAGCCTCTCCCTTGGAGTTCAGCGTCTGTCTGCCAGCCAGCCCTGGCTCCCCACTGCCTCACCTCCTTGACTTGTGTCCATCTCTCTTGCCACCCAGCTGGACCCAACATCCTTTGATCCAGAAAAACAGACGGGTAGTTCTGGCCTCCTTTCTGCTCCTGCTGCTGGGGCTAGGTGAGTGTCCTGATGGCCTGTCTTCCCTCCCTCCTATGAGCAGGCTCTGTAGCCACTTGGCATGTTGGGCCTTCCTGAGCAACTGGGGCTATGAGAGGATTAGCCTTAGGGTCCTGATCATCTGTCCAGAGAGCACCAAGGGTGAGACTGGAACCTGATTCAGTGCTTTTTAAATTACTATTTCCTTTTTTAAAAAAAGTTTTTTTAGGCCGGGCAGTGGTGGCACATGCCTTTAATCCCAGCACTCGGGAGGCAGAGGCAGGTGGATTTCTGTGAGTTCGAGACCAGCCTGGGCTACAGAGTGAGTTCCAGGAAAGGCGCAAAGCTACACAGAGAAACCCTGTCATTTTTAATATTTATTTTTTATGTATATGTACCATGTGCTTGCAGTCTCCAGTGAAGTCAGAAAAGGGAACTGGATGCCTTGGAACTGGAGTTGTAGAGGGTTGTGAGCCACTCTGTGGGTGCTAACCAAACCTGGGTCCTCTGCAAGAGCAGTAAGTGCTCTTAACTGAGCCATCTCTCCAGCTCCCCTACCCCTTTTAAGTTTTTTGGTTTTTTTTGGGGGGGGGGGTTGGTTTTTCGAGACAGGGTTTTTCTGTGTAGCTTTGTGCCTTTCCTGGGACTCACTCTGTAGCCCAGGCTGGCCTCGAACTCACAGAGATCCACCTGGCTCTGCCTCCTGAGTGCTGGGATTAAAGGTGTGGGCCACCACCACCCAGCCCTTTTAAGTTTTTTGAGACAGGGTCTCATGTAACTCAAAAGTGAAGTATGTTCTTGAACGTTTGATCATCCTGCCCCTACGTCCCATATTCTGGGTTTACAGGTATGCATCACTATGCCCAGCTTACTTTATTTTATTTATTTATTTATGTATTTATGTATCTTTCCATCTATTTATTGTTTTTTTTTTGAGACAGAGTTTGTCTGTGTAGACTTGGTTGTCCTGGAACTTGCTCTGTAGACCAGGCTGGCCTCAAACTCAGAGATCCTGCCTCTGACTCCTGAGTGCTGGGACTAAAGCCATGTGCCTCACCCCCCTCCCACACCCTACCCCACCTCCTCACTACTTATTTCCTTTTTAAATTTAATCTGTTTAGTCTACCATAGGACCAGAGAATGGAGAGGTAACAGCTTCCATTTATTCTGTGTTGACTACTGCCAGGTCCATTTCCCCCCACCTTACAGAGGTGGCAAGTAAGAGGCAGAGGCCAGAGCCTGTTTGTGAAGGCAGCCCAGTGCTCAGGACACTAGTGTCCCTGAGGCCAGGCATCAGGCCTGCTTCTTCTTCTCTGGGGTATGTGATCTGACCAGGACCTTTTTCTATCTCACACTGTTCAGTAGGGAAACTGAGGCCCAGCACAGGCAGGTTTCACAGCCAGTTATTTCTGACTTCTTTACGGGACGGAGATGAAAAGTCCTCAGAACATCCAGGGTTGAGATCAACAGGGGTCATAAGGAAGGACCAACTGTGGCTGCCACCCTTGGTCTCCTTCCCTTCCTTCTCCAGGAAGGTCAAAGGCCCCAGCCAGCTAGGTCTCCTGGCCAGAAATCCAATCTTCACCTCTAGGTGTTTGAGTGCAGGGGACAGAGCTGCCACCTGCCAGCACCACTGCAGGCCAGGCACTGGTGACACCTACTGCCAGCTTCTCCTCAACCCAGCAAAGCCAAGCATTGATAGCGTCCTGATTTTGGAAGTAAGGACACAGGCTGGGGCTGGAGAGGGGCTTCCTCAGGTTGCAGCTGGGAGGAAGATGAGCTGGGATTTAGACCCACACCGGTGACTGCCAAGGCTCATAGAGATCACCAGAGAGCCACCAAGGGCTCTAGGGAATTAGAAAAAGATGTTTACTCTAACAGCAGAACCTGCAGCCCTAAGCTGGTTCAGGGAGTGAGTGTGAACCTCCTTCTGAGGTGCTCTTTGTAAAACATGATGTCTACAAAAGTCCTGAGTGGGGCTGGAGAGATGATGGCTCAGAGGTGAAGAGCACTGGCTGCTCTTCCAGAGGTCCTGAGTTCAATTCCCAGCACCCACATGGTGGCTCACAACCATCTATAATGAGATCTGGTGCCCTCTTCTGACAAGCAGGCATGCGTGAAAGCAGAATACTGTATACATTAAAAAAAAAAAAGTCCATGGTGGCCCCACAGGCCCCCTGGCTCCACCCTACCCCAAGAGTCCTCGAGGACAGATAGGAAAAGTGGGTCCAGGTATGACCTGTCCACCAAAGGCCACATCCCAGCCTGGGACAGCAGGCCATCCCAGACTTCTCCAGCCCAGGTTCTTCTTGTTCAGTCTCATCAAGTGCTGGTGGCTCTTATAAAGCCTCGGGTTCCCTCCAGACTCTGAGTTCTCTCCTGAATTCTTTCTCTGCCTGGATGACTGCCACGGGAACAGCTTCTCTGTGTCCCACTGGGGCGTGGTTTAGTTCATCAAGGCATCTCATAGAATGCTTAGCTCGGGGCCTGGCAGTGCTGTTACTGTTCCCTGGACTGACTGGAGGCAGCTGCTTCAAGTTCCCACAGACCTCTTCCCGAATGTGGATCATAGCTTTCAGGGTCTTGTTGGTCCCTCCAGTAAGAAGGGCCATGAGACAAAGATCTATCTGCTTTCCTGTTACATTTATTTTTTCTTTTGTGTGTATGTAGGGGTTGAAGGAGGATACATGCCACAGCCCAAGTGGGGTCAGAGAATTATTGCAAGATTCAGCTCTCTGCTTCCACCATGTGGGTCCAAGGGATTGAAGTCAAGTAGCTGGGCTTGATGGCAAGCTCCCCTACCCATTGAGCCATCTTGCTGTCATCCCCCATCTGCCTTTTTTCTGGAGGAAACAGGGTCTCTTTGTGTAGCCCCAGTTGTCCTGGAACTCACTCTGTAGACCAGCTTGGTCTCACAGAGATCTGTCTGCCTCTCCCTCCTGAGTACTGGGATTAAAGGTATGCACTACCATGCCAGGCCCCTATCTGCCTTTTATGGTGGAATTCTTGGTACCAGGCATGCAGAGGACGTTCAGTAAGTGTTTGTTGAGTGACTGAAAGGTCACACCAAACAGCAGTAAAAACTCCCATTTCATAGCTATTTCCCAGGGCCTGCCAAGTATGCCGCCCTGAAAACACAGCTTGGTGAGCATCCTGGGGAGGTATGCTGCCCAGTGGACAGCAGTTTAGGTGGGCGACATCAGGTGGGAGCCGGGCTGAGAGGCAGGTGTGGAAGATCCTGCCCTCACTCCGCCTGTCCTTCCCTCCACGACCCCATGTGTGTGCAGTGCTTATCCTGGTCGGCGTGGGACTGGAGGTGGCCCCCTCTCCAGGTGAGCGCCCCTCCTGCCTGGGTCCTCGGCAAGCCCTCCCAACTCCCAGCACGAATCAGCCACCTTCCAGGAAGGAGGGAGGTCTTCCCGGACAGCCCCCAGGAACCCCTAGTCCCGAGCTGTCCGTTTCTTCCTACCACAGGTGTCTCCAGCGCCATCTTCTTCGTGCCAGGCGTCCTGCTGTTAGTCCCGGGAGGTGAGAGTGGCGTGAAATGGGGCGGGGCATGGGTGGGGCGGGGCCAGGCCCCCTTACTGACAGACACCGCCCCGCAGTCTACCACGTGATCTTCATCTACTGTGCTGTCAAGGGCCACCGGGGCTTCCAGTTCTTCTACCTGCCCTACTTTGAGAAGTGAGCTGCAGCTGGCCAATGGGATACCAGAGATCCAAGGCCTCAGGCCACCTCCACACGTCCACAGGGCGGACCTCCAACCTACGCCCAGTTCTGTCCCTTTCGCCTGGAAGGAAAAGGCCCTCTGGGAGCCTCACGACCACCAGCCCCGTCTGGATTTGCTCAGGGAGTTTGGGGCATTGCCAGCCTGGGGATGTTGCCCCTTAACCTGATGTGTGCCTTAGTTTATTCCTGGGCCCTGGAATCCTGGGTTGGTGTAATTTTGTGCTAATAAAAGTGTAATTATTCCCAGCAGGGACAGTCACTTTTCTGTCCCACCAGGCCTGGCCCAGCCCACTAACAACCACAGCTCTCTTCTACAAAGGTTTAGTAAAGGACTCAGCTGGGGCTGTGGAGGACCACCAACCTCTCACGGCATCTAGGACAGCCTGGTGATCTCAGCAATGCCCAAGGTCACCATCATGTCCAGGGCAGAGCTGGATGAAGAAGCGGTCCCAGCCTCCCTGCCTTCAACCCTGAGGAGACTCAACTGTCTTCGTTGTGTAACAGACCAGCACCTGTCCTGGTGGCCTTAGCAAAGGCCCTGAGAGATGACGCAGGCCTGGGGTCTGGAGGCTGCTATCCTGGTTCCAGCCGGGCTCTAGGGCCCTAGGCTGCCAGAGCCATCTCTAAATGTGGGTCATGTGGGACAGCAGTGCTCCTCCACCCACTGCCCTACTTCTAGGCCCAGAGATTGGGAGCACAGAAGAGCAGAGGGTGTGGGAGCACAACTTCTCAGCGGAGCACCACAGTGACAAGGAGACTTTTCGAGTCACCAAATGTTTGAAGCACCCACCATTTGGAAAATTTGGGCCTCTAATAATGTCTGAAACTTAAACAAACAAAAACTAAACAAACAAAAAACCCCAAACTCTGTAAGGAAATCTGAGTTCACGGTAGTTCTCACGAAACAAGCTATGACAAACACTTCCCCAAATCAAGTCTTGGAATCCTTACTGCCTCAGTCCCATTTCATAGATGAGAAGCCCAAGGCCCCCAGTTTACAAGTGAGGACCAACTCACCAAGGACAAAAACACAACCCAAGCCCCTTCTAAAACTCAGGTAGAGGGGAAAAAAACGGAACAAGGATGGTGTCCTCTGCAGGCCACCAAAAGACTAGCTGAGTGGGTGTTCCATCTTCCAGACCAAAGCATGAGTGTCCACACAACAGGATGCTGCACACCTGAGTCCATGCCTTTATTGAAGGAGTGGACACCTAGTCTTTTTTGTTTTTCAAGACAGGGTTTTTCTGTGTAGTTTTGGTGCCTGTCCTGGATCTTGCTCTGTAGACCAGGCTGGCTTCGAACTCAGAGAGATCTGCCTGGCTCTGCCTTCCAGTGCTGGGGTTAAAGGCGTGCGCCACCACTGCCCGACTTGGACACCTAGTCTTTTGACCTGCTCCTCTCCTGACCCACCCAGACCTTCCACCCTCAGACCTCCAGTCAGAACACCTTAAGTAACTTGCCACTCTGCAGCTAGCCGAACCAAGGACTGATGCAGTTATACAATAAAGGTCTAATGAGATAGCCGAGCGTTGAGGTACTGGCTGCCAAGCCTGGCAGCCTGAGTTCACTCCCTGGGACCCACGTGATGGAAAGAGACGGACTCTCACAAACTCTTTTCTGACCTCTGCATATGCTCCTTGGGATGGACGCACGCACGCACGCACACAGTAAACAGAGAACTGAGGGGCTGGGAGATGGAGCGGTAGAGAGAGCCCTTGCTTGCAATTGTGAGGATCTGAGTCAGAATCTGGAACATATATAAAGCCAGACGCAGTAGTGTATGTGTCATCCCAGCTTCTATAGAGAAGGGATGTGGAGGCAGGAGAATCCCTGGAAGCTTGCAGGCCTGGTATCTGAAGTTCCAAGACAGCAAGAGCTGCACCTTTCTCAAAGTGGAAGGTGACGACCAGCTGAGGTTTCCTTCTGATCTCTACGTCTGTGCTATGGCATCCTCATGCCCCACGCCCAGATTTTTTTAATTTTAAATTTATTACTTTTTTTTTAAATTTTGTGTGACTAAGTGTTTTGCCTGCATGCATGTCTGTGGACCACATGTATGCCTAGTGCCCATGGAGGTAGTGAACCTCCATGTGGATACCGGGAATTAAACCCAGGTCGTTTGCAAGAACCACTGCACCAACTCTCCAACCTGATTTGTTTTTTAACTAGCAAAGTGAGAAAGACAAAATCCAAGCCCACAGTTTGTATTATCAGCACACTCACACAGTTATAGTCCAATAATCACAATGAGAACAAAGAAAACAAAGGAAAATTTCAAAACTGTTCACTGAGGCTGGCAAGACAGCTCATTGGGTAAAAGCACTATTACACATTCCTAACAGCTTGCATCCAGTCCCCAGATCTACTGCTGAAAGACAGACTGACCCTCAGAATTGTCCTCCATATGTTCACCCTGGCAGGCACTCACTTGTACTCACAAACAATAATAATGGTTTTTTTAAAGACAGTTTCTCTGTGTACCCTGACTGGCCTGGAGCTCGCTACCTAGACCAGGTTGGCCTTGAATTCACAGAGATCTACCTGCCTCTGTCTCCCCAGGGCTGGAATTAAAGATATGTACCACCATGGCTTAAAAAAAAAAAATTGTTAAGTGAGTAGACTCAATTGCGATTCCATTCTTTGACCCAGTATGCATCGCTTAAAATTGTATTGTAACCAATGAGCTTTCTTCTTTTGTTATAATTGCACTACTTATTTGGGAGTAGAGGTTCATATGCACTATGCCGTGTGTACAGGTCAGAAGAACTGAGAAGGTTCTCTCCTTCCGCATGCGGATCCCAGGGCCTGAACTCCGTCTTCAGACTTGGCAGCGTCACCTCCCGAGCCGTCTCACCGGGCCTTCCTTTTCACTCTTGCCTTTTTTAGTGATGCACTCAAGCCCAGGACCTTGCCAGTGCTTGGCAAGCACTGTGCCATTAAGTCACACTCCAACCCAGAGCTTCCTTTTATTGGTTAACCGCTCTAACCCAGATGGCGCTGGCCACGACGCTTCTCAAAGAACGCCGGAGACCTAAACTCTAGACACCATAAACAGTGTTTCTTTATCGTGAAGCACGCTGATAGGAGGCATAAATATTTTCTCAGTGGCTGTGGGTGGCTGGTGCATGCCTTTACTCCCAGCATTCGGGAGCAGGACAGAGGCAAAGAGGGTCTCTGTGAGTTCCAGGCCAGCCAGGCTACCCTGTCTCAACGAAGAAAAGAAAAAAAAAAAGCTTTTCCCCAGACTTCTAGTGTAAATCAAAATTCTTCATTTTCCTCCTTGCCTCCTCTGTTGGATTTTTGAATGGTATACTCTGTGTCTGTTACCCTCCAGGCTAACCTTAAGTGAAGTCCACTCAAATGGGTGTCCGTCGCTGCCGAGTGTGAGAGCCCAGGCCCGCAAGCCTCAATCCCTCAGTGTCGGCTCCCCCCAGGCCCCACATTGAGCTCCCCAAGCTTTGGAGACCTCAGAGCAGCCCCTCCTTCCCAGTTCTTTCGTTGTTGGACCATCATGCTAGTACTGGGATTACTAGCATGTCCTGCCACACCCAGATTCACATTCACTTTTCATTCATGACAGAGGGCGGTAGGGGGGGGTTGACAGAGCATGCACATGCTAAAGAACAACTTTGTGAAGTTGGTTCTCTCTTTCCATCATGTGAATTTTATTTATTTATTTATTTATTTATTTATTTATTTATTTATTTATTTATTATTTTGGTTTTTTGAAACAAGGTTTCTCTGTGTAGCTCTGGCTGTCTTGGAACTCACTATTGTAGACCAGGCTGGCACTTGAACTCATGGAGATCCACCAGCCTCTGCCTCTGCCTCCCAAATGCTAGGATTAAAGGAAGGCACCACCACCGCCCAGCCCTCAAGGATCTAGTTCAGGCTTGGTGGCAAGAGCTTTTATCTGCTGAGCCATTTTACCTGGTCCAAGTTCACTTTTCAAAGCAGCACTTTATACACGTAAGTATCGGGAAATGATCCGGTCACCCTCTCAATCTACCATGTCCTAGGAGTTCCCCCACAGCGCACTATGCCTGGTTTCCTGGTTTCTTGGAATGCAGCCAATGTTGGGGAACTCCCTATCGCTCCAGGATCTGGAGAGATTCGAATCTTGTTCTCCACTGGGAACTGCAACCAGCTGCGACTTTTCCCTCTACGGCTTGGGAGTGGGAGAAAAAGACAGCAAGGCAGACCCTGGAGTCGGTCGGGTGTGGCCACGGTAGAGGCATTCTACAGTTGGGGAGGATCTCTCCATCCTGGGGAAGGGTGTGGTCGTCTGGATCCTGCCGGTATCTGGGCCTCAGGGGCAGTAGGTTGTCCCTGCAGGCGCCTCAGCCAGTAGACAGCATCATTACAAATTCTGCAGGAGAGACAGGTCGGGGAAGGCCAAGCCAGGTCAGGGATGGAGGAGGTTCAAAGTGCTAGAGGCATGGGAGAGGCGTCTGCGAGGGTGACTCACCATCGAAGTCTATGGTGCCATCCCCATTGAGGTCCATCTCCCGCAACATCTCATCCAGCTCAGTGCCCTCCAGCGGCTCCCCCAGCAGAGCGGGTGCTGCCTGCCGCAGCTCTGCCACTGTGATCCGTCCATCCCTGTCCTTGTCAAACTGTCAAGACAGAGAGTCCGAGCGGGGCTCCTACCCACGTTGTCTCCCGAAGTGGCTCTTCTTGTTTTCTTTCTTCCTTTTTTTTATTTGAGATAGGGTCTCACTATGTCATCCTGCCCAGGCTGGTCTCAAATGCACAGTTTCTCTTGCCTCTGCCTCCCAAGTGCTGGGATTAAAAGCGTGGGCCCACATGCTTGGCCTCCTTGGGTTGCTTTAGGTGGTTGGTTTATATTGTTGAGACAGTGTCTCATGAAGACCTGGCTGGCCTCAAACTCACTATGTAGTGGAGTATAGCCTTGAACTCCTTAGCCTCCTGCCTTCGCCATCTCCCAAGTCTTTGGATTACATGTGTACCACCATGCCCTGGTTTTGTTTGTTGCTAAGGATTGAACCCAGGGCTTTGGGCATACTAAGTATTCACTTTACCAACTGAACTACACCCTATTCTTGGCTCTACTCCTGCCACTGCCTGATCCAGGGCAATGATGCTTCCCACCAGGTATCTAACCCTTCCCATCCTCAGGAGTCAGGACTGCCTCCTAGAGGAGGATTCTCTGATCGAAGACCTTATGGGAATAAGCCGAGCCCTCTCTACCTGTCCCCAGACCCTAGTCTTGCCTCTCTGGGTCTCCTGAAGGTTCCCAATAAGGACGAAGTCCATGCTTGCCTCCACGTGCACTCCTTACCTCTCGGAAGGCGATGCGGAGCTCTCGTACACCCAACATGTGAGCTGTCTCCTCCCTCAGCTTTGGGCTTATCAGCTCCACAAACTCTTCAAAATCCACAAAGCCACCCACTGTGGACCCAAGCAGAGCGTCACAATCTACTCACTGAGATGCTACATTCTCTGTCTTCCCACCAGGGCTCTGAGCTCAGGAAGGCTCGCCTAGGTCCTTGCTCAAAGAGGGGTTTCTTGGCTATTGTGGGGGTCAGGGATGCTCCTGTTCTCCATGAAGCCCCAGTGGGCCAGAAAGAGACCTGGCTTCAGAGAAGGCAGCCCAAGTTCAAATCCTGTTGCTGTTTGAGGTCTTGGGTGGCTTACCAGCCCTCTTGTTCTCACCCTGGGATGGACCTGGAAGAAGGTACTCCACAGAGCAGTGCTCTAGCTGAGTAGGGCTAAGCAGGAAGCTCTAAATTGTGAGATATTTGTACACTGTGAATAGGTGTCACTGTGATTGGTTTAATAAAGAGATGGACGGCCAATAGCTAGGCAGGAAGAGGTTAGGCGGGACTTCCAGGGACAGAGAGGACTCTGGGAAAAAGAAAGGCAGAGTCACCAGTCAGACACAAAGGAAGCATCATGGAGAGTATGGAGAGATGAGATAACGAGTCACATGACAGAACATAGATGACAATAAGTGGGTTAATTTAAGTTATAAGAGCTAGTGGGACAAGCCTAAGCTAAGACCACACTTTTACAATTAATAATAAGTCTTTGTGCCATTATTTAGGGCTGGCAGTGGAAAAGAAAGCCATCTACACAGTAAATACCTTCTAAAAGCACTGCCATGCCATTGTCAGACCCTCAGTTCTAAAATGTCATTAGTCCCCTACAACTCCAAGGGACAAGTAAGAACTTCAGGGGAAAAGAGATGCGTGATCCTAGAATGTGCATTGTGCTTTTTGAGGCATGGTCTCTATTCAGTCTTCACTGGTCTGGAGCTCACTATGTAGACCAGGCTGGCCTTGAACTCACAGAGATCCTCCTGCCTCTGCTTCCCCAGAGACATTATTAAAGGCATGTGCCACCATGCCTGGCTCTGGTTAATTTTTGTGTGTGTCCATTTGACATAAGCTAGGGTCATTTAAGAAGAGAAATTTCAATTGAGGAAATGCCTCCCTCAGAGTGGCCCTGTCTGTGGGACATTTGCTTGATTAATGATTGATGTGAGAGGGCCCAGTCCATCATGAGTGGTACCACTGCTGGGAAGGTGGGCCTGGGAAGTATAAGAAAGGTAGCTGAACAGGCGCCTGGAGAGCGAGGCAGTCAGGAGCACTTCTCCACGGTTTCTGTTTCAGTTCCTGCCTCCAGGTTCCTGACTTGAGTTCCTGCTCTGACTTCCCTCAACGATCGATCGATTGTAAGTTGTAATACAAATAAACGCTTTTCTCTCCAAGTTGCTTTTGGTCATGGTATTGATCACTGCAATAGAAAGCAAGCCAGGATGTGTACATCGATGGCAAATCCCATGCTCATTTTGGAAATTGTTGTAAAGTGAAAGAAAGAACCAAGAGCAGTAGATGACCCCAAGGGATAAAGATGCCCGTCACCCAACCTGATGACCTGAGTTTGCGTAGCTCTCTGGGACCCACCTGATAGAAGCACTCACTCCCAACAGCTCTGTTCTGACCTCCAAATGCACACTATGGCACACACATCCCCCACTAATCATAACTAAAATTAAAAATCACATGACTGTGGCCCGCCCACCCTCTAGGTAACTGGGCTGGCTCCCGAACCAATCACCCAGCAGGGCTCCATCACTGACTGCGCATCTTCACGTGCTGTGACACTTCAAGGAGCTCCATCTCCGTGGGCATGTAGCCCAGCGTCCGCATGCAGTCACCCAGCTCCCGGTAGCCGATGTAGCCATCCTGGTCAGTGTCAAACTCCTCAAAGGCGGCCTGAAGCTCTGCAGGGTTAGCAGAAGTCAGACCAGGAAGTCAGACCCAGGGTCACCTTCCACCTCCCAGCAACAGTGAGAGACACTCACCCTCCAACTCCTCAGGGCCCAGTTCACGATCCTGTAGGGGAGTAAGCCAACATGTCCCTGTTTGCCACAGCTCCTCCAACCCCTCCAAGTGCCCTGTGCAGGGCTGGCCCCACCAAAGCAGCTGAAAGACAGCTAGAATCGAGCCGGGCATTGGTGGCGCACGCCTTTGATCCCAGCACTTGGGAGGCAGAGGCATTGCGGAGGCAGTGACATCCTACAGAGCGAGATCCAGGACAGGCTCCAAAACTACACAGAGAAACCCTGTCTCAAACAACAACAAAACAAACAAACAAAAAAACAGGTAAAATCCTACAGAGCCACCTTTTCCCCATCCTCTTGGAACTTCAGATGAATTCTCCAAGATGCCTGGTGTGAGGACTTCTGGTCACTATACCAGCAGTCCCAAAGCCAACCTTGTCCTGCATTGCCTGCCCCCCACCCCCGGTCTTCTGGGGTACAAGAAGCCACCACTCAGCCCTGTCCTGTCTTTCCCAATCTGGCACAAAAAGCAGGAGGCCTGGACATGCAGGGATAAAGATAAGGATAGTTATCCTCAATCCCCCACCCCTATACCCCCTGACCTTTCCAAAGATGCGGTTGAGCAGGGGCCCATAAGTCCTTTGGGCAGCGTCCTGCTGGGGGTCAGGACGATGTCGGTGGGACTGTCGGTGAGAGGCTTGCCCAGGCGGTGCTGAGGATGGCTCATCCTGCCCCGCTCTAGTCTTTGGGGGGTTCTTGCTGCTTCCTGAGGCTTCAGAGCCCTGGCCAGAGGACTGCTTTCCAGAACTGGCCTTCTGAGACCCTGGCAGCTGCCTCTCCTTCTTGCTCCTTCTTCTGGTCAAGGTGAAGCCCTCAGCAGCACTCCCAGGAGATGCAACTCCTTCGGGGGTCTTCTGGGGGTCAGGAACCTGCTGTGAGCCATGCTCTGTTGCCATGTAGAGGATAACAGGACTCAGAGATGCAGCTCCCTGGAGTGCCCTTGGTTCTCAGGACCCAGAAAGCTGCTTATAGCCCCCCAGGCTTGAGCTGATCACCTGGGAGCCACAGTGAGGGGGATTAGGGTAAACGAGTCAGGCAGCCAGCCTAATCCCTGCCCTCTGCCCCAGGGTGGCCTGGCAGCACCAGATGGGTCTTGAAAACTGTTCTCAGGAGTGAGGGTGCCAGGACACAGCAGCTGCAGTGAGCTCATACTTAATTAAGCTCAGCCACTTATCTAGTAGAAGCAGCCAATTCATCCTTCCAACTCTCAGTTTACCCATCTGTGAAATGGGGGCACACTGCTGCAGAGCTACGCACTCATCCCAGAGTGTGACATGGCTGAACTTAGTGTAGCAAAGGCCCCTTTGGCAGGAGGAGCAATACTGGAAAAGGCTGAGAGTTGTCACCTTGGGTCCCCCATGGAGTGACATCCTAGTTGGGGCAGAGGGAATATGGAACTTTAGAAAAGAGGCCTTGGATGCTGACAGAGGGGTGGAGATGACACAGAATGCCCTGGGCCTTAGGAGCTCCTGCAAAGGGTCTCCATTATCTAACCTTGTTGGGATGGGGGGCCCTGGCTGGTGACTTAGCCCTATGGGGCCACGGTTAGGGTTTCCCAGAGAGCAGACCCATGAATGATTGATGCTCCCTCAGCTTGAGTTTCCTGCCTGTCCGCCTTCATATTGCCACTGGGCGCCATGCGGCAGGCCCCATCGTGGGGCTGGTTGGTGGCTGGACCTTGGGAAAGCAGGCAGCACCCTGCTCCTTCTACCCGGCCTGCACCTCCCAGGTAAGCCAGACAATGCTACAGGCCCTGAGGGAGGGCGTCCAGACTCTGAGGCCAGCAGAGCTAGAGCTCATAGAGGAGACTCTGCCAAGAAAGAGAGAGGTGGAGGTGGGGAGCCATGGGGATACTGGCTACGACCAGGGGTCCAGGTGTGATCTGGCATGTTCCATAGGTAGCTGGTAGCCAATTCCTCTCCACCCTCAAAGGGATGCTTTCTTCCCTCCACCAGCTGGGGGAGGTAGAGTAAGGGCAGCAGAAGGCACTTGGGACTCCTGCCTGGGTGTGTGTCCCTTCCCCCACTCCATTGTGATAATCCTGCCTCCTCTGTACAGCAGCCCACTGCCTCCTCAACACAGCAGTCCACTGCTCCTCTATACAGCAGTCCACTGCCTCCTCTACACAGCAGTCCACTGCTCCTCTATACAGCAGCCCACTGCTCCTCTACACAGCAGTCCACTGCTCCTCTACACAGCAGTCCACTGCTCCTCTTTACAGCAGTCCACTGCTCCTCTATACAGCAGCCCATTGCTCCTCTATACAGCAGTCCACTGCTCCTCTATACAGCAGCCCACTGCTCCTCTATACAGCAGTCCACTGCTCCTCTATACAGCAGTCCACTGCTCCTCTACACAGCAGTCCACTGCTCCTCTATACAGCAGTCCACTGCTCCTCTACACAGCAGTCCACTGCTCCTCTATACAGCAGTCCACTGCTCCTCTACACAGCAGTCCACTGCTCCTCTGTACAGCAGTCCACTGCTCCTCTATACAGCAGTCCACTGCTCCTCTATACAGCAGTCCACTGCTCCTCTACACAGCAGTCCACTGCTCCTCTGTACAGCAGTCCACTGCTCCTCTATACAGCAGTCCACTGCTCCTCTATACAGCAGTCCACTGCTCCTCTACACAGCAGTCCACTGCTCCTCTACACAGCAGCCCACTGCCTCCTCTACACAGCAGTCCACTGCTCCTCTACACAGCAGTCCACTGCTCCTCTATACAGCAGCCCACTGCCTCCTCTACACAGCAGTCCACTGCTCCTCTACACAGCAGCCCACTGCCTCCTCTATACAGCAGTCCACTGCTCCTCTATACAGCAGTCCACTGCTCCTCTACACAGCAGTCCACTGCTCCTCTACACAGCAGCCCACTGCCTCCTCTACACAGCAGTCCACTGCTCCTCTACACAGCAGTCCACTGCTCCTCTATACAGCAGCCCACTGCCTCCTCTACACAGCAGTCCACTGCTCCTCTACACAGCAGCCCACTGCCTCCTCTATACAGCAGTCCACTGCTCCTCTACACAGCAGTCCACTGCTCCTCTATACAGCAGCCCACTGCTCCTCTATACAGCAGCCCACTGCTCCTCTACACAGCAGTCCACTGCTCCTCTACACAGCAGTCCACTGCTCCTCTACACAGCAGTCCACTGCTCCTCTACACAGCAGTCCACTGCTCCTCTACACAGCAGTCCACTGCTCCTCTACACAGCAGTCCACTGCTCCTCTACACAGCAGTCCACTGCTCCTCTACACAGCAGTCCACTGCTCCTCTATACAGCAGCCCATTGCTCCTCTATACAGCAGTCCACTGCTCCTCTATACAGCAGTCCACTGCTCCTCTATACAGCAGTCCACTGCTCCTCTACACAGCAGCCCACTGCCTCCTCTACACAGCAGCCCAAAGGGACAAACGGCTCCTCTGTCCAACTCTGAGGTGCAGGAAAGGAGCACAGGTGCCATTGCCAGACCCGGAAGAGTCCTAGGCTACTCTCAGGACCCTCCCAGCCAGCCTGCCTGGGCCTGGAGGCTCAGACCTCACCTGGCATCCTGAGAAGGGTACTATTGGAGCTTTCCCTCCTGGAATTGTAAATATTGGAAACCCCAGTATATCAGGATCTTGTGAAGGGATAATCCTGTAGTTTTCTTTCTTTTTCCTTCTTTCTGTTTTGAGATAATGCCTCATGTATCCCAGGCTGGCTTCAAAAGCCTAATTATGAAAGGCTAGCCTTGAACTCCTGACCCTCTTGCTGCACTCTCCAATGCTCAAGTTTCAGATATGCACCAGTTGTTGCTCTTGTTTGAGAGAAGGTTTTAAAACCCTGTAGTCTAGGCTGACCTTGAACCTATGGCCATTCCCCTGCCTCCACCTCCCAAGTACTGATATTACCAACATTGCTACCTTTAAATGGTTTTCAACCCTGTCTTCTGGAACACTGCGGGTGGGGGGGGATGCCCCCACACCTTTCATTCAGAGCACCCCCTCTCCGTTCACGTAGATGGTCCAATCTAGAACTTTATCTTAAAACAAGACTTGAAACTGTGGGGAAAAGAGCTGAAGTTGGGCATGATGGTGCACTCCTTATAATTACCACACTCAGGAAGCAGAGGCAGGAGCACCATTTAAACTTTGAGACCGGCCTGGTCTACATAGTGACACCATCTCAAGGAAACAAGACGCAGGGGCAGGGGATGTGGCCAAGTTGGTAGAATGCTTCCCAGGCATGCACGAGGCCTCGGGTTCAATCCTCTCAGTACTGCAGAAGCTGAACACAGTGGCCCACGGCTGTGATCCCAGCACTGGGGAGGTGAATATGGGAGGCGCAGGAGTTCAAGGCCATCCTCCACTCTGTAATGAGCCTGAGGCTAGTTTGAGCTACATGAGATCCTGTCTCAAAAATGTAAAAACCAGGCAGGCTGGAGAGATGAGATGGCTCAGCTGTTAAAGCATTTGTTGCTCTTGCAGAGGAACCAGGTTCAGGTCCCAGCACTTACATAGCAGCTCTCAACTACCATGTAACTCCAGTTCTAGGGGATCCAATACCCCTTTCTGGGCTCCACAGGTACCAGCACACACAACGTGTGTGTGTGTGTGTGTGTGTGTGTGTGTGTGTGTGTGTGTGTGTGTGTGTGTGTGTATGCAGACAAACACTCAAACCCATAAAATAATAAATATTTTTTTCTTTTTTGAGACAGTCTCACTATGTAGCCCTTGGCTAGCCTGGAACTTGCTAAGTAGACTAGGCTAGCCCTAAACTCAGACTCCCCTGCTTCTGTGTCCTAAGTGCTGGAATTAAAGGCATTTGCCACCATGCCTGGCCCCCCCAAAAAAAATCTTAAAAAAAAAAGATGCCGAGCGGTGGTGGCGCACGCCTTTAATCTCAGCACTCAGGAGGCAGAGGCAGGCGGATCTCTGTGAGTTCGAGGCCAGCCTGGTCTACAGAGTGAGTTCCAGGAAAGGCACAAAGCTACACAGAGAAACCCTGTCTCGAAAAAAAAAAAAAAAGAAAGAAAGAAAGAAAGAAAAGAAAACAAACTAAAGACTCAAAGCTGGCATGGTGGTACATATTGGTAAGCCCAGCATTTAAAAGACTAAGACAGAAGGATTGCCTCAAGTTTAAGGCAATCCTGATCGACACAGTAAGTGCCAGGCCAGCCAGGGTTCCACAGCAAGACCCTGTCTCAAGACAATATTTAACAGTCTCCACAATAAACTTGAAATCCTCTGGTTTAGTCCACTTAGGCACGTGGATTCCATGTGGCAAGATGGTTAAGTCTAGTTTGAGCTGCTGACCATATCTGTAACCTTCACCAAGTCACAGAGTTAGTGGACTGGTAAAATTGACTCCAAGGGGACCACATGAGGTTATCTATTTAAGAGCCTGGCACAGGCTAATCACTGGCCCAGAGAGGAACAGTGACTGGCCTGAGGTGCACAGCACCGTCTCTCTCTCATACCAAGCCATCACACATTTGTTGATTCAGCAGACTGGCACTCCATGTCCAGCGCTACTCTGAGGACCCAGAATGGACACTGCCATGGAAGCCAACCTGGACGCTGCTGGCCACGGTCCCCGCACAGAGCTCGATGACGAGGACTACTACCCTCAGGGCAGCTGGGACACAGTCTTCCTGATAGCCTTACTGCTGCTGGGACTGCCAGCCAATGGGCTGATGGCATGGCTGGCTGGCTCGCAGGCCCGGCATGGGGCTGGCACGAGACTGGCCCTGCTCCTGCTCAGCCTGGCCCTCTCTGACTTCTTGTTCCTGGCAGCAGCGACTTTCCAAATCCTGGAGATCCAGCATGGAGGGCACTGGCCGTTGGGCACGGCCGCCTGCCGCTTCTACTACTTCCTGTGGGGTGTGTCCTACTCCTCAGGCCTCTTCCTATTGACAGCCCTCAGCCTGGACCGATGCTTGCTGGCGCTGTGCCCACGCTGGTACCCGGGGCGCCGCCCAGCCCGCCTGCCCCTCTGGGTGTGCTCTGGGGTCTGGGTGCTGGCCACACTCTTCAGTGTGCCCTGGTTGGTCTTCCCCGAGGCTGCTGTCTGGTGGTACGACCTGGTCATCTGCCTGGACTTCTGGGACAGCGAGGAGCTGCCTCTGAGGATGCTTGAGATCTTGGGGGGCTTCCTGCCCTTCCTCTTGCTGCTGGTCTGCCACGTGCTTACCCAAGCCACTGCCTGCAGGACCTGTTGTGGGCACCAGCCTAGGCCTACGGCCTGCCACGGCTTTGCCCGTGTGGCCAAAACGATTCTGTCAGCCTATGTTGTTCTGAGGCTGCCCTACCAGCTGGCACAGTTGCTCTATCTGGCTTTCTTATGGGATGTGTACCCTGGGTACCTGCTCTGGGAAGCCCTGGTCTATTCTGACTACCTGATCCTGCTCAACAGCTGCCTGAGCCCTTTCCTGTGCCTGGCAGCCAGTGCTGATCTCCGGGCCCTGCTGCGTGCCGTGCTCTCGTCCTTTGCGGCTGCTGCCTGTGAGGAACGGCCTGGTAGCTTCACACCAGCCGAACCACAGACCCAGGTGGCCTCTGTGGGCTTGACTCTGCCAGAACCAACAGCTGAAGGCCAGTCACGGTTGGATCCCTTGGTCCAGCCTCAGAGGAATCCCTCTGTCCAGCCACAGTCAGATTCTGTGGTCCAGCCTGAGGTGAGCCCCTCAGTCCAGCCACAGTCAGAGTCTGTGGCCCAGCCTGAGGTGAGCCCCTCAGTCCAGCCACAGTCAGATTCTGTGGTCCAGCCTGAGGTGGACTCCCTGATCCAGCCACCCCTGGATCCTGTAGTTCAACTTGCAGTGAACCCTTTTACCCAGTCACAGTTGGATCCCATGGCTCAACCTCAAGTGAACCCTTCAGCCCAACCACAGTCAAATTCTGTGGTGGAGACTCAAGTGGACTCCTTGACCCAGCCACAGTTGGATCCTGTGGCCCAGCCACAGTCAAGCACGGAGGCCCAGGCCCCTGCCTGTGGGGTTGAGTCAGCCTCTAATCCTGGTGAGGAAAGGTCCCCCAGCCCATCCCCAGATCCCACTCCTGGGGCCCCTGAGAACCTAGACAGACCAGCTGTTCCTGAGGAAGAAAGCCCCGGCAGTGTCCCGCCAAAAGAGGCCCCCAGCACCGGCCCTACTTGAGTGACCGGGACGCCCAGGCCTGCCAGGGCAGTAGGAGAGTCAGAGAGAGCCAATGAAGCAGCTAGGCAGAGAGGTGGCAGCACAAAGAAACGCAGCAGGAAAACCCCCATTGATTCCCTTGAGCCTGCCGCCAGGAGGGCTGGGGAGAAGTGAAACCAGTAAGCCAAAAGTCCCAGGCAGCGCGCTGTGAGTGTCGCCTCCCTGGTCTCACCCGGCTTTCCCATTCCTACCCCAAACACACAGCCACCCAACATCCTTGAGCCGCTGAGGATGGTCCTGCTGGGTTCTAGCCCCCAGTGCCCCCAGGGCCCCCAGTCCATGCTTTCCCCCTTATTGCCTCCATCCTGGTGGAGGAAGACAGCAGGGGGTACTTCCTCTGGGCTTGATCTGATGGCCCTCTAACCCTTCCCTCACTTTCCCCATTCCTGTCTGGTTCTCTGGCTTGGGCACCAAATAGAAAAGTTCCAGTAGAGAGGGGAGGCGTCCAGCCTAAAGCAAGAGCCAGCTGGCCCAGCGTAGCCAAGCTGTCTGAGACATTCACCTGCCCCCAGCACACAGAGCCTGGGACAGGATTTCCCTAGCAAGGTGCAACCAGACAAAAGTGAGGAGCAGCCAAGCCTGGATTCAAATCCAGCTCTGCCACACCCTGGCTTGGTAACTGGGCATGCTTTGAGGGGCATTTGAGGATTAAATGAGAAAGTGAGTGTGGCACCTGCAGGAGCCAGGCCCACAGTGAAACTCCCGGAGCAGACCTTTTCCTTCCCTGACCTTTCCCTTCCCTGACATACAAAAATGGCCCTTCAGGGGCTGGGACTGGAGGGCAGGAGGACAGCGCCACCATCTGCCTGGAGCACCTGAGAGGTTGCAGACAAGCCACCTCTTGAGGGTGGGAGACTCAGGAATCTTCGAGGTCCGACTCCACTCAAGAGCTGAACTACTAATGTCACCTGCCGCCAGCCCTCAGGGAGGGTCGGACAGGATCTGGGGAAGGTGCAGAGTGTGCTGGAATGTGAACCCCAGGACACAGACAGGAGGCTGCCCAAAGGCGGAGAGCCCTGGGCACCATGGTCCCAGGAAGGGCAAAAGCTCTGGAAGTCAAAGGGCTGAGCCAGTTCTTCCCCTCCGGCTGCAGACGCTGCAAGGGAAAAACAAAACAGGAAGTGCTGAAAATTGTTTCCCACACACTTCCCTCCAACCACCCCCTCTTCACCCAAACAAGGGTTCTCCTCTCAGCCTCTTGTGCTCTCAGATCAGGTCTCCCTCCCTTCCCCCCACCATCCTTTCCCATTCATGAGTGGCTCAGCAGCAGGTGTCCATGACAGGGGTAGTTTAGGTGAAGCTTTTGCCTGGGAAACTTGCATCATAAAAAGGCACGGTAGCAGGCTCTACAGGCAGCTGGGAGGCGTGCAGTCAGATCTACATGTTTATTGCAAACTCCTTCTTAATGTCAATTTTCTGGTCTGTGAGATGAGGGTAATGGGCTGGGTATGGCTAACTCCTGTAATCCTAGCACTCTGGATGCCAGGGCAGGAGTCGCATAAGTTCAGGGTCAGCCTGGGCTACATAGTGAGACTCTGGGTCAAAAAAGCAAGGGCTGGTGGGACCGGAGAGATGGCTCAGCAGCTAAAAGCATAGAATATTCTTGTAAAGGACCAAAGTTGGTTCTCAACACCCGCATGTGGCAACTTACACACATGAAACTCCAGCTGTAGGGAATCCAGTGCCCCCTCTGGTTTCCATGGGCACCTGTACATACGTGTGCACATATACACATGCAAACAGATACACATATAAGTTAAATTAAATAAATCTAAAGAAAAGAAAAAAAGGAGGGGCTAGAAATATGACTCAATAGTAGGGTGCTTGCCTAAAACATTCAAAGCCCTAGGCTCAGTTACCAGCACTGCGAATAATGGATGTTATGTTCTCTTGCTGGTGATTACAAGTATGGGGGACACACATGAGAAGGCCACAGAGTGGCCATGGCAGTTTCCAAGTATAATGGTAGCCTGATGGGGTGACAGGTACCGTCTTAGTCACTGTTCTATGGCTATGAAGAGACACTATGACCAAGGCAACTCTAGAAAAGAAAGTAATTGGGAGCCGGGCGGTGGTGGCGCACGTCTTTAATCCCAGCACTCGGGAGGCAGAGGCAGGCGGATCTCTGTGGGTTCGAGGCCAGCCTGGTCTACAGAGCGAGGTCCAGGACAGGTACCAAAGGTACATGGAGCTTGCTTGCGGTTTCAGAGGCTTAGTCCGCGATCATCATGGCAGGAAGCATGGCAGCAGGTAGGTGCTGGAGAAGTAGTTGAGAGCTACATCCTGACCTTAGTCAGAGAGTGAACTTGGCCTAGATGGGCTTTTTAAACCTCAAAGCCCACCCCAGTGACACACTTTCTCCAACAAGACCATATCTACTCCAACAAGGCCACACCTCCTAATCCTTCTAATCCCAGAGTTTCTCTCCCTGGTGACCTAAGCGTTCAAATATATGAGCCTATGGGGGCCGTTCTTATTCAAACCACCACAGGCAACAAAGCCAGTGGGAGAGATGTTTCTGAAGTATTTGTTGAATTAATTCCTCTAACAAATTATATATACATTTGGTTTTTTGAGACAGGGTTTCTCTGTGTGTAGTCCTGGCTGTCCTGGAACTCATTTTGTGGACCAGGCTGGCCTCCAACTCCAGAGATCTGCCAGCCTCTGCCTAAAGGCATGTGCCACCACCACCCGGCTCTAACAAATACTTAAAGATCATTTACCAGATAGCTTTCTGAGCAGCCTTCCATTTTGGAGACACATGTTTTGGGATCAGAGTGTCTCTATGGGTTGTTGGGCTCTGGCTCCACCATTCATTCACTGTGTGGCCTTCAGCAAAGCTCTTAGACTTTTTGGGACTTGCTTTGCCCATTTGTAAAACAGGTATTATAATGACTGGCCTCTCTGCTTGGCTCTTTGGTAGAGAGTAAGTCTTCAATCACCGACAGCCATTAATTTGATATGCTAATGGACACCCTGAGACCAAACGAGGCCTAGGTCAGAGCCCTCCTGGCAGGTAGCCTGGGCACCCATTATCCATCTTCTTACACTGCCATGGTGCCTCCTCCACAGGAAGGTTTACCTTCCTCTTGTCCCTGCCCATTTGCTGGAGTTCACAGTCTCCAAGGGCAGGCAGAGCCTGGATTTCTGTCTCCCTTGGGGCACTCCGCAGCGACCCTCTCCCTTCTCCTGACAGGGGTCCCAAAGCCTCCTCAACATCAGGTCAGAGAAAAAAACTTCCCTGCCACCAACTGTGACCCACCCACAAGCGCTACCTCTTAGGGAGCGAGCCAGCCCCACTTCCAAGGTCCCTAAGGGAGTCTCACCCATACGGGAGAATTGCTCCTCAGAAGGAAGAGCTGCACCCTGGGAAGTTGACAGGATAAAGAGCAGTTTTCCTTCCTAGTGGCCCACACAACAGGTTTGTGTTAGAGAAGATGGAGACCTGAGTCTCCAGCATCCAGCTCAGGGAATACACCCCAGGGGACTTGTTGCCTTCTGGGGGACTCCTTCCTCCAGGTGAGATCCCTGTGTTCCACCCACCCCCCCCCACAAAGGAACCAGATGTTGGTTCTGAGGACTGTGAATATGAATATTTCACAATTCTATATTCAGGCCTACTGCTCATTTATTCATCCAGGACCAAGTGGTTTTAAGCTGGGTGCTGGGTGGGGTCTCCTTCTGGGCACCGGAAGGACAGGGAGGGTCGTGACAAAGTCCTTGTCTTTTGTTTGCTGACAGGCATCTTAGCAGAGTGCCAACTAATTACACAGTGTAGCATCTGGGACTAAGAGCAACAAATGGGAATAAGGAAAACCAGACAGTCACAGGGTGAGAGGGGAGCCCAAAAGGGCCCTCAGGGGAGGTGACACTTGAGCAGGGCCCTGGAGTCATTGAAGGATGAGGCCTTCTCAAGGCCAAGAAGAGCTTCCAGAAGAGAAAGGGGACAGAATGTGCTAGCCTGAGGTGGGAGTGGAGGTCTGGTGTCATTAGGACACATGCTGAGGATAGTGGTGGGTGCCCTGGGATGCGGGGCAGGGGTCAGACAGGAATTCTAGGAGAGGAACATGGGAACTGTGGATTTTATTTGAAGTGGGGTGATGTAGGAGTGGGGGAATATGGAACAGTAGCCACCTGGCCTGATGTGGGTGGGCTTCCTGCAGAACCCCTGCTACCCAGTCAAGCCACACTCCTGCCTGCCTGGGTCCAGGGTTTATGAACAGTGAGAAATCCAAAGTCTTTGGAAACAACAAACGAAGACTGAATCCCAGCTGGGAGGCCTCAATCAAGCGCTTGTCCGCTCTCTGCCTGTTTCTTCAGAGTGTGGTGAACACTGAAAAGGGACACAAGCCCACCTACCCTCCCACACACAGTGGGGGGCTTGGTGCCTGCTAAACAGAAGCACTTCTTACCTCTGCTCTTGCCTCCTCCCATATCCCTGTTCTCTTTCTGGGAAAGACATCCGCCCATCACCACTGCTCACCCAGGGAGGTGGGCACAGAGGAAGGAATGCTACCTTGTGGGTCCTAAGGGGGCACCTAAGGCCTCCAGGATGAGACAAGATAAGGTGAATCTGAGGAGGCAAATCCAGGCTCTGAAGAGACGGAAGAAAGGAAGGAAGGCGCGCGAGATCCACAAGTCATCTTCTACATCGATTTTTACTAAGCCCAAGCAGGAGCCACGGATGTCCTTCAGGATGGATGATGGACTTCCATTTATATAGTCGACTGACATCATGCACTCCCAATCTTGAAACTGGCACCTATGGCTGGGTGTGGTGGCACATGCCTTTAATCGCGGCACTTGGGAGGCAAACGCAGGTAGGCAGATCTTTTGAGTTCTGTGCCAGTTCGAGGCCAGCCAAGTGTGCATAGTAGGATCCTGTCTCAAACACAAAACAAAAAACACGTGAAAATGTTGGAGGCGGAGCGAGAGGATCCTGGCCAGCAGCACTGGGTAGGGAAATCGGAGGGCAAGTTTCACTCTTCCCCAGGAGACTCCTAGGCTGTACCTGTGCACCTGTGCGGCAGTTCCTACCAGCTCCGCCCGGTGCAACGCTGCTGGCTGAGGGCCGAGCGGCCAGGCCTCGCCCCGTGGGCGGGGCATGACAAACCCCCGCCTTCTGCGCGTGACCTGCCCCGCCCCCGCCCCACTCCTCTGTCACTTCCTGATTCCCGCTTCCTGCTTCCCAGAGGCCGGGATCCGGAGCCGCCCGAGGTCGCCGCCGCAGTCCCCGGCGCCCCTGGCGAGCGGTGAGCGGTGAGCGATGAGAGCTGCAGGGCCGAAATAGGGGCGCAGACGTGGGCCTGGGGCGGGGGGCGTGGTCCCGAAGAGCGCGTTCCCTCCGCGGCGCCCCACCCTCATTCCCAACCCCCCCCCCCCCCCCCCCCCCCGCAAGTCGCCCATCTCTCCTTTCCTGGGCAGGAACCTTTGGAAGTTGGGTCCCTGGTTCTCCTTGGACCGTGCTCCGAGGCTACTTTGAGGACCTGGCAGCATCCTCGCGACCCCTGTTCTGCCAGGGTCCCTAGGCCAGACTTCCTGCACTCTTTGCATATTGCCTGGGACTCAGCTGAGGCCTAGTAGGAAGACCAAGCCCCTTTTGCTGCCTCTTCTTTCTTCCCATCACCCAGCCTCCAAACTCTTGTCATGTAAAGCTGCTTGGAACCAAGCTACAGAAGATCTAAGCTCTGTCTTCCTTTCAGCAGCATACAAACACACACACCCCAGAGCCACGGACGGGCTTGGGGGAGAAGAGTCTGTTGGTCTTCACCTACAAACCCATTCTGTAACTGGGGAAACTGGAACTCCCAGTGTCATCGTGACCAATTCCTTGGTGGCATGGCTCTGTGTGTCTCTTTGGAGGGCCAGAACTGATCCAGGTGTCTCTGCCCTGCAGACATGTCCTTCCGCAAAGTGGTGCGACAGAGCAAATTCCGGCATGTGTTCGGACAGCCAGTCAAGAATGACCAGTGCTATGAGGACATTCGAGTGTCCCGGGTGACCTGGGACAGTACCTTCTGCGCGGTCAACCCCAAGTTCCTGGCGGTGATAGTGGAAGCCAGTGGTGGGGGTGCATTTATGGTGCTCCCTCTAAGCAAGGTGGGCCTCCGTGGGTCAGGGTAGAGAGGGGGAATGAGGACATGCTGGCCACACCTGTGGGCAGGGCAGTTCATGCCATTTCTTGGCCCGTGGCTACGGCTGGATAAGTCATAATCCAGATTTACTGCCCAGAAGGTGTTGGTGCAAGTAGAAGTATTTATTGCACCAAGTCTGGATAGGAGGCTGCAGGCATTTCCTGCACAGACTCACATCTGGGCCGCCAGGAACCAGGGTCGTCACATCATGCTTACACCGTGGAGGGGTCACAGATGCTGGGAGGAATGGGCACCGGGGCTTTTGGTTCTCTGACTGCACCTTAATGCCTACAGACAGGCCGTATTGACAAGGCCTACCCGACAGTGTGTGGGCACACGGGACCTGTTCTGGACATTGACTGGTGTCCCCACAATGATGAAGTCATTGCCAGTGGCTCAGAGGACTGCACCGTCATGGTGAGCCTAGGACGCAAATGAGGGTCTCGGGGTGTGGCTGATGGATGCTGGCAGCGGGGCAGGCCTGAGCCCATCCTCCCTCTCCGCACCACAGGTATGGCAGATTCCAGAGAATGGGCTGACCTCCCCTCTGACTGAGCCAGTGGTGGTGCTTGAGGGGCACACCAAGCGTGTGGGCATCATCACCTGGCACCCCACAGCCCGAAACGTGCTTCTCAGTGCAGGTCTGCACCGCTCCCTGCCCCTTCGTACTTCTCACAGGCCGAGCTAACAGATGGGGAAACTGAGACCTACAAAGAGGGAGACCCAGTTTCGTGCCAGAGGAGTGGGCAGAGTGGGGCTAGCGGGCTGATGGCCCCACAGCTACGTGCCTGGGCCTGGCAGAGCTGATGGTCGCTTGCCCACCAGGTTGTGACAATGTGGTGCTCATCTGGAATGTGGGCACTGCCGAGGAGCTGTACCGCCTAGACAGCCTGCACCCTGACCTCATCTACAACGTGAGCTGGAATCGCAATGGGAGCCTCTTCTGCTCAGCTTGCAAGGACAAGAGTGTCCGCATCATCGATCCCAGGCGGGGCACCCTGGTGGCAGTAGGTATCCCCGGAGGGCAAGGATGGCAGTGTATAGGCTGAGGGTCTTCATCTGCACTGCACTGACTACCTGTCCGTCCTACAGGAGCGGGAGAAGGCTCATGAAGGGGCCCGGCCCATGCGGGCCATCTTTCTGGCCGATGGCAAGGTGTTCACCACCGGTTTCAGCCGCATGAGTGAACGGCAACTGGCACTCTGGGACCCAGTGAGTGATGTAGCCAGCCTAAGGCAGGCAGGCAGGCTTGAGACCTGGGCCTCACCCTAGGATCCTCCTCCTGGGCCAGGCAGACAGAGATCAGCATGGAGGAGAAGCCTGCACTGCTTAGATCCTCAGCCTGGCCCTTGAGACTTCAGGACCTTCCCAGCCCCTCCCTTCCCTGTCTCCAGCTCTCTGGCTCTCCCTGACACTCCTCCAGTGCCTCGCACATTCTTCTCTCTGCTTGCACAAACCATAAAGGTACCCTCCTCCTGGGAGCCCCCAGTCCCTGCCCTGCTACGCTCCATCTCTCGGCAAAGTGAACTCCCAGGCCCTTTGAGGCCTGGGCTGGTACCATCTGGCCCCTCGGCCTTCCTGTAACCAGACTTTCTCAGCACTTGCCTATCTGTTTGGGAATAGTCTTAAGACCTGGAGAAGGCTGGGAGAGTGGGACCTGGTAATGGAGAAAACCATTAGCATGTTGGGGAGTGTTGCTGCCTCCTGCTGTGTGAGACTGACTGAGGCCAGTCCTGGAGTGTTTGGAATGAGAAGATTCTGATTTGGCCCAATTGTCCCCCATGTGCTTAGGAAAACCTTGAGGAACCCATGGCCCTGCAGGAGCTGGATTCAAGCAATGGGGCTCTGCTGCCCTTCTATGACCCAGACACCAGTGTGGTCTATGTTTGTGGCAAGGTAAGGCTCGGTGGGGCAGCAGACTGGGGCTGAGAGGCAGGGAAGGGGTCTGGTCAAGTGCTGAACTTCCTTACTCCCACAGGGTGACTCCAGCATCCGGTACTTTGAGATCACAAATGAGCCCCCCTACATCCACTTCCTGAATACATTCACCAGCAAAGAACCCCAGAGGGGTATGGGTAGCATGCCTAAGAGGGGCTTGGAGGTCAGCAAGTGTGAAATTGCCCGGTAAGAAGGTCCTCTGAGGCAGCTGTCTATAGGCAGAGTTTATTTGAGGACCCAGCCAGGATGGAGGGTGGGGGGATCAGGCTGAGCAAGGCCAGGTCATCAGCATCCACAGTAAGAGTTCAGATTGTGGAGGCTAAATTGGGCATGGTGCCATATACCTGTTACCCCAACATTTGGGAGTTAGAAGGTCTGCAAGTACAGAGGCCAGCCTGGGCCACATAGTAAGTTCAAGGTTAGTCTGAGCTGTATAGCAAGACCCTGTCTCAAACAAAAACCAAGGAAAGGGCTGGCAATGTTGCTCAGTTGGTGGACTGCCTAACACAAAGCCCAGGGCTCCGCCACAGCCCTGTAACACAGAATCCGGCACATCCCTGTAATTTACTCAGGAGGTGGAGCTGGGAGAAGTGCGTAGTCATCCTTAGCTCTGTAATGAGTTCAGAAAATAAAGGGACTAGCACAGGCCTTTAATCCCAGATTCCTGCAGAGGCAGGCTGATCTCCATGAGTTTGAAGCAAGGATGTTTCAGACTTCTAAGGCTACACAATGAGACCCTGTCTCCAGAAAAAGAAAAAAGAAAAGAAAAATCACAATCACAAAGTTGCCTAGGGTCACTCTAGAGGAACCCTTGAGATAGGGAGGCCACAAGCACAAGTCACGTACTGGGCGGGTGTCTCAGGCCAGCATGTGGAAATGTCCAGGTGAGGAAACTAGAGAGCTGCAGGGGATTCCACCATGGCTCTCCTCCCTTTTCCAGGTTCTACAAGCTGCATGAGCGCAAGTGTGAGCCCATAGTCATGACTGTGCCAAGAAAGGTGAGGCTGCTGTGACCCGTCCACCCACCCGTCCACCCACTCTTCCCTCGCACAAGGGCCACACCAGGGCAATGGGAGAGGCCGGTAAATGAGGTGGAGGGATGACACAGGTTAAGCTGAGGCCCTGCGGTGACAGAGGCTAGGCACATAAGAGCAGGGTGCCAGGGAGAGAGGGCCTCCCATAGGAGGAAGGACCAACAGTCGGTTTGGGATGGTGCTCTGTGGGGGATGGGGCTAGAAGGACAGGGGCCCTGGCCATGAATCTCACTGGGAGGGGCCTGGCCACATACGGCTTGGCCCCAGATGCCCAGCCAGGAGCCTGGAACACATTCCCACTGTCCTCCAGTTGCTGTTCACAGACGTAGTGTGCCAGGCATGCCCTGGAACAAAGCCCACAGACCATCTGAGGGGCACAGATGTGGCTCACAGGACTCACAAAGCCATATAACTGGCCCTTGTGGTCTGCTGGAAAGGGTGCCAGCAAGGGTTGTGCCAAGGAAGATCAGGCAAGACTTCAGTGGGAACATTCAAAAAGAAAGTGAAAAGGGAAATTTGAACTCGGAAGGTCCCTGGGGATCAGGCCTTTGGAGGATGGGTTGATAGAGTACAGGTCAGGCAGGGTGGTGGTGGTGCACACCTTTAATCCCAGCACTCGGGAGGCAGAGGCAGGTGGATCTCTGTGAGTTTGAGGCCAGCCTGGTCTACAGAGTGAGTTCCGGGACAGCCAGAGCTACACAGAGGAACCTTGTCCCAAAAAAACAAAAACAAGCAAACAAAAGAGTACAAGTCAGGAGGATGTGGAGGATGCAGCCACTCAGAGACCAGATGTGAGACCCCTGGTAGGGCCCTCAACTGATTCTGACCTCCCCTACCTGGTGCGCAGTCTGACCTCTTCCAGGATGATCTGTACCCTGATACAGCCGGACCTGAGGCTGCTCTTGAGGCAGAGGATTGGGTGAGCGGGCAGGATGCTGATCCGATCCTGATCTCACTACGGGAAGCCTATGTGCCCAGTAAACAGCGGGATCTGAAGGTCAACCGGCGAAATGTGCTCTCGGACAGCCGGCCTGCCAGTTCCAGCCGCCCTGGACCCTCCACAGCCACCACAATTACTGATGTTCCCAGTGGCATCTTTGCCGGGGCTGGTGTATGTGTCCTACATTTGGGGGTGCTGCCCAGTTGGCTGGGCCTCAGGCCGCTACCATAGGGGTGAGTTGTGGTTGGTGGCCTCTGACTTCCATATGTCCTTGCAGGAATCTGGGAAACTGGAAGAGGTGATGAAAGAGCTTCGGGCGCTTCGGGTGCTGGTCAAGGAACAGGGGGAGCGTATCAGCCGCCTGGAGGAGCAGCTGGGCCGCATGGAGAATGGGGATACATAGGACCGCCAGGGACCTGCTCCCGACACTGCTTCCCCCTCCTCCTCCACCCCTTCTCACCTAGCTTCTGTGGCCAGGCCGCACCAGTTTGTGCTCAGTGCCTCTTGGGCAGGTCGTGACCAGTTTGCACCTCTCCACAGCCTGGGGCCCGGGTGGGAAGTACCACCCGGCTTTTGGAAGATTTTTGTACCAAGGCAAACTCCCAAGTACTTCAAGGGACCATCTTCTCAACCTGCCCAGCCCACTGCCCCCTCCTCAGAGAAAGCAGAGATGGTTCTATATTTTCATTCTAAATAAAATGCTCTTTCTAAAGCCAGGTTTGACCTGCTGCCGTGGAGGGTCAGGGGGTGGGATGCTACCAGGAAGGGAAGCTGCAAACTATGTGGGAAGTAGCCCCTGCGTACCTGAATTTCACCATGCAGAGAAACTGAGGCAAAAAGGCTAGGGATGGGTGTGAGAGATGGGTTAGTAGACAAAACGACTCGCTAAGCAAGCCTGATGGCCTGAATTCGATCCCTGGAACCCACGGTAGAGAGGTAGCTAACCCCCTTCTATGCCCACACGTGCACACAGTTGGCTTTTGTTTGAGACACGTTCCCTGTGTGGAGCCCTGGCCATTCTGGAACTCACTCTAGACCAAGGTGGCCTGGAACTCGGAGGTTTACTTGCCTCTAACTCCAGAGTGCTGGGATTAAAGGCGTGCTCCACCACTGCCTGGCTTAGTTTTTTGGTTTTTGGAGACAAGGTTTGTCTGTGTAACAGCTCTGGCTTGTCGTGGAATTTGCTTTGTAGACCAGGCTGGCCTTGAGCTCAGAGATCTGCTTGCCTCTGCCTCTTTTTTTTTTTTTTTAAATATATTTTATTTCTATGTGCATTTGTGTTTTTGCCATGGGTGTTGGGGTCCCCTGAAACTGGAGTTAGAGACAGGTGTGAGCTGCCATGTGGGTGCTGGGAATTGAACTCTGGGTCCTCTGGAAGAGTCGGCGCTCTTAACACCTGAGCCATCTCTCCAGCCCTTGTTTTGTTTTTTAAAGGCTAGCCAGGTACACACCTTTTAGTCCCAGCATTCCAGAGATAGAAACAGAAGGATCTCCTTGAGTTCCAAGCCAGCCAGAGCTCCATAGTACGTAGGTGGATGTCCTGCTTTGAGTTAGATGCACACTTCCTCTCTTTGGAGTTGTGGTCACAGATCCTGTGGCCACAACCTCACCTAGAGAGGCCTGGGAAGATTTGGTATGGGTCTGGGTGATCCTGAGAGGCCGAGACCCCATAAGGGTCCTGTGATAGGCAAGAGTGGGTGGGGTGTTTCTGGCAGGAAACGGAAGTGCCAGTAACTTCTACACTAGTTAGTATACTTGAGAGCACCGGGGCTCACTTCTCACTCAACACAGCCAGAGTCAGAGGTGGGTGCCTACGCAAAGGCCATCGGATCAATGGTAAGCTGTGGAGCCCTCTGGGTTCTTGGGGCACAGTGGGCTGGAGATGGATTATTGAGGTTTCAGGAGCTAAGGAAGGGTCCCGTCACAAGAGACCTGGGGTAGCAAGGCCCAGGACTAACATGGGGTGAAACCTAGCCTTCACCTCAGAGCTGGGCTCTCTGGAATTCAGGGCAGGTCCTGCAGTACCTCACTCTAGGTCTAGCCTTACTCTGAGACCCTCGGGATAATCCCTCATCTGGTCCCTTCATGAGCTGAGTTTGGGTATAACTCCTTCCGTGGAGCCTGGTGTGCTAGGGAGGCTTGTACCCAGCACCCCTCCCCCACCCCTGCTACCACACCCCCCACCTGCTCTGTTCCAACCGCAGGCTTCCTCTGATAGCTACACATGCTACCCCAAACTGAGTCGTGGCCCTGCATGCCTGAGGCCCGCCAGGGCAGAATGGGGAGCTGAACGGAAACCCTGCAGTTGGGGCAGCCCCGTGGTTGGGAGGAGGGGCTTCAAAGACCCCCATCCTAGGACCAGCCATCCTCTGAGTTGGTCTAGATATTTCCATCATGGCCTCCAGAGAGCCACCTGCCTCTCATGCCCTTCAGCTCCCTCCACTGCCCAGGCAGGCCATTTACCACACCCAGCTAATGCCCATTGGGCATCTGTGCCACCATGGTTCTGGGTGCCGCCACTCCTCCAACCCCATCATCCAGGAGCTTATTCTGGTGGGAAAGGCAACAGAATAGGTAATAGATTTTTCTTTGCTGAGATTTGGTGGGAAAAGAGTAATTAAGGGACCTGAGTCAGACCAGGTAGTAGAGAGGTCTGGTAGGGCCTCATCAGCAAGGCCTAGGCCATGGCAAGCAGGTGGCCTTGAGGCTGTGAGAGCACAGCCTCTGAACAGAGGGCCAGCCAGTGCACAGGCCTCAGGCGGCGGCAGGCCAGGGGCAATGAGAAGTGGATTACGGGGTTGAGTTGAAGTGATCTCAGTAGGGCAAGGCCTTGACCAAATAAGGGTTGGGGATTTTCTGCTTGACTGTCCCTGTTTTGCCTGAGGCAACTAAGGACCATGTCAGAGATGAGAGATGGCTGGGCTCATGGGTAACAACTCCTCCCTACTGTCTCCCACAGGCTCTGCCTGCTCCCCTCCGATGGAGGGTGCTGTTGGCCCTGCCAGGGGCCTTGGCCTCCGGGGTGGGCACAGAGGACGGTGCGGGCTCCAGCGCTGTCACCATCGTCCTGCTGTTCCTGCTCCTACTGCTGCTTGTCACTGCCCTGGCCTTGGCCTGGCGCCGCCTCAGCCGTGTCTCAGGGGGCTACTACCACCCAGCTCGCCTGGGTGCTGCGGTGTGGGGCCACACCCGCCGCCTGCTCTGGGCCAGCCCTGCAGGCCGCTGGCTTCGGGCCCGCACTGAGCTGGGATCCCCAGAGGAACCAGAGCAGCAAGAGGACGAACAGGATGCCGAAGAGGATTTCATGATGGACGGTGGCCCCGAGGAAGCTGGTCCCCGGGAGGAGGAGCAGCGGTGTGAGGCAGGAGCTCAAGCAAAGCAGGGCCCAGAAGCACAGGACACAGACAGTGAAGGGGGCCTGGACCTCAGCTCTCAAGTTCCTGTGGGCTCAGGCAGCAGCGCTGAGGCCCTTCTGAGTGACCTGCATGCCTTTTCAGGCAGTGCAGCCTGGGATGACAGTGCCAGGAAGGCAGGGGGCCAGGGCCTCCATGTCACCGCACTGTAGGAGCCAGCTTGTGGGCCTGTCCCTGCCCCAGCCCCTGACTATCTCTCTTCCCATGTTGTCCTGATGAAACACAAGCTTCCCCGGACCTTCACCATCCCATCCTCACCTGCAGCTTCTCAGACTGCCACCCGACCAGTTTCCCAGAGTGTGCCCCTCCACACACACACACACACCGGGCAGACACTGAAAATAAAACTTCTCAAGTCCTGAGATCTGTAGTCCTTTAGCGTCCCCTCCTCTCCCTAAACGGGCCATTCTTGTGTCCTAGAGTCCATCGAAAGCCACTCTGCCATGATTCAGTCCTTTAATTCCTTCTATAAGGACACGGTGAAGTCCCTTCTGATGGAATGGGCACTGGGAACCGCTGCCAGTGGCTGCAAGCTGCAGCCTTCCATGTACATGATTGTAGGGCTCAACCACCCCGCAAAAGATACTGTCCTCTCCCAAATCTAGCCAGCTTGGAGGCAGCCAGGTTCTCACAGCCGGCAGGAACCAGCACCAGCGCTGCCCTCCTGCTCCAGTCTCTTAGCGCCCTGGGCGCCCGCGGCCCTTCTTGGATTTCTTGGTCCCTGAGGGAGGCCGGATGGGAAGAGGGGCAGTGCTTGTGGGTGGTGGTGGTGACGGTGGTGGCAGGAGTGGAGGTAGAGATGGCTCCATGGGCTCTGGCGGGCCAGGGCTGGGCCGGAACCCCTCAAAGGGAGAGAACTTGAGGGGGCTGCAGGAGAAACCAAAGCAGAGTGAGAGCCTCCTAAGCTTAGGGTACTGGCAGTAGGTCCACAAACTGCCACTTTAGCAACCCCTGTTACAGATGTACAGGGGTCCCATGGGCTAGCCCTATAGAAGAGCTTGGCCAGAGCAGCCCAAAGGTACTGGTCTGTGCTAGAGAGCCCCTCCCCAGCCACATGCCTGCCCTCTCCCTGGGTACCTGATGGGGGTGCGGGGACTGCTGTTAAGACGCCTGGGGGACCGCAGTTTGGGCTGGAAAGAGAAGCCCTCCTTGATGCTGTCCAGGACAGAAGGTGCCACGTACGTGAAGCCCTGTGGGGAAAGGCCAGGGCAGGCAATGCTTAGCATTTCCAGCCCCTAGCTATAACCCCTGCTCTGGTCCCCAGCAGCCCCAGGCCCTCACCAGGAAGGCTTGGTTGGCGCTCTCGCTGAGGGCTGTGTCGTCAGGACTATCTACCGGCGTCTGCCGTGTGAAGCGTGTATCAAACTGACTCACATCCTCTTCTGACTGCTGTGGGAAGATCCATGTGGCGAGTTAGGGGGATCCAAAGTGCAGGGTCTCCACCTGCCATGGAGCCAAAAGGACCCCCAGACACTCACCAGACTCGGTCTGAAGGGAGGGTCCACACGGCGGGCCAAGAGGTCATCCCAATTGATGTGCCGGAAGAAGGGGTGCCTCTGAGGGTAGAGGGTGCCCAGGAATATGTCAGTGATTCACCTTGCCTAGCTCCCTGTGGTAGCCTACTTCATTCTCTGGCCCCAACTCCTTACGATAATCCCAGACTTACCTGCACCTCAGCAGCATCTCCTGGGCCACCCCCAATTCGTTGAACAGGATTCCGCTTCAGAAACTGCAGAAGCAGAGAAAAGCTGAGGGTAGGGAGCAATTGATGGTATGTGCCCAGCCTCCAGAATGGGGAGAAGGCAAGCAGAAACTAGGTATAGGCTCTGGAATACGGGCTCTGCTCACTGAATCCTCAATAGTTTCAGAGCTTGGCTGAGTGCCCTCTTCATGAAGCCTTGGCAAACTCCTGCTCATGGCCATCTCTTTAGAGGGCTTAGGATCGATGTGACTCTCCTCCCCGCTTAAGAGGCTGGTGCCGGCATTTCTGATGGAACAGGGCTAGTTTATAAGAATACCCTGCTGATGAAGACACAGACCCAGGACTGCTCAGGCTCTCAGAGTCCAGGCCTGAACTCAGGGTCTCAAACCCCAAAGCATTCCTATCATTCCAAAAGGCAAACTGCACAGGATGGGGGGCCTGGCCTTCCCTGGGGCCTAGGGACAGTCAAGCATATGTACAGAATTGCTGACAGAGTTTAGGGGAAAGAGATGGGAGCCTGTCCCTAGACAAGAGGGAGCCCCACCTTTTTGGCAAGATCCCGAGCATCCGGGGTGAGGTAGGGGGGCAGCACCAGCTTCCCTTTCATGATTTTATCCATAGTTTTCTTTCGGTTCTCTGCGGTGAAGGGCGGCTGGAAGAGGCAGAAGGTGAGAGCAGCCTAGGGGGTCTTCCCACCCAGTCCTGCCCCAGCCTGGAAGGGGGGGTTCTCCCCAACACCCACCCTCCTCCCAAGGAGCTGGACTTGCCGATCCAGTGAGCATGTCGTACATCAGGGCCCCCAAGCTCCACCAGTCCACTGCCCGGTTGTGGCCACTGCGCACTAGAATCTCTGGGGCCCTGGGAGGCAGGTGAACTGTCAGTAAGGGCAGGGCCTCTCTGGTTAGTCTCTCAGACCCAGGACCAGCCAGGTGCTACTTACATGTACTCAATGGTGCCACAGAAGGTGTGAGTGATAGCACCCTCATGAATGGACTCTTTGCAGAGTCCAAAGTCTGTCAGTTTGATGTGGCCTGAGGAAGATTGTTAAAAGGGATGACATGGGATAAAATATGGCCTAGATCTACTTGTGGGCTCCTCAGTCCTGCCCTGCAGACCCACCAAGACAGGAGATGTGTGTGTATGCATGCATGCACGCAATATGCTCACCCTGGCTATTGAGCATGATGTTCTCAGGCTTGAGATCCCGGTAGATGATGCCTTGGGAATGGAGATGGCCCAGGGCCAGTGTGATCTCAGCCAGGTAGAAGCTGCAGAGACAGGACAAGGTAAAGGCAGGGCAAAGGTGGGGTGAAGGCAAGGACAAGCACCCCCAGAGACCCACCAGGCTGTGTCTTCCAAGAAGATGCCTTCTCGCTCAAGATGTGTGAAGAGCTCACCACCTGCGACACAAAGCACATTAGCAGCCGTAGACTCAGACCCAGCCCGTTGCTGTCTGAGTGTCAGTTTCTTCTAGAGAAAAATGGGACTTGTAGATCCCACCCTACCTGCCTCCCAGAGCTGCCGTGGGGACTCAATTCAATCAGCAAACATCTACCGTCGCCTACTCACTCGGTGCCTGGCCCTGTGCTGGGTGAAGCTGGGGCAGAGTTGAGGAGACCCAGCCATTGCCCTCAGGATGCTCAGTCTAATGGGGAAACAGACATTCGCACACTGCTCTAGGATTCCAGGTAAGAGCTCTGAGAACTTCACCACAGAGCCTCGTGGTAGAGGCCATAGGAAGCTAATCTCAACACAATGATGGAAAAAGGGCAGTGAAGGTGTGGCTTTCAGGGTGCTGATAGAGTGAAGAGGGATACCGAGCATGCACGTAGAAGCTTGTAGGGCTCAGCAAGTAGTGGCGAAGCAGGTAGAAAGCGTGGGCCTCAATCACCCCTGGTAAGCAGTGGCGTGACCAAAAAGGCCAAGGCTTTGTTTGGGTAGTTAGAGAAGCATGCTCGAGGAAGATGACACTTGCAATCAGTGGAGGACATACAAGAAGCCAGGTGAGCTAGACCCTCAAAGCTAGTTTAGAAACAGACCTGCCGGGTGTGGCGGCACACGCTTTTAATCCCAGACAGGGGCAGGGGGTGTCTTTGAGTTCTGTGTGGTAAGTTCCAGGCCAGCCAGTGCTATATAGTGAGACCCTGTCTCAAAAAGACAAAACAAGTAGGTGTAGTGGCACATGTTTTTAACTCCAGCACTCAGCACGCAGAGACAGGCATATCTCCCGAGTTTGAGGATCTGAATTCAAGGTGAATCTCCTGAGTTCAGGGCCAGCATGGTCTACATAGTGAGTTCCAGGCAGGCCAGGGCTACACATAAGCAGACCCTGTCTCAAAAAAAACCAAAAAATTTAAAAAATAGATCTTATAGAAACAGTAACTATTCATGAGACTTTCAAGATGCAGTTAGATAGGGACCTGGGTGTCTGGCACACAGGGAACAGTCAGAAAAGGTAGCAAAACTGGATGAAATTTCCCTCTGGACATCAACACAAACTTCCAGCAGCCCCACACACCCCACAAACACTAGGCACTGGATGGATGTTTGCTGAATGAATGAACAAATGAAGGGACAGACAGATGGACATGGCCAGGCATGGTGTGTGAGCCTCCTAGCCGTCCTCTACAACCGTCTCTTTCAGGACTCCCTAATTCCCCCGCGTTTCCCAGGCTGGCCCCCTGCCACCCACTACTCAGCCTAGCCCACACACCTACCACTGAGGCACTCCAGGATGAGGTAGAGTTTGCCACCTGTCTGGAAAGCGTAGGCCAGTTCCACAATGAAGGGATGCTTCACGGATTCTAGAATGTTCCGCTCAGCCCGGGTATGTGCTGTGTCCTTGGCATTGCGTACAATCTTGGCCTAGAGATACAGGAGTGGCTTAGAAGGTGAGGTACCCAGAGTGCTTTCCTTTTCGCTCTGTGGTTTGATTGTCTTGTAGACTGCTCAACCCTAATATTCAACCATGCAAAAGGGGAGCTAGCGTTCTAGTAAGTACAAGAATACAAGTCAAGACTCTTGTTTGTTTGTTTGGGCTTTTTTGTTTGTTTGTTTGTTTTTCCGAGACAGGGTTTCTCTGTGTAGCTTTGGTGCTTATCTATCCTGGACCTAATCCTGGATCTCACTCTGTAGACCAAGCTGGCCTTGAACTCACAGAGATCCGCCTGCCTCTGCCTCTCAAGTGCTGGAATTAAAGGCATGCACCACTTGTTTCATGACTCTTGTTTCAAAAATAAATTGAGCCGGGCGGTGGTGGCGCACGCCTTTAATCCCAGCACTCGGGAGGCAGAGGCAGGTGGATCTTTGTGAGTTCGAGGCCAGCCTGGTCTACAGAGCGAGATCCAGGAAAAGGCGCAAAGCTACACAGAGAAACCCTGTCTCAAAAAACCAAAAAAAAAAAAAAAAAAAAAAAAAAAAAAAAAAAAAAAAAAAACCAAAAATAAATTGAAACACAACTTGGTCATATAAACATCTAGACTCTAGGTCTGTGTAGACCATGGACACCCAGCGATCTTCCTATCAGTAATCCACCAACAGAATCAGGGTGCCAATGGTAGAACATGATCACACTGAGCCCTTTTTCTAGAGGCTTCTCCAGTTGCCCTCCACAAGACCTGGTCAGGACAAAGATGATTGGAGGACTGGGAACAAGACTCAGAAGTTGAAAGTGCATGCTATGCAAGCAAGGAGATCTGAGTTCAAATCCCCAAGTACCCACATAAAAAGCCAAGGATGGCTGCGAGTGTGTGTGTGTGTGCCTGTAACCTCAGCACTGTGCGGGGTGGAGAGAGAAAGATCACTGGGGCTTGCTGGCCACCAGTGAGAGACCCTGTCACATAAGATAAGAAAATGATAAAGTAGGGAACCCTATACTCTCCTCTGGCCTCTATACATGTATAAATCACCTGATGCCTGCCCCCAGTTAGTTTAAGATGATTAGACTTTGTGAAAGATCCTTAGTTAGTTATAGTCTGCCCCCCTGCCCCCCGCCCCATACCACATCTGTCTTTTTCTTGCTTCTCAGCCATGACCCTTCTGCCATCTTTTGTCACTTGAATTTCTCTGAAATTCTGCTGCTGTGAGCAGTAAACCTTTTCAGGAACTGGTTTATCCTCTGAGTTTCTCAACCCTGACACTTTGTTATTCAAGACAAGGTATCATTATGTAGCCCAGGCTGTCCTAGAACAACTCAGATCCTCTTCCTGCTTCATCCCTTCAAGACTACAGGTGTATCCTCCAAATTCAGCTGAACTTGACACTACTGACACACCAAGCCTGACGATTCCTTGTTGTGGGTTCCTGTTTATCTGCACCTCTGCCTTCTAGTCACTGATTGTCAACAGCACTCCCCCAACTAGTCCTGACAATCAAAACTTCCCATGTCCCCTAGCAGGCAAGTTGCCTTAAGAACTACTACGAAACAGTATATGTGACAGAAGACACTAAGCCAGCAAGTGCCAGGACAGGGACTGTCTCCATCATACTCACAGCTGTCTTTCCTGACACAGGTTGCTGGGGGTGGTAGCTACTCAATATTTGCTGGCTGAGCAAATGACTCACCTTTCTCAAGACTTTCATGGCATATATTTTGCCCAAGTTGGTGCCTTGCACTTTTCTCACCTGGAACACCTGTAGGGCAGGGGAGACAGGATCAACTTCCCTCACCCATCCTATTTTCAAGGAGCCCCACCCTAAAGCTCTAGTACTGGGACCAAAAGGCCTAAGCTCAGCTCAAGGGTGGAGCAGTAAAGATCTCTATCAGATATTGAGAGGATCTGCCCTTCCCTCCCTCAGGTTTCCAGCCTTTTGGGTGTGAGGGATGGTATGCTGCCTCAGGCTAGAGCTGAGGTCACCACAAGGGGAAGGGGTGCTAGTACCTTGCCATAGCCCCCCTTGCCCAGCACACTCAGAAGCTCAAAGCAGTGGGGGCCGATGCGTTCGGGGCTCAGGTTCACGCTGCTCTCTGTCAGCTCCACCTCCTCATAGTGTCCCACCGTCCTAAAGACACAGTAAGTTAATGAGGACAAGGTTCCAGTGTACCCCAAGTCCCATCCCCTACTCCGTGCCCCCATCCCCCAGAAAGACCCTCACTCACTCCAGGCCAGCAGCCCTCAACTCGCCAAGGGGACACACCTCCTGTGAGAAACCGAGGGGTAAGAACCATGGGAGGTGCCAGAATATCTCCTCCCAACCCAGACTGAACTGCTTGTCCCATGGGAAAGGACAAGGGTAGGAGAGAGCAGGGATGGGGAAAGGTTGGGGAAGTGAGACCAAGGATAGAAAAGGGAAGGTCGGGTCCAGGGGCTGGGAATGGATCTGGGAAGAATCGGGGTTTGTAGGGGGTCAGAGCTCACTCAGAGTAGGGAGTGCCGTGCCTTTGGTTAACTGGCTGGGCTCCCGGGTCCAATCGCGCCCGGCGGGAAACACTCACCGCAGGGCTGAACTCTGGTTCGCCCTCGCCCTCGCTGCCTTCCTCGGTCTCCAAGTCTATATCAAACACGGCGGCCATAGCTCCGCCGGCCCCGCGGGCCCCTTGGCCGGGACCAGGCGGAGCTCTGACTGACAGTCCCAGGCTTGGGATCTGCGTTATCTCTCCGCGACGGCAGCTGCGCGCGCTACTGACGCAAAGTAGCTTCGCCCACTCTCCGGTAAGCCCTTTAGCCAGGTGGGAAGGAAAGATGGCGGCTGTCGCAAAGCCTCTCGGGAGTTGTAGTTCCAGCGATCTGGACCACTCATCCTGCAGCCTTATGAACCGACTTTACCAGACCACCTCTTTCTAATAGGGCTTTTCTGTGTTCGCACCCGACACGAGCAACGCAGAGCCTCCCGTTTTGGCTCTGGGGCAAATTCGAGATTGAATGGGCAGAATCACAGGTGCATTCAGGTTTGAGTTTGAACGGCAAATCGTCACCCCTTTTTGGAACTGTGAGCTGCCAGGCAAGTTTGTTTGTTCGACTGTATTAGGGACGCTCCGCACAAATCGCCCTGAAGCTCTTAGACCCTGCACGTCTGACATTTGCTGGGTGATTGCCTCGGCTTTGTTACCAGGCTCCCGTTCTGAAGGACTCAGCACACCTAAATATGGGCTTTTATGAACTTAAGCATATTAAGTATTCCTGCTGCCTGGTTCAGAATAGGTACTTTAATAGAATATGTTTGAAAGACCGGGCGGTGGTGGCCTTTAATCCCAGCACTCGGGAGGCAGAGGCTGCGAATCTCTGAGTTCGAGGTCAGCCTGGTCTATAGAGCGAGTTCCAGGACAGCCAGGGCTACACAGTGAAATCCTATCTCAAAAAACCAAACCAAAAGAATATGGTTGAAAAGATGAAGAACAGCACCTCATGTTTATGCAGATTTGTGACTGTTGGCCATATTATCTCAGAGGAATAAATTGTAAATATATATAAAAAAAAGAAAAGATGAAGAAGACCTATCGAGATGATTGGGGGGCGGGGGGCGAATCACTTGCCACACAAGCCTGACTACTTGGGTTCTATTGCCTGTGATTTTGGATTGGAGTCTGTCTGGATGGGCCTTCCCATTGTGATACAGGGTATGAACTCAGATGAACAGGACTTAGGGGTGTCCAGGCCAGCAGAGGGTTTACTGTCTGGATGTGATGTAGGGTTATAGTTCAAGCAAAAGAGATCCTCGAATTCAGGCCTAGATGTAGGTATAAGGGAGGCCCCTGCCAAAGGTCAGGGTGTTTTTCCCACCTCTCCTTCCCAGTTTCCAGCTCCACACCTATTGAACCTGGGCAGGGCATTGTCCAAAACAAACCTATTCCAGGAAACTTCACTGGTTTATAAGCCTGTATTTGGGTAGGCATGACTGGGGAGCTGTCCACAGCTTCTGTGCTGGACAGAAGCAGGCGTTTTCAGAGTAGCTTCCCAGAGTGAGGAAGGGGTGTAGACCGACGTCCTGGAGCCAGGCTGGTTAGGTATGCCAGAGGACAAAGCAATGAAGCGGTAGAGAACGTGTGTGTGGTACATTGGAGAGAGGTGTTCAGGAGTCTGAGTGCTGGTGCTTGTGAAGAAGGGGAGAGAGAGGACCTGGAAGCTGAATGAGCATGTGAACAGTGAAGAGAAAAGGCTGGCCTTTGCATCCTGTCTACATCCACTCAGACAGGACCTGGGAGGCAGCCATTTTTCCTCTCTGAGTCTTCTTCCTCATCTGTGGCATGGGGACACTGGTGTCTGCCTGGAGGTGTGAAGGGAGATGATTATTCCTACTGCTCATCACAGGCCGACGGACACAGTGAAGCATTGCTAGATATTTCCAGCAGGCTTCATGACTACCATGGACTTTGCATAAAGACAGGAGCAGTGATCTCAGTTTCCATGCCTTTGCCCAAGGCCAGAGGTCCATGTAGGTTCCCTCCTCTTATAGGTAACATGAAGAGACAGATCTGGAGGGGTGGGGGGAGGCCAAGGGTTTGGACCCACTTCCATCTGGGCTGGGCATGACAGTGTGGAGATGAAGCTGCTGTTTGTTAGTTCCTTAAAGGCCAGTGTGGTGATATTTTGTGTACCCTAATAAAGCTTGCCTGAGGATCAGAGGACAGAGCCAGCCACTAGATTAGACATAGAGGCCAGACAGTGGTGGCACATACCCTTAATCCTATCACTCGAGAGGCAGAGATGGGTCTGGATCTCTGTGAGTTCAAGGTCACACTGGAAACAGAGCCAGGCAGTGGTGGCACACATCTTTAATCCCAGTACTGGGAAGCACACATGCCTTTAATCCCAGTAAGTAATGGCAGGGTGGAGAAAAAGGTATATAAGGCATGAGGAAACAGGAACTAAAGCAGTTCAGCTGAGACCCTTTCGGATGAGGACTCAGAAGCTTTCAGTCTGAGGATTTGTGGAAACAGGATCGGCTGAGGAGTTGGCAAGGTGAGGTTGGCTGTGACTTGCTCTGCTTCTCTGATCTTTCAGCTTTTACCCTGATATCTGGCTCTGAGTTTTTTTTTTTTTAATTAAAAGACCATCTAAGATTCAAACAACAGGCTAAACTGTCCCAGGCTCTTTCTTTTAGGTCACCAACCAGCTCCAAAATCATGACACAAAGTCTTCTTATTAGTTATGAATTCTCGGCCATAGCTTAGGCTCGTTTCTTGCTAGCTCTTATAATTTAACCTGTTTCTCTTCAGCTACATTTTGCCTTGGGGTTTTTTAACTTTTCTTCCTTCCTTCCTTTCTTCCTTTCATTCATTTTTCTTTCTTCCTGTGTATCTTCCTTTCACTGCTGCTCATGTCTGGCTGGCTGGCATCTGCCTGGTTTCTGGCCCCAGGTGTGTTCCTCTCTTTCTCCCTCGTTCTCTCCTCCCTCTTCTCTCTCAAGCCTGGAGCTCTCCCCCTACTTATTCTCTCTGCCCACCAGCCCTGCCTATCCCTCTCCTGCCTAGCTATTGGCCAATTGGTTTTTTATTAGACCAATCAGGTGCCTTAGGCAGGCAAAGTGAAACAAATGCAGCACAAACAAATGTAACATCTTTACATCTTTAACACATCTTTACATCATTAACAAGGGCAGCAGAAACAAATGTAACACACCTTCACATAGTTAAAGTAATATTCTGCAGCATAAATACATGTAACACATCTTTGCCTAGTTAAAGTGATATTACACAGCACTAGAGTCCTGGGGATACCTGGGACTAGATGGAGGCTTTTGGGAAGGCAAGAGGACCCAGAAACGTCCAGATGATTATTTTATGGTCCTTGAGTCCAGAAGACTATGATATCAAAACGGCTGTACTGCTTTGGAATAGACCTGAGGCAGAGGAGTGTGCTGAACTAGGTTTTGGACAAGGTGATAGAAAGAGGGGCAGGGAAACAGAGCACCACAACCCCTCCCCCTAGCACTTAATCCTTGCTATTTGAAATGAGACAGGAAATGGGCAACTGGGTAGTTGGGCCTGTCAATGCCCAAGCCCTGACAAATGCCCAGCAGGCGGAGACGGGCCTCAGCAGGGCTGGACCCAGCACAGGCCACATTGCAGTAAGGCTCCTCATACTGGCCAGGTATCAGGGCCTCCTCCAGTAGGTTGAGTCGCAATAGACCCTGGTCATGGAGGGCTTGCAGAGTCTCTCGACTGCTAGGGGAACTCAGCAGCTCTATGTGCTGGGACACCAGGCACATGATGCCCACCAGGTAGCCACGGGCACGAGGGTGGGCAGGCAGGGCGGGCTGCAGGCCACAGGCCACCATGGTAGAAGCCAGCAGCAAATCCACACCATAGAGCTCTAGGATCCAGTCTCGAAGGTAGAATCCTCCCATTCGAGGGTTGATCTCGATGAGCTTTGGCCCAGCCCCAGTCATCTTGAGCTCCACATTGAAAACCCCATCTAGCAGCCCACAGCCTAGGCAGCAGCGAAAAGCTGCCTGCACCATCTGGGCCTCCTGCTCTGGTGCTAGCCCAGTGGGCATGCAGGCTGCAGTCTCTGTGAAACCAGGCAGCCTTGTGGGGCCATTATCAGAGACAAAAGCAGCCAGCAACCGTCCACCAAACACCACCAGGTCCACATCATGTTCTGTGCCCTCGACAAATTCCATCAGCAGCATGGCATTGCCCCAGCCCAGTCCAATGCCTGGGTGGTCAGCTTCACCCTGCAAGTCATGGAGGATCCGGGAAAAGTGCTCATGGCACTGTGGCCCATCCTTCACCAGCTGTACACCCACTGCTCCTGACCCAAATTCCAGTTTCATCACACCTGGCAGGGGTACCTGGTGGATGGCTCTCTCCACATCAGCCTCACTCTCCAGTGGGCAGCAGGCCACAGCATGGAGGGAGGTCGCAGGCCAGGGTGGGCCCTGGCAGCGCAGCAGGTGTAGTTGGGTACAGCTCTTCTGCTTTGCCAGGCACATGGCAGCTGGGGGGCTGCAGGGCAGACCCAGCTCCTGGCAGAGCAGAGCAGTAAGCACCAGGCAGTCATCCCAGAAGGAGAAGCAGCCATCTAGCTTCAGGTTGCGTGTCCGGACCAGCTCAGCCAGCAGCTGTGCGTTCTCCTCATCTCTCCGGTGCTCAGTCACATCAAAGTGGATGAAGGTCTGCACCAGCTGGGATGCAAAGTGGTTGGGGTCCGATTCCACCAGGTGCAGCTGCAGAAACATAAGCAAGCAGGAGGGACAGCATGTCACAGGTGTTGGGTCATGGAAGAGACAGGATGGTGTCCCACAGGAGAGACTGAACCATGAACACCAGGTGCTAAATGTATGTTTATCGATGGCTTGTTGGATAAATGGGAAGTGCAGAGGTGAGACACCTTCACCCTGGAGGGGAGGGAAGTCAGAAGGAAAAGCTTCGGGAGGAAAGGGCAGGCTGAGTGTGAGAGGCCCGGTGCAAGAAGAGAACACCAGAGGGCTCACTAGGACATGCTCCTGAACAGTTTTCTGGCCATCAGGGTTGCAGCTGGAGACAGGTGGCTCAGTTATCATTCATTCCGAATATTCTAACACTGTAATGTGATGTGCAGGATTCCTGAGGGGCCCTGTGTCTCCAAAGCTTGTGGCTTGCTGGGGGAAGCACAGATACAGGGCAGCTGATCCTCGGGACAGCGGTAGCCACTGATGCGGGAGGGAAGTGGCTGTCTGTAAGGCAACTTGGCATCAGGAGTCTTTCAGAACTTCAACGGGCACACACGCTATCAGGTAGGAACTGTGATGCCAAGGCTGCTGGGAATTCCTCAAGGACCATGCATGGTGGGGAAAAAGGCAAGGAGGCCACTGTGGTAGACTAGGGCTAGCCTCAGCTTTCCTATCTGTTTCAATAGGAGTGAGAATGTCTATTGCCTGGTTAGCTCCAGATCCTACCATGTGAGCCCCTGCCTCCTTCCAACAGTAGATTTGACTTGAGATCTGTGAACTGCTCTTTTGCCCCTGGAAGACCCTATGTGCCAAGCTGCAGGAATTCAACTCCAAAGACCTTTTCCCCAAGACAGAGCTAGACTCCTTACCCAGCTATTCCAGACGTAGGAACTACAAGATTTGGCAGTACATGCATGTAATTCCAGCATTTAGGAGGCTGAAGGAAGGAGGATGGTGTTACAAGAACCAAGTCTGAGCTACATAGTGAAATCATTTCAGAGAGAGAGAGAGAGAGAGAGAGAGAGAGAGAGAGAGAGAGAGAGAGAGAGTAATCCTAGCACTAGGGAGACAGAGGCTGGAGAATCTCAGGAATTTCAAGGCCAGCCTGATTTTCCTATTAAGTTTCAGGCCAGCCTGAGCCACAGAGTTAGACCCTGTCTGACATAAATAAACAACCACTGAAATAAACAAAAATATAAAAATAAAATAACATGTGTGAAATTCCAGAAGCTGGAGGTAGAAGTAGGAGGATCAATTCAAAGCCAGCTTCAGCTATATTAGGAGTTTGAGGCCAGCAAGAGTTATGTGAGAACCTATCTCAAAGGACCCAAATTATTGAGGGCTGGAGAGATGGTTCAGCCATTAAGAGCACTTGCTGCTTTTGCAGAGGGCCAGAGTTCAGTGCCTAGCCCCCACATCAGGTGACTGTGGATCTGATGACACCCTTTTCTGGACTCCACTGATGCCTGCATGTATATTCATCAGGCCCACACACATAAATCTTTAAAAGTAAAATAAATCAGGGCTGGAGCGATAGCTCAGCAGTGAAGAGCACCAGCTTCTCTTCCACAGGACCAGGTTTGATTCTCAGTACCCACATGGCAGCTAACAACTGCCTGTAACTCCGGTTCTAGGGGATTGATGCCCTTTTCCGGCCTCTGAGGACACCAAGCACCACCTGGTGCACAGACATACATTCAGGCAAACACCCATACACATAAAATAAAATAAAATGAAAACTGGGGCTCTAGCTCAATGATAGAGTGCTTGCTCGAATAGAATATGCATGACCCTGAACTCAATTTCTAAAACAGCAAGGAAAAACAACAACAAGAAAAACAGCTGAGCATGGCGGTTCAGGCTTTAATCTCAGCACTAGGGTGGAAGAGGCAGGAGGATCTCTGGGAGGTTGATGCTAGCCTGATTTACATAGCGAATTCCAGTCAACAAGGGCTATATAGTGAGACCCTTTCTCAAAAAAAAGGAAAAAATGCCGGGCGGTGGTGGCGTAAGCCCTTAATCCCTGCATTCGGGAGGCAGAGCCAGGCAGATCTGAGTTCGAGGCCAGCCTGGTCTACAGAGCGAGATCCAGGACAGGCACCAAAACTACACAGAGAAACCCTGTCTCGAGAAACCAAAAGGAAAAGAAAAGAAAGAAAGAAAACAGAGATCTGAACTCCGCTGCTGACCTGGAGTACCGCCTGCCTCTGGCACATTCCAACCCACTTATCCCAGCTCCTTTTCCTCCTTTACCCTCTGGGAGGGGCCTCTCACAGCAGCCGGCCCCGCCCCCGCGAGGAGGCCCCGCCCCCGGAGTGACAGCCTCCGCCTGAAGGACTAGCCCCGCCTATTCAGGCCCCGTCCCCCTCCTCCACCAATCAGACCGCGATTTGGGGCCGCGCCCCGCCCACCTTCAATCCGTAGTCGCGCGCAGCCTCCCACACGAACTTCTTGCTGACGCCGCCGGCGCCGATCACCAGCAGCTGCTTCCCGGCCATGAGGCGGCGCCCTGAGCGCCGTAGCATGGTCTCCACCAGCGGTGCTGCCGCCGCCTGCTCAACTGTGCGTCCCAGGCGCGGTGCGGCCCACAGCCCCTCAAGCGCGCCGCACGCCTCCAGGCACAGGCCACTGTTCAGCTTAAGGACCGTGGGGGTCAGCGTGCGGCCGGCCACTGTGAGAACGAAGTCCACGCCTGGGCCGGGCGAGGATGCACGGACTGAGCATCCCCCAACCCGGCCCCCACGCCGCCCAGGACGAGCCGCGCCTCCAGTGCTCACCGAGGAAGTCGATGTGCACTTGGCGCCCACCACGCTGCTCAACGCTCAACCCGGCCTCCAGGGCCAGCACTGCGGCCAACGCGGCTTCAGCTGTTTCTTTGATGCGCTGTTCCAGAAGCGCCACCTGCGCCGCCTCTTCTAGGCCGCACTGGGCCAGCGCCACCCCCAGTGTCCTCGGCAGGGTGTTGTGGTGCCGCACGAGCTGGTCCCCACGGCCCACGCCGCACACCACCTGACCACAGTGCAGCTCAGAAGGGGCAGGCCCAGGAGAAGCCCTGCCGAGGCTCACCTTTCTAAGTACCCCTTCGACGCCTGAGCATCTTCCCCGCACCAAGATACAGGCCCCACCTTCCCTTTGCTTCAAGAACCCCCTTCTTCCATCAAGACTTAAACTTTATAAATCACTCTTGGCTTCACTGGCCATCTGGTCCCCAGATCCCTCGGGGTTACGCTGGCTTTCAGGCCCAGCTCGAAGATTCCAAGCATGCTTGCTCCTACATGCTGTAGCCACCCTGGTTTTTCCTAGCCTTAGGGTGTCTCTTGAAGACCCTCATCATCATCTCTGGAGTTCTGCTGAGTACCCAGGAGGTCCCCCAAGCCTTTCTAGGTTCCCCAGCTTGGAGCCCTTCCTGTGGGATTGACCCTAAATTAGTTTTTTTTTTTCTGTGAGGAGGAACATGCTAGAAAAGAAATCAGGCCCCTAGGTCCTGAACAGGAGTTGAACACAGGGCCCGGGGCTCCTGATATAGAAGGTTCAGGAGGGTTAAAGAGGAGGAAGTGTCAACCCCAAGAGTCCCCTCAGAAATAACCAGAATCCCTCCTCCCCAAAGATCATGTCCTCTCTGTACCAGGCCCTCATCAGATCAGTGGGGATGGGCAGAGCTGGGGTGGACAGGGCCATGTCCTACACCTAAGCCGTTCTCACCTTGCTCAGTAGGGGTCTGTCACCCTGAATCCGACACACCACCGCGCAGATACGCACAGCCAGCTCAGGGCCAGGTGCAGGACTGCCTGGGGGAACATGGAGAAGTTTAAGCCCAGAGGAGGTCTAGGAGGCCAGTTACTGCTCCCGATTCCTGGCTAGCCCAGACAAGAACCTGGTAAGGGCAGCCGGGCAGGTGGGCACATGGCCTCCACAAGGACACTCTCCTCTTCCTCCAGCTTCTCCAGCAATGCCATCACTGTGTTCACCACTGCAGATGACTCCACCCGCAGGTGCAGACGCAGTGCCTGCTGTCCCCGCCAGCGCCAGCCACTGAGCCTCACAGCCACCTACAGAAGAAAAGGGAAAGGACCCTCCTCACCACCACCTCATGTGCCTGAAATGTAGGATGTTCATGCTACAGATGCAGTAGGTAAACTGAGGTAGGAAGGCACAGGGCACTGCTGTGGAGAAGTGAGATAGTGGCAGCTAAGAGTTTGGGATCGTTTCCCAGCAGGACTTGGAAATCATGACATAGGTTCCCTCCTTTGGGTACCCGCAAAGACCGCAGTGCACAGAGGGACCTGTTGTTACCTGTGATGCATCACCCAAGGCCTCGGAGTGCACAAAGGCCTCTACTTCCTCTTTCACCAGTGTTTCCTGGCCCTCCTTCCCACTCAGCTCCACCAGCCGTAGTCCAGGGCTGGCATCCCCTCCCCGAAGCAGCCCCGGAGGCCTATAAGTGAAAGCCAGGGTAGCTGGCACAGCCACGCCACTCTGCTGGGACAGCAACCACCTCATCAACAGCCGGTCCTCCAGCAGTCCTGCCAGCTCTGCTGAGGCGCCTGTGGGGCAAGTGAGGTTCCGAGCCAGCTCTGCTGCCTCCCTGCCATGGCCAGATTCCGGCCCCAGGCCCGCCAGGAAGTAGGTGGCATGCCGAAGGGGAACAAAATCATCCAGGAATGTCAGGCCCCCTGGATAGAAGCTCACAGCCTTGGAGACCAGCAGAGATGCCTCACCCTCTTGGCCTGGAGCTGCCACCTTCATCAGCCAGGCAGGGGACAGGCAAAGGAGCATGTTTCCTGTGGGCAAAGAGAAGAAGGCGCCTGGCCAGGGAATGCTTACGTGGTGCCAAAACCCTCAGCCTCCAGCCTGGGCTTCTGTGTCATGAGGGTCAGTGATTCCCAGAACCCACCCCTACTCAGAGCAGTTGGTCCTGTGGAATGCAGGCAATTGCCAAGTTTGGTGGGTATTTTGGGATATAGCTGGGCTAGGGCGGGGCTGCCCTTTCTGTAGGAGAGGGTAGGGAACTTGGGCACACACTCACCAGGGCTCTGGACCCCACCCTCCAGCAACAGAGATAGGAAGGTGCTGGGGGAACCCAGAATGCACAAGGTCACCTCTGCCCCAGGGCAGCCTGGGGGAAGAGAACATGGCCGTGTTCACCAAGAGTCCTTCTCTTGCTGCCCCTCTGCCCACTTCCCGTGACCTTCCCATCCCCACCCTCACCCTTAGGCCTCCCAGATCCTTCTTAGGGGTCAAATGAGAAGAAGGCAGAGGACAGAGGGAGCTGAATATGAAGGGGGAGACGTCTGCTACGCTGCCTTGAGACTGGTTCTGTTTTATCTGCATCTGTTCCAGAAGGCACTGCAGGATGAGTCTAACCTGAGTTTGGATTTTGCTTGTGACCTCAGAAGGGCCACTGTTTCTCTAAGCCTCAGTTTCCCAGTCTGTGTGATGGGAACAAGTCTGTGATTCTCATGTATTCTAGCTGCAGATCATTTGGTCCACACAAAATGATTCATGACCCACCTGATCTATGAAACAAGGAGGCATCTTGGGATCGCAACTGCTCAGCTGCCTCCATAGCATCTCCTAAGACATCGCTCTAGAAGTTTCAGCTCCACAGAATATGCAAAATGATATCGTGGATTTCCAGGGAGCAGGGTGGGGTAGAGTGGGACATGGTGTGGAGCCCTGACCTGATGTCCTGGAGACAATACCTGCCTGCCTTAGGCCCTCTGGTTTTGCCTTTAGAGCCTGGGGGAGGAACCAGCCTGAACAGACAGAGGGAAACAACTGGACTGAAGGTCCCTCCCTGTCTCTGGGAGACCCCCTTTGTGGAGTCCTGAGGCACCTGTACGAGGTGCCTGGCTGCGGTCCTGGGTCTCAGGAAGGCCAGCTTGCTGCAGACAGCTCTGAAGGAGACCGTAGTAGTACACAGTCCAGGCCCGAGCCTCGGGCTCTTCTGGGGAGCCCTTGCAGTCCAGGCTCACATCCTGGCGCCAGGGCCCAGGGAAGCAGCCTGCGGGTGGCAGGCCAGTGCCTCCTTTCCATGGTCCTTCCTTTCCATCCAGGTCCTTGGATCCCAGGGGATAGTCCCACTCCTTACTCAGTGGATCCAGGCAGAGCTGAGCAGGGAGCAGAAACGGTACATCTTGGGCAGGATTGGCAAGGGAGCATTTTAAGTCACGTAATGGAATAAACCCGCTTCCCAGTCCCAGTCTTCCCACCTTGCTCAAGTTCAAAGGATCAGAAGAGGAAGGGGTTAGGTGGAGGGAAGGCTTACCCAGTGGGAAGTGTGGCTAGGTGTGGTGTCTGAGAATGGGAAGGGAAGTCCTCCTGACGGACTGCTGAGCCCTATCCCACACTAGGGTCCGTTCTAGCTGGGTTTGCAGGAGCCCAGGTTTGGTTCTTTTCAACGTTGCAATCCCGGCTGCACACAGTGCCTGACACACAGTAACTGCCCCACGGCTGGTTCCTGACTGCAATATCTCAACCATTGTCCAGCTCTGTTCTCTCTGGGCCTCAGTGACTCATCTACTTTCACGGACTTTGCTGGCACCTAGTAGGTGAATTTATTTTCTGTTCCTCACCCCCATGCAGTGCCTCTGGGTGAGGGCTGCTATCCGTTTTACCTTCCTTTTTTTCCGGCAGGGTTTCATATAGTTCAGGCTGGTGTCAAGCTTGGATGTAGCAGAGGGTGGCCTTGAACCTCTGATCCATCTGTCTCTACCTCCTGAGTGCTGGGATTACAGGCATGTGCCACCATGATTTCACCAGATTTCCATGGCCTCCTGGATACTGAACTAGCATTCTACCAAATGCCTTGCAACCTCGGTCTCTCCCTTCCCTCCTCCTCCTCCTCCTTCTTCATTTTTCCTTTTCTTTTTTAGAGATGGGGTTTTGCTCTTTAGACCAGGCTGAGAACTCAAGACACTCTACTTCCCAAGTGGAGGGATTACAGATGTGCACCGCTACATCTGGTTTCATAGGGAGCTGGGGATTAAACTCAGGGTCCACTACATGCTAGGCAAGCATTCCTGTAAACAATGACAGCTTCAGCCCTGTTTTGCTTTTGTTTTTGCTATGTGACCCATGCTGGCCTTGAGTTGGCAATCCCACCACACCTAGCTAAACATCTCTACAGGTGTATGGTGTCCTGGCACCATTTTCTTTGCAGGAAGTCTGACGCTCCTGTCCCTTCTCTGAGGCTGGGAGTCTCAACGTGATAGAAATGGAGACATTACTCCTTGCAGGGCCTTGGCTTATCCAAGCCTGGCAGCTGGGCCTGTCTTTCAGGAGATGGGCTGAGCCACCTTGGACAGGTTGGTAGCTCTTTCTGGCTTGGTGGCTGCCTGTGCCTGCCTTATTTCCACCTCATGGGTTCTGAAGTGATATCTGGCCTGGGGGAATCATCTGTTGGCTCAGAAACTGTAAGCTACGGCCCAGACATCCAAGGTCTGGGCCTCAGACCTTCACTTGCATCCCAGGACACCAGGGCTGAATTCTTCGAGCCCTTTCCTAGGAAAGTACTCTGGTGTCATGGACTGTAGGCTCATTGCTATGTCCCCAGACCCAGACCAGTGCTGGGCACAAGGGCAGTAGTCAGTAGGTGCTGTTGGAATGAGGGACTATCACTGGGGTGACAGCACCTACCTCCTGGGGATAATGTGGCACAGGTGAGTGCCTGGTACACTGGGTAGGGGTCAAGGGGTGGAGTTGGTTATGGGGTGGGAGCTGTCAGAAGCAGGACTCTCTGGGTGCCAGTCCTTGCCCTCCCTCTATCCAGGGACTCGGGCCTTTGTGGGAAGGGACCACAAGAGACTCACCATCGTGGAGGTGGAGAGGCTGAGAGACTAAGGGACAGAGAGACAAAGCAGAGATCAGGGCAGCCAGGTCCCTAACTGATCTTTCAGCCCTTAAGACTTCAAAGAGCCCAGACACCCTCTGTCCTATCCCTGCCCCGCCCCCACCCTTAAGGAAAAAGAGAAACTTCTGCTCCATGGACGCCAAGAGCCATGCATCTCTGAGTTCTCCAATCGCCACCCCCCATGACTGCAGCTATACTGGGGTGTTGCAGTGGTGATGGTGGGGCTCCCAGGGTCCCCGGGAGTGTGTAAGGTTAGTGGCCAGCTCTCCAGGTTTTCAGGGTCCCCAGCCTGCATTCCCACTTATCCCTGCTCCCTGGCTCCCCTGGGGGTAGGGCAGGAACCGGGGTACCTGCTGGTAGCAACGACTGGACCACGGTGGGCAGTGGAGCGGCTGGGCAAAGACCAAGGGAGTGCTGCAGTGGTGGCGGCACCCTAGCAAGTGGTGTGCCCTTATATAGTGAGCCTGGCCATCCTGGGGCGGGGCAGCCCGGACTCCTGCCAGGGCCCCGCCTCCCGCTTTCCCTTGTGGCTCCCCCACTCTGCACCTCAGGCTTAGGAAAGGGACCAGTGGGAGGGAGGGTGCCGGGATCTGACAACCGAAAGAGGCGGTCCACAGAACAGAGGAGTATCCTCAGACACACAACCCAAGGCCAGGACTATCCAGACACAGATAGATCTCCAGTGAGGTCCACCGGGAGGTGAGAGGGAGAGCCATGGACGGTGGCAAGAGGCAGTGTAGGGAGCCTGGGCCCAGCCTGTTACTGGAGCCGCCTGCCTGGGGTCAGGCAGAGGCTGAAGCCTGTCCTTAGCTGGAGCAGAGCTCCTGGTGCTCCCAGCCAGGCAGCTGTCAATCCTAGTCAGGAGTCCCTGGCCACAGGGCACACTCACAGTGTCTCCTGAGCCAGGGTCTCTGCCTATTAGGGAGCGTGAGGACAGCCCAATAAAATGCTGGTGTGAAGCCAGCAATATATACTCCTTGGGGTGGCAGGGCCAACAGCCAGGAGTAGAGCTTCCAGAGACCTGCATACCTGACCCATGTACCTGCAGTTACACCCACAATCTCCCTAAGAACCCACAATTATACCTGAAGGCTCATGCAGTCAATCTGCTGGTGTGTATCACACTAATCTTAGCTCTGGGCTGCAAGGATCTGGACATCTACCCTTTTAGTACTGAAGTTCACTTTCCTTCTGCCCCTAATGGGGCCAGATCTACCATAGGGTCTAGCCCCATATGGCCTCTGCCTTGCCCCCAAACACTATGACCCTCTCTCCCCCTGCTTGGCTCCCCAGGACCTCCATTGTTCTCAAGAGCATCTTTGACAAGGAGAGTGTTAAGGAGCCAGCAGAACTCCTTGGGGACAGAGGTGGCAGCTTTTGTGGTTTTCCAGGAAATACATTCACAGTAGTCTGACAGGACCACCTCTGTCTCTACCACTCAGAAGGGAAGGTGATTTACCCAGGGCTCCCTAGGTCCCCGCGTCCACCATTGGACTTTCCAGAACTGCTATGAGATACCTTGCTCCAGGTCCACGTGTCCCCAGTTGTCACCACTCTGATTCCTACAATAGAGGCAGCCACCCCAGGAGCCCCACCTCTTTGCTACTTGCATGGCCTGAGCTCTAGAGGGGTCCTACTGTGGGGACAAGGTGGAGTACAGATGGGTTATGCAGCCTCTGGAGACTCAGTTTCTCACTTTCAAATGGGAGTTACTGTGCATTCTTTAAAGTCTAGCTGAGGAGGGGACTCTAGATATTGGTGAGCTTGTGATTTCAGCAAGTGATTTCTTTTTTCCTTTTTTTTTTTTTCCCCTTTCTTTCTTTGTGTAGTCCTGACTGTCCCGGAACTCACTCTGCAGACCAGGCTGGCCTTGAACTCACAGAGCTGGGCCTGCCTCTGCCTCCCGAGTGCTGGGATTAAAGGTGTTGTAACAAGCACTGTATGAGAGCATGCATTATCTCAATTCTTAACATTGTGACAGCTGTTATGACCCTGTCCTCATGCATAGGGAAGCGAGGCTCACTCACAGAGAGGTCGTGTGATCTGTCCAAGGTCATTCAGCTGGTAAGCCAGCTGGGATCTTTCCTGTGATCTAATGCATACATGCTGCTCAGGGAAGAGCATGGTGCTGTTCCACCCCCTGGTCAGCCTGGCTGGGCATCAGGTCATTTGTGTTTGCCTAGCAGGTAGAAAAAGAAATCCTGAGACATCTTAAATTTATTTACAAACAGTGGAGGGGAGGGGCAATAACAGAAGCAAACCAGCTAGCAGCCTCCTAAACAGAGGTTGAAAGATTGGTGCACACTCCAGGAGCTGGGCCATGAGGGTGCCATTATTATTACAGTCCAACCAGTTCAGAAGCGATACTGCAGGCCAGCGATGGTCGTGCCCACCTTTAATCCCGGCACTCAGGAGGCAGAGGCAGGTGGATCGCTGCAAGTTCGAGGCCAGCCTGGTCTGCAGAGTGAGTTCCAGGACAGTCAGGGCTACACAGAGAAGCCCTGTCTGGAAAAACTTTAAAAAAAAAGCAATATTGCTAGGCATGATGATGCAGCTTATAAATTCAAGCACTAGGAAGGAAGGAAAACTGCTGCAAATTCCAGGCTAACCTTGGCTACTTAGTGAGACACTGTCTTTAAAAAAAAATCAAAATAATACTAAAACTGGGCCTGGTGTCACAGGCCTGTCATCCCAGATACTTGAAAGTTTGAAGCAGGAGGATGACAAGTTTATACCTGACTGGGTTACAAAGCAAGCTCAGGGCCAGCATGGGTCGCTTTATAAGACCTTGTTTCAAAATGATAAATCAGAAGGAAGACTGGGCATGTGACTGAGTAACAGAGCTTGCTTGGACGAGTTAGGGTCTGGGTTCAACTCCGTTACCTCAAACAAAATAAGACAGCTAGGTGGTGGTGGTGCACACCTTTATTCCCAGCACTTGGAAAGCAGAGACAGGTGGATCTCTGAGATCGAGGCCAGCCTGGTCTACATAGTGAGTTCTAGTACAGCCAGGGCTACACAGAGAAACCCTGTCTCGAAAAAACAAACAAACAACAATAAAACCCAACAAGTCAAAGACACTATAGCTGAGTGCAGCAATCCCAGCAATCAGGAGACTGAGGCTGGAAGATGGTGAATTGAAGCTAGCCTGGGCAACATAGAAAGACACATATAGACACACAGGCAAAACACTCATACACATAAACAAACAAAAATGACTGATAAGATGGTTCCGTGGACAAACACACTTGCTGCCAAGCCTGAAACCCGAGTGCAATCCTTGGAAGCCATACAGCCAACCCCTGCAGGCTGTCCTCTGACCTCTATACACGTGCTATGGCGCACACAAAAACAACATAAAAAACGTGAGCCTAGGTCTCTTTGCATTCGACCTCCCTTACCCCAACCTTTGCCCAATCTGTATAGCTCAGTCCTTTTATCCATGGTCAATGTAAATCAATTATACTTTCTTTCCCCCAGTTTTCATGATAAAGATGCTCTGACTTTGTAGATTCTGGAGCCATCTTTACAACTGCTACCCAGCCTTGCTGCTGGGCAGTACCAGAACTGCTCGTCTTCTGGCCAGTATCATTGTGATGATTCAATAAGCCATATTATTTCAGGGAAATCTCTGTCTCAAGAGTTATAAAAGGGGTGACCAATCCAAGTTGGGCAACTTCAGTCTGGTCTTGGGGCACTGAGATGTGGTTCAGGCATGTGGGAAGAGCTGTCTCAATATCTTTACCAGGGAAGAGGTGATGTCACCCAAGGCTGAGCTGGGCAGGGTTAGGATAGAGTAAGATGGTGACTCTGCCCAGATGTCACTATGAGAGTAAGATGGACAGGGAACCGAGAGGGAAGCTGGAATAGGAGTGGTAATCTATCCATCATCTGTAGGGGAAAACTGAGGCTCAGAAAGACCCTGAAAGTCTTTCCTATTCAAGAATTTGGCAGGAGGTCCAAATCTCGGTTCTGAATCTGGGAGGCTTCAGGGATGGGAGACTTTTGTAGTGGGTGAAAGTACAAGATGGAGATCAGGTGTCCTCTAGGGTGTGGATTCACTTGATCTTCCTCTCACCTGTGAGCCCTGCTCCTGTCCCAGTCCATATCTTTGTGATGATACAGGTTGGCAGACCCCTCTGGGTGTCATCCCAGTTCATCTCCACAGCTGAACACCCCAGGTGTGCTTCCTGACTCAGCCCCTTTCCAGACAGTTATTTGTTTTGTTTGTCTTTGGGTTTTTGAGACAGGGTCTCTCTGTGTGGCTCTGGCTGTCCTGGAACTCACTCTGTAGACCAGGCTGGCCTCAAACTCACAGAGCTTGCCTGCCTCTGCCTCCCCAGTGCTGGGATTAAAGGTGTGCGCCACCACACCTGGCTTCCGGGCAGTTTGTAAAGAAGCTACTAGGTTCATAGAAAATGGTTGATCAGTTGCTCCCTGCATAAAAGCACCTAGCTGAGGGGTCATTGCCACTATCTCACTCAATATATCCCGACAATACTGCATGGGTCCATGTTGCCTGGAGTACAATGTCTTTTTCCAGCTGGTGAAAAAGTGTTGGAAGGATTGAAACTGCTTTCTGAAGAAGGGCTCATCAGAATGTGTGAATACAAGTGTTCACATTAAAGCTGGGCATGGTGACACATGCCTTTGATCCCAGCAGAGGCAAACCTGCGGATCTCTGTAAGTTAAAGGCCAGCCTGGTCTACATAGTGAGTTTTGAGACCAGTCTGGTCTACATAGTGAGTTCCAGGACAGCCAGAGCTACACAGTGAGACTCTGTCTCAAAACAAAACAAACAAAAAAGTTCACATAAACCAGGCACGCTTGTAATCCCAGTGCTTGGGAGGTAGAGACAGGCAGATCACGACCACTTTGAGTCCAACCTGGTGTACGTAGTGAGCTCCAGGTCAGACAGGGTTGTATAGTGAGAAGCTGTCACAAAACAAAACAACTGTGCTTGCACAGGAGGAACCTGTTTCTCCTCTCTGACCTCTCAGGATTGCCATGGAGATGGCAGGCAACAGGACCTGCTTAAGTGCTGCCCAGAAAATGCTTCCCAGAGGAGGAAGGACAGCGACTCTGCCCCATCCAGGGCCCTGCTGGGAAGTATCTACTGCTAGAGTCTGTGTCCCGGGAGCCACCGCCACAGAGGCTGTCTCAGCTGGTGGCTGCAAAGCTTGTCCCACCCCCTTGGTGTCCTAGAAGAGCTGAACTGCAGAGGGGAAGGAGCATGTGGGCTGCAAGCCTCAGACCCCACTTTTTGCTGTCGTTTTTGTTTTTGAAACAGGGTTTCTCTGTGTAGCCCTGGCTGTCCTGGATCTCACTCTGTAGACCAGGCTGGCCTCAAACTCACAGAGATCTGCCTGCCTCTGCCTCCCGAGTGCTGGGACTAAAGGCATGTGCCACCACCACCTGGCAAGAACCCCACTTTTGACTGCCAGGGCTTGGGCACTGACTAAAGGCTCTGAGATTATGTCCTGGCAGCCCTAGCTGCCTCTGCCTCCCATTGTGGCCTTGGGCTGCATGTTCAGCCTCCCAGCCTCCCTTTATCTAGTAAGGCTATCAGGACCTGTGCAGAGACCCTGGGCAGGGAATCTGAGGAACAGCCTTATGAACCCCACATCAGATAATAATTAAGCTGTGGATAGCCTAGTGAGTAGGGAAGAGGAGGGAAGGAGACCCCAGAAGTTTCATTTGTCTTTTCTCTTTCCCTTATTGTAGTGGGGATGGACTCCAAAATCCCACACAAGCTAGACAAGCACTCCTCCACTAAGCTATCTTCTCAGCCCTCTATTTACTTTCGTGTTTTAGAGTCAGCCTCCCTAAGTTACCCAGGCTGGCCTTGAACTCACTCGGTAGGCCAGGCAAGACTTGAACTCGTGACTCTCCTGCCTTAGTCTCCCATGTAGCTGGGAATACAGGCCTGCACCACCACCAGGCCTGGCTTTTCTAGGTGTTTAACACAGGAGCCATCCAGAAGAGTAGGGCAAAGTAGATGTCCAGGGTTGGGGGATGGGGGACTGCTGGTTCATGGGATGCCAAGTGTGGATGTTAGCCTTGGGTCTGACATGGTAGTAAGGATTTAGCCAAGTTCACTCTACTTGTAAGCCTCAGTTTCCCTAGGGAAATGACAGATAAGGGTCTGCTCTTCTATAATTATTTCCTATGGAGCAGGCTTCCCGTGAAGGAGACAGGTCTGCCTGGACCTGGCAGGTACCACAAAAACACATATGGGGTACTTTTCTTTTCTTGCTTTTTTTTGGCTGGGGATAGGGAAGGGGGTTGAAACAGAGTCTCACTAGGTAGCCCAAGCTGGCCTTAAACTCCTGATCCTCTTACCTCCACTTCCTAGGTGTTGGGATTACAGATGTGCATCACCTGGCTCAGCTCACAGGACGCATTTCTATAGCCCCATCACTAGAACATTCCAGATCCAGATTCTGACAGGACCACGCCAAAGTCCCAGCACAGCTGATAGGAAACCTCCCGCCCTAAGCAGGGACCCACACCTACTACCCTAAGTGTGTGTGCTGGTATGTGGCTTCCCATGTGCACATCTGCTCTTTCTCCAACACTGTATCACAAGGAACTGATACCAGGAACTTTGTCATGGCCAGGGTAGTGCCACCATACTCCAAGGACTGACTTTTTTTTTTTTTTTTTTTAGTTTTTTGAGACAGGGTTTCTCTGTGTAGTTTTGGTACCTGTCCTGGATCTCACTCTGTAGACCAGGCTGGCCTTGAACTCACAGAGATCTGCCTGGCTCTGCCTCCCAAGTGCTGGGATTAAAGGCGTGTGCCACTGCTGCCCGGCAACATACTGACTTCTAATCCAAATCTTACACAGGAGAAAAACTCATTTATAAAACAAAACGACACACTCCTGAGCCGTGAAAGATTATCAGCTCTCAGCCCATTGCCTCCTAAGATTTGTCTCTTCCTTTGTTTGGGGTAGGGGTGGGTTGCTGGCCTCCCCCTGAATCAACACTGTCCCTTGCTCCTTGAGAGGAACATGTCCCTCTCTGCCTTCTCTCTGCTCAGTCTCATTGCTGTTGCTTCCACCGCAGCCCCAGGATGGTTTCCCATGGGAAGGAGGGCCTCCAAACCCTTCTCCCCAGCTCCTCCTGCCTGGCCCCCACCTTCAGGGTGCTGGGAAGTTACCCAGGGAGCCAGAGAGCCAGGGCAACTAGGCCCAGGCTTTGTGGAGACAAGAAGCCAGCATCAGAACCAGCCCTGTTGTCTTGACAGTGACTCCTGTCCCAGGCACCCTAGGCACCCACAGGGGCAATTAGTGAGTGTGGGAGAGGGTTTCCATGGTGGCAGTCCCAAGGGGTACACCAGGGCTTAGGGAAGAACAAGGGCTGGCAGGACCTTTCTCCTTTGTCCCAAGCACACTAGGTCTTTGTTCTTGCCTGGCTCTCTTTGACAGATGGGACCAGGAGCATGGCTGGGGAGGCCAACATGGCTTAGAGTCCCCCACCCAAGGGAGGCCTGAGCATCTGGGGGGGGGTGGGCAAAGAGAGGCTGGAGTCCCCCTCTGGGGCCCAGCTGTCATTGGGGACCTTCCTCTTGTGGAGAAGCCTGACCTGTACCCTGGAGGCTGCTGCACACTGGCTCAGTATTGGCTCCTTTCCCCGTAAACACCTTACCCAGCAGCCAACGGGCAGCCTTGGTGTGTCCCCATGTGGGACTATGACAGGAAGGGGGAATGTGGGCAGGAGGAAACATGGCAGTAAGTCCAGAGTGAAGAGCTGAGGAATATTGATCCAGCTCTATCCAAGTATCTTCTCAGTCAGGCTTTATTTGAGGTTCCCCAACAAGAAGCCCATGGGGGTACTGTATCCCAGCCAGACACTTCACCCCCACACTCCTTCAGTGCTGGCTTTGAGGCTGGAAATGGCAGGCACCAGATAGCTCCCCACAAACTCCACTCAGTGGCCTTCCTTTATCTTTGTGCCTGACACAGTCCTCAAAGTGGGGAGATACTCACTCCCCTCCTCCAGGTGGTCCTTGCTGGGATCAGTGAGCCACACAGTTCAGAAGTAAAGTGCAGTACACATTTCTGGGGCTGGCATGGCTGCTCAGAAGATCGAGATATGGTGGCACTAAGTACACTGTATACTCAGAAGCGGGTGTCCAGGAAAGAGGCGGAGCCTCGGTGGGACCTGGAGGGACCCTCAATAGGGGGACCCCGGGCCCTTGTCAGGAGCCCATGGAAAGTCTTGCCACGGGTCTGTGGCTTGCGCCGTGGCGGCCTGGGCTCCTCTGGGGGCTGCACGACTATTCGGGGTATCTCAGGTTTGGTGCTTCCTCGAACCCCTGCCAGCTGCTGGGACTCAAAGATGGCTTGGGCCCCAGGAAGGCGGGCCTGTGGCAGAGGTGCTGGCCCAGGTGATGACTTGGGCAGCTGGGCCAGTTGGATCCTGATTTCCCGCTGCAGATCTCGCTCAGACAGGGCTACACTGTGTACCTGTGAGGAACAGTTGATGCTGACTTTGCCTGGACTGGGGTGGCAGGGAGCAGGAAGCCTTGAGGTCCCCATGGGGCAGGCAGTACACCACCCCAGGAAGTGGCTGAGGGCTGAGACACAGCTTTGCTGGGACCCAAAGAAAGACAGTTGAGGCCTGGGGTTCTCACATTTGCTGCTGCTCAGAGCACAGGAACTGCACCTTACTCTCCCCTGGGCTCACTCTTCCCAGCCGTGCAGCATGGGCAAGGCCCGTGAGGATGACTAGCTGAGGGAGATACCCACCTGGGACATGAAGGCCTCTTCCTGCAGCTGGGTGGTGGGGATGGTTCGAAGGGCCCCCAGGGTCTCCAAGAGCCCTGGGCATGCCGTGCGCTGCTCCACGGTACCCAGTGCCAGCCGCATCAGTGTCAGCCCCACACGGAAGAGGACCTTGGCACCTGCGGGGAAGGGAGCTGCTCACCCCCAAGAAAGCAGTCTGCCCCCCTCAGTTCTTCAGCTGAATCAGCCCTCAGACACGCGCCTTCTACCTCACTGTGGCTCACTTCACCCAGCTCAGGCCAGGAAAATGGCCAAAGGCTGCAGTTGGTTCCTTTGCTGAGACAGGGTCTCGTGGAACCAGGCCTCCGTGTCTGCCTGTGTAGCTGAGATGACCTTGACCTCCTGAGCCTCCTGTCTCTTCCTCTAGAGAGCTGGATTACAGGCTCATGACACAAGTGCTCAGTTTTTTGTCTTGTTTTTTGAGATAGTCTTACTTTGTAGCTCTGGCTGGCTGGAACTTACTATGTAGCCAAGGTTGGCCTCCTACTTACAGAGATCCATAGCCTCTGCTTTCTAAATGCTCAGATTAAAGGTATGTGCTGCCATGCACGGAGCCATCTCAGCTCACGCATCTGGCTGTTTGTTTTCTTGAGATAAAGTCTCACTCTGTAGGCCATGCTGGCCTGGAACTATGTGACCCAGCCTCACCTTGAACTCACAGCAATCCTCCTGCCTCGTTCTCTGAGCTGGGATTCTAAGTGTGAATTATGATGCCTAGAAGACTACAATTTGAGGGCACAGGACCCTGCAGGGGGCAAGCCAGTCTCAGGACACTAGACACTTCCAGGCAGGGCAGCTAGCCAGGAGCCAGGCTTTTTCAGAGTCTCGGTACCCTGTCTCCTCAAGGAGCAGCTGGGTTGGTGCCTATTAAGGACTTTTCATCTTGAATCTGCCACCTTCTGATTTGAGGAGGGTTCTGGGCAGAACTTCATTTCTTCCTAAACCAAGAGCATAGCACTGGTGTACACACACACACACACACACACACACACACACACACACACACATACACACACAGGAGAGAGAGGGGGAAACATTGGCCAGTCCTAGGGCCTCACAATCCCTTTCTGGCACCCTCTGAACCACTCAGAGCAGATAGGATGCCAGGGGGACCTAGTGACAGCTGTTACTTATAAAGGAACCGTTGCTACGTCATCACTGCTATTAAAGGGACCTGTGCAGTGCTTGTCCCCATGTACAGGGGACAGGGGTCAGTTGAAGCACCACAATCAGCCCTGCTCCTTAAGGTCAGAGGCTACAGGAGAGTGACACATGTGCTCTGGGTACCTAGGCCATGATTTTTGTTTGTTTCTTTGTCTTTTAAGATTTGGAGATAGAGTTTCACATAACCCAGGTTGGCCTCAAACTCACTTGCCAAGGAGGATCTTGAACTTCGGATTCTCTTGCTACTGCCTCCCAAGTGCTGTGATTACATGCCTAGTTTTAGACAATGCTGGAAACTGGGCCAGGGGTGTATTAGCATACTAGGCAAGCACTCTACCGACCGAGCTAACTGCATTACCAGCCCAAACTTGAGCCTGACTGTAGGAGAAATCTCTAGACATATGGGGCAGCGTAAAGCAGAGCCCTGAAGTCCCAGAGTCCAACTTGCCTCTGCTCCAATGCCCCTTCCACTCTTGGCCCCCAGGCTGTGACCGGATCTCCCTGCCTGTGGTGGCCTTCCTGGCTTCTAACCTCCCTCCACCTGCTTACCTCCTTCACAGAGCAGCCAGAACCATCTTTAAAAACAGCAACCACCTCCTGCTGCTCTCCTGACACCCTGTCACATCCCTTGATTTATTTTCTTCATGGCACTTATGACATTCTATAAATATCTTCTTAATTTGGGTACTGTCACCTCGTAGCCCCACCCCCACCAAAATGAAAGTTTCATAAGCTAGCTGTCAGAGTCAGCTTGCCGGGCCACTCAGGAAGAGCTGTGGACACACAGCCCCGAGGAGCATCTCCTATTGTTGTGAACCATGACTCAGCCTTGCACATCCTGAACCCCTCACATCCCACAACACGTGCCTCGACCAACCTGGTTCCTGCCTAACAGACCCCAGGCCCCTATCCCCATCAGAGACGGACCTATCCTTGTACTTAGCCTCCCACTGTGGTCCTTGTGATAAGTAGAGGCTCTCATTCATGACTCTGAGATCATGTCAGTGAGGTGGGCTATTTTCTCCACAGACACACTCAGGTCCAAAAGGGACGAGAGTGGGCGCCTCAAGCACAGCAAATTCAGAGACGTGACCTAGCCCCCCAAGGCCCCACTCACCCTCACTAAGGAAGGCATCCCAGATGCGCAGCACCGTGGGGAAGGGCAGCGAGCGGGTGAAGAGGCACAGGAACCACTCAGGCAGGTAGAGCAGGGGCCCAACGCCTGCCTGCAGCAGGTGCTTGTACACACGTGGAAGCAGCCGCCGCAGAAGGGCCATGAACACTTCAGCATCCAGCTGCACTGCTTCCTACAGCCAGGCTCCTCGTCAGTCTGCCTAGCCGGTGCTACAAACCTCCACTCCCAAACCCCAGGCTTCTGATCCCTCACTCCCCTGACCCCCACTTCCCATTTTCATATCCCTACCCAGCTTCTCACCATGTGGGGCCCATAGTAGCCTGGGAGGTAGACCTCGCAGATCTGCACCAAGCACCAGAAGGCTTCCTGAGGGCAGGGCACAGGCCTGTGAGTCCTCACTAAGGAAGGGTCCACAGAGCAGGAGGAGAGGTAGGGAGCAGGCACAGGGGGGTGGATTCATGCCACTGTCACCCTGCTCAGAGCCTGCCCTGACCTGGGGGTGAGGGGTTCTGTATTTGAGGGCCATAAGGCCCTTTGGGGAAAATTTGGGAAGTTCTCAGAGTCTATGTCCCAGAATCCTAAGGTCACTGGGGTCCTCCCCGCCCCCCGGGGCCAAGGTCATGGTGCTCCAGACTCAGTTCAGTGTCACAAACGATAAGCTAGGGAAAGCCAGTGTGAGTGGATGCTCCTGGCAAGCCTGGGCACGGTACAGAATTCAGAATGCGAAAGGGAAGTTTTTCCAGACTCCTAGATCACTGGGGTAAAGGTCCAGGAGTAGAAGTCAAGGATGATAGACTTAAACCTTACTAAGACTGGTGGACATGAGGCTTTGGTCACTAGAACAGGGCCTGGAAGGAAAGGACCACAGGATCCTGAGGTCTGAGTACCGGGGTTGGAGGTTGGAGGTCTAAAAGCTCAGGGTCACTGGGGGCACAGGTGAGTAGGAATTGGGGGTCTCAGAGCAGGGTCAAGGTCACTCACCTCTGGGGGCAGATGCATAAGCAGTACCGCAGCTACAGGGCCCTGAGCCTGACAATAGCCCTGTTCCGGCCGGTACAGGGTGTAGGCCTTGAGAACCTGCAGCAGCCCCTGCTGCCTGTGCCAGAAAATCTCATCAGGGCCAGCCTCCTAGTTCTGCATCCCTTCCCCGCCCTCTGTGGCCTCCGCCCGGCCACAGTCTCCCTCAGCCACGGATGGAAATGTGAAGGAGGGAAGTGGGCTGAAGCATCGTGCATGAGGACTTGGGGTCCCTGGGTATCCCTGGCCTCGTACCCGTGTCCCTGGGGTGACACAAACATCTCGTGCAGAGGGAACTGGCGGTGCAGGTCCCTGCCAATGGTCTCCATCCACTGCGGGTCTCCAGGGGCCACGGCCAACTCCTACAGGTGGTAGGAAGGTGGACGTGAGGGCTCAGGGTGGCATGATCTCTGAGAAGGGGAGGTAAAGGGTCTGCCAGCTCCCTCACCTGATAGGTGCCAGGGTTGTTCTTCTGGCACATCCGGGCCCCACACAGCAGGGGCCAACACCGGGCCCGCAGGGCTGAGGGGATGCCCTTTCGGCACTGTATCTTGACCTGTGGGTGAGGTCCAGTTGGCATGTTAGGTCCGCTTCTCACAGCTTCTCATTGGCCAAGGGCCCAGTGCGGGGGGGGGGGGGGGGGGGGCAGAGGCAGGGGGACCAGTACTCACAGAGCCCTCTTTCCTCACCTTCTTGTACCGTCGAGACATGGTCTTCTCCCAATGTGAGGTCATCTCCACCCACTTCATCTCCCGCTGACGGATGAGGTCTGCAGGGGGGTGACCAGGCCTGGAGGCACAGGACACAGCAGTCCTTGGGACCTTCCCCTTCCAGGCTATCAGAGAGACCCGCAGCTCCTGGCCTGGGGATCACTGAGGAGTCCTGGAAGGGGATCTGTGGCCCAGAAGCTGCCCATGGTTGTCACAGTTAAAGGAGGGGAATCGGGCCTCAGCAGGGAGAGAAGCGGGAGAGACTGAGGCGTGAGGAGGTGTGTATTGAGGGAGGGTCTGTTTAGCTGTCACCCACAACAGAGACACAGACAATTCACAAGGGGTGCTGGGTGGACAGTGCCCTGGACTGGAAGCCAGAAGTCCTGGGTTTGAATCTGCTTCTCTTTATGATCTGCTGTGTGATGTGGGGCAAGTTTCTGTCTGTCTCTGGGCCTGTTTAACTGTGGGAGGTAAACCTGAAGAAGAGCATGAAAGAGGTTCCGATTTCCACCTGGAGTTCTTGGGTTAGAGATTAAAAGGCTGGGAGGTGGTGGCGCACGCCTTTAATCCCAGCACTCGGGAGGCAGAGCCAGGCCGATCTCTGTGAGTTCCAGGCCAGCCTGGTCTACAGAGTGAGATCCTGGACAGGCACCAAAGCTACACAGAGAAACCCTGTCTCAAAAAAACAAAACAAAACAAACAAAAAAAAAAGGGGGGGGAATGCAGCAATAAATGAGGGAGCGTTCAGACCCTCAGAAGATAAGAGACATAAGGACATTGCCTCCACTACCCTCCTTACCTTAGAATTCCACCTGGGACCTGAGGAGTAACACTGGCTGAGTTCTGGGCTAGTCTCTACAGCCAGACCCCTGAAGCCGGGCCTAACTCCAGAACGCAGTTCTCAGTCTGTGTACCCAATCTCCCCACCCATGCCTCACTTACCCCGGTTCTGCTGAGTTGCCCCCAATGAAGCCATAGCGGTCAGCCTGGCGATATGGACTAGGCCCACTCAGCTCTGAGTCCGACCCTAGAGAGCTAGAATCATCCTGTAGTTCTGACGGCAGCACCAGCTCTTCCCCCAGGGCCTGGGCCATTGTGCCCGAGACCCCAGTGTCACAGGCTGCAAGACATACGGGAGTTGTCAGACCGAGGCCGGGGGTTCCAGTCACCAGTCCTCAGCCACAGGGGACTAAGCCTCCTCTTCTACAGGGTTACCACAGAGGCCGAGCCCCAGGTACAGCCCCAGCCCCAGGCCTGGCCCTGGCCCCAGCAGACCAGCTCACCTCCTTGCTGCACCTCACCTCCTCTCACTTCCTCCTCAGTCTCAGCTTCAGCAGCCTGTTGGGGGCCCCTCCCAGGTTGGGGGGGACTCCCCCCTTCCTCTATGAGGTTCTTCCTGCTTGCCCTAGTGCCCGGGCCATGATCTCCTCCCATCCACAGGATGCTGGTGTGATGAGTTCCCTGGCTTGCCAGAGATGAAGATGACAGGCCACCATCACTTTTGGGGTCACTAGCATGAGAAACCCAATTCAAGGTTCCAATAAAAATTATGCTTTACTGTTTTGCACGCCTGCATCTTTCTTTTTCGGGAGTGAAGGGGTACTGTCTGGGAACAAGGGTCTCATGTAGCCCGGGCAGGAGATGAACTCTCTATATAGTTGAGCATGACCTTGAACTTCTGATCCTCCTTGTCTCCAGACTCCTGAGTGCTGGGATTTCAGACACTGGAACTGCAGGTTTATGACACCATGCCTACCTTAATGCTCTACTGTTTAAAATAATACCTTTTTTTCTTTTTTGCTTCCAGAACCGGAGATGGAACCTAAGGCCTTGCACATGCTAGGCAAGTCCGAATACTCCACAAAGTACTTACAACATGAACGCGGTGCAATACTATTACATCACTCACAGAAGAAAAAAAAAATTGACATAGCAGGCACCAAGGCAACCTGGACCAAAATATGCTCAGAGTTCAGTAGCAGGTGTCCATGGGTTTGGCCACAAAGACCGAGGTGAATGTGAGGCCTGGTCTGGAGCCCACTCTCAAAATCATAAAGCCTTAGTGTGAGAAGCCAGCGATTAACGCGCTCACACCACAATCTCACAGAGGGCTGGGGTGAGAAGAGACTTTTGAGGGAGAAAAACAATTTCCACAGCACTTCCGGCCCTAACTCCTCTGAACGCCGCAAGGCGATTCCTCCGGGGTGGAGCCAACTCGACCCCGCCCCACCAAGCCCCGCCCACCACCCCAGCTAGGCTCCGCCCGGCCTCCCGAGACCCTCCCGGCTGCGGCGCTCGCCGTCCAGCAGGGGCGCTAGAGAGCAGGGAACTGCGGGCGCGGCGGGGCGGGGCGGGGCGGCCAGCCGAGAAGGCGGGGCGGCGGGCTGGGGGCGGGCTGGGGCGGGCGGAAGGAGAGACAGGCCGGAAGGAGGCTGCGAGAGGGCGGGAGGCAGGAGAGGGCCCGGAGCTGCTGGGCCGGAGCGGCGGCGCCGCCATGTCCGACAGCGAGAAGCTCAACCTGGACTCCATCATCGGGCGCCTGCTGGAAGGTAGGCAGGGGTAGGGAAGGTGCGCGCGTGCCAAGCCCGGGCCCCTCGCCGTCCGGAAGTGGCGCGCGGGCGGGCCTGCGGCTCCCGGGGGCCAGCGTCGCTTGGGCGGGGACAGGCCGTGAGGTCCTGTGGCCACGGCCACCTCCCCGTCCGCGCGCCTCGGCTTTGGAGCGCGCTCCGGGGCCGGGGACACACGCGCGTGGCCCGGACTCAGGGTGAGAAGCCTGCGAGGCTAGCCTAGGAAGAGGTCCCGGAGCGAGGAGGCTTCGGTTGACAGGGTCTTGAGAACAGGCGTCTGTCTCGGGCCTCCTGGGTGGCCGAGGGGGGTCGGGTCTTGCCTTTGGAGGCCGGAGGCAGAGGTTTCGGGGCGGCTCCCTGGCAACAGTTGCCCGCGTTGGGGAGGCATGACACCTGTCCTCATCCTGTCTGCGAGGCCAGGGTCCTAAGACCCCATTCCGTACCCAGTGCAGGGCTCACGGCCTGGAAAGAATGTGCAACTAACAGAGAACGAGATCCGTGGTCTGTGCCTCAAATCCCGGGAGATTTTCCTGAGCCAACCTATTCTTCTGGAGCTTGAGGCGCCTCTCAAGATCTGTGGTGAGCCCTTGCTCAGAACCCCTTAGCGTCCTGGAAAGACCCCCACTGCCGCCTCACTGCTTGGTTTTCTCCTCCCTGTAGCTCATGGCTGGCCCTGGGTTCAAGTTTAGATCTTGCACCTATCTAGTCTTCTCTGCTTCCTAGGTGACATCCATGGCCAGTACTATGACCTTCTGAGGCTGTTTGAGTATGGTGGCTTCCCTCCAGAGAGCAACTACCTCTTCTTGGGGGATTATGTGGATCGTGGCAAGCAGTCTTTGGAGACCATCTGCCTGCTGCTGGCCTATAAGATCAAATACCCTGAGAATTTCTTTCTGCTCCGTGGGAACCATGAGTGTGCCAGCATCAACCGCATATATGGCTTCTATGATGAATGTGAGTGTGTTAACGTTGCTGGCTGCCCAGAACTACATTCCCTGCTCTTCATGGGACCCTTATATTGGTCTGGTGCCAAAAGACCCCTGATGTTCTGTGTATGAGCCCTGTAAGGCCCCCTCATATGCTGTCATCCCTGACACTCAGGAAAGACCTGCTGAATGGAGGTTCCTGGAGCCCTGCCTGATGACACTCCCCTCTATCACATCCCTTACTTAAGCATGTAGGGTATCTGTGAATAAACCAGACCTGCATTGGGTTTGGCCTGATTCATGGGACCAGAGTGGGTGCCACCATCAAGGTTGGGCTAGACCGGAGTTCAGGTTCCTATGGACCCAGGTGTTAGCACTCTGGAAGGCAGATGAAGCTAATGCAGGGAGAGAGACTGAAGCTGCCCTTGCCTTCCCATCTTTCCTCCCAGCTATACCAGAGTAACCCACAAAATACCCCGGAGTGCACAGCAAACTAGGCTGAGGGTTCCGTGAGGTGGGTGGTCTTCCCAATGAGCCATCTCCTCCTCCTCTGCAGGCAAGAGACGCTACAACATCAAACTGTGGAAAACCTTCACTGACTGCTTCAACTGCCTGCCCATTGCAGCCATTGTCGATGAGAAGATCTTCTGCTGCCATGGAGGTAGGAGTGGTTGTGGGGCCACATCCTCAGGGGCCTTGGGAAGTTGCTAGCCGAACTCTGTTTCCTGGAATAGCTCTTCTTGAATCTCATCTTGGCTGTCACTTCTTGTAGGAAGTCACTGGCACCCAGTTTGGCTGCACTGTTTCCTGTTGTGCCGCTTGGCATCCTGTAGGCAACTCACTCATCTCCTTCCCCATGGGGGTCTGCTCTTTGCACTTTTAAAAGCTGAGGGATGAGCTCTCCCTCCTTGGACTTCCAAGAGTCGAAAGATGAACCCATTGGGGGAGGGGAGGGCTGGGCTGATTCCCAAGAGCTTCTGGTTGAAGGAATGGTACCCACACCTTCCAGGCCTCTCTCCAGACTTGCAATCCATGGAGCAGATTAGGCGTATTATGCGGCCTACAGATGTGCCTGACCAGGGCCTACTGTGTGATCTCCTGTGGTCTGACCCTGACAAGGATGTTCAAGGCTGGGGCGAGAATGACCGTGGTGTCTCCTTTACCTTTGGGGCTGAGGTGGTAGCCAAGTTCCTGCACAAGCATGATTTGGACCTCATCTGCCGGGCACATCAGGTAGGCCGGTGGCCCTGGGGTAGACTGGGGTGGCCAGCTGGTAACTTGTGGACCAAGCAGTTCCTATCCTTGCCCAGGTTGTAGAAGATGGCTATGAGTTCTTTGCCAAGAGGCAGCTGGTGACACTCTTCTCAGCTCCCAACTACTGTGGCGAGTTTGACAATGCTGGTGCCATGATGAGCGTGGATGAGACTCTTATGTGCTCCTTCCAGGTGGGTGTGGGGAAGAGGCTGTCGGGCTGCCTGGCTCAGCACCGGGAGCCTGACCAGCCTTTTCTCTTTCAGATCCTCAAGCCCGCTGATAAGAACAAGGGGAAGTATGGGCAGTTCAGTGGCCTGAACCCTGGAGGCCGTCCCATCACCCCACCCCGCAACTCTGCCAAAGCCAAGAAATAGCCTCCATGTGCTGCCCTTCTGCCCCAGATGATGGATTATTTGTACAGAAATCATGCTGCCATGGGTCACTGGCCCCCCAGGCCCACCCGTCATGGGGAACACAGAGCGCTAAGTGTCTTTTCCTTTCTTTTTTAATGAATCAATAGCAGCATCTAATCCCCCAGGGCTCCCTCCCACCAGCACCTGTGGTGGCTGCAAGTGGAATCCTGGGGCCAAGGCTGCAGCTCAGGGCAATGGCAGACCAGATTGTGGGTCTCCAGCCTTGCACGGCTGGCAGCCAGATCCTGGGGCAACCCATCTGGTCTCTTGAATAAAGGTCAAAGCTGGATTCTCACCACGGCCTCTGTCTCACTTGTCCCAGACAGCGGGCCAGCAGTCCTTTGGTACAAAGCCACCTGGGAGGGCAGACTGACTGGCTGGACATGGGCCTGGCCAGGGCAAACCCCAGTGGCACACTTGGGTCCAGAGGCTATTAGGATTCCAAGCCAAGGCCCAAGTATTGGGAAAGCCAGAGAAATAGTCCCTACGAACCACTGGGCCCCGGAGGATTGACAGGGAGTCCATGATTGGCAGACGGTAATCAGCACTGTAATTTTTTTTCTTTTTTAAGAGGCAGGCAAGCCTGAGGAAGGTAAGTTTCTAGCTCTAGCCAGATACCTAGGGCCTGTGGCTGGCTCTACAGTGAGAAAGAGGTGAGGAACCTGTCAGGTGGCAGCTGGGCACCAGAAAAAGACATGATTGATACAGGTTGAGTGAAACAGTCCAAACATGGTTGCCTAGGCAGCTCTGCAGCGGACAGCCAAGTGGGGCCTACCCCAAGTACAGCCCTTCCCATGCCCAGGGACCGAGTTCCAGCCCTGCCAGTGGCTGGGCATGCTTCTGGTCCATGGGCCTTTGGACACAGGCTTCAGTTTCTCAAGTTCAGCCTTCACCATCACTGTCTTCAGCCAGAACAGGGCTGGGACCCTGGGGGGAGTGTACAGGGGCCAGGATGGAACCAAAGAAAAGTGAACGAAACTGGAAAGAGAATAGAATAGAAAAAGCCCAATTAGTCTGGGAGCTGCTTTCCTTCTCCTCACAGTTCCCACCCCACCCTCCAGCTCCTACCTTCTTGGGTGGGGGAGTCCCAGGCACTGTACTGGGCTCAGCTTCTTCCTCTTCTTCCTCTTCCTCCTCCGAGGGAGGGGCAAGGTCATGAGAGGGCTGAGAGACAGGTGGGAGGGAAGTGGAAGGCTGTGCCCGGGAGCCCTCACTGCCCACGGTGGTTTCCATGGCAATCATGTAACAGTCGATGTCATCATTGGTAAAGTCATCTAAGTGGGGTATGCTGTAGGCAGAGACAATATCAGCATGGAACAGGGAAAGAAGAGGGATACAGAGGCAGGCCCCACTTTGGAGGGCTTGAGGCCTCAAGACTTCTGGTGAGCTTTTGATTTTATTACTTCCTGATTTGGCTGGGAGGAAAGGATGCAGGGGTTAAGTGGGAGCTTCCTGGAGGGGGTGGAACTGGAACCCCTTTGATCAGAGTTCAGGTAGGGGCCTGAGGGAGGCATCCTGGGGGCCAACTTAGCTTAGCTGGGGGAGGGAAGCAACAAGTCCTGTGAACAGGGCCACATGGGGCCCAATCCTTCACCTTCCCAAAGGATAGGAGCTGGAGAGCACCAGAGCCCAGGGACATGCTGGGCTGTGGGCCAGACCAAACTTCCTCTGCTTCCACTGCACTGAACCCATCCTCCCAGCCCACCTGCCCTTCCAGCCACCTGCTTTCCTACACCAGGCAGCTCCCGGCCTCCTGGCAGCCCTTTCCCGCCTAGCCTGGGAGGAGGCTCAGAGGGGAGGCCTCAGCCAGAGAAGGAAGCCAGCAGGACCTTGGGGATGCCTCTTTGGATGGGAGGGGTCTCAGTACAGCTGACCATGAAGGCTGGAAGCCCTGTAGAGGCTGGGGCCTGACAGGAAGGAAGTATGTACTGGGGGAGGTTCACAAACTAGTACTGGCAGGCCCAGCCTGAGGTGTAAAGAGACGGAAGAGCTGGGTGGTGGGTGTCTTTACCTCTGAGCCTGCTTTTGAGGCACTGGCTGGCGAGGCTTTGGGGAGCACAGGTCCTGGGAACATGGGTCTTGTTCTAAGAGTGTGGCCAAGACAAAGTGGCCATCCAGCATAGAATCCTCAATGGTAAAGATGACTGGCCTGGGTAAAGGAATGGGGGTGAGCCAGGTCATCCTGCTCTGCTCGGGGCATCCCAGAGCCCTACCTCCTCCCCAGTCTACAAGCCTAGAATTACCTGCCTGGAACATCAAAGTGGATGGTAAGAGGCAAGTTGGCTGACTCTGCGAAGCTCAGGAGCCCCTGGGATGGAGGAAGCAGGCAGTGAGAGCCTGTGTGGGCTTGAAAGACCAGGTGGTGGTGCTAGTGAACTCACCCGAAATTCCTTGAGGCAGAAGGTAACAGCTATCCCTCCTGGGGTGTGCAGCTGCTGGAAGTCCTCCTCTCCAATGCTAGTCTCAGTCACCATGGCTTTGTTGGTGCTATCTACAGGGCAGGCACAAGGGGTTAAAAGTCCTTGAGTTCTGGCCTCACCCCAGCTGTTCCCTTTGGGGGCAGATCTAATTTCCTCACCTGCCTCCTCCTCCTGGTAACTGCGCAGAATGACCCGTCGGCCATGGCCAATGCCCAGTGTCACCTCAGTCAGCGCAGGGGGAAAGGAAAGAACAGCCTCGGCCAGAACCCTGTGGCAAGGGAAACAGCAGATGTGCACAATGGGAGAGGTATGAGTAAGGTATGCTACCGGCCTGGTCAGAAGCTTAGATGATGGGAACACAAACCAAACAAAAATAAAGCCTAGGCACAGCAGAAGGATGGGCAGGCGGCACTGTGTGGTGCGGGAACAAAGGGCTACTTGCTAAAGGACGAACACTTGACCAGCAGGGCAAAGGGGGTGCATCCCTACTACAAAAGGGGGAAAACGGAAAGCTGGGGGTAGGGCACACTGCTGTCAGTCACAGCTACTTTGACAGGTGGGTGGGGTTGTTCAGTGTGACTGGATTTATGTTGAGGTCTTTGATCCACTTGGATGTAAGTTTTGTGCATGGCAATAGATACGGATCTGTTTGCAATCTTCTACATGCTGACATCCAGTTATGCCAGCACCATTTGTTGAAGATGCTTTCTTTTTTCTATTGTACAGTTTTGGCTTCTTTGTTGAAAATCAGGTGTTCATAGGTGTGTGGATTAATGTCAGGATCTTCAATTCAATTCCATTGGTCCACATGTCGGTTATTGTGGGGTGGGGTTGTTTAAAAACAGGTTCTCTTTATGTAGCCCTGGCTGACCTCAAACTTGGAGCAATCCACCTGCCCTCTTGACTCTTCTTAAAGAGCTGGGATCACAGGTATACACCCATACCCAATCCAGCTACTGAACCCAGGAGCTCAAGAACAGCTGTGTAAAACAGCAACATCCTGTACACATACACAATGGAAAAGAGGATAGCTCCTTTTTTGTTTTGTTTTGGTCTTTTTGAGAAAGAGTCTCTATATAGCTCGGGTTGGCCTGGAACTCAAGAGAGACCCGCCTGCCTCTGCCTCCCAAATAATGGGACTAAAAGTGTGCGCCACCACCCGCCACCACCACCAGGCCTTGGCTCCCATCTTCCAAGGATACATACATATTGCTGAATGTTTGCAGAAAAATAACACCTAGATTTGCTTCAAGACAACTCTGGGAGCTGGAAATACAGCTCAGTGGAATGCACAGTCTTTGGGTTACAGCCCCAGCACTGGAGGCTGGGGGAAGAGCACCTGGCATCTATATTTGAACTTTTTAACAATTATTCTGTGTGGGTGTGAATGTGCTGTGGAGGGGAGAGGAGCTCGGCTGCCCTGTGCACATGAGAGATCAGAGAACAATTTCACAGGACTCAGTTCTTCCACCACGTAGGTTCTGGGGATTTGAAATCTAACAACTCAAGCTGTCAGGCTTAAAGCAACAGCCTTAACTGCTGAGCCAGCTTACTGACTTCTATAGTCGAAATTTTGTGAGAAAGAGAAGCAGTTGGAGGTTGAGAACTTAGCTCCATGGTAGAGAGCACCTACCAAGCACAAGATCCTAGGTTCTGTTGTCAGTATTGAGGGAAAAAGTAAGAAAAAATTACAATTGCTAATTTTTAGTAAGAAACAGCCCTTAGTGCCTTTTTTTTCTCCAAAAAGGAAATCCATCACTATTAACAGACCCTAAGGAAGTTGACATTGGGTCCTGAAGGGACTTTCAGTCACTCTGAGAAATGAATGGGACCTTGGGCTAGGTGGATGAAAACAATGTCTAGTGCAGGCAGGGGAGAGTCCACTGTGCTCTGGGCTGGTCTTCAGGGACCTTCACCTCTGCTAGAGCCCACATTCTCCTGGCCCTGCGGTCCCTTGATGCTGACTGAATTTGCTCAGCAGCCCTCCTAGACTCCAGCTTCCTTGCCCAGGCCCTTCCTCTGGCTCAGAGCCTAGAGCCCGGGCAGTTAGGAAGCAGCTGCTTTTTTTTTTTTTTTTTTTTTTTTTTGGTTTTGCGAGACAGGGTTTCTCTGTAGCTTTGGAGCCTGTCCTGGACTAGCTCTGTAGACCAGGCTGGCCTCGAACTCACAGAGATCCACGTGCCTCTGCCTCCCGAGTGCTGGGATTACAGGCGTGCGCACCACCACCCGGCCAAAGATTAATTAGTTAATTAATTTTGTATACCATGTGCCTGTGTGTCAGAAGAGGGTACCAGATCTCACTATAGATGGTTGTGAGCCACCATGTGGTTGCTGGGAATTGAACTCAGGACCTCTGGAAGAGCAGCCAGTGCTCTTAACCTCTGAGCCATCTCTCCAGCCCTGGAAGCAGCTGCTTTAAGAGACACTACCAGAAGAATGAGCAGGCCAGAGGGATCTGAATCTGTGACACAGGTTGAAGATAGACCTTCAAGGTTATTGAGGTCATACAAGAGATCTGCAGGCAGGTCACAGATACTCTCTAGAAAAGTAGTCAAAGCATGCCTGAGCAGCAGAGAGCCAAGCCACGCCTCTGGGATATAGAAGGTAGGACCCCACTGTCAGTGGAAATGGAGAGGCAGCAGCCTGGTTTTGTAGAGCCAGGTAAGAGCCCAAATGTGCACTGAGCTGGGTGGTCTTGACACAGAAACCTCATAGAGAAAGAGGTGCCTTTATGTATGTTCTGTATGAATGCACACAAGTAGAAGCCAGACTTCCTTGGGTGGTGGTTCTTCTCAGGGCTATCCTTGTTTACTTGAGACAGGGTCTCTCACTGGCTTGGGGTTGTGAGCTCTAGGAATCCTGTTTCTACTCCCTATCCGCCAGGATGAGAATTACAGGTGGACACCACACATTTTTATGAGCTCTGGGACTGAAAACCAGGTCTTCATGCATGCACATCAGACATTTTACCAAGTTGCCTCCCTAGCACACACACCCTTTTTTTTTTTTTTTCCCCGTTTTTCGAGACAGGGTTTCTCTGTGTAGCTTTGCGCCTTTCCTGGGACTCACTTGGTAGCCCAGGCTGGCCTCGAACTCACAGAGATCCACCTGGCTCTGCCTCCCGAGTGCTGGGATTAAAGGCGTGCGCCACCACCGCCCGGCCCACACACCCTTTTTTGAGACAGAGTCTCGTATTCTCTAGGCTAGTCTAGAAACTCCGATCCTCCCACCTCCATCTAAGAACTGCTGGGGTGACAGGCACAAGCTCACCATGCCTGTTGAAAGTGGTGCATTCCCAGAAGGGCACCTCAAAGCCCCGGAGATGGAGGAGACTAAGGCTAAGCCTGAAGCACAGTGTACTCACCGTGCTGGGGCACGGAGCAGGTGGGGGCACGAGGCTGGGTTGAAGACAGCCTGCAGGGATTCACAGTCCTGGAAGGAGAGGTTGTGTGTTTTCTTGACCCCTGGACAAGGAGAAAGGGTCTCAGTGGGCTTGGCAACCTTCACGTCACTTCCCCCCACACCCACAGAGGGAACTCCTGGCTGGCCAGCTAGCTGCTTGCTCACCATACTTGCAGTGGAGCTGGACCACCAGGTGGCTGTTGCTGCCACTGAGGGAGATGCAGCATTTTTCCACAGTCTTCTCCACCATCGCCAGAGAGCGGAAGACCGACAGGAAGGACTGGGCAGGGTAGGACATCAGCCTGGTACTGTGCCTCCATGGACCAGATCTACATCCCATGTAGGTCCTGGTCCATCACTGACCCAACAAAGCTTTAAATGGGGCTCCCACTGTATCAGGACGTCTGCACATTTCTAGGCCTTGTCTATGCTGTTCCCTTTGCAGGGAAGGGCTGCTAACTTTTTCTTGACCAATTCGAATGTCACCACCCTCTCCACAGCTCTTATAACCCTCTAAAGTCTAGACATCTTTACCTCACTGCATTTTGCATGGAATGGCTCCCATATGAGGCTAACTCCCTAGTAATTATTTACTGAGTACCCTGGCACAAAGGCACAGCTGTGGAGATGCTTCGGATGGTCCTCACCTTCATTAGGATCTTACAGCGCAGCAGGTCCTGACCAGGGGAAGCCGCCTGGTACTGCTGGAAGAAGAGTGGGGCAAAGAGGAAGCAGGCATAGGCAGAACGGGAAGAGTTCACAGTCCGCAGGGAGAGCTGAGACACAAAAACCAGGGAGGACAGAGTCAGGGGCAACGGCTGGCCCACCCCAAAGGCATGCTTTTTCACCCTATGGCCGTCCTCTTCAACGCTTACTGAAACTCTCCTCCTCCTCCTCCTGTGTAGCAAGATCTTCTGCATGCGGACCTCCCGGTCTTCCGCGGCCTAGGGTCTGCCACGCTTGCTTTCTTTCCCCCTAAATTACTGCAGTCCCACCCTGCCTGCCACTTGGCGCTTTAGGGAGGCAAGTGCCCTCTGTACACACATGCAGCCTCAGAAGACAAGACAAAGAAGATGATGCCCCAACAACCCAAGAGGAAAATAACTGCGCCAAAATACCTGCCCGCCATCACCATGTACGGCGGAGAGCGAGCGCCAAGTCTAGGCTCCCCACTCCCCATTGAACCCGCCCCCACCCCTGAGGCCTGGTCTCTTACCCCGTCCTTTAAGGGTTCCAGATAGAGCTCGTCGCCGATTCGGGAGAGCGAATGGACAGCCTTGCCCAGCACTGCAAGGAGGAGAGTAGAAAGAAATTAGGAGGACTCCTCGGGCTTGCTCACGTGTCCCGCCGCCAAGCACATCCAAACTCACCCTTCACGTTGCTGCCGGCGATCAGGCACTTCATGGTTCACCAGCACTGAACTCGAGCCTAATTTGCAAGCATACCTGGACGGATCCGACCGACAGCGAGTCCCAGCAGCCACTACGGACGACTTGAGTTCCCTTCCCGCGCACCGTCCCCGACCCCCGCGCCAGCCCGTCCTCTGCATCCTTATTGGTCCACCCGAGGCACCTCCGTCACGTGAGAAAAACGTTCCCTAGCTCTGGTGTCACGTGATTCGGTCAGTTCCCGGGGTGTGGCCTTTGTCACGTGACTCCGGAGTGCGAGCTCCTGAGTCATTCATCAGGTCTGGGTCTCCCTACCCAACCCTAATCTTCCACGCCTTGCAGAGCCCTGCATTGGGCTCCGCTGGGCACACGGGGTGAAGGCCACATAGACGGAGCTCCGAGAAGCAAGGTGCCTGCACCAAGGATCAAGCCCTGGACCAGAGTCCAAACTTGGGAGGAGTAGACCCTCCTGGGTCGTTAAACTTAAAGTGAAAGGGGTTACAGGGTTAAAGCAAGACAGCCCGTGCTCAATCTGGGCTGGGGAGTTTGTCGTGACTGCAACCACCGGCTCCCCCCGCCAAAAGTTAACGTAACTTTCTTCAAGAGCCAGGAGGAGGAAGGGGCTGTTTATTCTGGTTTCGAGGTCCTTCATTGATCTCCATAAATACACGGAAAGAGCAGGAGGAGCATTAGCAGAGGTGAAATGGGGTGTTTGGGGGGGGGGGTGTCCTGAGCCTTGCAGGGGGTTGGGGCTGAATCGATGAACCGGGAAGCCCTGGAAAGGCTTAAGCACTCACTCACTACACATGGTTTGTGTGCATTTTACCAGTTACCTCAAACAGTGTGAAAGGATGAGGGTTATCAGCTGGAAGTCATTCCCTTTGCCCTGGGTTAGTGCCTTCAAGTGTTGAAGGGACTGCCTGGAGCAACACATCTCCCATTACCCCTGCCTGCGGTCCTGTGGGTAATGGGGAGGCTCTGCGTGTTACCCAGACCCTCTGTTTTTCCGGACTCCTCTCCCTCTTCAGCTCTTTGTCCTTTTTTTTTTTTTTTTTTTTTTTTTGGTTTTTCGAGACAGGGTTTCTCTGTGTAGCTTTGCGCCTTTCCTGGAACTCGCTTTGGAGACCAGGCTGGCCTCAAACTCACAGAGATCCGCCTGGCTCTGCCTCCCGAGTGCTGGGATTAAAGGCGTGCGCCACCACCGCCCGGCTTCTTTGTCCTTTCTTAAGGCCTCCTGGGAGGAGGTTGCTTTCCCTTTCCACATCCAAGCAACCAGTGTAAATGTAGAAGCCTTCAGCTCCTTAGACTAGGAGTTAGCCGGTACAGTTCTCCCCTCCCCTCCTGTTCAGTTCTTCAGTAGATCTTGACTGCTTCATCTCCAGAACAGATGGCAATATGGCCCCCCTTCCATCTCCACTGCCCGCCTTTCACCTGGCCAAACACAGTCCCCAGTGATCTGCCTCCACCACTTTAACTGTCCTGGCCAGGGTCCGGTCTCTAGATCTTGCAGGATCCAGGCCCCTCCCATGTCTCCCACCTGTGCCCACCTCTCTCCAAAGCCCTGTCATGCCCTTTGACTGCCACTTCAGCTGCTGCCAAGGCTGTGGCCTGCCTCTCTCATGCTGGTTTCTCTTCCTGGTCAGCAGCCATGGTTCCCTTCGTAGCCATGGTGCTTATCCGTTTTCCTGTGTGCTTAATATTTGTGTTCCCTGCTGTTGTGGCAGCCGCTTGTGGGCAGGGACTGCTTCTGTTTTGTTTATTACTGTGTGTACCTCGGACACAGCGTGTTAAGCCGTGTATGCTGGCTCATATTAAGCCCTACCACTAGGGAGACTGAGAAATTGAGAGGCCAACCTGGGCTACATAGCAAGACTCTGTAAAAAAAAAAAAAAAAAAAAAAAAGTTAAATATGTGTCACAGCTAGGCCAGGTTGCTCCAAATCACTCTGAGTGGCAAGAAAAAGAAATCTAGCTTCCAACCTCTGCACATAGTACCCCCTTTCCTTATAACTACTGTCCCCATATTCAGCTCCCCAAAACGTAATTATAGGGCCAGGCTTGGTGGCACAGGTTTGTACTCTCAGCTTCTTGGGAGGCTGAGACAGAACGATCACAAATTCAAAGCTCATTGAGATTACATAGAGAGTTCAGGGCCAGCCCCTGGCAACTTAAGACAGGGCCGGTGGCCAGGGAGATGGGGGTGAAAGTGTTTGCTGTGCAAGTCTGACAACATGAATTCAACCTCCAGAAGCCACGGTGGAAGAGGAGCGCTGATTGCTGAAAGCTGTCCCCTGACTTCCACAATCACTTTGTGGCATGCAAGTGCCACACTCTCAAACACACTAATAATAGATGAAAGATGAAATAAGGGGCTGGAATGTATCCCTGAGAGAGCATTTGCCTAATATTCAAAAAGCCCTGGGTTAAGCCAGGCATGGTGGTGGAGCATGCCTTTAATCCCAGAAATCGGGAGGCAGAGGCAGTTGGAGGTCAGCCTGATCTACAAAGTGAGTTCCTGGGCAGCGAGAGCTACACAGAGAAACCCTGTCTCGAAAACAAACAGAAGCCCTGGGTTCCATCCCTAGTACTACACTGACACAGAATTAGCTGTTGATTTCCTGTTTCTTCCTCCCAAAATATCCTCCCACCCTGCCCAGGATTGGGGAAGTGTGGTCCTCAAACATTCTCTACTTCCTCCCTTGCCCCTGCCTAAGCAACCAGACTCAGCAGGAGGCAGACCCCCAAGGCTCCCTGGAGATGAAGGAGAAGGCTGCCGACACATTGAACTGGAAGATACTGTCCACCTGAGGTCATATGCACTAGGAAAAGGAGACAGGAGACACTTTGGAGTAGCCACCCTCCCACTCCCCGGCTCAGTGTCGGAAACCATCTGAACCTTCTGCTGTACACTGGGCTGGGGAAGACAAGGAACACAGGATGCTCACCCTGACCCCTTCCAGTCTAACCCTCAGATCCTGGAAGGCCTCCCTGTGCTGTATTCCTGGGGGACAAGCTACCCCTGGGATCTGCTTCCCCATGCCATGCCTGGGTGAGAGTCCAGTGGAAAGCTTTCCAATCCACCTCTCTGTCTTGCAGTTAGCACGTCCAGTCATGCACTTTTGCCCCAGAAGCACAGTGGGAGAGGGGAAGGTGGGACCTGTAGAGACCTTGTCATACTGGGTGGGAGACGGATCACCCAAAAAGGACTTGGGTCCATCCTGAAAGTTAGGAGAGCAAGGTGTGACTCCAGCTCTATTCATAGATGGCCTGGAGCAAGTCAAGACCATTTTTTCCCGCAAATGCAATTGGATGAGATGATCTCTCAGGGTTCAGCCCCCAAACTTACAGTATTCACCTTACCCATGTTAGCGGCGTCTTCCTACAAGTAGGTACATCTGTGTAGATGCAGGTGTATCTGGGGACAGCGATGAAGACTGGTTACCATTCTAAACTTTGAAATCATTATCTGTCAGGGATTCCTTCCCTTCAGTTGCCACTTCTTACCCAGCTGGTTAGGGCTGAATCATAGGAAGCCCAAAACTGGGGCTTGGTGCTCAGCCATTCACCAGTTCAGCACATACTGGGTGTGATTTTCCAAGTATGGGACAGACACGATAAAGCTCCCTGCTCTTGGAGTAGTGTTTGGGTGACAGGTGCTGCGGGGGAAGGGCAGAGGGATGCTGATGGAGGAGCCTCTAGGAGAGCGTGGCCCTGAAGCCCTGAGGGAGTGAGCTGCACCCGTGAGAGTCAAAGCTCTGGGCTGCTGGAGGGACTGAGACCAAGGGACACAGCTGACAAAGAACAGAGTCTCACCAAAGCCAGCGTGAAGCCGCACTCGGAGAAGGCCAGGAATCTGTGGCTCTGGGAGCATGCTGTCAGTCAGATCAGGCACATCAGGAAGCTTGCCCCTCCAGGCTGTGTCCTATACAGTCCTGCTATAATCAACAGCTGGGGTGGCTCTGGGAGTTTTGCTGGACTGGAGGAATTAAAAAGCAGAAGGACAAAGGAGTTTGGGGAGTTGGGGTTCACTTGGGTTTGTCTTGATCCATGCTGTACATACCAGATATGGCATTTGTGTACTTACTCTGGGATAACCGACGGGACAGGGTAGCTCTGACTGTTGGGCATTAGGAAGGGAGAACACCACTTGGCTTGCTCCTGATGCATGCGTGGCATCCCAGGTGCTGGCAGCCCCCACTGCCAAGTCCTGCCCAGGCTTTCTTGTTTCCTGGCATTCGTCCCAGCAATCAGAACAATGTTTGGCAGGTAGCATTGGTCTGATACATTTATGATGAATAACTGAAGAGCAAAGATTCAGAATCTTGCCTTGAAGGTTGTCTGCTGAGACACAGAATGAGGTCTAGGTGCCAAGCCTGCCTGGGTTTGAATCTTGGCTCCATCAAAGTTGTGTGAAAACGGCCGTGTGGCTGGTGTTCTTAAAGTCTGAATTTTCTTTTTTTTTTTTTTTGGTTTTTCGAGACAGGGTTTCTCTGTGTAGCTTTGCGCCTTTCCTGGAACTCGCTTTGGAGACCAGGCTGGCCTCGAACTCACAGAGATCCGCCTGGCTCTGCCTCCCGAGTGCTGGGATTAAAGGCGTGCGCCACCACCGCCCAGCAAAGTCTGAATTTTCTAATATGTGGACTGGAGGTACTCAGGGTCACTCTTTCCAGGAGCTGCTGTATCAAACTCTTCCAGTCTGCTATTGCAGTGATGATGGTATCCTACCTACTCCATCTGTGTAGTCCATCCTTGCTGTAGCCTAAGCATCAGAGAGGGCAACAGAGAATCGTCAGTTTAGATACAGGATGAGGCACACGGGAATCCTGGGGGAAAGTCTCCCCAGTGAAATGGTATAGAGAAAGGTGTGGAACCCACAGGCTGGCGAACCTTCCGCGGGCTCTCGATGGGGCAGAAGAAAGAATCAGCCTTGAGGGCAGTTAAGAAAGCAGGCTGTTCCTGCTGTTGCTTTGAGCCACCACATGTGGTCCTTCAGTTCTGGGCTTTTGCTGGTCCTTAGCCTCCAGAGCAGGGAGAATGGGAGTGCTTATGGCTCTCAAAAACTCCCCGAGAAGGCCTGGTGGTGGTGGCACAGGCACATGCCTTTAATCCCAGCATTCGGGAGGCAGAGCCAGGTGGATCTATGTGAGTTCAAGGCCAGCCTGGGCTACAGAGTGAGTTCCAGGAAAGGCTCCAAAGCTACACAGAGAAACTCTCTTGAAAAAAACAAAACAAAACAAAAACCCCAACAACAACAACAAAAACACAATTCCCTGAGGCTCCCATGAGATAAAGACGTGGCCATGCTCCAGACACACAGACGCGGTGCACACACGAGGGACCAGGTCTTTTCGGTCTGCGTGCGTGGCTGGAAGTGGAAGGGAGATGGAATGGAATTTTTCAAACCCACAGAGGGATGGAAAGGGGAAGCTCAGCTTGTTCACCAAAACCTGGCATGCTGGAGCTACAGGGCCCCCTTGGAGTGCAAGTGAGGTAAGTTTAGGACAAATCAAAGACAGCATACTTCACCCAGCAGGGGAGGACACCGATGGAACTCATTACCCCAAGATGTGGTCCCGGTTGGAAATATAAATAGCTTCACAAAAGGTTTAGATAAATCCATGGATGACAGCTCCATTCATGAGTTAGAAGGAGAAAGAGGCTGTTTGGGGCCCCCCTGGGCAGACATCAGGAGGCAACCTGACCTCCCTAAAGACCACCCCTTGGAGGTCTTGTTAAAGACAAGCCTCTGGCCACAGGGACCCCAGAAGGTGATCCTGGTGTTTCTGTGCATCAGGGTGTGGCCTGAGTCCCTCAATTGTTTCCTCAACTGCCCCCCCTCCCCCTCCCCAGCCACTGCCGGGGAGACCAGGGCATCAGCCAGCTTTGAGGAAAGCTGTTCAGCTAGGCTGTCCCCTATGGGACCAGCAGAGGGAGACAGACACCGCATCCAGTCCCAGATCCCAGGGCAAGGCTAGGGTGGCTGGTCCGACGGGGTCAAGCATGCATCTGTGGGTGCCAGTCTTGGGCCCAGCCTTATGACAGGCCCCACCACAGGGGCCAGGGGGCAGGGAAGGTATCCTCCTAGGGTGTGCTTGTAGACATGAAGATGGGAAGGGGCTTTCAGGGACATAGGGGCAGAATGGGGAAGGGGTCACTGGTTAAAAGTAGGATGGCTAGAGAGCCACGTTGATGGCCTCTAAGTACAATGTGTGCCTTGTATTTCGCATGGTGAGATGGGACTGCAGCAGCGCCTGCCTCAAGAGGACTGTGTGAGATTGTGGGTGGCCAGTATTCAGATTTTTTTTTTTCACTGCCAGGCAGATAGTGTTCATAAACAGTAGCTACATACATGGGTGGGAGACCAGGAGTCTCTTGGGTCTCCTTAGAGCTTAGCAACTCTGGGGATTTTGTGAAGTTAGAGGGTCAATTGTAGTCGGTAGATCTGGGCCTCCACTCTACCTCCAGTGCAGGGGATAGAACTCAGGGCCTTATGCATGCTCAGCCACGGAAAATTCTAGTCTGGAATTTCTGATACATACATACATACGTGTGCATATATATATATATGGATCTGTCTAGAGTTCCTTGTGAGTCGCAGGTTGAGGAAGGGTCAGCTCCAAGTGCCCTAGGCTACATTGAGCCTCACAGCAAGCTGCCCACATCACTGGCCAGTACTAAAGTCACCTTTCCATATGGCCCTGGAAGGCAGGTTGTCTCTAGGTCCACACTGGACAGCAAGGCATACACAGCAGCTGTTTTGGGACACCTTTGGGAGGTAACAGGACAGCCAAGACATGGGTACCAGCTCCCTCCAGCTCTACCTGCTCTTCTGTTTGCCATGCACTTTTCTGACCTCTCAGGGAGGTCTTCCTTGACATCTCCAGACTCCATAGTCCTCCATGTACCATGAGTTCCTATTTCTTTATCACTGCTTTGTTCTGAGGCAGGGGCTCACTGACCGTGGATAACCTGGAACTCACAAGGATCTGTCTGCCTTTACCTCCTTAGTGTTAGGATGAACTGTGTGCTCCTTATAACTTTGTTGGTGGTGCTGTTCATTCGTCTCCAGTGCTGGGGATCAAACTCAGTACCTTGTGTGTGCTAGGCAAGCAGTCTGCCACTGAGCTACAACCCTGGCAGGCCCAGTTCCCACTGTACTTATTTAACAAATTTGCCAAGTTGACTCTGACACAAATTCATGCCGACACTCTACTAAGGACCACAAGAAAGGTGCTACTGCCCTATTACCACCATCCCTGTCTTGGAGAGAGGACACTTAGGAGTAGACGGGATAGTGACATGCCCAAGGTCACTTAGGGGAGGGACATGTTCTCCCCTCTCCTTCTGCCACTAAGCCCCCTCACCCATCAGTACATCATCGATGGCCTCAGGGAAGGGGGTTATCTCTGACCCTTGGTCTGGACAGCCTGGAAAGGCCTGGAAAGAGAGTAATGGGGAGAAGGGAGGGGACAGGGCGGGAGGAGCCAGCAGTGACTCAGCAGGGCAGGATAAGGATCTCCCAGCCCAGGGAGAGGTAACCCCACTCCTCTGCCAGGGGAGACAGAGTCACAGAGCCCGCGGCATGGGTTGGCCAGGGCAATGGAACATCCTGGGAGAATGGCAAGGACAGCTCCTGGCAGGCAAAGGAGGAGTCAGGCACCTGGGGGTATCCCTTCTGCCTTGGCCTCTGGCCCACACCCATCACCCAGACACTCTGATGGATGACAGAAAAGGCCACGGTAGGCCAGAGGGGAGACAGCCTCAGAACCACAGAGCTGAGTGCCTCTCAGCTTCCCTCCAGCTTCACAGGGGAACAAGGGTGGGGTGTCCTTTGGGGAGGCCTGCATTGGGCCAGGTATGGGTGGGGGAGCCAGGGTAGGGCAGGGAAGTTGCTGAGGTAAGAGGAGCCCTCTGCCCCTGGGGTTTGCGCTGACATCAGGGCCAGCTCAGGGTGAGGCAGGGCCCTCCAGGCTGGAGTGTGCTGGGGGAAAGGAAAGGGCCCACTCTCCTACCTCTCCCATCCTCAGCTTCCTCCTTCCTCCTCACAATACTGCAGTTGTTTGCACACCCTGCAGAACACTCCAAAGAGTGTCTGGGGTTGGGCCCCTGAACCCTATCTAGGGACTCCCTTTGTGAACCAGGATGGAGGCAAGCCCGTGTCTTGCTGCTTTGGTGGACATCTTCTAACTCTACTTTAACGCTCATTGTGTGGCTCCAAACTCCCTGCTAGTGGAATTCAGAATCTAGCTGTGGTCTCCAGTGCTCTTAGGACCCGGCCTCTCTTGGACACAGGAGAGTGATGTTAAGTCACTTGGGCCAGCTTACAGTGCATGTCAGTGGTGGAGGGCCAGGAACCCTCAGGTCCTAGAATAAGTTCTACACGTCTCAAGGAACACCTTGGTATCTTGAAGGACACCCTGTGCTCATAGCCACAGGCCTCATAGCCAGGGGACTCAAAAAAAAATTTTGCAACACAAAACTTGCTCTTAGACTCAGTCTCTTCTCTCCAGAATACTCATCTCAAGGCAGCCCCCAAATTGGTACCTGTACAGTGCAGTCAAAAGGACATGGTCCCTGAGGTCAGACAATGCCAGGTTTCCATGCCTGTTCTATCATTCAGCCTAGTGTAGTATGATGAAGTGACTCAATTGGCTAATCACCTGTTTCCTCATTTAAGAACAGGAGAAGGGGTCAGGTGGTGGTGGCGCACACCTTTAATCCCAGGACTCAGAAGGCAGAGGCAGGCAGATCTCTGAGTTTGAGGCCAGCCTGGTCTACAGAGTGAGTTCCAGAACAGCAAGGACTAAACAGAGAAACTCTGTCTTGAAAAACAAACAGAAGAAGAAGAAGAAGAAGAAGAAGAAGAAGAAGAAGAAGAAGAAGAAGAAGAAGAAGAAGAAGAAGAAGAAGAAGAAGAAGAAGAAAGCATCGTCTCATAGGTTTCTTGCAAAGGTATGATGAAGCGGACAAAAATGGACCTGAAGCCGGTGGTGGCGGTGGCGCACGCCTTTAATCTCAGCACTGGGAAAGCAGAGGCAGGTGGATCTCTGTGAGTTCAAGGCCAGCCTGGTCTAGAAAGTGAGTTTCAGGACAGCTAGAACCCTCTCTAACCCTGTCTCAGAGAGAGAGAGAGAGAGAGAGAGAGAGAGAGAGAGAGAGAGAGAGAGAGAGAGAGAGGAGGAGAGAGAGAGAGAGAGAGAGAGAGAGAGAGAGAGAGAGAGAGAGAGAGAAAGAAAGGACCTGAAGAGGAGTACTGTTGTTGGGGGTGGTGGTGGTGGTGATGGTGTTTTAAAAAGCTATTATAATGCTTAAGCCAAATAACTCCAAGAAAAGAAGAATTAGCACTCAGGAGGCAGAGGCAGGTGGATCTGGATCTCTGCATTCCAGAGACAGCCAGGGCTACACAGAGAAACCTGTCTCAAAAAACAAAACAGAAGAAAGCTGGGTGGTGGGGGCGGCACACACCTTTTATCCCAGCGCTCAGGAGTCATAGGCAGGTGGATCTCTGTGAGTTCGAGGCCAGCCTGGTCTACAGCGTGAGTTCTATGACAGCCAGAGCTACACAGAGAAATCTCTGTCTTGAAAAACAGACAAACAAAAGGAAGAAAAAGAAGAGGGGGTGGGGGGAGGTGAATTACTGGCCTGGCCCCAGGCTGAGGAGTGACCTGTGGCTCCAGCCCTTCTCATCTACACACAGGTCAACATCTACCCTTCCACCCCACAGCCCCTTAAGGCTCCTCTCTTTTTCCCTGGCAACTGACATAGAGGAGGCCCTCAGGAAATGTCTGGTGACAAATGAATTAGAAAATGTCTCCACACCCTCGGTGGGCTTATCCAAGCCCTCCCTTGATCACCTGTCAAGAGGGGACCAGATTAGAGGTTTCTCTAGTTCAAGAATTGGAATTTCCGTGGGCCAGGATCCCTTCAATGCCGATACCCTTGCCAGATACAGTATTTTGGGGGTACCTGGAGAGCTGCCTCCCATGAGTTATGGGAGAAAAGAGGAAAGGGGGGAAGGGGAAGGAGGAAGGGGGACTATAGCCGGTCCCTGAGCCAGCACCCAGTCATTTGTTTGTTCGTTTGTTTTTCCAGACCCGTTTTCCTCTGTGTCGTTTTGGTGCCTGTCCTGGATCTCGCTCTGTAGACCAGGCTGGCCTCGAACTCACAGAGATCCACCTGGCTCTGCCCCCCCCCTCCCCCCGAGTGCTGGGATTAAAGGCGTGCGCCACCACTGCCCATCACCCAGTCATTTTTAACCCTTGGAGGGCAACCTGGTCATCACCATTGCCAGCTCTGCCCCTCACCCACCACCCTTCTTGGGTCTACCACCCACCCACCTGTGGTCTGCTGTCTGGAAGGTCAGAAGAGGTGGCAAGCATCCTAATCCATCATTAACCCACTGAATCCTCTCAACATCCAGGAGAGAGGAAGGTAGAGGTGGCCAGTTGGAACTCAGGTAGCCCGTCCTAACCTCACTCTCCACCCTGCCTGGGGCTGCTGGAAGCTGTATGGCTGGTGCCCAGTGGACCCTCCATAAGGCCCTCTCAACTTCCTGGGACCCTGAGAGCCGTTCCTACCACTAGGGCTAGTGATGGCATTTTCTAAGTGCCCCCAAACTGAAATTCCTGAAGGCAATGTTGGGATTTCCTCTTCTTCCGTTACAAGACCAAGCACCCCAAAAGAAGCTGAGAAAGCACCCTTCCAGGATCCCACAGGACAAAGAGGATGGTTCTCTCTACCAAGGATGCTTATCTGGAGCTGGGGGAGGAGCCCAGTTTCTCCTCCTGCCTCTACTCCACCCGCACTCACACTCCCAGAGTGCTGGAGTTGGAAGGGAGGGCCCTGAGCAGCTTCTGAGAGCCACCACAGGTAAGGAGGGAGCAGGGGCTTCATCATTCTTCACTGGGGACCCGAAGTCAGCACCTGTCCTGCCCCACCCTGATCCACAGAAACCCTGGGGGGGCTCTCCTGATTCACTCTCCTTTCTTCCTTCTCCCCCAAATTCCAGCAGCCCACCCCTAGTGGGGATTTGGCAGGAGGCAAAGTCTTTACTCCAGCCCCCACCCCACCCCAACTGGCAGCTTCTAGCTTGCTGCCTTTGCCCAGACATGGCAGAGGGGCACTGGCAGCTTGGAGATGGAGTTGATTTTCCCTTTGGCACTGCAGGAGTTGGGGGGTGGCCCCCACTGGGTGAGGGGAGAGGGCAGGAAGGCAAGTCCAGACACGGGGCTAAGGGAGAATCTGACTTTCCTAAAATGTGGGGTCACTACATTAAGAATCAAAACAGGGGAGCCCCACAAAGTCATGTATGAACCCAGTTGTCCTGCTCCTCATTGGTCTGGATCTGCTAGGAGCTGCCCAGGGTTCCTGCAAGCCAATGCCTTGGGGATGCCTTGCTGTGGCTGGGTGGGGTAACCTGTAGATCCTTCTCCCCAGCTTTACTAAAAGGCTATTGCTCTTCATCCAGGGTCTTCCTCTTCCCTTCACAACTACAGCTCTCCTCGTTCTCAATCTCTGTCTCCTCTCTCCTTTCCCAGGTCCCTTCTCCTTTATCCTTCCTCTTCTCTCCCCCTCAGTCCCTCTTCCTTCGCTCTTCATTGAGCCTGCTTTCCCCCTGACTCAGCAAGGTGCTTTATAAGGTGCTGGGGGGACTCAGCCAAATCCAAACCACATTGTCTGCCAAGCCTTTCCACCAGGGGTGAGCTGTGGAGCCGCAGAGCCCAAGCTGGGCTTTCAAGCTGCTCCCCCCTCCCCTTCCTCTCTCCCTCCCTCAGAAGAAGTAGGAGATGCTTGGAGGACCTCCTGGTCCACTCCGGGCCAGTTACCGGTGGGCATCTGCCTTCTTGACCTTGGCATGAGCATCAAGAGGGGGTTAGGCTCATTGGCCAAGAATGTCATTGAAACTCCAGAGCCCTGGCTGGTGGGGGGTGGGGAGGAGGTGGGGGAGGGAGGCCCAGCGCTTTTCACAAGGGCCCCTCCAAGGCTCTTAGAGCAGCTACTGATGCTCTAGAGTCCCCTGCCCCCACCCCAGACCAGCTCTCCATTCTTAGCTTTTTCTTCTTGTTCAGGGAAAAAAAGGGGGGGGGGGGGTTGAGGGAGAGAGAAAGGAAGGGAGAGAGGAAAAAAAATAGAAAGAAACAACCCAACAACAAAGTCTGTCCCACTCCAGTGAGGTAATTGAAAACAAACTTCTTCCCCACCCCCCCCACCCCCCCACCCCAGTTCTCCAGTGCAGAAAAGGGAAGTGCTGCCCTGAGAAACCAGCACCGGCCAGGACTGATGCCTACTCTGACCCACAGGCTGGAGGGGCTGAGCTAGACTGGCAGAGAGAGTGCCCTCCTTCCCCAGGGGCACCAGCAGAAGTGGGGGATGAATGTCTCATGCCACTCCAGAGACAGGCATCACTTCCAGGTCTGGCTGCCACCCCTATCTGCCCCTGTGGAGAGTACAGATAAACAACACAGCAGCTTACTATCAAATGGCTTCATTGGTGCTGCGCTTCTACAAGCACCCAAGACTTGGGGACCAAATGACTGAACCCCAAGAAAAATCACCAAGTGAGGCTGTCTCCCAGCCCCAGAAGACAGCTGTTTCCTCTGCACTAGTGCTCTTGCTCACTCACTCTCCCTGGCAGCCCTTTGGAGAGGGAGGAAGGGGGAGGAAGGGAGACCCTCCTGGGAAGGTCTAGGCTTATGGGTCCCCTAGGTCTCCCACTCAGCAAGTCCCAACCCAGGCCTGAGGGGAAGGAGGGAGAAGAGTGCTCATTGCCAAACCACCCCTACCTCACCACCGGAAAAACCAACAACCCAAAACCCCAAAGGGAAGAGGATGCCAAATGTCTCGATGGGGAAGCATTTCACAAACGGGATGCTGGGTCTGGTCTGTTCATGGCCTTGAATCTGCGCGTTCCCGCTGAGTCACCCGTGAAGCCTCTGGTGTTGAAACTGGTCCGGTGCCTTGTGCTGATTAATGAATTACAAATCCCCCACCCATGTGCACTCTGCCTGGTCACTGGGAAGAATGAAAACCCTTGTGAACTTGAGGGAGAAGCAGGGCCCTGGTGCCCTCTCCCCTCCTCAGGGGGCACTATGAGCTGGTTAGTCACCTGCCCCGGCCGCTGGCGCCTCACTTAGCTCTAGCTTTTGGAAAGGGGACAAGCACAAGCGGCGGGACAATAGGCAAGTGGGGCGGTCAGCCCAGACAAAGGGCAGCAGGAAAAACACCATCACTTGCTTGGAGGCCAGTTTGCTGGCATTTGAGAGAATGTGTCATTGCATTTACTCAAGTGGGAGGGGGAGGGAAGGTTAGAAGTGAAGAGGCAGAGGTAGGGTGGGCACAGGGACCCTAAACCCAGCAGGGAACAGAGGGAGGCCAGCATGCCCTGGCCGACACCAAGGAAGAAGCCCACACCAAGGCCAGCTCCCTCTCCAAGCTCTCAAGGGTTTGCAGAGGGACGATGCCCTCCCTGCCCCCTCCCCCAGGAGGCCTAGGGTGGTACCGTCGCAGCCTTGCCTCACCTCACCCCCCCTCAGTGTTGTGGGAGGGAGAGGAGCCCCAGAAGCCCTCCCTTCCCTCCTCCCCCCTCTCCCCCCCACCCCGGGGAGGGCTGCTACAATTTGTGGTTACAGCTTTACACGTCAGAAAAAAAAAAGTTTGCAGAATGTCCCACACCGAAAAAAAAAATGCGAAACCGAGAGAAAAAAACCTGCGAGTGGGCCTGGCGGATGGGATTATTAAAGCTTCGCCGGAGCCGCGGCTCGCCCTCCCACTCCGCCAGCCTCTGGGAGAGGAGCCGCGCCCGGCCGGCCCGGCCCCCAGCCCCATGGACCTCCGAGCAGGTAGGAGCCAGGCGTCCGAGGCCTCGGCCTCCGCCCCCGCCCAGCAGCAGTGAGATCCGGTTCCCGTCCTCCTCCCCACCCCCGGAGCCCCACGCCGGGGCCCGGCCGGGGAGCACAGCTCGGGCTGGGGAGGTACGGCCGGGAGCCCTCGAGAGGGGCCGGGTGGGGACGCGGCATTCCTGGAGTCCGCTCGGCGGAGCCGGGAGGTGGCCGGGAGCGCGGCGGGGGAGCCTGGACACCCCTCAGACCTGGACAGGCGGCCACCTGGAGCCCCAGCGAGGCGGGGTCCCAGAGAACCCGAGGACACAGAGCCCCGCGCCGGAGTCGGGGCGAGCGACTCCGAGGCGGGCAGCGAGGGTGCGGGGGTGGGGTGGGGGGGACGGGACGCGGCGCGAGGGAGGAGGGGGCCAGGAGAGGAAGAGGGAGGGAGGGAGGCAGAGGGGGAGCCCGCGGCCGAGCAGCGGGAGGCGAGGGGAGGCCGACACCTCGGGCCGCGCCGAACTCCTTCCTCGGCCGGCGGGGAGGGGAGGAGGGCGCGCGGGAGGAGGGAGGGCAGAGCGAGCCTGGCTGGGCCGGGCGGCCGGCCGGCCGGGCCGCGGGACTCCCGGCTACTACGCTGCGCGCCGGCGTGGCCGGAGCCCTCCATGCTGCCCACCGCCCGGGAGCCGGCGGCAGGTAGGGGCGGCGCGGCGGGGCGGCCGGGGCCCCGGGCCCGCGGTGGCCTGGGAGTGATTACTGCGGGAGGGGGGCGGAGGCGGGGGGGGAGACGCAGCCCGGCCGGACCCAGCAGGAAAAAGTCCGTCAGCGGCCCGGGAGCGTCGAGAGCTGCCGGCAGCCCCTCGAGCTTGGCCGGGCGGCCGGTGGCAGGAGGGCGGGCAGGGCAGGGAGTGGACGCGCCGGAGCGGGCAGCGGCTCAGCCGAGCCCCGGAGCCCGGCGCCCGGACCCCGCCTCCGCCCCCGCCGCCGCCGCCGCCGCCGCCGCTGGGAAGGAGCGGACGGGGGGGCGGGGCCGGGGGCGCCGGGGCCACACAAGGGGAAGGCGCCACCGCCGCCGGGAGGGCTCCGGGATGAGAGGTCACGGTCGAGGAGGTAGGGCCAGCGAGCTGCCAACTCCTCCCGCCCAAGTTCTCAGGGCTGAGCCCCTCAAGCCAAGTCCGCGCAGCTTCTCCGGAGTCCCCACACCCGTGTTCTCACCTACCTTTCTATTACACTGGGTTCCAGGAGGCTTCCCTCTGGGAGACCCCCCCCCCCCCCCCCGATCTCTGTGTTCTGCAGAGCCCAGGGGCAGGAAGAACCTGCCAAAAGAGGAAGAAGGGCAGACACTGGAAGCATGGTAGCGGCAGACCGAATCTTAGAGAAAAGCTAGAGGTGGGGAGCATCAGGCGCACCTCTGTCTCCCCCGGAATCTGACCTAGGGAAATCTCTGGCGTGCATTGTCTGTGACAGGCATCCGTCTCAAGCCAGTACACACTGCCATACCGTCCTCCCTCCCCGCCACGGAACACAAGTTCTTAGTTCCCTAACAGACACGGCGCACCCCTCTAGCCCTAGTGCCCTCTACCCACACCTCAGAGGTAGAGGAGGAACAGCTAGAAATGGCAGCCACTGTCCCTGGGCAGTCCCAGAAGTGTCTGCTGACTGGAGTCATGGGCCCCCGGGCTGCACATTGAAGTGTCCAATTCACACATCTGCAGGCCACCCCTACACACTAGCTACTGGTTTCCTGACACTTCACATTCTTCCCCATAATCCCACCTGACTGTTCACACCCTGGCTCCTGGACTCTGCAGCCCCTCCCACACCCTCCTGCACACTCTTGACCACAACACCCTTTCCAGTTCACCCACACACTTGCTCTGAACTATTTCCCTCATTTCTTTTTCGGCGGCTTCTGGCCTCAGTGGGCTGCTCAGCCTATGGCTGTGGGCTTCACTCATCTTCCTGAGTTCTTCAAGAGCCCTCTTGTGGCACATCGGAGCAGCTTTCCCCTCAGCCCTAGCGCAACTCCTGGACTGACTTCCCAAGGACTGATTTGCCTTGCCTCTGCTTCTTCCCCTGACCCTGGTTTCTTCTACTTTCTGGACTAGAAAGGAAGAGGATGAGAAAGATGGGAATGTTGGAAAGGATACAGGGATGGAGCCCACATGATTCAGCTGAGAGGAACTTTAGCAAGCACATGCAGTCTCCTTATGGATGTCCACTGTGAATAGATGGGTTCATGGCAGAGCTAGGTCTCCTGATCTCCAGGTCTACCTCCCCACCAACGCTCCGCTCCCGTTCCTCAGCAGCCTTGGGGGAAGGGAACCTGAGAAGGCAGAAGCGAAGGAAGGAAAAAAAAATAGAAGGGGGCAACCAGTCTTGAGGACGGAAAGGCCTTTCCCTGGGTAGGACCCCTGGATCTCACACCCCTTCTTAGGCTACTCCCTCCAGCTCCCCTCAGTGGACTTCTCCAAGGTCACCCAGATGCTGGTTATGATTTGGACTGAGGGCAGGACCTTTCCTCTGGCTCGCATAGTCAGCCTAGACTATAGGACTTCTGGACCCAGCTACAGCCCTTACAGCTGTTAGCCCCTAGTCCCAGGTGCGGTCTCCCCCATCAACCTTGGACATCTGCACTGCTGAGCCCCCCACCCTCACTGAGGGTGGTCAGCCTATGAGATGGGCCAGGAGCTGAGGGGAGGTTGGCTAAAGCCTGCCTGCGTAGCATGTGGGGGTGGCCCTTGGGCTTGATGGGGCTAAGGCAGTGTGTGTGTGTTCATGAGGGGGGGCCTTGTTTCCCAGGGCCCAGGGATCTGGATAGAATTAGGGGCTGGCCCTGGCAGGGGCCAGGATGGGGGGTGTAGGGGTGCTGCAGCAGGAAACGTGAGCTGCACTCATTAGCTCCTCACGTGCTCAGCCGGATTTATAAACACAAGGAGAAGGGATGTAAACAATCAGTGGGCAGCAGCCAGAGGCAGGGCTGGGGCTGGGGACCAGGCTGGGGGAGGGGCTGGGATGCAGCCTGATGGTGGGGTCCACCTGCATACCATGAGCTAGAGAGGGAAGCAGAGAGCTGGGCTCTACCAGACCTGCCCCCTGGGCACTGGGAGCCCCTGGCTCAGTGCTCACAACTAAGCTCAGGTGTTCTCTGTCCAGGCCTTCCAGCTTGGCTGCCGGAGAGTCGAGCACATCTTGCCCGAGATCAGAACTGCCACAGGACAGCAGAGTCCTGTACTTCACCTGTCCTTTCTCCTCTACTGGCTTCCACTCTGATTCCTACGACTCCTGCTTCTTTCTGCTTCTCTCCAGGACTGGTCAGTAGGCTCCTTCTGCTTTCTGGTGTCCCCCACCCCCCAGCCTGCAGTGATACAGTTACCTCAGAACTGAAATATTCCTGGAAACACCGGCCTCGTCTGGTTAATTTCACAAGCCGTTTTTCTGCCCAGATGACTTAGCTGTTGTTTATCCAAAGGCTTCTTCTCCTCCTGTTGCCCCCTGTGTAAGGAGCTATTCTCCCCAGGGATGTCCCACAGGGCCCGGGAAGGGAGAGGAAACAAGCTCCAGGCTGGGCTCCTGCCTATACCTCCAGTTACGGGGCAGACAGCCTAGTCCAGGATTCTGGATGACAGGGCTGCCTTTGGCAGGGAGGGGTGAAGAGGCCAGCCAAGCCTCCAGTTTCTGCTTTGGCAGGACTTTGGCAATGCCACTAACTTCCAGCAAAACCATACTTCATCCTAAAAGCTGTCTCAAAGCTGGAAGGGCTACTGCTCAGCTCATGATGGTTCCAGTCTCCAAAACTAACCCTAGGAGATACGCACAGGCTCCTACAGGGGACTTCACCAGATGCCCAGGCTTGGTGCAGAGGAGGAGAACTTGGACGTATTTGGGGATTCGGTAATCAGGGACTAGAAAGGAAAACAGAGTTAGGTAAGAACTAGGGATGGCAAGGACCAAGGAAGGACCAAGGCTACACATAGGGGGAAGCGAAGTGGAGCCTGTTTGTCCGGGGAGCAGTTAAGTGTGATCCTGCTGTCTGAAAACACATGTGTACTTGCACACGTATACACGCACACGTGCGCACACACACTCAAGCTAAGACCCTTTCATGCCTGTGATGGGATACACACTCCTCCCATGCTCCCTCCACCTGCAAAGCTGACTTTGTCAAGCACCTGAGAGTCTGTATTGAGTACCCATGCCACAGCTGAAGCCCTCAGCTGCCTCCTGTATTCTGTATGTGACGAAGAGTCCCAACAGTGACTTCTATAGGCTCAGCATATGACAGACTCTAACCTTAATCTTGTCTTCATGGCTTCTTACATCCAAACCCTGTCCCGAGTCTGAATACAGGCAAATTGTTAAGCCTATCCACTTGTTTCTAAGAAACATGTCATTATAGAAAAATCTGGAAGTATAAAATGTAAACTAGAGTAAAGAAACCACTTGACCTCATACCTATCCAAGCTTAAAACCCAAACTATCCCTGCTTTTTGTGACTTGCCAAACACCATTCCATCTGATGTGTAAAGCAACAAATTCACAGATCTTAGTCCCAACTAACCTTCTGCCTGCCCAAACGTAACCACATCCCCTTCCTGGACTCAAATCTCAACCACGCTCACTCAACCAAATCCCAAGTCTAAATTCATCGGAAATGTTAAGACTAGCCTAGTCCTTCAGCCTAACCTAGCCCACAGCTACTTCTATTCCCACCCTATCCTAGCCCAGATGGGTACTGATTTTGATCTTTGGACGTCACCTAAAAAGCCCTTTAGGAAAGTGTTTCCCACCTGACTCTGGCCCTTCTGCCGGCCTCAACTCCTGGTTTCTGGGACACAAGCCCTCCATTGTCGCCTGCGGACCAGCCTGACTCTTCAAACCCCCATCTTTCCCCTTGATGTTGCCCCTCCAACACTCCAGATACAGACAGGGCAGACGTTGGCAGGGGCCGCTAGTACAGGCCTGTAATCCCAGCTCCTCAGGAGGCTGAGGCAGAAGGATCGTAAGTTCACAAGTAGGGAACTTAGGGAGAATCTGTCTCAAAAAACAGAGAAGAGCTGGGGCTGTAATTCAGTGGTAGAGCACTTGCCTGCATGTACAGGCCCTGTGTTTAATTCTAGCACTACTGGAAAAAAGGGGGGGTATCAGACTTCTATATTGCTACTAAGGGGAACACTACGTCTCCTTCAGATCACGCCCTCAGACCCTCATCACACCCAGGAGCTGTACCCTAGTGTATACCCACTACTTCTCACTCCCAGGAGCTGTACCCTAGTGTATACCCACTACTTCTCACTCCCAGGAGCTGTACCCTAGTGTATACCCACCACTTCTCACTCCACAAACCCTCTTGGACCCTTCAGGCTGACCTTGGCTGCGGAACCCTATTCCTGCCTCACGTGCTGCTGCCTCCCTTCACTCTTCCACAGGGCTCGTGCTCACGCTTGCCAGAATTAACATAGGCCGTAGTCCCATCCCTTAGTTCCTGCTGCAGTGAGACTAGAAGACATGGAGAAGAGGCTGGGACACACCTGGAACTCGACATACTGACATAAGGTCCCTCAGGCCTGGCCTGCCCCTCTCAGTACACACACGCACACAGTTTTGGCACATAGAGTGACATACATGCCGAAGACTTTGAGCTGACAGATGCAGTCAAGTATCTACTGATGGACACAGATGCCAGGCCTTCGTCCTTGCAGACATACCTCCACATCCACTCTTGGACCAGACGTGGTTCCCTTCCCCCACCCCCTCCACCTCCCATCTGGTCTCTCATCCTCACCCCCCTTCCTAGCCCAAGGTGGGGACAGACACCTGAGGGGCTGCCAATTGTTTCCCCACTTGGGCCTGGGCCCACCCTCATACTTCTTGCCCATCCTGTCCACAGGGGACTCGTGGGGGATGTTAGCTTGCCTATGCACGGTGCTCTGGCACCTCCCTGCAGTACCAGCTCTTAATCGCACAGGAGATCCAGGGCCTGGCCCCTCCATCCAGAAAACCTATGACCTCACCCGCTACCTGGAGCACCAACTCCGCAGCTTGGCTGGGACCTATGTGAGTATCCCATTCACTTTGGGCACTGGGTAGAGGGAGCAGAGGCTTTTGGGGGGGGGGGAGAGCATGGTGCAGGGGTCCTGGTGAATGATGGGGTGATGAGAGAGGCCTTTTGGGTTTCTCCATCTGGCCTATCTCCTGCCCTTCCCTCTCAGGTGCCCCCCCATCCTGGCCCCAGGACAAGGCATGTGGGCAGGCCTCGAACCCGCCTTGGCCCATTGCCCCATTGGCTGCCAGCCCAGCTGCCTGCCTCCCCCTGGGGGCTGGGGAAGTCTCCTCTGTTTACACCGTGTTGTGGTGTCTCTTGCAAGGGCGGGGCTGGGTGGGGATGGAGGGGCCCCACCTTCTATGCCTGTGTTCCAGCTTGACTCTACCCCCAGACCTGGGGCCCTGCTGCTCTAGACCCATGGGCCTCCCTCTGTCTGCCTCTCCCATCCTTCACAGGCCTCTTAGGGGGTGTCGGAGGAGGGGTCTACAAAGAATCCAGGGCAGTGACAGCAAGGGATTCAGGGTATGGAGGGTGGTTATACCCTAAGAATCTGAGGGTAGTCCAGAGAACTTCCTAGAGCCCAGGAGAGAAGGGAAGAGGAGGCTCTGAAGACCATGGGGAGCAGGCCCCCTCTTCCCGTGTTCCTCTTCCACATCCCAGACCCTACTCCTGAGCCAGGGAAGAAGGGGAGGAGGGTGGCGGGGGAGCTGGCTCCAGCCCCAGGATACACCGAGGAAATTAGTTTGTCTCTGTGCTTGTCAGCGTGCGAACCTCCCCCTGGGCCCTTGCCTCTCCCAGGCCTCGCCCCTCTTCTCTCTCCCTCCCAGTTGCACATCTCCCACATCCCCTTCCCTGGGCCTCAGGCCGATCCCCTGAGGCATTGGCAAGGGCTTTGCCCTCTTCCCTCTACTCTACCGCCTTGCATGCCCTTCTCCTATCCCTCTTGAGATGTCCTCAGTTTCTTCCTTTACAGCTCTGCTCCTAGCAGCCGAACCCTCTTCTGGGGTGCTGGTGAGTATCCCCTATCCCTTGTCCCTGTGGCTTGAGGAACTGGGCCTACCGAAGAGGAGTTTTGGTGCCACCAGACCCCTCGGCCTTCGATACAGACTCTCTTCTGGCTGGTTTCCCTGCGCAGCAAACCTCAGCTTGAGTCTGCTACCCTCTCTAGTTCCCGACCCTTTCTCTCCTGACTTTCTCTGCCAAATTTCTTCAAGGAGTCGTCTACACCCTCTGCCTCCACTTCCTCTCCACCCACTCATTCCTTAACCCCCTGCGATCTGGCTTCCAGGCCACAGCCACCGCCTCTCCCAGGTCATCAAGCATCTTCTCACCAAACCCGACAGCATTTTCTGCGACTCCCTCTCGCGTTCTGCAATTGCCCTGCGGAGCTCTTCCCTGGCCTGAACTCTCAGAGGCCACCTTCTACCTCTCCAGCCTGGCTTCCGGGCTCCTCGGGGTCTTCTTCCTCTCTGCCCTGCCCTGTGGTGGGCACTCTCCGCCCAGCCAATCAGCACGTCCTTGGTCCTTCCTGAGCGGCTCCTTGGTGATCTTCTCTTTCTACACCTCTCCATAGGAGAGCTCATCACCCCACTGCTTCACCTGTCACCTCCATGCAAGTGACACAGTGGGCTAGAAAAACTCAGGAGGTCTGTGAACAGAGGCCTACCATGTTTGGGAGGAGGTATCCCTCTGGTGGCAGGCTGGCAGCTCTGCTCTCCTCCTTCCCCATCGCCCTCTCCTTTTCACAGCTGAACTACCTGGGGCCCCCTTTCAACGAGCCCGACTTCAATCCTCCTCGGTTGGGGGCCGAGACCCTGCCCAAGGCCACTGTCAACTTGGAAGTGTGGCGAAGCCTCAGTGACAAGCTGCGGCTGACCCAGAACTATGAGGCCTACAGCCACCTCCTGTGTTACTTGCGCGGCCTCAACCGGCAAGCTGCCACCGCCGAACTCCGGCGCAGTCTGGCCCATTTCTGCACCAGTCTCCAGGGCCTGCTGGGCAGTATTGCAGGTGTCATGGCAGCTCTCGGCTACCCACTGCCCCAGCCTCTGCCAGGGACTGAGCCAGCCTGGGCCCCTGGCCCTGCCCACAGTGACTTCCTCCAGAAGATGGATGACTTCTGGCTGCTGAAGGAGCTGCAGACCTGGCTGTGGCGTTCAGCCAAGGACTTCAACCGGCTTAAGAAGAAGATGCAGCCACCGGCAGCTTCCGTCACCCTGCACTTGGAGGCCCATGGCTTCTGATTTCTGACCCTTAACTCCTCCCAGTCCCCTGCCCCAGTCAGCTGTGTTTCCATTCTGGGGTGGAAAAAACAAACCTGTATACCAACATTTGTTGAGCCAGGAAACAGACAGTGGGAACTCAGTCCTCCTCTGCCTTGGATGGGGAGTGTAACTCGATAAGCCCTGTCCCCTGACCAGCTCCTAGAGTCCTAGGGTCTGGGGAAAAGGTGAAGTGGGCATTATCCTGTTGCCACAGAGATAACGCTTGAGGGAGTGGAATGGCTCAGGTGGGTATAAAGATACTCCCTGCCTCCCGCTTTCTGCCTGCCACTTGCCAGTGCCCACTCAGTTCCTCATGTGGCACTTGCAGAAGCACACCTGGAGGGCATGGGTGGGGCCGCCGTAGCTTGTGCCTTTCTGGGGTAAAGCCCCCTGGCTTCCCTCCCTCTCCTTGGATGGGTGTTGCTCCCCTACCCCAATAACTACATATCCAGTTCAGGAAACAAGGTGGCCAGTCTAAAGAAGGGTGTGATAGAAAGCGGAGGGGTAGGGTCTGTGCTGGAGGTGGTCTAGAAACCAGAAGATGTAATACTAAGAGAGCAGGGCAGGGACAGACCAGACCCAGCAGTCGCCAAGGCCGTTGGTGGCACAGGGCAGAAAACAGAAGCCATGTGGAGCATCAGGACCTCGCCTTGAATTGTCTTGCCGGCATCTCGGTGCCTCCTCTCCACCCCTTTCCCAGGGTATCTGTGGCTGCCTGGGCTGGGGAGGGCAGCCACAGCCACAGGGTTTCCTGAAAGTTTACATTGCAGTAGCATTGTGGGGTGAGGGGGATGGCTCCCCAGGCCCTACCCCCAGCCCCCACCCACTCATGACTCTAAGTTTGTTGTATTAATATTTATTTATTTGGAGATGTTATTTATTAGATGATATTTATTGCAGAATTTCTATTCTTGTATTAACAAATAAAATGCTTTCCCCAGAACTTGGACTCTGCCTGGCCTGACAGTCTTCCTGGGGCACATTGCTGGTGACCCTAGCCCTGCCTGCCAATTCCCATTGTTTCCTTATACCTAGAGGTATACAGAGCTTGGGGTGCAGGCTCTTTCTGCTGGTCCTGGTGCAACACAGGCTCCTGGAACCCATCCATCCCTTTGCCACACCTGAAATGCCTCGGTCCTCCCGAAGCTGTGTGTATTACGTTTGCTAGTCTCCCTTGCCTCTGGACTGCTCTGCTGGTCCCCCAGGCCTGTCTGGCCTTGAACTCTCCACTCCAGTTCAACCTGCACAGTGGGAGAGCTGTTACGCTCCCCTCTGACTCTTGCTAATCGCTAACCCCTGACATGCAGCCCCAAACTCCCCCGGGCTCCCATTAGTGGCTGCCTTCCTGGAGCCCTCACCCACTCTTCTCCTAGGGAGGGTGGTGGACACTAGCCAAGCCGGTGTTCTTTGTTATGGGTCTGTTCTTTTCCCTCCAATGTAAAACCCTATTTGGAGGAAGAGAATGCTTAGTGGATTGCAAGAGAATGGGATGGATGGGAGGGATAATCTAAGCTCCAATATCATTTTATAGCCTGCTAGCTGGATGGCCTTAGACAAAGTTTTCTTGTCTTCAGTTTCCCTATCTGTAAAATGGGGATAATTAAATATGCTTATGCAATTGTTAGAAATATTAAAGGTACTTGGCTATAGCAGCAGCCATTGTAGTAATTACTGATTAGTTGAAACACACCCCTATGCCATGACATTCTAACTATGAACTACTGGATAAATTCATGGGTTAATTGCTCCCAGGAAACACATGGATATTTTATGAGAAGAGCTTCCTAAAGATAATGCCTTAAGGAAGGAAGTAACAAATGATGGTAGTGCCAGTCAGTTGACAGATACTTTAAAGACCTCATTACCTGCCCTCCACTCTGCTGGCTGGGTATACTGAAGCCAAACGAAGACTCAGGCCTAACTTGGCTCCTGCCCTTAAGAAACTTGCAATCTCCTTGGGAAGAAAGACCAGCTTCCCTGAAATAACGAGGTGTAGAAGCACATTCGTGTGATGTAGTGGGTAAGGCAAGTGCATGACCCCTAGAAAAGGGAGAAAGAAGGGTGACCATGGAGGAGCTTCTGACCGCCCACGGGCTGGCCAACCTCAGTGTCATGTCCTAGAGTCACCTGGCCCGAGTGGAACGGGCCCTGCTTCTATGGACTGAGACACCTGTCCAGACACTCACAAGACTCTGCCTCTGCCTGAGACACTAGAAAGGGCATCAGGGCTTTCTCTACACACAGGTAAAAGCGTCTTGGCTTGTGATACGGAAACATTACATGGGCTCGGAGGAAGGCAGTAGGTTCTTCGAGGAGTTCACGAGGCTCCAAGTCTTTCTCTTTAGTATCCTCCTCCTCTGTTCCTTCTTTCCTTCTGTCTCTCCCTCCCCGCTTCCTCCCTCTCCTCTCTCTCTCCCTCCTTTTCCTCCCCCATCTTTTTTCCCACTCTGTGACATAGGCTGCCTTTGAACTTGAAGTCTGCCCTCACGCCTGCAGTGCTGGGCTAACAGGCATACACCACCGTGCTCTGCTCTTAGCACCCAGCTCAGACTCCAGCCTAAAGGTGTATTCTGTAAGGGGGAACAAAACAATTAAAAAAGGGAGTAGGACCATCTCCCAGAAATGCTAGGATGCCACAAGGCAGATTTGCTTAAATGGAGAAAGACCTAGGCAATGGGCCGGCAAGATGGCTCAGTGGGTAAAGACGCTTGTGGCCAAGCCAAACAGCCTGAATTTTATCTCTGGAACCCACATGATGTTTTGAAAAAGAACCAATGAATATCAAGAAGGGTAGGGAGTCAGGCAGGCAGACCCCTGCAAAAGTAAGTCTAGGACAGAGGGCTGTACCTAATGGGGTGAAGGGTCTAGGCTGTGGTACTTGGGAAGGGAGCAGTGCCTGAAGCAATTGACGTATTTATAGTGCGTGGTACAGCAAACGCTCAGTGCACTCTTTGAAAACAGCACAGGGTGGGATTCAAAACCATTCTCAGAAGGTGGGAAGATTTTGGACAGGTGGAGGAGACAGGGCAGGACGCAAGTGAGTCTCCTCAGGCAGACAGCATTTTGAGGGCAGGCTCCAGGACTGCCTACCCGTACATCCAGACAGTGTTTCAGCATATTTCCTGACAGTAAAGTCCTTGGTAATTCGATTTAAACTGATATAAAACCTGTCCAAAACAAGAGAGTTTTAGAAGTTGAGAGCTGATCAGCAGTCTCATGCTCCAGAGAAACTGAGAGAAGAAAGTGGAGGTTTCTGCTCACTGCTCCAGTTGGCAAGCAGATTAAACGTGGCCTCCCTCAGTGTGGCAGTTGGGGTGGGGTCAGCACTGTACACACACAAACACATCCTGAAAGCCCCTCTCCCCAGTGTAAGTGGGTCATGTGGAGAGCGCCAGGTAGAGCTGAGAAGATGGGGCACGGAGAAGAGAGGACGAGCAGCTGCCCAGGGCTCAGTGGGGATGGAAGGGTACCCCACTCTATCCCTGTCTTTAACCCCACCCCTTCCTCAGGCCCTGCCACTCACCCTGAGCAGGAGATCAGTCCAGCGCAGAGGATTCTAGGCAGCTGGATGAACACCCCTGAAAACACACTAAGGCAGTTAGGAAAGTACAGGTGATTTGTTTGTTTTGGGATGTAGGGAGCTATGTAGACTAGGCTCACTTAAATTCATAGTGATCCTCCTGCTTCGGTGTCCTGAGGCTGGATGACAGGCATGTGCCACCGTGCCCACCCCATAGGAACCCTTGAAATAGTAGGAGAGAGTCCAAGAAAGATACAGTGTGAAGAACGCAGAAGTGAATACATATTCTCAGCGTCCTGTCATGAAGGGACAGTATAAAGGGAGGCTTATTGTTAGTCCGTTTTAAAGAAAAGCTATCTAAACACGCTATTGCCAAATGTGGGGGTGGTAGCTGAAGAATGGAGAGATTTGGGGTACGAACTGAAGAGACGAAAAGGAGAGAATCTAGGTGCTTGCTGGGAAGAACCAAATGATCTGAGCAGACACATTTTTCTTGTGAGTCCCCTTAGTGGCATTTCCTACCAAACCAGAAACAGCTCGCCCCTGCCCAGAGCCTCCTCAGTGCTGGCTCTTAGCCTCCAGGAAGCTGCCTTTTCTCCTCGGTGCCAGTTTTGTCTCCCGTGCATCTTCTCAGACACAGGTGCATCTCCAAGCACTTAAGACAACAGCGAGGTTTCCAATACATATGTGTTCTCTGGAGACAAGGAGGGTGTCAGCCCCTTTCTTCTCCCCTCCTGCTCCCCCCCAAGGACACAGGGCTTCTGGAGACCGTGCCCTCCCTCTATGACACTGAAGGGTCCAGGTAGACTTGTGTATTGGTTTCTCAGTACCTGGACTTCTGACTCTTAAGACCACACTTAAGAGTTGTGCAGTGTTGTGCACGACTTTAATCTCAGCACTCAGGAGGCAGAGGCAGGTAGATCTCTGAGTTCAAGGCCAGCCTTCGTTTACATAGTAAATTCAAAGTCAGCCTGAGCTACAAGAGACTGTCTTGAAAAACTAGAAACAGAAAGAGAGAGAGAAAGAGAGAGAGAGAGAGAGAGAGAGAGAGAGAGAGAGAGAGAACTAAAGCTCTGAAATGCTCTCTCTGAACCTGTTCTCACCTGTGGCTACTTTAAGCCCACACTAGCTTTCTGTACGTGGGAATTGCAGCGCTCCCCACAAGAAGCATCTCTTCCGGTCCATTCCCTGCTCTTGGTCCTTCTGCTGTCTACTCTGCTTTTAGTGTATGGCACAACGGCTCACAACTGCCCAACAACCCCACTGCTAGCGCCCTGGGGTCCCTCATGTCCCGACTTTGACTTTGCCAATCCTGTCTTGCTGGTCCTTAGTCTTGAAAAGTGCCCCCTCTTACTCTGCCCCACCTCTTGCCTAGATGCACGGTCTCCAGAAGCCCTGTGTCCTTGGGGGGGGAGCAGGAGGGGAGAAGAAAGGGGCTGACACCCTCCTTGTCTCCAGAGAACACATATGTATTGGAAACCTCGCTGTTGTCTTAAGTGCTTGGAGATGCACCTGTGTCTGAGAAGATGCACGGGAGACAAAACTGGCACCGAGGAGAAAAGGCAGCTTCCTGGAGGCTAAGAGCCAGCACTGAGGAGGCTCTGGGTCGAGGCGACTCAACATAGCTCACCAGAGAATGACAAGCACCCAGGACACAGGGACCCCTCAGCAGCGAGGGAACTCATCCAAGCACTTCTCTTAACACAAACACATTCACCAGCTGCCACTGCCACAGCTACCCAAAATGGAGAAGGCAGAGGGCGGCCCTCTGTTCCCCGAGCCTCCAGCACAAAGGTCAGCGATTCAGGCCTGGCTGCATATTCTGACGGTTGTTTCCGCTGAGTTCTCCCTTCTTCTCTGGAGCCGTAATTACCCCTGCCTTTGTCCTCTGGATTCTTGAGCTCCCTGACTCAGTCTGGTATCCAAATTCCCTAGTAGGAGGGGACAAAACCCTTGTAGCAGGGCAGTGACAGAGGTAGTGAGGGAACGAGTGTGAGAGAGCTGTGGGTCTGGGTTCCAGTCCCTTTTTATCTTAACCTTCAGGGTCCGTAGCCTGGCTAGTTCAGAGATAACTTGGAGGTCCCTCCCCAACTTGCCTGACCTCTAGGACGTGGCTCTTAGGGACTAGCTAGGACCTCTTCCCTTCTGGACAAAGTCTGACACCTGGTGGCCACAGTGAGGAATGATCAGAAGGATGCTTTTTCAAATCTTCCCCAGAATTTCTTCTGACCTGTTGGTTGACCCAGGTGAAAGGGGAGCTGATCGGAGTGGGTACAGGAAATTCCTGGGTACGGCAGAAAGGACACTAGAGACCCAGGGAAGCCTTCCTATTCTCCAAGGTTCCCAACCTTTAAATCCATGAACCCCAGAACCTAGCAGGCTAAGGAGCTGTGTCTGAGAGGGGAGAGACTAGGAAGGGGCTGCTGAGGGAATGTGGCACATGGGAAAGGGATGAAGGGAGGGATGAGTAAGAAGCTTTTGGGGTGTTCATCTGGCTGCCTAGAATCCCCTGAGCTGGACTGATCTCCTGCTCAGGGTGAGTGGCAGGGCCTGAGGAAGGGGTGGGGTTAAAGACAGGGATAGAGTGGGGTACCCTTCCATCCCCACTGAGCCCTGGGCAGCTGCTCGTCCTCTCTTCTCCGTGCCCCATCTTCTCAGCTCTACCTGGCGCTCTCCACATGACCCACTTACACTGGGGAGGGGGGCTTTCAGGATGTGTTTGTGTGTGTACAGTGCTGACCCCACCCCAACTGCCACACTGAGGGAAGCCACGCTTAATCTGCTTGCCAACTGGAGCAGTCAGCAGTGAGTCTCAGCCCCAGAAGGGTGCTGGCCTTCTCTGTTCACATTATTTGCTTTCCTCGTCTCCCCAGGACTTTGACCTTGGACATGGCAAGGTTTTAGGTATTTTCCAAGGTGCAAGAGTTAACTGCTTCTAGTTCTATCACCGGCTTAGGGGGGTCAGTGCTGACCAAGGATACTTTGCATACAAGACAGAACTGAGCCCCAACTCAGACTACCAACCTGGTCTCCAATCCGAGAACTGAACAGCAGTTTGGTGGATGGGCCTGGGAAGCTGCCTGAGTCAGGCAAGGTGTTCCAGGCAGGAGGAAAGGATGAGATTAGGAAAGAATGGAGGAAAACATACAAAGATAGAAGGCCAAGAGCTAGTCATTTCCCCAGACACCTGAGAGAACCATCTGATGTTGAGCAGGCCAGGGTGGTCTCAGTGCTGACTGGGAGAAAGAGCATGCTTCCTGGGGAGAGCTGTCTCACCCCAGGCCAGAAGGCCAGTCCTAGGGTCCCTGCATTCAGGTAAACACTTTGGACCTCTCTCTGGGGCTGAGGGAAGCTAAAGCCCATGGGAGATATCTTTCCAGACAATGTGGGAGAGGCTAGCTGGGTCTGAGCCAGGCAGAGCTGGGAGGGGGAGCAGGTAGGGATGGCCCTCCACAGAGCAGGTTGGGGTGTCAGGGGCTGCCAAAGGAGAGAGGGGAATGGGCCCAGGCAGCAGTGGGAGCTGCTGTGGCCGCCCAGCGGCACACCCCATTTCACGCTCCCTGGGCGGTGGCAGGCCCCACGGCTATCAGCTTTCAGGGGTGGGAGGGACCAGGAATGAGGAGGGGTCTGCCCCACCCATGGTTCCCTGCTCCCTCAGGGCTTTGTGGACTCAGGAAGTGGGTGCCACATACCTTTGGGAACGGTCCCAGAGTCCCTTTCTGAGGCCCTTTTAGGGAGGAGTGGTCAGTCCCACAGAGCCTAGAAGCTAGCCAACTATAGGGCACTCAGCCTGACCAGACCTAACACCTATGCCCTTCCCTTCCTGGTAGAGAATCCTCCCTGTCACCCTCCCCAACTCTGCAGGGTCCCTTCTCACTAGATGTGGGCCCCACTTGTCCAAGAGACAGATGGGGGATCAGACCTGGGCCAATCCAAACAATGGGGCAGAGAAGGGCCTTCCAGGTCTTTGCAGTGTGCCTACAGTCCCTCCTCCTCAAGAAGCTGATGGGGAAGGCCAGGCAAGGGGAGGCCCCTGGGGACAGAGCCTTCTCCTCCCCACTGGTGGGCTCCTCGCTAGAGATCTTCTTCTCTGTTGCCACACACATGAGAGGCCCAGTGCTTGCCAAGCCAGATCTCAGAGCTTCAGAGAAGGGGGCGCAGGCCTCCAAGCAGCCATCATTAGACCTTGCACCCCTGGAAGGAAGGACTGGATGGGATCTCCAGAGGGTGATTAGTGCTGGGTCAGTCCAGTGCTGGTTCCCAGACTCCCACTGGCCAGCACTTTCACCCGCTGCCAGGAAGCTGGTGAGGGGGAGGTGGCAGTCAGGGTGAGTCAGCCATGAGAGGAGCCCCAAGACAAAGGTCATGGGTGGAGAATTGAGAGACACTGTTTACAGCAGTCGGCCTCCTGGAGGCCTTCTCCCCATGCCTACCTCCTCCTCTAGCTCTGAGGAGTTCTTTCTTCTGCTCTCCCGTCCAGGACTGACAATTAGATGCCCCTCTACCCTGCAAGCCTGTGAGCTTCTGGAGCACAGGGAGGGTAGTTACACAGGGTTACTAAGAACCCTGATCACAATTTACCTACACCCTCTTGCAAAACTCTTTTTTCTTTTTCTTTTTTTGGTTTTGTTTTGTTTTTCCGAGACAGGGTTTCTCTGTGTAGTGTTGATGCCTATCCTGGATCTCGCTCTGTAGACCAGGCTGGCCTCGAACTCACAGAGATCCTCCTGGCTCTGCCTCCCGAGTGCTGGGATTAAAGACGTGCGCCACCACCGCCCGGCGCGAAACTCTTTTGATGTCTATTTTGAGTTAGTATGTGGGAAACACTTAGGACAGCACTTGGTACATGGCAAGTCCACTATGAGGGTAAGGTTTATGATATTGTTTTCTGCCCATATACACATTCATAAGAAACAGAACAGGTCTGTCAATTAAGAACTGGGGATCTATGCCGGGCAGTGGTGGCGCATGCCTTTAATCCCAGCACTCGCGAGGCAGAGGCAGGAGGATCTCTGAGAGGTAATCTGTGAGTTTGAGGCCAGTCTGGTCTACAGAGTAAGTTCCAGGACTGCCAGGGCTACACAGAAAAACCTTGCCTTGAAAAACCAAAAAGGAAAAAAAAAACAAACAAAAAAAAAAACAAAAAAAAAAACAAAAAAAACAGCCTGGGGATCTGAACCCATGGGACTAGACTTTTGGCGTCCTGCTTGGAATGGAATCTTCCTGACTAGCAAAGTGGACAGCGGCAGGCTGTCGGGCCTGACAGTGGACACAGCAACCGCATGCCTGGGCTGGGTGGACAGTGTCTCTGCCAGCAGACTGTGAGAAAGGAGCCTTCTGAGCCCATGGGCTTCTCCAGCCAGGTCTCCTGGGGCCGGTAGGAGCAGGGAAGGGCCCGGATTCGTCCAAACTCTCTTTGGACCTACAGATCTGATCCCACAACGCTCTGGGGCCAACCAGCAGGAGTAAAAGGTTCCAGCCGGGCTCAGGGGACTTACAAACTGGCCACGGGGATTAGTGAGGCTGAAAAGAACATTTGCCTAGGAAGGAAAAACGGGAAGTGAGAGGCCGAGGATAACTCTCTATATGTCCCTGGGGACCCGAGTGGACCAATGAGGGACCAGGGGAGGTGGTGAAGTCTGGGGCATCTTGACAGGTCCTTGGTTCCGCCTAAGCTCTCCTCGCTGCGAACGCAGCAGCAGCTGCCCCGCCCCCTGCCCTCTGCCAACTGCCATTGGCTAGCGGTGGGGCCCCGCCCCACAAAGGCCGCTTGCCATTTGCTTAGGTCTCTGATGTTTGCGAGCTTGTGGGGGCGGAAGACAGGCGTCATTCTCTGGAACCTAGGGACTTCCTCTCTCTGCTTGTCTGGGTCAACTTGTCTGTCCATCGCTGGCCCATCTCTCTCTGGCCCTCTCTCACTCTCAGCAGCTGTCTCTCACAGGCCCGCTGCCCTGCCTTTTCTTTCCCGCTATTGCCTCCTGCTCCGCCTGCCTGGGTGGCCGCCATGGGCCGGAAGCGGTTCATCACTGACTCCTACCCTGTTGTGAAGAAGAGGGAGGGGCCCCCTGGGCACTGCAAGGGGGAGCTGGCACCAGAGCTAGGTCTCTGAAATGTGGGAGTGGCAGGAAGAGTGGACAAGCAAAGACCAGAAAGGACTCGTGTGCGTGCGTGCGTGTGTGTGTGTGTGTGTGTGTGTGTGTGTGTGTGTGTGTGTGTTTGTGTTGGCTAGTAGGGGAAGCTAGCATGTCTCGCACTTCCGATGAGCTGTCTGGCTGCAGGATGGCAAAGGCAAATGAGTGAGGAGGCTATAGCCAGGACACAGTGGCACAGCTGTAATTCCAGGGTAGGGCAAAGGCCTGGATGGCCCTGAGGAGCCCCATGTTATTGCAGGGGAAGACATCCAGTCCCTCAGCCAGGAGGACGCAGAGCTGGAGTTGCTGAGGCAGTTTGACCTGGCCTGGCAGTATGGGCCTTGCACAGGTGAGAACCCCACCTCCAGCCCATCAGGCACATCTCTGAACCAGTTCTGTCATCGATGTGTCTCAGAAATAATCCAAGTCCCTGCCTAACTCTTGGACACGGTCTCCTGAGCCTGACATGTGTCATGCTCCAGAAACTGCCCTCTGCATTCTCTAGCCTGAACTCTTCTGCCCATGCTGAGTCTTCTTTCTGCCCTGGCAGGTATCACACGGCTACAGCGCTGGCATCGGGCAGAGCAGATGGGCTTGAAGCCCCCCCTAGAGGTGCACCAGGTGCTGAAGACACACCCTGAAGACCCCCGCTTCCAATGCAGGTCAGGACAGACCGCTCAGCTTTCAGGGGAACCAGGGCCTTCTCCAGGAGTTACCACCCTCTGGTCTGCGTAGGGGCTGCCCTGACTAGGAGACAGGGTACAGACTTAGGGGTCCCTCCTGACAAGCAAGAAGCGTCTTCCAGGTGCCTGGCTCCAGATAGACCCCTTTAGTGATCCTTACCTTATGAGCTAATGGTGGGGGAAGAGTATATACGGGGCCCATGGGCCTATCTGTGAGTACCGAGGGGTTCGCCAAAGCCCCAGAACCAGAGGCAGTAGTTAGGAACTGCTGAGGTCCATCAGGGAATAGAACTGACTCTGCTCTGCATCCCTCCTCCCACCCTATCGTCCACAGCCTCTGGCATCTCTACCCGCTCTGAGGTACCACCTAGGTTGTCCTTCCCTTAACACCTCCTAGCCACCAAGAAGTTCAGGAGAGAATCCATGGCCAGTAGATGCTGCTCTGCTCAGCTCAGCTTTGGAGAAACATCAGGCTGACTGTGGAGGTCTTCCTGGTTCAGCCTCTTCTCTGTCTAAGCAACAAGCCCCTAATGCTCCTGAGAACCTGTGTAGCTGAAGCCAAACACCTCCAGAGCCTAATCATGACCACCAGATGCTTGCCACACTCTGACCTGTGGTAAATCCAGCACAGCCTGGCACAAAGCCACATGTTGGCAGATGAGAATCAAGGAATTCACTAACGCTTGCAATAAAGTATATTAAGCCTGAAATCCTGACCTTTAGTCCCTTAATATGGCTCTACTCTACCCAGCAGCTCCCAAATGGTACGCAGGCAGGAGAGAGAGTCAGCTCAAGGCTTTTGTGTTGCTGGCTTTTTTTTTTTTTTTTTTTTTTTTGGTTTTTCAAGACAAGGTTTCTCTGTGTGGTCCTGGCTGTCCTGGAAGCTCTCTGTAGCCCAGGCTGGCCTCAAACTCAGAGATCCATCTGCCTCTGCCTCCTGAGTGCTGGGATAAAAGGCTTGTGTTACTACACCACTGGGCTTCCATATCTGTCTAAGGCAGTCTTTTCAAGAGCTGAGCAGCCTCGGTGTCCCCTGGTAATACTTAGAAAAGCACTCTGAGTCACGTTCCCTGACAAGACAGCAAAAAACCTGCCTGACGTGCCCAGCTTATGAGCAACTATTAAATTCCTGGCACCGTAGCTCTCCATGGGTGTTACTACCACTGAAACATAACAAAACGAGCATGGAAATTAGTTCCATGTCATGTGGTGGTCAACATTAAGTAGATTAGGGTGAGGGGGTCTGTAGGGCGTCAGAGAATGCTGAGGTGATATTTGGGAGGAGGTGGACAGGAAGCGAGATTGCGTTGGAGAAGAGACGTGAAGGAAGGAGGGGAAAGGCTCGTACCTGTGTAAATGTTCCAGACAGAAGGAATGACGGGAAGAAAGGCTCAGCGGCAGGAACGCTTCCAGCCTACCCACACAAGAATGTGAAGGTCAGAACCCAGGGGACAAGGGGAAGACAGCAGGGAATGAGGCCAGACAGGTAGCAGACCAGTCCCGCCGGGCACTGCAGACCGTGATAGAAATGTGGATTTTACAGAGAGAGGAGACACTGCGCGGCTTTACGGAATGACATCACTGAACTTATGTTCTGAAAATATGACTGCAGCTGTGGGTGGAAACAGTCTGTGGAGTTGGGGAAACAGACAGGTGGGGAAAGCATTCTGCTCAGCAGGCTAATGAAGTCTGTCTGGAAAGGGGGACAGTGGTGATTTGGAGCAGGGTGGGGAGATGGAGCTGGCAAGAAGGGGTCAGATTTGATTTTGAGGGGACAGCTGACCACTAGGGGTTGCTGATCTTGACTGGATTTGAGGGCCTGGAGCCAAGAATAACAACTCCCCACTCAAGTTTTGACTTGAGTGACTAGAAGACCAGATATCTCATAGTAGATAGGGAGGCCTGTGGCAGGGAGGACTGTGGCAGGGAGGCCTGTGGCAGGGAGGACTGTGGGAAGAGGAGAGTAGGAAGAGAACCAAGACATTTTGGCTTTGGGGGAGTGCTGTGGGTGGAACCTGGGGTCTTGCCTATAATAGGCAAGTGCTCTATGACTGAGCTACACCCCCAGTCAATATGTTACATTTGAAGTGTTTGCAACGCATCCTAGTGAAGATGGGGTGTAGGCAGAAGATACGGTAAATCTGGAAGTCTGGAGAGGTCTTAGATTTGAGATCTAACTTTGGGGAACTTTCAGATGGCATTTAAGGTCACAAGAATGAGCTGGGCACAGTGGTGCTCATGGTAACCCCAACACTCTAGAACCTGATTCAGGACTGAAGTTCGAAAGCCATCTGGTAACGCAGCAAGACCTTTCTCCAAAAACTCAAGATCTCCGTGAGTTCAAGGTCACGTGGTTTATGTAGAGACTAATAGGACAGTTAGGACTACATAGACAGACCCTAAAAAGTCTAAAGAAAAATCCACCAATCAATCAGTCTAACAATATATTAAGCATATAGAGAGCCAGGTGGTGGTGATACACACCTTTAATCCCAGGACTCAGGAGGCAGAGGCAGGAGGATTTCTATGAGTTCCAGGCCAGAGTGAGTTCCAGGACAGCCAAGGCTACACAGTGAAATGCTATCTCTGGGGGGAAAAGGTAGGGGTATAGAGAGAAGAGGGATCCACAGACAGCCCAGCCCTACACTTAGGCCAAAGAATGGGAGGATAAAACAGAGGAGATGGGGTGGGAGGAGCCTGTAGAGCCACAGGAAGACCAGAACAGCAGAGGGGGTGAAGGGGCTTGAGAGTCTCGGCAGAGGGTCTCAGCCTTTAGGTGTTCCCAGGAAGCTGGGAAAATGCAATCTGAGAGGGTCCTGCTGGATTCAGCCTCACAGAGGTCCCTGGAAACTGGTAAGAACAGCTCTGTGGTGTGATGGCAAGAGGCTGCCTGGAGAGCTGGACACAGGGAGCTTGTCGGTTTGGGTTTGTTTTGAAAGGAGGAAAGATTTATTGTGGCTCATGGCTAAAGTCAGTATTATGCTGGGGAAGGGACAGCGGCAGAAGTGGCTTCTGGCTCCACCAGTGGACTATGGGAAAGAAAGATCTGGGGTGCTTCACAGATTCCATTCCAATGTTAGTGTATGCTGCCCACGTGAGCACATGGCAGTTCTTCGAGGAACACTTTCCTGTGAGTGGAGACTGGAGTGGGGGCTAGAAAGTGGATGAGATCAAAGGAACAGTTTGCTTTTGTCCTTCGTTTTAGATGGAGTCGCACAGCAGCTTAATTACACAGTGTATACAATCAGGAGTGGTGCCCCACGACAGGACGTGTGTGAGTGAGGTCAGTGTTAAGGGAGGGAAGTCTGGAAACTCTAGGTAAATCTACTGTGAACATGCAGTCGTGGGTGGAGGAGGGGTGCCGTGAGGGATGGGGATACTGGAGGAGCAGATGCTCTCTGAGAGCCTGGCACCGCTGGGCAGGGTGGCAGGTTTGCTAAGTGCTTACTCTTTCCTGCTGTGCTCAACACTTCATGCATGTGATCAGCTGAGACCTGAGGACAATCTCATTAGATGAGTATTGTCTATGCTTTACAGATAAAGAAACTGAGGCTGAGAGGGAAAATGCTCTCTCTGCACAGTCAGCAAACAGCAAAGCTAGCAGCAGCGTTCACAGCTGCCCCACCAGGCTAGCCAAACACCTGCACTCCAGATGTTTAGGATGGACTTGGTGAGATAAGGCCTACATATGGGGACAATTAAAAAACAAACAAACAAACAAAAAACTCATGTAATATAAGCATTGCCCCCAGGCAACCTAGGAGTCTAAAGACACAGAGGTGCCCGTTCCTAGGAAGCGGAGCATCTGGGGTAAGGGCCTAGAGCGACCATCCTGCAGAAGCCTCCAGTGCAGGTGACGCCTCCTGTTGGGCTGGAGTTACCCTGCTTACCCTCATGTGTCCCGAGCCTTTGGGCTCACAGTGTCCCTGCCTCTTAAACCTTCCACTGCCACACCGATGCAGTCTCTGAGTATTCTCAGGAGTTCTGTGTTTTGTCTTTTTTTTTGGGAGGCGGGGAGTTTCTCTGTGTAGCTTTGGAGGTTTTGTCTTTTTAAAATCTGCCAATTTTTAAGCCTGATGTGGTGGTGCACACCTTTGATCCCAGCACTCAGGAGGCAGAGGCAGGTGGATCTCTGTGAGTTCGAGGCCAGCCTGGTCTACAGAGTGAGTTACAGGATAGCAAAGGCTAAACAGAGAAACTCTGCCTCAAAAAACCAAAATAAATAAATGAATGAATAAATAAATAAAATCGGCCAATTTTATATTTGACTCTAGACTCCAATGATATGTCTGAAGTAGTTGTTTTAACATAAGAATAAATGAACTCCAGGCGGATCTCTGTGAGTTCGAGGCCAGCCTGAGCTACCAAGTGAGTCCCAGAAAAGGCGCAAAGCTACACAGAGAAACCCTGTCTCGAAAACAAAAAAACAACCCCCCCCCCAAAAAAAAAAGAATAAATGAACCCTTCAGGAAAATGTGTTTGTGTGGCCTAAGGCTGGTTTCATAAGCCTCTGACATCTGTCACAGCCTAGGTCAGTCTGAGCAGCACTATGTAACAGTAAATAAGTACTCACCTGGAGGAAATGAGAGGTATCCAGTGTTAACATTCTGACCTGCCCCTTGGCACCATCCTGCGTCCTGACGTAAAGCCCCCTTTTGAAGAAAAACTCCTCCCCTTCCTCTCTTCTGCTTTTTCCTCCCACGAGGTGTGCACCCTTGACCTCTCTCTCTTCTCTCTTTCCTATCTTTCTCTTCATCTCTCTATTATAATAAACTCTCCATGTGGATGCAGCGTCTGGGTTGTGCATGCCCGCATGGCATGCATCTGCCCAGCATGTTTCCCCTGCGCAGGCAGGATACCCTCAGCGCCCCCCCCCACCCCCCACCCCCCCCCCCCCCCCCCCCCCCCCCCGCGCGCGCAATAATTCATAACATCAAGTCCTTTAAGGGTGAGCTAGAGCTGGCAAGCAGAGAATGGCATTCTGGGCTGAGCAAACAGAAAGGTGGTGGTGGAACATTCAGTGGTTTTTGTGCACCCTGATAGGCCTCTCCGCTGAACACAGCAATCCAAATCAGACCGGATTAGAAAAAGCCCTGGTTTAATGGGTAAAGTGTTCCCAGGTGATTCTCCAGCACCCCCGCCCCCCAGAGGAAACGGGGATGAGAGACCAGAAAACCACCTGTCTGTTTTTTGGGGTGCAGCTTATATACCCTGTGGGAGTGGTCTTGAGCATCTCTGGAGGAGGAGCTGTGTTTGGCGGGCTTTGAGGAGGCAGGTTTGGAGAAAGAGATGGGGGAGGGGAGTTGAGGTGGATCTTCCACTAGAACATTCCAGATTCTTTGGGTATATGGATGCCAGGGTGCCAGGGGTTGAGGTGGAGCTCCCACCCAAACATTCCAGACTCTTTGGGTATATAGATGTGAGAGTGCCAGGGCCTGAGGTGGAGTTTCCACCAGAACATTCCAGACTCTTTGGGTATAGAGACACCAGTTCAAGTCTGGCTCCTTCCTCTGGGCATGGGGCGACGTGGGGAAGTGGGGAGTCGCGAGTTCATGGGCTCACATTCAGCAGGTGTGAGTGAAGGAGCATTGGTTAATTGTCATCCTGGAGACCTCAGGCACCTGTTTTTGAGTTCAATGGAAAGCTTGGTAAGCTGTTGTTTGATGAGCCCACTGGCCTTCTCAACCTTTCCCGAGGAGGACTGTGAGCTATAGGGAATGTGGAGCTCTGGAGATGGTCAGAGCTTCCGATAGGAGCACCATGACACTGCCAATCCTCGCCGGGTTGGTGGCCTCAGCTGGTGCAGAGGCCGACGTATCTGGAGGGCCCCTGTGACTGGACCTGTGAAATACCCGGGAGAGAGTGCGGTGTCCAAGAGCGCAGGCCATCAAGGTGACCTGCAGCGTCACCCTAGGCTTGAAGAGGGCAATGGGAGTCACCAAGTCTAGGCCGCCTCAGTCTTCCGCCAGGCTTAGAAGTTCAAAGGCCAGAAGAGTCTCTGTTGCCAATGTTGTTGAGGCTGGACGTCCATGGCACGGCATAGAGGACGAGCCCACATGGGGGCATTCCGATTTCCATTGCCCAGGCTGTCGGCAGTCAGAGCATGGCTCCTGGGCAGCTGGGGGTCAGGGCAATACTGTGACCAGTGGCCCTGCTTGCTGCATTTGAAGCAGGTTTCTGGCAGAGTTGACTTGGGCTGAGCTCTGGCAGGATGGAGCCTTGTGGTGAACTTCCCTTGTCCCCCTTAGGGGGGCCCTGGTGGCCTCAGGGCAGCTGCTAAGGCTTGGGCTTGGAGCATAGACTTCTGTTGCAGCCTTGTCTGTCGGGTTGACTCGGCTATCTCTTCTCGAGCATTAAAAACTTTAAAAGACATTTCATCAATTCCTGATGGGGAGTTTGGGGACCCTGCTCAGCCTTTTTAAATTTCTTTATAATATCTGATGCTGACTGAGAAATGATATGGGTGGGAAGGCAGAGACCGAGTATGAGAAGAAACCGGGGAAAATTCGGGGGTGTTAGGCCAGTGTGTAAAAGGGAACCAAGATGTAGGTTGAGGCATTGGAAGATGGGGGAAGCAGTGGGGAGGGGAGGACAGGAAGGAGGGTAAAGAGGAGGTATTTGGTCTTCAATTTGTGGCCCCATAGGAGGGGGTTGGGTAGGTAGAGTTCTGGGGAAGTGGAGGAGGGGCCAGGGTTCCTGCCAATGAATGGAACATGTGGCCCCATGGGAGGGGGTTGGGTAGGTAGAGTTTGGAGAAGTGGGGGAGGGGCCAGTGTCCCTGGCAGCATGGTCAGAGTGGAATTTTCAGGATCCCAGTTCCCAAATAGGCGGGAATCTAGAGGCACCATGACCCTAGCCAACAAGACCAGTGCTGTGGGACATTGGCCTCTGCGGGGAGGGTGGGAATGCAGAACTCAAAAACCATGGACATAGGGCAGTTCTGTCCAATTATCTCCAAGCCAACAAAATTTTCAAGATCACAAAGGACGGAAAATTCTAAAGTTTTCTCAGGAGGCCACCTTGACTGATAATCGAGAGCATACTGTGGCCAGGCCTTAGTGCTCAGAGAAATCAAGCGTTCAGGACAGATGGTATTAGATAGCCCCAATTTGAATAGATTTTGTAAAAGACAGCCCAGGGGCGTTTGGGGATCCAGCTTCAAATTGCATGTGCCCATTTCACAAGTCTATGCTGGGGACCCAAAGCCTAGCAAAATGCCTCCACTGTGGTAGGCCTTGGGTCAAAAAATGGGGGTGGGGTGGGGTGGGAAATTCCCTTCAACAGAAGTCTTCTGGAGAAGGGGTCCCACAGAACAAAGGCAGCCCTTTGTTCTGGAACAGGTCAGGGGCCTGGTGGGGCCGCATCTTTGGCAGGACTCCCCAAAAATCAGAGGCCCTCCTAGGCAAGGACTTGGAAAGGACAACTTACCCAGCTGAGAGCCGATCTTAGTCTGGCAGAGAGCAGGTATGGGGGAGAGGGGTGTTTTCCCACGATGTGGCCCTGGGCTGGTGGGGGAAAATCCACCTCCCTCGGTGGAACCTCCAGATGAAAGGTTTTTGCATCCCGATAGCCCTCTCTGCTGACGCAGCAATCCAAATCAGACCAAATCAGACCGAATTAGAAAAAGCCCTGGTTTAATGGGTAGAGCATTCCTGGGTGATTCTCTAGCCCCCCAGAGAGGAAACGGGACAAAAGACCGGAAAACTACATGTCTAGTTTCTGGGATGCAGCTTAAATACCCTATGGGAGTGGTCTTGAGCATCTCTGGGGGAGGAGCTGTGTTTGGCAGGCTTTGAGGGGATGGGTTTGGGGAAAGAGATGGGGGAGGGGAGTTGAGGTGGATCTTCCACTAGAACATTCCAGATTCTTTGGGTATATGGACGCCAGGGTGCCAGGGGCTGAGGTGGAGCCTCCACCAGAACACTTGACACAGAGTAGAATCATCTGAGAAGAAGGAATCTCAGCTGAGAAAATGTCCCCATCAGACTGGCCTGTGGCAATCCTGTAGGGGTATTTTCTTGATTTATGATTGATGTGGAAGAGTTCAGCCCAAGGTAGGTGATGCCATCCCTGGGAGAGTGGTCCGGAGAACACGGACTGAGCAAGTCAGGAGGATCAAGGCAGTAAGCTGCATTTCTCCATGGCTTCTGCTTGAGTTCCTGCCTCCAGGTTCCTGCCTTGCTTGAGTTCCTGCCCTGACTTCCCTCAGTGGTGGACTTTCCTGAAGTATAAGATGAAATGAACCCTTTTCTCCTCTAGTTACTTTTGGTCATGGCTTTTATCACAGCAGTAGAAATCAAACTAACAGGGGCACGTATGGTGAGGAGCGATGTGTGCAGAGGCATGTGTGTGTAGCACACTCTCTGGGAGTGGCAATACGATCAAAAGCTAGCATCTGCTGGGCGGTGGTGGCGCACGCCTTTAATCCCAGCACTCGGGAGGCAGAGCCAGGCGGATCTCTGTGAGTTCGAGGCCGGCCTGGGCTACCAAGTGAGTTCCAGGAAAGGCGCAAAGCTACACAGAGAAACCCTGTCTCGAAAAACCAAAAAAAAAAAAAAAAAGCTAGCATCTTGGGGGACTAGAGAGATGGCTAAGCAGGTTAAGAGTACTTGTTTTTGCAGAAGAGCTGGCGTTGGTTCCTAGCACCCACATGGCTACTCACAACCACTCATAATCCTAGTTCCGGGGACTCTGACACCCTCTTCCGGTCTCTGCTGGCACCAGGAACACAAGTGGTACATGTGCACACACACATAAAACAACACTAAAAAAAAAACCAGCAGATGTGCTTGTGCTCCGTGCTCAGCACTGCTCTGTGGACATTTTCTCCTGACAGCCGCTTTACACACAGCTGTGACACTTCTTACACAGTTATTTTAAAGAGGATGCTCAGGCAGAGAGAGGTGAAATAGTTGCTCTGGGCAACGCAGCATAGGAGGCTTGACCCCAGAGTTCAGCTCCAAGCTTGGACTCTTTGTCCTGTGTGATAAAGCCAATGAGGCAGGCTCGGGCCAAGAGAGGGCTCTTGAGCTGGACATTATCGATGGTAATGAGGGTACCTGAAGGTTTCTGGGTAGAAGAGACGAGATCGAGAGAGCCATCCTAAAAAGTCTGTCTGACCTGGTATGAAAGAATGAAAGAAAGATTGTCACCCAGCATGGTGGCACACACCTTTAGTCCCAGCATTCAGGAGAGAGAGGTAGGCAGATCTCTGAGTTCGAGGCTGGCCTGATCTATATAGCAAGCTACAGGATAGCCAGGGCTACATAGAGAGACCCTGTCTCAAAAAACAAACAAACAAAATGGGGGGGGGGAGTGAGTCTTGGAGCAGGGAGTAGTACAGCAGAGAGAAAGACCAAGTAGGAAGCTACTGAGTATCCGAGTCATGGCATACGAAAACCTTGGATTAACAGGGACAGTGTGAGGGACAAAGACTGTTGTGAAGGAAGTTGGCAAAGACTAGTATTTGGGAATGGAAGAGCAGGAGGAGGCTCCAGATCTGACTCAGGGCCTGGGTTTGGGTGGTTGAAAGAGCATTAATGCCGGGAGCAGAAAATAGAGCTGGGCCAGGAGACAGGCTCCATTTCACACATGGGTACCTGAGATGATGCTAGATATCCAGATGGGAATTTTGGTAGGCGATGTAAACAGAGTTCAAGTCCAGATGAGAGAACAGGAGATGACATACAGAGACAGAGAGACTCATGTACAGAAGTGACCATTGATCCTAAGAGTATGGGTAAATCTGTTGAGAGAAAAGAGACAGGAGAATTCTCTTTAGAAGAGGGTGAAAGAACAAAGTTACATGCTCAACTATGTCCATAGCAGCATTATTCATAATAGCCAGAACCTGGAAACAACTAGATGCCCCTCAACTGAAGAATGGATTAAGGAAATGTGTACATATTCACAATGGAGTACTACACAGCAGAGAAAAACAATGACAGCATGAAATTTGCAGGCAAATGGATGGAACTAGAAAATACCATCCTGAGTGAGGTAACCCAGACCCAGAAGGACAAACATGGTATGTACTCACTCATAAGTGGATTCTAGATGTAAAGCAAAGGACAATCAGACTGCAACCCACAGAACCAGGGAGGCTACATAGCAGGGGGGATCCTAGGATGACCGTGGCTTATAGTAAGTTTTGGTTTTACTCAATCACTGGGCAAGCTTCAGTGAAACATTTCACTATTAGGATAAGAATTTGTACTGTATCAAGCTGATAATAAAAAAATAAAAATAAAAAATAAAAAAAGGTGAAAGAAGATGTAGCCAATCAGAAGGGAAAGTCTCAGAATGGCAGACAGACCAGTGAGGTGCGATGTTGTCACCAAGGCTGATGAGGCAGTCAGCTGCAGAGCTATCTAGACAGGTGCTCTTAGGAAAGACATTCGGAGACAAATCCCAGACTCCAGCTCCGCATTTCCCCTCCTGTCTTCTTGCTTTGAGGGCTTCCTCAATGTCATGGCAATGACAAGGACCACAGTGACTCATTCTCACTGATTCAGGTGTGGCAGCATTCACCCACCCTCAGACCATGCTGCCAGCCAGAGCAAGCCTGACGGGAGGACCCACAGAGGCTGCCTGAGTACTAGACAGATGAGCCCACAGTGGGGCTCAAGTGATTGGAGACCATGGGCTAGCTCGGTCCTAGGTCCTTCTTGGGCCCAAGTTTGGCTCCTTGTAACTTGAAGGAAAAGGCCTCCTACTCCAACTTTGAGGCCACCTCTGACACCACACTACGGAGTGCTGATGCTTCTGCTCTTGCTAGCTCTAGACCTTCCGGTACCTGTTTTTCTCTCTGTAAAACCTTGCCTAAGATGAGCTAAGATCCCTCCTGCTCTCTTTGGTGGTCTGGTTGTATTTTTTGTTTTGTTTTATTTGTTTTTTCGAGACAGGGTTTCTCTGTGTAGTTTTGGTGCCTGTCCTGGATCTCGCTCTGTAGACCAGGTTGTCCTCGAACTCACAGAGATCCTCCTGTCTCTGCCTCCCGAGAGCTGGGATCAAAGGCGTGCGCCACCACCGTCCGGCTTGTCTGTTTGTATTTGTTACGGCATGTCACATTAGGACAACAATCCATGCATCGTCCTCACTGCTACAGGGGATTTGATCTTTGCCTCCCTACAGCAGGGTCAGCTCTACGGCTGACAAGCTTCCCACTTCATGTTCACATCTGGTTTTGGTCTACATGTCCCACCCAGCCTGTCAAATCATTTACGGTACGAAGGCTGCTCCTAAACTTTAGTGAAACCTCAGCTCTACCTAAATCACTCCTCTGTCAAGTTCAGAAGAAGGCGCTTTCCTGTTTCCAAGCCTTGGCCTCTAGTGCCCAGCCGACTGACTGCAGCTTCTCCAGGTCCACTGAGGGATGGAGTAGAGACAATCATGTCGGGGGCAGTTGTCACTGTCTAGCTTTCTTCATGTGCTCCTAGGTCACCAGCCAGGCTCCTGCCAACTCAGCCCCACACTGCTGAAGTGCAAGTCATCCAACCCCAAAGGTCTTTGTTTGACATCCTTCATTGAAATCACAAATGCAGCTGTCCCTTTCGGTCTCTGTCTGGAAACCAGCCCTGCAGGTCCACTCACACGTGTAAAATGACGTGTCTAAGGTTATTGACTGTAACACTTTGTGAGAACAGATCATAAACAGCTTAAAAAACAGTGGGGCCTGCTAGAGTTTTATAACTGATGGGTATAAAACTGCAAAAGTTCCAGACTTCTTCATATACTGACTGGCTTATTTGACTTAATTCTAAGATGTACAGAGAAGTAAGGAAAAAGATTTGCAGAAAAGTATGCATTTGAGCAAAAGTGTGTATGCATAAGGCTGAACGTGCAGCTCAGTAGTAAAATATGTGTTTTGTATATGTAAGATCCTGGGTGTGACCCCAGCAACACACACATACAATTTGTTTTATGCACACAGTACCTCTAAAAAGGCAGCCAAGAAATTGGCGCCATTAGGACTAGCAGGATAGCTCAGTGGTAAAGGCACTTACCACCAGACCTGATAATCTGAGTTTGATCCTCATGACACACAGTGGGAGGAGATAACTAACTCTCACAAACTGTCCTCTGACCTCCACACATGCTCCATGGCATGTGACCCACTACCATAACAAAATAATATATAAATATAATTTAAAACAAAAAAAATGTATACTATTAGTGGCCTTCGACAGGAAGGTAATTTGTGCCTTGGAAATCAGGAATAGCCAGGCAATGGTAGCACACATCTTTAATCCCAGCACTTGGGAGACAGAGGCAGGTGAGTTTGAGGCCAGTCTGGTCTACAAAAGTGAGTTCCAGGACAGCCAGGGCTGTTACACACACACACACACACACACACACGCACACACACACACAAAAAAAAAAAAAAAAAAAAAAAAAAGAAGAAGAAGAAGAAAGAAGAAGAAGAAGAAGAAGAAGAAGAAGAAGAAGAAGAAGAAGAAGAAGAAACCTGGGTATGATGTGCACGCCTTTAATCTCAGCAATCCGTTACCTTGTTTTTTGTTTGTTTGTTTTGGTTTTTGGTTTTGGTCTTTTATTGTTTTGTTTGGTCTTTTTGTTTTTTTTTTTCTCCCCCCACCCCCAGCAATCAGGAGGCTGAGGCATGTGGATCTGTCAGTTCAAAGCCAGGCTGATCTACTTAGTGAGAGTGAGAATGAGTTCAGGACAGCTAGGGCTAGAATATGAGGCCCTGTCTCAAAAAAGAAAAGAAAAAAATTTCATTTGAGTAGTAATTTTGAATTATTTATAATTAAATCACCTATTCAATCAATTAAAAAAACCCTTATTACCAGGTTCATGCCTGTGTGTTTAGAGAATATTAAAGGTGTGATGAAACACACCTTTACACACCTTTAATCTCAGCACTTGGGAGGTGGAGGCAGGAGGATCAGGAGTTCAAGGGCATGACGATGATGATGACGACGGAGGAGCAGGAAACAATGTCGTGGGTAAAAGGCCACTGTGCAACATTTCTGTGGCTATGTCTGGACTCACAATGCTGCCCTCTCTGCCTCACATTCACTGGGAGAGAAGGGATTACTACCTAGTCCTAGGGTAGGGATCCTTTCAAAAGGCTCTTCCTAGGGGGCTCATTTTCCCTTTTACCTGGCAGTGCCCATCCCTGGCACAAGGGGCAGCTTGTCAAGACGAGAGGTTTAGCAGAAACTCAAACGTGATAGCTCTAGCACGAACACAAGCACCTGGGGTAGCTGGTTAACAAGCATGTGTAGAGGACACCTGTTGGTGAGGGTAGCCTGCGGAAGGAAGAGGTCCGTCACCCCCCCCCCCCCCCCCCCCCCCCCCCCCCCCCCCCCCCCCCCCCCCCCCCCGACGCTGCCCCATTAAAATATGCTCGGCCTCACTCTATAACCTCAGACAGCACTCTCTGCTAGCCAGGTGCAGCGGAAACAAGTAGAAGCTCAAAATAGCCTGGCTCTGGGAGGGAGGGTCTGAAGGAGGCGTGACCACAGGCCGTCCATCACTCGACTCCACAATCCCAGTGATACAATTTACCCTGCAGAACCGCTTCAACAAACAAAACAAGTGTGCATGAGCTTACTCACTGCGGCATGATGACTGGTAGAGAACCCCCTCTGACCCTGTCTTCAGGGGCTGATTAAATAGCCTGCCCTGTGTGGCGCCATAATTAGAGAAGTGAAGAGGACTTCCTGACCTGTGTGCAGGCACCGATTTCCCAGATCAATTGTAAAATATGTAGTAAACTCCCTTTGCTTTAGGAAAGAAAGAGAAGTAAACTGTGTATTTGATTTAAAAAACAATACAGGAAGGGTAAAATAGAAACGTTGGGGCAGGTAGGAATGGAAGAAAGACGCAAAGCCAAGCTTCTCTAAGGACAGTTTACACAGTTTGACTCTTGAACTATATAACTAATTAAAGATGGTATATGAAGAGACTTTTAGGACCTAAGTTAAAAACAAACAGCTGGGTGGTGGTGGCGCACGCCTTTAATCCCGGCACTCGGGAAGCAGAGGCAGGTGGATCTTTGTGAGTTCGAGGCCAGCCTGGGCTACAGAGTAAGTTCCAGGACAGGCGCAAAGCTACACAGAGAAACCCTGTCTCAGAAAACAAACAAACAAACAAACAAAAAGAATACACAGAAGTTAGGAAACAGGTCACATGCTGTGAAAAAAAATGGAGAAAAATTATGGAATAGGAAGGTGAGAGAAAACTCTTCCAGGGTAGGACTGGAATTGGAGATAGTAATGTGCATTTAAAAAATCATCTTTACTGAGGTATAATTTATCTGCAACAACATTACAGTTTTGTTTGTTTGTTTTTTGCTTTCGTAGTGTTGACTCAAGCCCAGGGCTTTGTGCAAACCCAGCAAGTGGGATCAGATACATGCTCAGCCCCCCAAAACTGGATTTTAAGTGCACATCTCTGATAAATGTACACACTATCATAACCACCAATCCCACGATGATCTAGAACATTCCATTAGCCCAGAAAGCTTCTTACTTTTCTTTGTATCTAACTCTTTTCCCTCATCCTATGCAATTTGGTTTCTGTAACCAGAGATATATCTTGTCTTTCCTAGAACTTCTCATCAATACCACCATGAGCATGTCTGGTTTATTTCACTTTATAGGATCTGTGGGAGGGTCAGGAGACGGCTGAGCAGACAAAGGTGCAAGTCTGACAACCTGAATTTGATTCCTGGAACCACAGAGGTGAGAACTGACTCCACAAAGTTGTCCTCTGACCTACACATCATGCCCCCCCCCCCAATGAAACTATTTTAAAGATCTAAAAAACAGTCATCTCCATGAGCTTCAGCCATGCTGTTGTATACTAGGCACTTCATTCACTGTGTGTGGAGTGGGAGCAGTGAGAACAGAGAATAGATGAGTTACAGGTGAAGGGAGATATAGGAGTCAGCTAGAAGAGGAGGCCTGTGAAAACTAAACGAAACCAAGTGGAGAGAGCTTAGAGGAAAAGAGAGACAAGGGGATGGGGAGGGATGTTCAGGCCACACTCCCCTCCCTGCTGACAGCCAGGGAGCAGATGTGAGTAATACACGTGGGCTCAGGAGTGAGATCAGAAGATAGAAAGGTTTGTGCTTCACCAACAGTTAGCCAGAGAATGAGTGAGGTCTTTGTTAGGACGGAAGGAAGGAGGAAGACTTGATGAGTCTGTCCCCATGGCCACAGGCCATCGGCCTGGGGGAGAGGCAGGCCGCAAATGAGTCAAGCTGAACTCATTCATTTTTATGGCTGAGTAATATTCCATCATGTGAATAAGCCCAAATGAATTAGCCATTTATCAGCTTGTGGACATTTTCAATCATTCCTAGTTTTGGACCCTGATGAATAAAGCTGTTATAAACAGTCATGTGCGCGCCACCGCTGTCCGGCTCAGTCAGTCTTTTAAAAAATGTTGCTGGGCAGCCATGGCACACACCTTTAATCCCAGCACTTGGGAGGCAGAGCCAGGTGGATCTCCGTGAGTTCAAGGCCTGGACTACCGAGCAAGTTCCAGAACAGCCAAGGCTGTTACACAGAGAAACCCTGTCTCGAAAAACCAAAAATAAAATAAAGTAAAAACAAATAAAATAAAATAAAAATGTCTTTATTGAGGCTGAACAGATAGCTCCACAGCTGAGTTTACTGCTGTGTCAGAGGGCAGGGCATGACATGTATGTGTGCAGGTGTGCAGTCAGAGGGCAGGGCATGACATGTATGTGTGCAGGTGTGCAGTCAGAGGGCAGGGCATGACATGTATGTGTGCAGGTGTGCAGTCAGAGGGCAGGGCATGACATGTATGTGTGCAGGTGTGCAGTCAGAGGGCAGGGCATGACATGTATGTGTGCAGGTGTGCAGTCAGAGGGCATGACATGTATGTGTGCAGGTGTGCAGTCAGAGGGCATGACATGTATGTGTGCAGGTGTGCAGTCAGAGGGCATGACATGTATGTGTGCAGGTGTGCAGTCAGAGGGCAGGGCATAACATGTATGTGTGCAGGTGTGCAGTCAGAAGACATGTCAGAGGATGACTTTATGAAGTAGATGCTCCTTCTACCTTTACATGGTTTCTGGGGACTGAACTTAGGTAGCCATGCTTGGCAGCAGGGTCTTTTCTCTGAGCCATCTCAGCAGTCCTAAAATACTTTTGATACCTTTAAAAATATTTGCCTGCCCCAAAAGAACAAATATCTTCTCCTGTCTTCTTCTAGATACTTTATTGTTTGGGCATTCACATTTAGATCTAATGTTAATTTCAAGCTTTCATTTCTCTTTTTGTTTGTTTGTTTTGTTTTGTTTTTCTGAGACAGGGTTTCTCTGTGTAGTTTTGTGCCTGTCCTGGAACTCGCTCTGTAGTCCAGGCTGACCTCGAACTCACAGAGATCCACCTGCCTCTGCCTCCCGAGTGCTGGAATTAAAGGCATGCGCCACCGCTGCCCGGCTTCTTAACAACTTTTGGTTTTCTAGCTTTACTCTTCATCTGTGTACATGTGCATGTGTATGTGGCATGCGTATACACGTGTTTACATACATGTGGAAGCAGGACAACCTCAGGTGTCACTCCTTGGGAGTCATTCATCTTGTTTTTTGAGACAAGGTCTCCTGCTGTCCCCATATCCCAGATCTGGATTACAAGAACGTGGCTCTGCATGGGTCCCAGCGCTGCAGCTGAGGCCGGCCTGCTTACAGAGCAAACACTACTGATTGGCCTAGGTCCCCAGCAGCTCGTCTTCGTGTAGTTTAAAAAAAAAAAAATCCCATTAGCAGAAGTAGAGTTCAAGGTTCAGAGATTTTTTTTTTTTAAATGTGTGTGGCAGGGGTATTGTATGTGCGTGTGAGTGCAGGTGTCTGCAGAGGCTGGATCCTGCTAGTGCTGGAGTTACAGGTGGCTGTGAGCCATCTGACAGGAGTGTTGGGAACTGAACTCGGGTCCTATGGAAGAACAGTATATGCTCTTAACCAGGGGGCCATATTTTTAACATGATTACTTCATTCAGCAGCATTCCATTCACTCCACAGAGAAAGTCTGCAACTCCTGGCAGGCAGTTCCAAGTCCCCTTGGCAACAGCCAACATATTTTCAATCTCTATGGATCTGCCTGTTCTGAACATTGCACACAGAAAGAATCACACAGGGCGGAGAGATGGCTCATCAGTTTAGAACACTTGCTGCTCTGGCAGAGGGCCTGGATTCAATTCCCGGCACCCACATGGCAGCTCATAACCACCTGTATCCCCAGTTCTAGGGGATCTGATGCCCTCTTCTGACCTCCAGGGCACCAGGCACACATGTACTTCACACACATGCATGCAGGCAAAACACTCATACACATAAAAGAAGAACAAATAAATCTTAAAATAAAAGAAGAAAAAATAAAAATCAGGTACCTGATGCCTCTTCTGGCCTTCGTGGGCATTGCATGTATGCACATACAGGCAAAACACCCATAGACATAAACGATTGTAATGAAGATAAAGAAACAGAACCATGCAGTGTGTGGGTTTTTTATGTCTGGTTTCTTTGATTTAATACAAGGATTTCAAGACTCATTTTATTTTATTTTTTTATTTTATTTATTTATTTATTTATTTATTTTTTTGGTTTTCCGAGACAGGGTTTCTCTGTGTAGCTTTGTGCCTTTCCTGGATCTCACTTGGTAGCCCAGGCTGGCCTCGAACTCACAGAAATCTGCCTGCCTCTGCCTCCCAAGTGCTGGGATTAAAGGCGTGCACCACCACCGCCTGGCTCAAGACTCACTTATTAAAAAAAAAAAAAAAAAAAAAGATTCACTCATGGCGTAACCCACAAGCGCTTAATTTATTTTGATGGTTGAATAATAATTCACTTTTAGAAACTTAATTATTGAAGCCAGGTGTGGTGGCATATACCTTTAATCCCAGCACTCAGGAGGCAGAGACAGGAGGATCTCTGTGAGTTCGAGGCCAGCCTGGGCTACAGAGCTAGTTCTAGGATAGGCTCCAAAGCTACACAGAGAAAACCTGTCTTGAAAAACCAAAAACAACAACAACAAATTAATTATTTATTGGGTGCTGAGTAGGTGGCTCAGTGGTTGGGAGCATTGGCTGCTCTTCCAGAGGAACAGGGTTCAAATCCCAGCTCCCACATGGTGACTCCCAACTTTCTGTAACTCCAGTCCCAAGGGATGAGACATACTCTTCTGGCCTCTGAGGACACTGCACACATGTGGTTCACTAATATACACGCAGGCAAAATGCCCACACACATAAAAATTAAAAAAAAATTAATGTATTTCTTTTCTGTGTATGAGTGTTTGGACTGCATTTCTGTATGTACGCTGTACATGCCTGGTGCCTGAGAATGTAAGAGAATAAAATTAATTATTATTTGTAGATTACTTAGTCAGAGATGCTCTATTCCAACAGCAAAAAAGAACGAAAACAGGCTTCTGTAACAAAGAACCACAGAGTATCTTTTTTTTTCCCTCAAGGCAAGGTCTCTCTATGAAGTCTTGGATGACCTGGAATTCAATATGTAGACCAGGCTGGCCTTGAACTCACAGAGATCTGCCTGCCTCTGCCTCCCAAGTGCTGGGATTAAAGGTGTGCACCACCATGGCCCAGCAAGTTTTAAAAATTAAAAGAAACACTTTATTTTATTTAATTTTTATTTTTTGCTTTCTTTTCAAGACAGAATTTCTCCATGTAGCTCTGGCTGTCCTGGAATTCACTCTGTAGACCAGGTTGGCCTTGAACTCACAGAGATCTGCCTGCCTCTGCCTCCCAAGTGCTGGGATTAAAAGCACGTGCTACCGTGCCTGGCCTGGCTGAAACACTTTATTTTTATTTTATGGGCATGAGTGTTTTGCCTGCATGTGTGTGTGTGTGTGTGTGTGTGTGTGTGTGTGTGTGTGTGTGTACATGTGTGCACGAGGGCCTGTGTATCTGTGTATCTGTGCACCTGTGTGGGATGCCCACAGAGCCAACAGAGGGTGCTGTATCCCCTGGAGCTGGTTGTGAGCCACCCTACATGAGTACTTATCCAAATTCTGGTCCTCTGAAAGAGCAATAAGTGCTCTTAAACGGCAAAGCCATCTCTCCAGCTCCCTGTCCTCGAACTTCTTTTTTGTTGTTGTTATTTCAAGACAGGGTTTCTCCATGTAGTTTTGGTGCCTGTCCTGGATCTCGCTCTATAGACCAGGCTGGCCTCGAATTCACAGAGATCCGCCTGGCTCGGCCTCCCCAGTGCTGGGACTAAAGGCGTGCGTCATCGCCGCCCGGCTGTCCTTGAACTTTTTAAGTCTCCCTTTCAGGTTGTATTAGGCAGGTTTGGCATAGCTTTGTTGTACAGAAGGGCTTAGAAAAGAGCTGTCCTCTGTAAGAGCAAGACAGTATTGTCAGCTATTTCAGTCCATATGGTCTCTGCCACTGTAGTAGAAATCAGCCAGGAGAGGACGTAAACAAATAGGCAGGTTGTAGCGGGCCCTGTGGTGGGCCAGACTGGACAGGCTGTAGGTTATCTTCCCAGCTTCTAGGTCACGGTCCCTACGACTACAGCAGGACTTCACCGAGGTCTCCTGTCAGCGAGAATATTACTGAAGTATTTCCATTCTGATGAACCCACAATCCAAATTCTCATGGGGCTGTGGGATCTTTAGATCTCCACTTCACTCCCACGCACAGCAACAGTAAATCTGTCGGCTTCACACAGTCGCCCTGCACACTAGCTAGGCTCAGCTAAGGATTCATAGAGAAGTCACACGACCTTGGGCATTCTCCTTCTCCATAGCTATCTTTCCTGCAACTTGCCTTAGAATTTCCTTCCCTCAGTGATCATTTCTACCTATTTCTAAAACCCAATATTAGTGGCCATACATATTTCACCCAATTTTAGAGCCATTTACCATAATGGGAACGCTCTGCCATGGTCTGAATCAGCAGACCTAAAACTCAATATTTTTTTCCCATTTATCATTCATCGTAAAATCCTACAAGCAAAAAACTCTGTAGCAATAAAGATATTTAGGAGCTGGAGAGATGGCTCAGGGGTTAAGAGCACTGACTCCTCTTCCGGGGAACCTGGGTTCAGTTCCCAGCATCAACATGGCAGCTCACAATTGTTTGTGACTCCAGGATCCAACATCCTCACACAGACATACATACAGGCAAAACACTAAGAGAATAAAAATAAATTAAAAATTAAAAACAAAGCATATCTGGAGTCACTCTTAGTTTCTGCAAACAGCTTTCCCACTAAAGACCTAAGGATCTCTGGATACATGGCTGGTTTCATCAGGATAGATACAGGGTGTACCTGGAACAGTGTCCTGTGGTAGGGAGCAACAATGTGCCCAAAGATCTAGAGCCAGCTCTACAAGCTCTTGCTGCCCCATATAGGACAATCTGAGGACCAGAAAGAACAGTGTGGGGTTGGAAAGATGACCCAATGGTTGCTGCTCTTGCGGAAGATCCAGGTTCAGTTCCCAAAGTCCAACCTTCTGTCACTCCAGTTCCAAGGGATCCAACACGCTCTTCCCGCCTTAGAGAGTGCCCGAACACATACATGGTGTCCATAAATACATTCAGGGACATACATACACACATAAAATAAATAAGTCCCCAAAACCAATACAGATGGCAATGACGGACACACTGAATCTGGAGTGATAAATGTGACAAGGAAAGATCTTTTTTACTGAAAAATAATAGATTACTACATCAGCTGCGTAATATAGAAAAATGATACAACTTAAACAATACAACAAAAAATATAATTCAGGCAAGATTATCATCTGATGCTAAAACTAGCGGTTGGGGGGTTGGAGGTGCCACTTAATAACAGAGAACACACGAGGCCTTTGATTTGATCTCCTACACACACAAAAAGTAAATAAAAATAAAACCAAAGGTTGATAGATTATTGGGGAACAGGATAGCCACATGGTTTCAACTTATCACTTGGTAGAAACAAGGTTTTAATAGTGGAGATGCTTCAGATAGTATTTGAGTTCTTGTTTGTTAAATTTGTTTATTTTAACTATGGTCTATAGTCTAAACCTTCCTCATTATTTCTTGGTTGGTATGGAAAACAGTTTGGCAGTTCCTTAGAAAGTTAAACAGAATGACTTTATGATCCAGCAGTCCAACTCTTAGGTATGTTCCCAGACCAAATGAAAGCGGGGACTGGAGCAGACACAAACCAATGCCCACAGCAGCAGCATTCATGACAGTTAAAAGACTCCAAATGCTTCTGAACATGAGAATGGATGAATAAACCCTATATACATAAAAGGACTATTACTACCTTAAGAAGGGATGAAATTCTGGACCATGGTACAACTTGGCTAAAACCTGAACACATTATGCTAAGTGAATTAAACCACACTCAAAAACCCAAATTAGTAAGGTAAGATCCCATTTACACGTAGTACCAAAAGAGGCAAATTCACAGACAGCATGTTGTATAGCAGGCTGAGTTTCTGTTTTCGACAATGAAAAGGTTCTGGAAATGACGGTGCTGAAGGATGCATAATGCTACAAATGTACTTTGTGTGTACATATGGGGAGTGAATCTAGTATCTCACTCGTCCATGCTAGGCAAGTGTTCTGCCATTGAGCGGCCCTGTGAATGTACTTGATGCTACAATTATACGCTTTAAATCCTTTATTGATGTATTATATATGTATGGGTGTTTTGCCTGCATGTATGTCTGTAACATGAACTGTTAGAGGGTCTTATTAATAAAAACAAACCCGGAGCCAGGTACCGGGCTCAATGCCGGAAGATCAGAGAAGCAGAACAAGCCACAGCCACCTCACCTTGCCCAATTCCCCAGCTGATCCTATTTCCTCAGACTGGAAACTTCTGTGTCCTCATCCAAATGGATCTCAGCTGAACTGCTGCTCAAACTCCTAAAAGCTTAACCAAGCTAGTTCCTGGTCCTCATGCCTTATATACCTTTCTGCTTTCTGCCAATACTTCCTAAGATTAAAGGCGTAAGTCACAATGTCTGGCTGTTTCCAGTGTGGCTTTGAACTCACAGAGATCCAGACAGATCTCTGTCTCTGGAATGATAGGATTAAAGGTGTGTGTGTCACCATTTTCTGGCCTCTGTATCTAGTGGCTGTTCTGTTCTCTGACCCCAGATAAGTTTATTAGGGTGCACAATATTTTGGGGAACACAATACTACCACAGATGTCTATGCACCACATGCAGGCCTGGTGCCCACAGAAGTCAGAAGAAGGCATCGGATCACCTGAGACTGGAGTTATAGAGGGTTGTGAGCCACCATGTGGGTGCTGGGAATTGAAGCCAGGTCCTCTAGAACTTTTAATGACTCTTAACCACTGAGACATTGTTTCAGCCACCAAACAATTACATACTTTATTTTTATTGTTGTTGATTTCTTGAGACAGGGTCTCTCTACAGAACCCTGGCTGTCCTGGAACTTGATATGTAGACCAGATTTGCCTTGAACTCACAGAGAACCACCTGCCTTTGCCTTCCAAGTATTGGGATTAAAGGTGTGTGCTCCCACACCTGGCCCAATTATATATTTTAAAATGAGTAAAGTAAATTGAGTATAGTAGTTCGTGATCAGTGTTATAACCTCAGCACACAGAAGGCTGAATCAGGACGAGTTTGAGGCCAGTCGAAGCTATAGCAAGAACCTGCTTCACAAAAAGGGGTAAAAGAGGGGTTGGGGTTTAGCTCAGGGGTAGAGTGGTTGCCTAGCAAGTGTAAGGCCCTGGGTTCGGGCCTCAGATTCGAGGGAGAGTAAACTTTGGTATGCTTTTTTTTTTAAACCAAAACCTTTTATTTTGTTTATTTTTACATTAATTTCTTACATTTATTTATTTATTGCTGGGCAGTAGTGGCACATGCTATTTGCAGATGATATGATAGTATACTAAGTGACCCCAGGAGTCCTACCAGGGAACTCCTACCGTTGATAAACACCTTCAGCGAAGTTGCTAGATACAAGATTAACTCAAAAAAACAAAAACAAAACAAAACAAAACAAGTAGCCCCCTCCTATATGCAAATGATAAACGGACTGAGAAGGAAATCAGGGAAACAACCCCCCTCACAATAGCCATATATAATATAAAATATCTTGGTGTGATTCTAACCAAGCAAGTGAAAGACTGTATGGCACACACACACACACAAAGTCAATGTAATGATGCCTAACGATATTCTGCTATATTCATAGATAGCTGCCTAGCCCAATAGTCATCAGAGAAGCTTCATCTAGCAACTGATGAAATCGGATGCAGACTCACAGCCAAACATTAGGTGCCCTTGGGGAATCCTGTGGAAAGGGGGAAGGAAGGATTGTAGGAGCCAGAGGGGTCGAGGACACCACAAGAAAACCCACAGAATCAACTAATCGGGGCTCAGAGGGGCTCACAGAGACTGAATCAGGGAGCCTGCATGGGACCGACCTAAGCCCTCTGCATATATATGACAGTTGTGTAGCTTGGTCCTCTTCTGGGACTCCTAACAGTGGGAGCAGGGGCTGTCTCTGACTCTGTGGCCTGCTTTGGGGACTCTTTTCCTCTTACTGGGTTGCCTCATCCAGCCTTAATAAGAGGGAGGTGCCTAGTCTTACTGTGCCATGTTTGGTTGATATCCATGGTGACCTACCCTTTTCTGAAGAGAAATGGAGAAGGAATGGTCTGGGGGTGGGGGTGGTAGGAAGTATTGGGGGAGAAGAGGGATGGGGAAATGGAATGTAAAAAAAAAAAAAATTAAAGAGGAAGAAAAAAAAGGAGAATGAAAGACACAGAGAGGGAGGTCCTGGAAGATAAAGCCAGAAAGGCAGGCTGGTGCGGGTGTGAGAAAGGCCTGATTCATGGGGGAAAAAAAGTCAACATGGCACTTGTCAGGCCATGGAGAACACCACTGAAGGTCCTGGACATGGGGTGACAGGAAAGTAACGTATGCTTGCAAAAGATGAAGCTGGTATGTGGCTGACGGCATGACACCACCCTGAGCCCAGAGTCAGCAGAGAAGGCGTGGTCACGGGATGGGGATGTTTGAAAGACCGTTAGAATCTGATCATCGGTTGTGTCAAAGGGGACTGTCACAGGCCCTCACACCCCGACATGGGGCCAACCAGAAAAGGAATCCTTCTTCCAAGGACAGTTCCTTGCTCAGAGCAGCCCTTGCCTGGCCCTACAACCCATTGTCAAGAACCTTGGGGCCCAGGCCACCTTAGTTTCCTGGCCTTTGGTTCCAAGATTGAATCCCTTTAACATGGCCCTTTCCCACGTAGGCTCCAAGTCCCTGGCGTTTCTGCCCTCCCCTCTGACCTGAGTCCCTTCTCCTTTGTCAGAGAATAGGAACCAGAGATATAGTCCCAGAAGCACACTTCAACAGGACACCCCTAAGACTGGATGCTGGGGCCCACCAAAGGGCATGTGCTCCTGTGTTCAGCAGCTTCTGCTGATCTTGCCTAAAAAGAAGGGACAGCAGCAGCGAGACCTTATGAGGAGACAGAGTTCAGCCCAACACAGAAGCATTCAGGACAATGTGGTCATCAGAACGCGGGCAAGGCAGGAGACATGTAGCTGAGCCATCAGTGGGGGATGGTATGGTCTCCTGAGGGCTTCCTAGGCAGGGAATCAGTCAGCCAAACCAAGATGGCTACTTGGAAAACTCGGCTGCTGCTGTCCTGGGTAAACGCACCTATCTCCAAACCTCCTCAGGACACATGAGGACATATCATGTAGGACACATGCAGGCTGCTCCCTCTTGTCAATATAGCCTTTTACCCAGACCCCTCTCACCCCACGGCTGTCTCTGACTTGATCAGGTCAGCAGACAGGGTCTGCTTTGGCACGGTCTTGCACCCTCTGTGTGCCCCTCCCTGTGATGCTCAAATGGGACTATCCACATGGGGATGGGTTTACATCTAACGAGGCATGGGAATGAGAGACTCTCTTCTAATATATCTGACAACAGATACTGGAAGGTTGTAGAAAATAGGCAGGAAATTCTAGCTGAACTGGAAAGAGAGCTGCTTTCCGGAATCCAGCAGAGGTCTGTTGTGCCCCGGTAGGAAGAAGACATCCCCCTTAGTGATAACAGGCAGGAAAGCTAACTGGTCTCAGTACCATGTTGAGCTTTTTGCTCTACACCCTAAGAACCCAAACCTTCAGGCTGAAAAGTGAAGCTATCTCCCAAGAACCCGCTGCTACTGAGAGCAAATGAGATCTGTTAGTGGCAGCTTTGCAAATGGTAAAAGACCCTCATACTCTTGAAACCAGCTGACTCAAGCCTCCCTGGTAAACACGGGCTTATCCTGACTTCTCAGCCATCAGGCGGGAGGTAGCAGGCTTCCCTGGACACTTAGCTGCAAAGGACTCTCCCACACCCTTCAAGCACTTACCAGCAGCCAGTGAGTAGGAGCAAGCGCAGAGCAAAGGTAGGGCTCCAGGTACCAGCAGGGGCCAGCAGGAGGGGGAGGGCTCTCCTTGGCTCATTTCTCCAGGAAAGGGAGCACTTGTAGTCCCCTGCAGTCCTGAACCACCCCATATCTAGAGACAACTGGCTGTTCTCTTGCCTCTCTTTTATACCATTTCCCGTTTTGAAGGTGACTTTGCATCCACCTCAAGCAAGAGGACTAGGAGAACTCAGACCCTTGATAAGTTCAAGGTCCTGTCCTTGAACCTTTCTTCTTTCAGTCTTATCTTGGTTTGTTTGTTTTATGTTTTTGGTTTTTTCAAGACAGGGTTTCTCTGTGTAGTCCTGGCTGTCCTGGAACTCGCTCTGTAGACCAGGCTGGCCTTAAATTCACAGAGATCTGCCTGCCTCTGCCTCCCGAGTGCTGGGATTAAAGGCATGTACCACTGCCCGGCTCAGTCTTACCTATTTGTGCCTTCCCCAAGAGACACCACTGCCCTGCATCCCTAGACACCTGTCTCTGAAGGAGTAACTTCTGGGTAGAACTGGAGAAAAGCAGGACCCCCCAAACCACCCTGAAGATGGAGCTGCTGGTGCTAATGCCATCCTTTTGCAGCAGTCTGGTAATCTAGTGTGACGGATATAGCTTCCCGAAACCAAAGGGGTTACAGATAGAGAGAAATGTCCCTGGGGAAGAGTTGGTCATAGGAAAAGAAGTCCAAATGTAAACAAAGGGATATCCACTACTGTTCTTTATGATTGTTTCAGTCGGGCGGTGGTGGCATGTGCCTTTAATCCCAGCACTCAGGAGGCAGAGGCAGGAGGATCTCTGTGAGTTTGAGGCCAGCCTGGGCTACAGAGCGAGATCCAGGACAGGCTCCAAAGCTACACAGAGAAACTCTGTCTTGAAAAAACAAACAAACAAACAAACAAACAAACAAACAAAAAGATTGCTTCCTGGTCTAAGTTTCATCCCTCCTGTCATAGCTCTTCCCTTAAGCTCCAGGAAAGGAAGTTCATAGACCTTTCTACACCCTTAAGAGACTTCATGCATTTGTTTTCTCAGTGGGACTGTAGGAGATATGCCAACCATCTGGCTCGTGCCCCATAGCCATCTGCCTGGTCATACCCTTCCTCCTATAGGAATGGCTGTATGAAGGTGTAGGTGATTTACAGGCCCCAGCCTGGTTCCCCTTTGTGGAGAACTAGTCACTGATACTTGTACTGTGTCAACCATACGTCAGGCAGGGAGTAAGTGAGCAGCAGAGTCTGTCTTCACGGACCATCGAGTCAGGATACAGACCATTCTCTACACGTCACAGGCTCTAAGAAGGGCCCCTAGAATCTCTCTTCTCTAATTTTTTACTTATACACTTTACACATATATTAGGAAGCTCATGTGCAGTCTCCTCTTATTCTTGGGAGCGGTCTCTCCTGCTTTGGAACTCCAGAGCACAGTGACCTGGGCCTTGAATGCTACATTAATTTCTACTTAAATTATGTGTTTGGACTCATAATTACTTCCCTGTCAGATCCTATGTTTCCAGGGGAAATGGTTGTATTATACATCATATTCCTCAGAGTACCCCACACAGTACCACATATATAATAGGTGTTTAAAAATGTTCATGGGAGCCAGGTGATGATGGCACACATCTTTAGTACCAACATTCAGGAGGCAGAGGCAGGCTGACCTGAGTTCAAGACCAGCCTGGTCTACAGACCAAGTTCCAGGACAACCAGGGCTACACAGAGAAACCCTATCTCAACCCCTCCCCACCCCCACCCCCACCCAACAAAAAACTGTTCACGGGACTGGAGAGATGGCTCAGTGGCTTAGGGCACTTGCTGCTCTTGCAGAGGATCCAGGTTTGATTCTCAACACCCACATGGCTGCTCACAAGCATCCCTAATCTCAGTTCCAGGAGGATCTGATGCCCTCTCCTGACCTCCATGGGCACCAGGCATGCACATGGTACACATACATACATGCAAGCAAACACATATCCACATAAAGTAAAATGAATAAATCTACAAACAAATTTCATGGAATAGCTTCCACATAAAAATGTTGGTTAGATGAATGGAGGTTCTTTGTGAAGCTATGGAAGACCCAGATTAAAGTATAAAGAATATTCATGGGCTGGAGGGATGATTTAGCAGTTCAGAGCGCCAGCCACTCTTGGTTGAGTTCCCAGCATCTACATGGCACCTCACAACTGTCTGTTAACTCCAATTCTAGAGGCTCTGATGCCCTCTTCTGACCTCTGTGGGCACTGCATGCATTTCACAGAACATGTAAGTGCTCACTTCCTCTAAGAATCTTAAGGGAGGAAAAGTATCCTCCCCAGTACCAGATGTTGGACCTTGGGCCATCCCTACACACTGTGCCAGTGAGTGCACTGGCCTTCAGCATCGAACCTGAGTGAGTAGTAGACTCAGCTGTAAATATATGATCCTACCCGAAAAGAATGGGTATGCCCAGAAATAAAAGAAGTTACTTCAAAAATAAGGGATCTGGCTGGACAGTGGTGGCACACGCCTTTAGTCCCTGCACTTGGGAGGCAGAGGCAGGTGGATCTCTGTGAGTTCGAGGACAGCTGAACTCACAGAATTTAAAGTTAATGAACCTTAAAACAAAGACAAAAAACACGAGTTGGCACTATCCTTACCCTTATTTGTGCACATGAGGAAACAGAGGCTCAGGAGGTGTAATAAGTCTGCACCCAAATCACAAATCCAACTTTGACTGGATCACATCCCAGGCTAGGATTCCTGCTTAAACCATCTCATCCCCTGGGGGTGGGAGGAGAGAGGACGGCGGAATCCGTGGCTGATACATGAAATTAAGTTAATTATAAAATAAAAATACTATTAAAAAATAAAACTATCTCATCCCCACCACCATCTTTTTTTTCCTCTTGCACTTGGTGAGGGGAAGCGACTCTAGCTGTAGGTAAATTGTATAGCTAGAAAACACCTTGGGGATTATTTGCTCCATGCTCCTTTTTACTTTATTTTTAATTTTATTTTTTGAGACAAGTTCTCACTATGTAGCCTCGGCTGGCCTGGACTCGATATGAACATCGGGCTGGCCTGAACTCACAGAGATCCACTTTCATCTAAAAGGGTACACCACCATATCCTGCTCAAAAGTTCCTTCCTTATTTTAAAGAGACAGGAACTCGGGTTCAACGAAATAGAGGGACTTGTCTTCCTCTATTCCAGGGCAAATCCCTCTGCATTGGGCGGGAACAAGGACGAATACTGAAACTGAGGGTCAACCTGGGGTCCCAGTTCTTTGGAGGCAGAATCAGGTCCAAGCCCGAGGTGCGCTGGTCTCCCAGGCATAAGAATTCTACTTCCACATTCACTCAGCGCCCACTACTACCCCGCCCGCTGTCCGCTCGAGCCGGGGGAGTACCTGTGGGTGGCGCGCAGGCCCTCCGCTGAGGGCGACAAGATTTAGAGACTGGCTCAAGACGAGCCGCACGTTGCATGCCAGAGCAAAACATTGGTCTCGTCGGGTTCCTCGGGACGCTGAGGCCCCGGGAGAGCGCGGACGCCGGGAGACCCAGCAGAATTTGGCAGCGCTGGTCCCGGGAGGCAGTTCCCCACTTTGTTCCCGTAATGGTCTGCAGACCTGGTCACCTAGCTCCTAGCTTCTAAGGGAGCAACATTCTAACCCCTCACAGCACACCTATCGGGCTTCTCCGGGGGGTCGAGGTTCCCATGGAAACGAGAGGACGTCCTTTGCGCCTGCGCAGTTGCGCTAGACACGCTGGGACATGTAGTTTCCAGTTTGCCGCTACTAGGTCTGAGGAGTGGCCACGAGATGGCGCCCGAGCGTCGCGGTTGGTGCTAACGAGCCGAGAGTCCCCGCTTTCGCTGTTGCTGCGGCCTGACGCGAGGCCGCCGCCGCCTGAAAGGTCGCTCTCTGGGACGGCCCTAGCTCTGAGGCGTCTTGCGTGCGAGTGGAGGCGGAAGCGCGAGCTATGAGGAGGGTTTGATTTTGTTGTGTCTTTAAACAGCCTGAAGAGGAGCTGCCCCGGGCTCCGGGCCCGGAGAAGGCTCTGAAGATGAGAACTAGCCCAAGGTGGGGCTACCGGGAGAGATGCGAGCGAGCTCCCCATTACCGCGAGTGTTCAAGTCGGGGCTGCCGAGTCAGGCGGGAGTTGAACGGAGACCCTGAGCGCAGGGTTTTTCTGGCCCTGCCTGTCGGAGTTGGGTGTTTCCAGGCGGTTCTGCGCCGCTTGAGCACCGGTGTAAAATCCGTGAGTTGATTCGAGAAACAGACGTCTCCGTGCCCGGAGTCAGGCTCCTGGATTGAAATCTAGAAACCCAGGATCGGATTGAGGCTCTCTCAGACACTCGGCAGTTTCTTCTGAGTCTTGGTTCCTCAACACCGGTGGTTGTAAAGCTGACCTTTGTCACTCTGAGAGTATTGCAAGTTGACTTGGGCGGGCAGGCTGGATGGCCCGTGAAGGAGGTAGACTTTCCCATTTATTGTAAATAGGTGCAACTTCCTGGAAGGAAATTAGGCAATGTCTCGCGAAATTAAAAATGCATATCTTTGCTTTAGCAATTTTAGAACTATGTCCTACAGACTTAGTAGCAAACAAAATATTTTTTTGCTGCGGACAAGGAGAAGAGACCTTAGTGAAATGTTACTTGGAATGGGATTTTTAGAAAACGTAAACAGACTGTTCATCAATAAATGGTTGCTTATATAGCCGAGCAAGTGGCATAAACCTTTAATCCCGACACTGGGGAGGCAGAGGCAGGCAGATCTCTGAGTTCAAGGCCAACCTGGTCTACAGAGTGAGTTCCAGGATAGTTAGGGTTACAAAGAGAAACCTTGTCTCAAAAAATAAATTAAAAAAAAATTAAAGGTTACTTAAATACATAAGAGCCTGTGAATTTGAATATGTATGGTTATTTTTTTTTTATGTGTGACGCTTGGTGTTGAACTCAGGGCCATGACATGCTAGGCAAACCCTTTACCACTGAAAAAGCTATGGCTGGCATTTTAAAATTGGGGCATATCTTTATGTGAAAGTTATGTGAAACTTATGGTTTGAAAATTATTTCAAAGTGCTCTACAGAACTTTGTTGCTGTTGTTGCTTGGAGACAGGGTTTCACTCTGTAGACCAGGCTGGCCTGGAACTTCCTCTGTAGACCAGGCTGGCCCAGAACTCACAGAGATCCACCTGCCTCTGCCTTTTGAGTGCTGGGATTAAAGGCGTGCGCCACCACCGCCTGGCCTAGAATTTTACTGTGCTGTTGTCTGGGGCCAGTGGGAGGACACCTGCCACCGAGACTGAATACCTGAGTTGGGTCCCTGGAACCTACATGTTGGGGGAACCTGACTCCCTCCGGCTGTTCTCTCGTTCTCACCACAAGCCATGGCATCTGTGTGCACATGCACACCAAGTACACAAATGTAATTAAAGATTGTATATGCTATCACCTACATTTCCAAAGAATACACACACTAGTATATTTGATTACGTAATCATGGATCGTCTTTGGAGGGCCTCACAGGCTGTGAATAGCCATTGCCTGAGAAGATGGAAGTGAGTCACTGAAGAGCAGGACAGAGACTACATCCTCATTTTCTGTTAAGCGCTTTAGCAGTTTGTTTAAGCTTTGTATACGCAAGTCTTTTTATTTAATTAATTTATTTTGGTTTTTCGAGACAGAGTTTCTCTGTGTAGCTTTGGACCCTGTCCTGGAACTCGCTCTGTAGACCGGGCTGGCCTCGAACTCAGAGATCCACCTGCCTCTGCCTCCCAAATGCTGGAACTAAAGGCATGCGCCGCCACCACCTCCCAGCTGTATAGTTTCCTTTCCAGTCTTTGTTTCCCTGATGCCAAGTCCTTATTTCTTAGGGTCCTTGTGAACAGGGGTTGGGAGGAGCTAAGTTCCTGACTGTGTCCCAGCTTCAGGAAGCAGGGCTGTTCAGCACTGAACACACTTAGCCCAAACCAGTGCAGTATGTCATAGTGTCATAAAGCACAGAGCATGATCTTGGGACCAGGACGGAAATGACTATGATGGAAGCACTAACTCCTCTTTTCTTTTTTTGGTTTTTCGAGACAGGGTTTCTCTGTGTAGCTCTGGCTGTCCTGGAACTTGGTCTGTAGACCAGGCTGGCCTTGAACTTAGAGATCCTCCTGCCTCTGCCTCCCAAGTGCTGGGATTAAAGGCGTGCCGGGCTTGGAAGGTGATTCTTGGAACCCAAATATCCTCAAGGAGTGGCACAAATGTCCTAAAGGAAGTTGAGCCTTAAGGACAGGCTTGGTCTAGTCCAGGTAGGCGGCGGCGGCGGCGGCGGCGGCGGCGGCGGCGGCCGCAGTTCCTACTTACTCAGAGTTAACTTCCTTTAGCTACCCCAATCAGGCTTGTTCCCCCTGCACCTGTTGATGGGCAGGATGGCTAACATTTACCCAGGCTGTGCCCTAGAGATGAGGAGATAGCACTGGCTACCCCTTCCCCTCCCCCAACATACCAGTCAATCAATACAGGTCTGTCACAGGACACCTGAGAGACACAAAGCTGGAGTGGGTAGGAGAGGGGGAGTGCCGTGTGTAAACAGAGAAGGATCTGACTGAAAGGCAGATGGCTTTGTCACCAAATGGAAAGAACTTCATATGAAAATGTCTTTATTTCTCAGCACAAAGCCAGGTACTGTACGACTGTGAAAAACTTGACTGGCCAGAGATCTTCACGAACAAGAAGACTCTCTTTGGCCCAGTGCCCTGTGACCCAGTGAGGGCCACAGGAGACTCAGGACAGCAGCAGAGGCTCTGGTCGGTTGTGTGTGTGTGTTGGGGGGTGGGTGAGCCCCTCAGAGCCTGTGGGGCTGGGGACTGAAAGTGCTATCTGCCTTTGTGGCCACTGGTTCCCTGGCCTAGCTGCCTGCAGTGGGAGAGGAAGGAACAGGATGGAATGGCCAGAAGTTGAGGGCACCAGAAAACCTGCCCTAAAATTTTCTGCTTTTAATTCCATGGCTGCATAAAGTGTTAGAGAGTGGGTGGGAAAAGAAACTAGGGTCTTCTTACCCTTCAAGGCACCTTGAACGGCTCTACCCATATACCCTATGTAGAAAAAGTCTTAAGCCCTTGACAGGTAGACATGGGTCTGAGCCCTAAGGCTGCAGGAAGTGACAAGGTCTGGGAATTGCTGGGGAGGAGCTACATGGAGTGTTCAGGGTGTCCATAGGTGGAAAGGGCGCCCATCTAAGGAGCTGTGGCCAGCCTCGTTTAGTGTCTAGGGGACAGAGTAGAAAGGCTTAGGCCCCACCGTCCTCCCTGCTCTCATCTACACTGGCCTGCCTCACCACTTTCCGGAGCCTAGGTGCAGAGGACACCCCAGCCTCCCCCTGCTCTTGGAAGGCCCGGGTCCTGCTGGCCACCAGGGCAGCACTGTGAAGGGCAACCACAGACTGGCGAGACTTCAGGGCAGGCCAAGGCCCCTTGCGAACCCGTTGACCACCTTTGGCTGTTGAGAGCTGAGAGATGGGATGAAGAGGCTCTTCATCTGAAGACTCACGGGAAGAGAAAACCTGGGTGGGGGAGGAAGAAGAGCCACAGGGAGCTCAGAGCCAGGAAAGGAGTAGGCACACACTTCCCGGGAAGACAGCACCCAGCCGTTCCTTGGCCCCCCATCCCTGAGCTTTCTTCTGGTCCTTAGCAGCCTTCTTAGGCCACCAAATCTAACTTCCACCACCTAATCCTCCCACCTCTCTGCCTTTGTACATTCAATCCTGTGAGCCACAGCGGAACCCCTGACAGGGGCCAGGCCCTGCAAAGAGCTCTGTGGATACCAGTGTCTTGGTGCCTCATAGGACAATAACCCACCATCAATCCCATGCCTCCCTATTGGTCCATACCCAGCACCTAAACATTCTGCCTGCCGGTTCCTTCTGAGTCAGCCCTGTGACCTCATGTCACATGTGGGGCCTGGCTTCCTCAGGCAAGGGCCAGCTTCCTGTCCTAGCTTGCGCCCATCAACTCTCAGCACACAACATGCTTGTCCACCTAATCCACTGGGTGAGTACAAAGGCCCTTCTCTGCACTTGGCTGGGTGGCTCCTCGGCTTTAGGAGGGCATCAGGAATGCTCTTACCTACCCTATCTAGTAGAGGAAGATTTGCCAGCCATCAGCTGGCAGTGGAGCTCACAGCTTGAGGAAGATGCCCACTCCAAAGCTAGAAGCCAAGCCCCCTAGGAAATGGGCCAGTTTGTCAGGCTGGGACGGGACTGTTCTTGTTTCCAGTCAGACCTGCAACTGCTTAGACCCTGGGACCACCGCTCTTGCCTGGCCTGGCATAAAAGGAGGAGCCCAAAGGTGGTCCCCACCTTTAGGTACTCAGGACAGTCCTGAGTTGTCTGGCACAGAAAGGTGTGAGGCAGTCAGTATGGAGGAAGCGAGGACAACACCCTACTGTGAGGGACCTACCGGAGCCTTAAGTCAAACTCCAGCACTTTGCCCCCACATTCTCCTCTGCAAGGCTACTGCAGGCCGAGCTCTCCAGCCCAGACTCACCTCCGGCAGGTCTCCAGCCTCTGGGGTATTCTCTGGCTCTGAGGAGGGCTCCAGGAGGCTGATGGAGCGCATGACTCCTCGGAGGTTGATGCGGGGCCTCAGTCCAAGCTCTTCTTTTGGGGTCTCCTCTAAACTCATAACCATTACCTCCCCACTGCCCCCTGGTTCTGGTGGAAGAGGTGGCAATGGTGTAGAAACTTCGGGTGCCAGGGGCTCCTCTGGGGAGACCACACCCACTTTCTGCTCCCAGACATGGCTCTGCCGGCTGTGAGGAGGAGGCTCTGAGTCAGCTCTGAGTGACACAGCAGCCACCCCCCAGTATACACATCACCTTCTCCCTCGTCCCTTCCCCCATACCTGGCAGTCAGAATGCCCTGGTAGGTCTGTAGCTGGCGCAGGAAGCCAGGGTTGGGGCGCACGATGGGCCGGAGCTCCTGCACATGGACCAGGGCTTGCTCCAGGCCCCAGCCATACTGTTTCATGGCATAGGCCAGCACCGTGGCGGCAGAGCGGCTGACGCCCATCTTACAGTGGACCAGCACCCGAGTGCCCTGTGCTCTATGGAGGTGGGACATGGTCAGTCCACTCTCCCTCAGCCCCAGTGGCCTGCAGACTGGGAAGGGGCAGGGAAGGGCTGAGGACCCAGCAGAGAGAAGGCAGTGAGGCCAGAGAGATCAGTGAGGGAAACAGAACCAAAGGCAGCATGGGCAGGAGGAGGGCACCAGTCTCCGCCGGGAGCTGGGGCTGGGGCAGCAGACTGGGAGGAGCCCACCTGGCATCCTCAATGAAGCGGTGTGTCTCCTTCCAGTGCGGCAGCAGCTGGGCCGATTCCTCATCCCAGACACGCACGTTGTGATAGGTGAAGCGCTCAGGGAAGAAGTTGTCGATCTCTCGGGCCATGTTCAGGATGTGGCTTACCCTGTACCAGAGGGTCCAAACTAGACTGACTGTGGCAGAGGAACCAGGCTCACTGGCCACTTCTGTTGGGTTCTTGGTTCTGAGTCAGGGGATGGGAACACTTGGAGTAGGAAGAGAACTGAGCCAGCCACCTGCCAACTGGCCTTGGGTACACTGTTTTACTCCGCGGATTGAGTTTCCGCGTTAAGTCAACACTAACTCTCTTCCATGACTCTGACTACAGTTAGCTTTCAAGCTTAGCTGAGATTAGGGGGCTCTCAGCAACAGGTGGTAAGGGCTACAGCAGGTCTCCCAGAAGCCCAAGGTGGGGATGGCAGATTCCTTTCAGAAGTGGCAACCACATCTCTACTAGAAGGCATTTTCTTCTGCTGGAAGAGGTGGCCAGGTGGGCAGGAACCTCCTCTGCTGGCACGTGCCCACCAGCACCCCTGGTCTCATTTCTGCACTGTCCTGTGTGCTTAGTGGGGCAGACGGCGTGCTGCTGAGGCCTCAGAGCCCACGTGAGTGCAGCCTCCCCAGCACTGAGTTAAAAGCAAAACCAGCAGTGTGGGGGGTGACCTAAGGTCCCAGAAACTGGCCAGGCTACCCCACAGGAAGACTGAGAGAATGACTGGCAGTCCTGAGGCTGGGGAACTCTTACCTGTTTCTCTGAAGTTCCTCCAGATTGGCAGCATTCCACTCAGAGCCCTGTGGAACGGGAATGGAAGAAGAGGACTGGGCTCCCGTGGCTGGCCTCTAGCTCCAGGACCTGTCACAGTAGCTGCACGGGTGACCTGGTCCCACCTCCAACAGCCTGCACTCACCAAGTAGAGGTGGGGGAAGATGCGGGAGGCCCGGTCTTGCTGGGCCATGAGCAGCAACATCTGGTTGTCGATAAAATCGCGGTACTGTTGGAGAGGGCGTCCCAGGCGCAGCTCCAGGGCCTGGCGGATCTACGGGGTGGTGCACGGGAAGAGTCCAGGTCCCCAGACCGGTGAGGCCTCTGAGGATGGTACCCTGTCCCCTCTACACAGCTGGAGTTAGGGGGAATGCCTCAGGACTGGAGGAAAGCAAGGTGAGAAAGGCCCCAAAGCAAGGCGAGTCTCAGGCCCAGCCACGCTGCCCACCTCTTTGGAAGTGACACTCTCTAGGTCACTGGTGTCCAACACCTGCCACAACTCAGCCAGGATCGCCTGCTCCATCTGCTCCTGTTCTGAGGCCCTAGAAGTGATCCTTCGGTAAGAGGCCATCCCTTCACTGCGGTACCACCCCTCCACCTTTCCTTCCCCTCCCCCAGCCCCAGCACTGACTGTCCAGGCTCAGCAACAGGTGGGCGCAGGGACTCCAGGTCAGACATGGCCATCCACTCGTTGAGGCAACCCTGGTCAGAGTTCAGCTTCTCCTGGTAGTGAGCGGCCCAGACAAGGGCACTGCCACCAGGCACAAGGCCACTGCCTAGAGCCGCCTCACAGGCCTGGTGCAGTACCTGCAGCGTGGCCCTGGGACAAGAAAGCGAGGCTAAGATACACAGTCTTACTTGGTTCCCTCTCCTGGGCCTGGAGGCCATCTCCCAAGAAGAGGCTGGCCTAAGGCTAGGCGACTGCAGCACTTACCACATGGTCTGGATGGAGACTGGCTTGAAGATTCGGCTCTGACCACCAGACGTCACACTGAAGCCCCTGCAGAAGACCCAGGGAGGGTAGAACCAAATACCAGGCCCTCAGAGAACCTGTTCATCTGTCAGATGGGGGAGGCTGAGGCCCAGAGCTAGGTGACTTTCCCATGATCGTAGGTAAGATAGAGTGGGTCCCAGCCCTAGTCCCACTGTCCTCAATGCCCGCCTCCCTTCCTCCTCTTTCCCTCCCATTACCACCTCTTACCCATCACCGTCCAGGTACACCTGGGTATCACTCCAGAGGGGCAAGACCAGGCCCAGGGTGCAGCTGTGGGAGCTGACAGGAGACAGGAGAGCCATTGTCCCTCAGCATCTCATATCTTTGCCCCAACCCTCCTCTCCCTACTCCTACCTGCTGTCAGGAAAGTCCACCCCCAGAAGAATGGTCTCCTGACTCAGACACTCTCCTGTGGACACTACCAGCAGGTAGCGGAGTCGTGGGGGCCGGGCTGCCTCCAGCTGGGATGCCTGGGAAAATGGAAGAAGCTGGGAATCATAGGGGCTCCTGGCTCTGCTCCTTCACTCCCACATAGACACACCTTGTGCCTTGCTGGCCCCTGTTCCCAACTCCCAGACAGAAGATCAGTGGCTACCTGAGAACACAGTGATACTCAAATTTTGCAATTTATGGCTCAACAAACTGTCTTTTTAAAAGCCTTAAATGAGGAGTGTAAGAAAAGGAGGGAGGCTGGTGGTGGTGGCGGCACACGACTTTAATCCCAGCACTAGGGAGGCAGAGGCAGGAGGATCTCCATGAGTTTGAGGCCAGTCTGGTCTACAGAGTGAGAACCAGGACAGGACTACACAGAGAAACCCTGTCTTGAAACACCACCTCCCTCGTCCCCAAAAAGGGGGGGGAGGCGGGGAGGACAGCATTAATAGAGGCAGCCTCATTTTTGTTTCTGCCTAGCAAAGAGGTTTTATCTTTTGAAAAATTATTTTATTTGTAGGGATGCTTTGTCTGCATGTATGTCTGTGCACCACGTGCATGCCTGGCACCCAGAGAGACCAGAAGCATGTCAGCTATCCTGGGATTGGAGTTAGAGATGGCTGTGAGCTACCATGTGGGTGCTGGGAATTGAACTGAGGGTCCTCTGGAAGAGCAATCAGAGCTCTTAAGCCCTGGATCATCTCTCCAGCCCTGCAAAGAGATTTTTTTTTAAACTCTGACACTCGCCAATATTTTATTTGAGAAATGCCTTCAACCAAAGGAATGATGTAGGGCCTCATACATGCTAGAAGGATTTCATCTTATAATGGGTTAGAACAGCACTTCTGGGGCTGGAGAGATGGCTTAGTGGTTAAGAGCACTGGTTGCTCTTCCAGAGGACCAGGGTTCAATTCCTAGCATCCACATGGCAGCTCACACTTGTCTGTAACTCCAGTTCCAGGGCTTCTGACACCCTCACACAGACATACATGCAGGCAAAACACCAAACAACATAGAAGTAAGTTTAAAAAATTCCTGTTGTAAAGCCTGCTTTACCGAAACCTGCACCTTGTTTTTCCTACTTTGCTGCCAACAGCGAATGTCTGCCTCCACAGACTTTCAGGAGCTGGCTCTTAGGTTCCAGTAGACCCCTGTCTTCTGTGGCTGCTGTTTGCCTGGCTGGTACACCAGCTGCCAAGGCATGCTTCATAAACCCTGGGAGTATGAGTCCATCTCTGGGCAACTCACTAGTATCAACAGGGGCCTCTTGTGGATCAACAGAAACCTCCCTCAAGTAACCCCCACCTCTTGGCTCACACAGGACAAACCTCCCTTGTCTTTTCACAGCCCTCTGGAGACAGACATGACCTTGCCCTGCTAAGATGCCTCTGGCTGAAGTGGCAGAGTTCCTGGGGTTTGGGTAATCCTCCCTCCAACTGCCTGGGTGCCCCCTAATCTCACAGCATTGCTCCTCAATCGATAGAAGCTCTGCACGGCCCCTACCAGGCGGATGTCGTCCTGTGGTCTCAGCAGCTCCACCATGAGGTGCAGATGCTGCCTCTGCACTTGTTTCCAAGGACTCTGGAATTCTTGCCCATTGTCGGTCTGGTCCTCAGTGAGCTGCTTCTCACCCAAGGGTTCCTCCGTTGGCTCAGAGCCAGCCTCGGCTGCATCATTACTGTCTCCTCCATCCTGAAGTCCCAGGACAGCCCCTCGGAGCACCGCAAAACTCTGCCTGGCAGAGCGATAGGGAAATGGTTCCGGCCATAGGTTTTCAAACTTTAGCAAGGGTGAGTCCCCCCAGGGGATTGCTGAAATGGATTGCTAGCCTGCTCTCCTGAGTCAGCTCTCCGGGAGTGAGGCACAGTTTGAAGTTTTAACCAGGACCCTGATAATGGCCAGTACCCAGAGGGCCAGCCTTGAGCTCACATCTGAGGATGTGTCCCTTTCCTGGGTGGGCTCAGATGCTCTAAACTTGTCTAAGCACCTATACATCTTCAGGTCCTATCCTGCCCTTGAGCCTGTGATCACTGGCCTGAGCCAAGGTCCAGGGAATGTGTGAAATCATCCACTGACCAGGGCCAAGGTAGGCCCGCTGGTTCTTCCACAAGCCAGGAATGTGATGCTTGCCAGTTCCTCCCACAGCACCTGGCTCCCACCTAAGCATGAGTTTATCAGAATACTTCAGTGAGTCCTCGGTCCACGCAAGACACCTGGATTCCACAATGGCAGCGGCCAGGGCACAGGCTATAAGGAAGCCTATGTCTGGAGAAGGGACTCACCTGCGCTGTAGCCGGCCTCTGCGCCTGGCCACTCGGTCCTGCTGAGAAACAGCGCGGGGACAGAGTGAGAGAGCGGCCCCCAGGACAGGAAGTACCCAAAAGCTCTGCTCCTCTTCCCTCAGGGGACTCCTAGGTGGGGGGAATAAATCTCCCTCTGAAGCCGCTCCCCTCCACAGGCCCCAGGGGAGCCCTGGCACCGTGGGGCTGCAAGGACAGGGGATTGCAGAACGTGGGAGGGATCTGAGAGGATCTGGGCCTCTGCAGGCTGGGCTGGCTCTCCTGGCTCTCAGGACTTCGCATCTACCTAGGTCGAGCTCTTGGGAGCTTCAGGACCTCCCAAGTGCCCTGGAACCTGAGACCCAAGGTCCCTCTCCGCCTACTCCTAGGCGTGAGGCCGTCTGCCAGGGGCAGGACGTGCTCCCTCAGGCCCGGCTGGCAGCCAACTGCGAAAGGGTAAGACCAAGCTAAACTCACCGTGGGTCCCACAGGCGTGGAGTGGCCGCTAGCCGGCGGCGAGCGACTCACTGTGACCAGCGCCATAAGGCCAGGCCCGGGTCACCTGGGCGAACCCGGTACGACCCCTCCCACAGCCCTACGGTCAGTCCCTGCCTTCGCACGACCAGGAAGAAGAGGTTGGAGCCACTAGGGCCTGGCACCTCCTCGGGAGCGGCCCTTAAAGGGCCCGACTCATGCCCAGTCCGGCCTCACGGAGCTAGCACCGAGCGGCCGGCCCCTCCCCTCCAGGCTCGGCTCAGCTCGCCCCGCCCCGTCCACGCTGGAGGCGGGGCTGAGGGTGGGGTCAAGGGCGGGGCGCAGGTGAGGAGCCGGACCTCGCTTTCTCCCTCGGCTGGTCCCGCAGGAGGCGCCTAGCCCTCCTTGCTACCCCTAGCAAGATCAACTGAGTAGCTTTGGACCTCCCTCTACTGTTTGGTTTATGCTCTGGCTCCTGGGAAGGAAGGAGCAAGGACAATAAGTCTTTTGTTTTTTTGAGACAGGGTCTCACAAAGTAGCTCTGACATGCCTGCAACTCACTATGTAGACCAGGCTGGCTTGGAACTCTCAGAGATCCACCTGCGTCTGCCTCCCAAGTGCTGGGATTGAAGACTTCGCCACCATGCCTGGGGGACTGGGTCTTAAATCTACCATCCCATCCAAACTTGCTCTCCTTTACACTTGGCCTTCTTTCCTCCACTCTGAGGAAATTTGGAGACCAGCAAGCTTGTGAGGAAATGAGTCGGAGTCTCAGCAACAGTCCACAAAGCCCGGAGACATTTCAAAAGGTCCGCTCTAGCGCTGAACAGGACGGGCTGAGCCCCTCCCCAGTTACTGTGTGCAGAGGGTGGGGTGTGACTGGCTTAGTCACTCTGGTAGAAGACATTTGAATCTGGGTAGGAACCTGTGCCTAGGCTGCAGCGATGAGGGAGGGGGCTTTCCCCAGAGGGTAGAATCGGAAGCCCCAGCCTCCCCCGCCAGGGAGACCAGGTGGCATTGGGGTAGGCAAGGTAGCACCCAAGGGAACCTCAGACGCCCCTGGAGCACCTGTGAGGGGATGGCCTTACTTTACAGCTGTAGAAACAGGTTCCAAAGCTAGAGATGAGGTCACCATCCTTCAGTAATCCCCATCCAGTGTCCCCTTGGTTCCAGCCCACGGAGCACAGCACGTCTACTGCTGATGGTCTCTTTATTTCCACCTCGGCCTCACTGCCAGCCTACCTCTGGGACCCCAGACCCCAAGCTCAGCAGCAGACAGTTTATAAATAAATAAATACAAAACAGGCAGAAGGAATGATCCTGGAGAGCCTTTCTAGGGCCAGGCAGCTCAGTGCTCTGTGAGGGACAGCTGCAGGATCCGCTGCAAGTCTTCTTCCTCCTGCTGACCTCGTCGCTCCCGCTCCTCCTGTTCCCTTGAAGACAACTCCAGAGCCAGGCGAAGCTGCTCCTCAAAGCTTGGGGGTGCAGGGGATGGAGGTGTCCTCTGAGGAGATTCTGGACCCCTGGACTCTGTGGACAGCTGTAGGCTTTCCTGGAGGGCCCTTCAGGGCCAGGGTTGAAGGAGAACAGACCAATGAGAAGGCTTGAGGAGAAGCCAAGAGCATGAAATTGTGAGGGACAAGATGTCAGGGAGAGAGACAAGCAAGACTCTTGTGGCCCTTCCTGCTTCTGGTGGTGAGCAGCATTTTGTCTTGTGAAGGTATGGAGCCCTCGATCAGAACTCCCTCGCTTCCCACCCTCCCCACCAGTCAGCCAAGGACCCACACACAGTTCGTGGGGGACTCACTGCTCCAGCTGAAGCTGCTCTTCAAACACTGTGACTTGGGGAGGAGGGAGAACGCCAGGCCGTGTGTTGGTCAGGGCCTCCCACACAGTCACCTGCAGCAGTCAGAGCCCAGAACTGTCACCTCAGGCCTGTGGCCGTGGAGGTCATGACCCACCTTCCGCTTGCACCCCACCTGCTCTGCCTCTGTGCCCGCCTCGAGCAGGCTCTGCTGGATGGCAAACTGAAGCAGGTCATCATCCTCATCCCGAAGGGGTTCGCTGCGTTCAGCGCCCAGCACACTGTACCCCTCAGGCACCTCGAACACAGAGGGGTCCACCTCACATGGAAAAGGGTTTCCTGGGCAGGGTAACAGAGGGGTCACGTTCAGCCCCAAGGCTGATCGGGGAGCCGCACAGCCACCTAGCTCTCCTGCAGCTATAGCCATACCTGAAGCAGAACCAGCAGAACTGGGGGCGGGGACCCACACGGAGCTCACAGGCTCATCACAGCCACACAGGTTACTGAAGGTGATACGGGCATTGAGCACGTGGAAGAGGGGAATCTCTGAGAGGAGAGAGCCAGGTTTGAGCTGCTTGCCCCTTGCAGTAACCCCAAACCTGAGGAGGGTGTCATGCCCAAGTCCTGGCTGCCTTCTCACCAATCTTGACCGGGAAGCCTGGTGGGAGGCGGAGAGTGATGAAGTCCCGCAGCTTGGCAAAGTGAGCATTGCTGATGGCCATCAGGTCGATGATGGGTGTCACCTGGTCACCCAAGGACAGTGGGTGCTCCTCACTTAGCCACAGTGTTGCCTTGAACCTATCCAGCCAACCAGAGAAAGTGGGTCGGGACCCCTGGTGCCTCACACTTTCTGGTCGCCTGCCTGTGGTGCCCTTTTCCCTGCCCAGCTCCGATGGACTGTTGCCCCGGGAACTCAGCACTGGCTCTAAACCCTGATGTGTCTCAGCTCCTGGCCCATTCTGGTGCTGATGGCTCTTTTGATCTGCATGAGGAGAGGCAAGAGCCAGCCTGTGGGCTTATCTGGGCCTTATCTGCAGCCTGGTCTTTGTCCGAAGCTAGTCAGCACTCTACACTTGACTGTGCTGGACACAAACACAAAAGCGCCGTGCTTGGGTGTTGAGCCCAGCCCAGAGGTCAGCACTCTGGGGTTGAATCTCATCTCCAATCAATGTCTGAGGAGAGCCACGTGAGGCTGTGTGACATCTGTGGGACCCGCTCTAAAGCATCTTCACCGTGACTACATCCATGTGACCATGGACATCTGGTTGACTTTTTGTTTTTCTGAAAAAAACAGACTCCCAGAAGGGAAGATTATTTCCTTGTGCTATAAACCACTGGACAGCAGAGCTGTGGGCCCTTCCCACTCTGCCATGCTCTGGTCCCAGGCACATGCTCACTGAGTTGAACAGAAAAACAAGCCAGGAATGGTGTAATCCCACCACTTGGACTGTTCTGAGTTGGAGGCCAACCTGAGCTACATAAAGAGCTACAAGCCAGGGCTACAAGTGGGACCCAAAACAAACAACAAACAAACAAGCAAATACATTGGTGACGTCACCCAAATATGCCCAGGTGCATGCTAGGTGTCCAAACCACGGCAAAGACAGACATGGCTCCCACCCTCTGGAGCTGGCCAGGGAGAAATCTACTAGGTGAGCAGATCCCTCGCTGTGATGCACTCCATGCATGACAGGACCCTGCTGATGCTCAAAGTCTTTGGTGGGACTCCCCAACCTGCCCCCAGACCTCACCTCTGCACTTTGCTGGACATCTCGATGGGGCGGCCAATGTTTCTCGATTCCAGGCTGAAGCTGGGGTCAAAGTACTCCTCGGGGGAAATTGCCGTGGGGTTGGTGGGGCTGGCGGCCTGCTGCACGGGAGCCTGAGTGGACCCCAGGATAGGACTTAGCCCTCAGTAGGAACAGGAAAGTGCCCCACCCACCCAGGCTTGGCCTAGCCCTTCCCCAGTCAAGCTCACCCCACTGTGGGAGGAGTGCTGCTGGGCCATCCCCAGGAAGGACTGGAACGGAGTCTTCCCCCCTGAGAAGAAGTAGTCAGTAGTTGGAACCGTGAGGGAACTTTGGGCAATTCCCTGGCCTGTGTTCATTCTCTGCCTGGGAGCCTCCTGCTGAGTGGGAGAGGGCTCCGCAGGAAGGAGCCCCCCCCCCCCTGCCGGGGCTGTTGAGCCCTGGCCCGACCACTGGATGACGGGCAGCGGGCAGGCGCACCTGGGTTTACCTTTGCTCCGTAACTTGTCCTGATCGGAGAGGTGCTCTGTCCTTGTGCGTGTCACCAGCTCCACATTGGTGGCACTGTACACCTGTGGATCGAGGGGAGACACAGGGAACTCAGGGTTCAGAGCCTGCTCTTCATCAGCCCAGGACCCAAGTCCTCTGTTCCCAGAGATACACAAAATTTCCCCACAGGAAAGCAAGTGGCAGGGTCTGAACTCCAGGAGTCACTAACAGAGACATGTAGTCAGAGAACCAAGGAAAACAAAAGAAAACAAACAAGCCCCATTACTTCATCTCAGAGCCCAGGGAGGGGTCAGCAGGGGCTGGGTCTCTGGGCCATAGGAAGTCACTTTGGTTGATTAGGCTTCTGGGGTCAAAAAACCAATTCCACCTCTCTCTCCACAGCATGAGGAGGTGAAGGAGCTTAGCCTCCAGGTCCCACAAGGCTATCCCCAAGTCCCCTAGCCCAGTAGCCCTTCCTGCCTTGGCCTCGTAGCCACTAACAGTCTCCATCTTCTCAGACCGCCATCCCCAGATGCCACATTTGTTCCTGCAACAGACCAGACAGGAGAGGTGAGGACACGTACCCCTCCCCCAGTCCACAGCAAGAGCCCTTCACCTAGCTGGTGGCCCCGACTACTCAACTGCCAAGGTCCTTGCCTACAGTGACACACGGAGGGGCCTGGACCAGGAGGACTGGACGGCTATAACATTCGCACAAGGCCAAGGACTAGAGGCACAAGAGCAATTCTTTATTTTATTAGGTATGATAATGGTGTTGGGGCTCAGTTAAAAACTCGGCATGAATGCAGAAACATTTATTATTGAGATGATAAGATATCTGGGATGATTGGTTCTTGTTACTGTTGTTTGAGAACTCACTATGTAGACCAGGCTGATCTTGAACTCACAGAGAATCATCTGCCTCTAGGTCCTGAGTGTGCACACACACATACAAAAATATAATAGTAATTTAGATGAAATGGACAAATTCTTTGTAAGGCCTGAACTACTGAAACTGACATAAGAAGAAATAATCTAAACAAGGTCTACAGCAAGTGAGCAGATGATTCTTTTTCTCTTCACCATCGTCTACCTGGAGAGAAAAGCACAGGACTGAAGGCTTTACCATGGAATTCTATCAACAGTTTAAAGAATCAGTGCCAGGTATTTGCCAACTCTTCTATAAAATGGATGATGAGGTCATACTTTTCAACTCATGCTGTTAAATTTTGCCCACATATCAAAACCAGACAAAGATATGAAAAGGAAACTGCCAGCTCTGGTATAACTCAGGGTGCTCGCCTGGCACGCACGGACGGACCACGGTATAACTCAGGGTGCTCGCCTGGCACGCACGGACCACGGTATAACTCAGGGTGCTCGCCTGGCACGCACGGACCACCATATAACTCAGGGTGCTCGCCTGGCACGCACACATGGACCACCATCACAGAAAGAGAGAGAGAAGAAGTAAGGGAGGCACGTAGACTGGCTACAGACCAATATTTCTTATGAATATATAGACAAGATCCTCATCAAATTATTAGCCAACAAAATCTAACAAGCCGGGCGGCGGTGGCACACACCTTCGATCCCAGCACTCGGGAGGCAGAGGCAGGTGGATCTCTGTGAGTTTGAGGCCAGCCTGGTCTACAGAGTGAGTCCCAGGAGAGCCAGGACTACACAGAAAAACCATATCTTGAAGAAGAAGAAAAAAAAGCTGACAAAATGGCTCATTGAGTAAAAGCACCTGCCACCAAACCTAATGACCTGAGCTAGGTCCCCAGGACCCAACTGGTAGAAGGACAGAACCAGTTCCCTAAGGCTATCCTCTGACTTCTATATGTGCATCATGGCATGCATGTGTACATGTGACACACACACATACACACACACAATAAATAAATATTTTTAAAAGCACAAAAAATTATTACAAAGCAACAGTCATTATGATAGTGAAGGTGCTTGCCTTTAATCCCTGCACTTGGGAGGCAGAGGCAGGGGGATCTCTGTGAGTTTGAGGCCACCCTGGTCTACAGAGTGAGTTCCAGGATGGCCAGGGCTATACAGTGAAAATGTCTTGAAAACAAACAAACAAACAAAAATAAAATAAATAAAACAAACTCAAGAATTGGAATAGACATTTGTCAAAAAATAAAAATGAATAAAATGACCCAATTTGCACATAAGAAAATCTTCAGCATCATTAGTCATTAGAGAAATGCCAATCAAACCCATAGTGAGGTGTCTGTCCCATTCATCAGCCTAGCTGGAATGCCAAAATCAAAGAATGACCAATAAGGAACACTGGTGAGAATGTGGAGAACAGACTGTTGGTAGCAATATAAAATGATTCAGGCCACTTGGTAAAGAGTCTGGCATTTCCTCAAACAAAAAAAAAAATATATTGGGTTGTTATATAGCCCAGCAGTTCCACTCAAAGTTTAGTAATATATCTAGGAGAAATGAAAACACACCTTCACATAAAACTTATATGAAAGTATACAGTTTGATTATTCCTAATAGGCAAACTGCAGGAACAACCCAAATGTGATGGAATGATATAAATAAAGAAATAAAGACTAATTATCGGGACTTGAGAGATGGTTAGGAGCATTTTACCTCTGTTTTTGCAAAGGACTGGAGTCGGTTCCCAGTACTCACATGGTTTACCACCATCTATAATTCCAGTTCCAAGGGCTCTGATGCCCTCTTCTGGTCTCCTTGGGCACTGCATGCACACGGTGCTCATAAATACATGCAGGTAAAACCCTCACACACATAAGATAAAAATAAATCTAAAAAAAAAGTAATTATGATATGTTCGTACAATGCATTCATCCATAAAAAGGAGTGAAGAGTCACATCCTACAGTTACAGTTTGGATGGACCTTGAAAACATTATAAAGTGAAAGAAATCAATACACAAAAAGCAACAGATTTTCAAATTCCATTCATGTGCAAATAGCAACAGAGAATAGATTAGTGGATACTTAGGGCTGGGTAAAGGAAGATTGCAGCCAAAGAGTTACTTCTTGAGATGATAAAACCTTTAAAAAATTGACCGTGATGATGGCATATATTTGTTAACAAAAACCACAGTAACCCCTGAACCCCAATCTAAGCAGTCTCTAGTGCAGGTGGGGTCAGCCTCCCACAGGTGTCAGGAACCTTAAGGATAGGTCTGCTCTTATTAAGGGTGGTTTATGTTGGGTGTGGTGACACACACCTACAATCCCAGTACTCAGGATTTGAGGCAGGAGGGTCTCTAGTTCAAGACCAGCCTGGGCTACACAGTGAGACCCTAACTTTTAAAAAATGTGTGCTCTCCTATCTCTCTTCCACGCCCACCCATGCTGTGCCAGGCCCCAACCGACCTCTCAAAGGCCACATTGCGAGTGTCCAGGTGGGTGGAGACAATAGGAGACGTGAGGCGACTGGCCACATGTTCCTCACTGGGCCGCATGGCAGCCAGCAATGCTTCCGGTTCATGCAGAGCTGGACCAAGGGTCTCGGTGTGCACCACCTGCCGGTCATGGTCCACTTCCATCACCAAGGCTCCTGCCTCTGTCAGCCACAGGGGTGTCACAGGAGGGGAACATATCAGTGCCAGGCCCCACCAATGAGCTATCCTCAGCCACCTGCTGCTAAGCAGATCCATCCTCAGCCCCTTGGTCCCCCCTCCACCCTCAGCTTCTGTCTCCACTCCCAGAAAGGGCAGAGAGAGAAGTCACAGGAGAATCTGAGGGTGCCCGAACACTTGTTCCTGCCACGAGTGCCCCAGAGCTCACCCTGGCCCCTGAAGATGAAGCTCCTCCGACCACGCTGCCAGGTCATGTGCTCAAAGCCCAAGAGACTAGTGTCCACTCGCAGGCTCTCACCACGCTTCCACACACGGTACACGTCGCTCGGGCACATCTTGGACACAAGGGGTACTGCAAGGGGTCTCAAAGTCATCGGGAATCTTCCCCAAATAGCCCGCTCCAAATCTTGGCAGCCCATCGGTCCCCACTCACCCCAGCTGGTGAACTCCCACTTCATTTCCACGTAGAAATCAGGGGCCTAAGAGACCAAAGCTACCGGTTAGGGCCTGTGAGTCTGGTGCCATAGCCTAGGAGGCCTTGGGGCTCACAGTCCATCACTCCTCTTTGGGAACCCACAAATTGGGCTGCAATGCTGTGGCCCAACTACACTCCCACTCCAATCAAACCCTGCCAAGGAGAGGGCCCAAGTAGGCCCTAAAATGGTCTACAGATAAAGAAGCTATCAGCACTGGATGGCCTGGGGTCAGTCAACATGGCCCACAGGCCACTGTGGGGCCCTCCAAGGGCCTTTGTCTTTTCTGTGTCTCAGAGTCCTGATCTGTAAAGGGGACACAATGACACTTCCAGGAACAACTGTGCTTCTGTCCTCTGCATGCTTAAGGATGAAGTAGGCAGTCCAGGGTCCAGGCCATCTCTACCCAGTCACCCTTCTGGAAATTTACCTTCTCTAGGAGGCTCAAGGCCTACCATTCTGCCCAAGAGATTCCTAGCATCAGGAACCCTTAGTGCTGTTGAATGCTTTCCTTCCAAAAGACCTAGTCTCACATGCATGGGCCTGGGAGCCTCTATTTCTCACACGACCTTTGGCAGAGGTAAAGGCGGTGGGAAAACATACTGCACAGTCCAGGTACTTACTCTTCAAAGGCCAGGCCTGTCACAGGGACCAGGGTGACCCTTATGATACCCCACTTCCTTACTGACCACGTCCTATGCCCTACCACACCTGACGAAGTTTGTTGAGCAGTTCTGGAATGCCAGCCAATCTCTGTGTGGCCCTCTGGAAGTCCCGATACTGAAGTACCAACTGCACCATCTCAGGGTCTCCAGTGCTGACTGCCTCCTGCAGGACTGGAGATAAACGGCTGCTGGGGAAGTCCTCTTAGTGACCCCAGGCTTGACTACTCACTCCCACCCACCACCCCCTGCCCTGCATAGTACCTGCCCAGCCCTGGTGGCTCTCTTTGCCCACGTTGGCATTATGTCGAAGAAGGACTCTCACAGACTCCAGGTTCCCCAAGGACACAGCCAGTTCCAGAGGGGTCCGCCCTCGGGGATCCTCCTGTTCAATGTCGTGCTGAGGGAGATGGGACACTCAACACAAGGCAAGAGAGGGCCAAAGCAAGGAGGTCACAGGGTTGAAAAGGGTTAGAGTTACTATGGGAAATAAAGAGAGTAACCGGGTCAGTGGGAAGATAGAGGGTGGCCTATGTGGGCTGGAGGATGTCGGGGTAAGGGAGGCAATGAGAGCCAATGGCAAGGGTCTGTCTGCTCATTTCTCCTGCCCGCTGCGACCCAGAGAGTCGGGGGCCTAGCAGCAGAGTCTAGTGAGGGATGTCAAGAGTCTGGATCAGCTTGAGTACCAAGAGCAAGGTTCTTGTCCTCAATTTAGCTCAGAGGTGGAGGGTGAATCCGGAGCTTAGTGCAATACGAAGTGGGCAGAGAGCAGAGCTAGGCCCAGCGCCCGAAGATGCAGCTAAAGGGCAGGTGACCTGGGCTTCCGACAAGGCTGGAGCTAAGGAGTCAGGATGCGGCTGCGGAGCAGAGCAGGGGCAAGTGGGTTGCAGGATGGATTCCGCACCTCGGCACGGGGACCAACCGGATCCACCGCAGGGCCTCACCTGGCGGCTGTGCAGCGCGGCCTCCAGTTCGCGGTGCCGGTTCGCCCAGACTAGCCGATGCAGTGGGAAGGTGGGGCCCAAGCCGGCCATAGTGGGCCTCAGCGCCGCATCCCGAGGAGAACGGCCCAGCCCTTCTTGGCCTGCGCCTGGCACTGCCCCCGCGCCTCCGCTCCGAGCCGCACCTCAGCTGCGCCGGCCACAGCCCCGCGGACCCCTGGCAGGAGCCGCGGCAGCAACAGCGAGGGCGGCAGGGAGGGCGGGCCGGGGAAGCGGGGGCGGGGCTACATGGGGATAGGGCGTGGCTTCGGGCTCCGCGCCCCCTCGCCTCCAGCAGCCATGGCAACCACTGCAGGCCTGCGCGCTGGGGGCGGGAGGGGGGGTGTTGTCCAGTCTCCAGGGCAACCACACGCGCCCCTGGAACAGCAGGAACCTCGTTTCGAAGCCGCCAGGGTCGGTAGGGGGCGTTCCGGAGGGCGGGGCCTAGCTGCATCTCTACCCGTGCCTGCAGAGGGCGCCCCATGCCCTGGGCAGACCACCTTCCTAGTGGTCTGGAAAGGGAGGGAAGGGCCGGGAGGAGGGCGGAGAGGCTTGGTGGAGCGGGTTTTGGGCCCTGAGACCTACATGTGCAATAGGCCCTAGTCTGTTGCTCTTACAGACCCTCGCGCACACCGTGTCCTTCCACCCAGCCCACTCCTGGGTTCCACAGACACCGACTGGCCTTTTGTGTGCGGGTGAGATGGGAAATCTTGACCTCATCCCTGCCAGGGAAGGCACTCAGCTTCTGGAGATGAGCAGCACCCAGCAACAGCCCCTAAGGCTGACCGATCTAAACCTCTTCCCCAAGGATCTGCCTGGCCCTGATTCCTGGAAGACATCACACCGTGAACGGGAACCCTCCAACAGCGCTGGAGTCGGGAACAGGAATACTGGGGTTAGAGAACACAGGCTTTCCTGGTGGGAAATTGGCCGTGGTGCACACTGCCACCACGTGGGTCCCTTTTGCAGAGGCTGCATTTTACTGTCAATAGGGAAGGAAGGAGAGTTTTGAAACAAGGCCGGCACTTCCACCCACACAGGAACTAGGGTGCAGGCAGTCATCTTAGGTCCGGCCCGGTTCTCTTCAGTCCTACCATGGGGTCTCTGATCCTGGTCTTGGTGAAGCCGTAAGTAAACCAGATTTCCAAAACCGATCCACTGGTCTGTTTCTCCATTTTTAAAACTTACATTTGATTAATTATCCATTCATTCTTGTGTGGGGGTGCCCATGAGTGTAGAGATCAAAAGACAACTTTTGAGTTGGTTCTCTCCCACCCTTGAACTCAGGTTGTCAGCTTTGACAGCATGTGCCTTTATCTGATGAGCCATCTTGCTGGCCCTGTCTCCCTATCTGTAACAGTTAATGGGTGGAGAAAGGCCATTAACTTGAGGCTCCCTTCCTGCCCTAGGATGTCCTCATTTCTGCAGCCTGATTGCCACCTTTCCCCGCTTTCTCTCTGTGGTCAGGTGGCTTATAGCTCTCTGAGATCCATGCTCCCCACTTTGTGTGGTGCAGTCAGGTCATCTGTGATGTCTGGACTTAGGGAGGAGTTCAAAGGCTTCTGAATGTCCGGAGCTCTACAGTTAGGTTCTGCTGGCCTATGCTTTCGTCAGAGACTGTCCTGTCCCCACATCCTCTCCACCCTGAACCTGGAAGGGCTACAAGTTGCTGCAGTCTTGGGCATTTCTCCACCAGCTCTTACTTCTCTGCCAGTGAACCTCTTTTCCAAGCCTGACACCCATGTGAGCCTCTCCTGGCTGAGCCTGTCTGCTCCATTCTCCTACCGCCACCCGATGCCACCTCTCCACCATCTCTGGTCTTAGGTACTCCATGTTGCCTCATTAGGGGGTCAAAAGCCATATCCAAACACCTTTACCTTCTTCCTCCCAGGCCAGCTGCGCTCTAGGCTGTCTTACTTACCTTTTTGTTGTTATTGGGGTTTTTTGTGTTTGTTTGATTGGCTGGTTGGTTTTTTGAGATAGGGTTTTGAGACAAGAGTTTCACTGTTTAGCCTTGGCTGTCTTGGAACTTACTCTGTAGACCAGGCTAGCCTCTAACTCATAGAGTTCCACCTGCCTCTGTGAGCCGCCACCACTGCCCAGCCTTTTGTCTTTTGAGGGTCTCACTATGCAGCTTTGGCTGGCCTGGAACTCACTGTATAGACCAGCCTGGCGTCAAACTCATACATTCACCTGCCTCTGCCTCCCAAAGTACTGGGATTGAAGGTGTGTGCCACCATGCCCAGCTCTATCTAACCTCTTGAATAACATCATGGCCTTCCTACTATGCTCCAGGGTTGACCACCTACTTCTCATCCCTAACCTTGGCCTGGCCTACTACACTGCTCAGCCATTTTCTCCTCTCTGGCCTCTTTCACTTCTTCCTTTACAATTACCATTCCAAGATCATCTTCCCTGGACAAAAACAATGACCCTGTCTTCTTTCTTCTTGCAGTGACCAGCCATTTGTTTTAGAGAACTGAAACTTGAGAACTAAGCCAGACATGGTAGCAAACACTTGTAATCCCAGTACTTGGGAAGTGGAGGCAGGAAGATGAGGAGTTCAAGGCCATCCTTGGCTATATAATGAGTTCGAGACTAGCCTCTGCTAACCACCCAGAGCCAAGCAAGTTCAACCCCTCAGTCTGTTCATATCTCCAGGTTGCAGTCACTGAGTATTCTGGGCCTGTGCTGAGTTAAGGCTGGCCTTTCAGGGCCCCAATGCCTGGTTCCTTCCTTTGTGTTTTGCTGACTGAGACACTCGTAAGTGCCTGACCCTTCCTGGTCTTAGAAACATCTCCACCAATGACCACTCCAATACTGGAGGCCCAGCTCAAATGCCATTTCACCCAAGACGACACAGTATCTGCCTTAGAACTATCTCCTTCTCTGTGCACCCCACCCCTGCACTGGACAGGGCGGGCAATGGTGCTTACATGCTGTCACCAGTTCCAAAGACCTGGAGCAAGGACGCAGGAGAAAGGAGTTCATTCTCAGGAGATAGGCTTGATGTTGGGGCACCCCTTAAGTCCAGTGACCCCGGTAGAGGTTGTACGGTGAGGCCACAAGAGGCCAATGCCAGACACAGCCGAAGGGCCAGAAGTTGCAGTGTGGACGAGAAAACTCACGTGCTAAGAGGGAGCGGGGACTGACATATTGCTTGACATGCAGGGGAACGTGATAAGGTCAATATGTCCCCAGCCATTCCAAACATGACCTCTGACGTGGACTGCAGGCCACTCCTGCTTACTTGGGAGGTGGGCAAAAGACTCCACTCCTCCAGGGAGGGAAGGATGGGTTACTAAGATCCTCCCCTCTCAGGCCCCAGATGGAAGTGACTGAAAAGTGGTCACCAGGCACGAAGAGCGAGACAGCGAGGAGTCAGGCACCATTTTTTATAAAAACGCATAGTCTCATTTTCCACTCTTTAAAATCACATTCAAAAATCGGCAAAGAAACGCCCCAGGAGTGAGTAGACAAGAGGGGGGAGTGCGCTGACCCAGCCCCAGGGGGAGAGGGCCGACACCACACACGGCTGCGCGACGGGAACAAGGGGGCATGCGGTGGGTGAGGTGGCACCTGTGGGTGGTGGCACTGACAGGACACGGGCTAGGGGCTGGACAGTGTGGGTGGGGACACACTGACCAGTCAGGACAAGGAGGACTGGCCCCAGCTGGGCTCCTATGCTGTGCCACCCACCTGCCCAGGCTGTCCCACTGTGGTCCTGGGCAGGTGAGCCTCACACAGCCCAGGGTTGGGGACCTGGGTTCAAGCCAGGCCAGTGTGGCCCAATCCACGATTGCCTTTTCTGTGCTCCTGAGTCCGGGCACGCCACGGGAAGAAGAGGGGGCTGGCATGGAGGCCAGCAGCCGCCACTGCCGATGCCAGTCTTCTGACCCAGCCCTAGTGTCCACGAAGCGGGGAGGGGGCAGTGACATAGAGGCTTTTCCTGAACAAGGACCTAGGAGCCAGTCACTGGGGGACCTCCAGGTCTGGGGAGACGAGGGCCTTCTCTCACCAGTGGCAAGAGGCCAGAAGAGCAGGGGTCTGTCCCTCTGTGGCACGAGGGCTGTGATAGGAGAGTTCAAGTAGTATCACTGTGGTGCACGTTCCTTCGTGGGGGTGCTGGGCCACTCGGCTGGGCCACAGGCTGAGCACAGCCCACAGAGCCTGACGTGGCCCACCTACCAAGTGTGGCTGGCTTTACCCCAGGAGGGGCGAGAGGGCTGCCGAGAGTTGCTCCTCTTCCCTACAGGAAGACACTGGGGGCAAGGACCCTGGGTGGGGGGGGGTCAGGGCAGGGGTCTTAGACAGTGGCTGGGTTGGTGGCAGCAGGAGCCAAGGCAAGCGGGGCCCCTCCCTGGGGGCTGGGCCAGGCTGGGGCTACAGGAAATCACAATAATTACAAAATAAAAACCTTTTCCGCTTTGCGGGAAAACAAAACAAATAATAAAAATTCGACAAAATAAATTAGAGGTTTATAAAAGGCGGGTGGGCAGGCGGGCAGCGGATGGGTGGGTCAGAGGCCGTTGGCACTGCCACGCTGGATCAGTGGCACTTTGCTCAGCTCCACCACAGGTGAGCGTGGCTTGTTCTTCATCTTGGGCACTCGCTGTACCAGCTGCTGGGCCTCACGGTAGGCATCACGCAGCTCTTTCTTCCACTGCACCAGCTCAGGATCACTCTGGACATGTCCAGGCTCTATCAGGCTCTGCTGGCCAGGCCCCCACCCGCCTGCACTCTCACCTCCAGGCCCCCACCCGCCTGTACTCTCACCTCCAGGCCCCCACCCCCCTGCACTCTCACCTCTAGGCCCCCACCCCCCTGCACCCTCACCTCCATGCCCCCACCCCCCTGCACCCTCACCTCCAGGCCCCCACCCGCCTGCACCCTCACCTCCAGGCCCCCACCCGCCTGCACTCTCACCTCCAGGCCCCCACCCGCCTGCACCCTCACCTCCAGGCCCCCACCCGCCTGCACCCTCACCTCCAGCCCCACTTACGTCACACTGAAGGACGAACTGCTTGCCCCCGCGGATCTTAAGCAGGAGACACTTGCGCTCCTTGATCTGCGTCTCTTCCACCGACTGGATCTCCTCCATGGTCAGGAGGCTCTGCTGCAGGGTGGGAAAGGCAGAGCAGGCAGTGAGGGAAGGCCCCGGGATCCACCCTGCACCCACACCATGTTCTACCAGCACCCCTTCTTACCGGAGCCTCGCCTTCACCCCGCCACTCCAGTCGGTTGGGGAAGAGGTAGAAGTAGCGCCGCTGCCACTGAGTCAGGAAGGGGTTGCCCATCTTGGACATGTAGCCATGCATGATGCAGTCCTTACCCAGGGCATAGTCTGCACAAGAGATGGGATGTAGGCTCAGCACCCTACCCCGCCCCCTTTCTGGCTGTGATCTTGGTCAGTTTCTTAGCAGAGACCACTTCTCATTTCTGCAGTGTGCAGAGGCCTGGTGTCCCCATGTCACGAGTCCTCACCCTCCTCGTGGCCCAGCTGCTTGTTTTTGGCTTTCTTCCGTGCCTCCAGCCGATCTGTCTCAGCGTTGATGGTGTCAAAAACAGTCTCTGCCACCTCCTGCTGCCACCGCTCCGAGATGGTGAGAGGGAAGTTGCGGTACAGTTCCTGGTCGCTGTCCAGTAACTTCACCAGGGAGGCATGGCAGGGAACGTGGAGAGACAAAGGATGCCAGGACATTGTCAGCCATAGGCCTGCATGTGGCCCTAAGGCAGGGATGATCTCTTGTGACCACCGTCCCCAGGAAGGTTGGGGGATGAGGAAGTAAGGCCCACAGCCCCAGGGCTACCACAGTGTCTCATGGGGCGGAGGAGGGGCAGGGGCCGTCCAGAGCAGGCCAGGCTCAGGGTTCAGGGGCCAGGCAAGGTGCAATACCTTGATTCCCTTTGTGTCCTCCTCATCAAAGGAGCCAATATCAAAAGCATCAGCTGCATTCACCTCCCCACGTGGGGGGATCAGTGGGGGTGGGTACTGCAAAGAGCAGGGGTTGGCATCAGCAGGGGTGAGAGGCCATGGAGTTCCCCGTCCTACCCCTGGATAGACTCTTACCTTCTGTAAGAAGACCATCTGCCAGTCCAGTGAGCGGAAAAAGGGGCTTTCCTTTACCTCCTGAGCTCTGTGGAGAGACACACTCAAGTTGGGCTAGGTCCAGACTGTGGGGTCATTAGCTCAGGCTTGCCTCCTGACTCAGTCACCCTTGGCTCTATGATCTTAAGTGAGTCCCATACTCTCAGCCTGTTTGTTCATCTCTAAATGGGAGAAGCAGTTCCCACATCCTGGGCTGGTGTGAGTTCTAATACCGCTTTGCTTGGCAATTAACAGATATCCCAGTGGACATAAAAAGCTGCAATTAAGCTGGGTGTGGTGGCATAGACCTCTAATCCCAGCACTTAGGAGGAAGCAGGAAGATGAGTTCGAGGCCAGCCTCAGCTACAGAGTAAGGGTAGTCTAAGCTACGGGAAACCTTGTCTTGAAAAATAACCCCCCACCTCATGCAAAAAAAAATAAAAAATAAAAAAATAAAACAACAAACAAACAAACAAACCACTTTCTAATTATGGTCATCATCACCTTGCTACAAAGACTCTTCTGGGTCTTTTGAAAGCTGATCCCTAGTTGGTTCCAACAGTGACACACCCAGTCAGCCCTGCCACCTTGAGGACACTGGACAATGTGGGCCATGACTTCTCTTGTGAGCCCCTTACAAGGGGGTTGAGACCATGGAAGAGTTCAAATGATGGGATACAACCATGGTTCTAAGGGGGCACAGTCAGAGGCCCAGGAAGGCTGGCCCAGCAGCCCACAGCAAAGACTGAATACGGCCACATGCTGGAGGGGCTGGCGGGGCTGGACACTCACCCACGGCCCAGACAGCCTAGCCTCCGATTGACGTCCCTCTGCAGCAAACCTTCCAGCAGGGATCGGAGTTCAGGGGAGAAGGAATCAGGCAGTTCAACAGCCTTTGAGGAAGAGAAGGAGGGAGTCAGCAGGAGCCCAGGAAGAGCCCTTGGCTCTGGGGGAGGGTAGAGGCCAGAGCAGGAGATGAGGCCCAGCTTCCTGCTGGTCCCCAGCAAATGTAAGCTCTGACAGAGGAGGCAAGAGGCTACAGAGCAATAGGCCTCTCCCTTAGGGCTAGAGAAGGGATCACTGGCTCAAGAGCTGTGCTGGCTGGAGAGAACAAGAGCTTACAGTTCTGGCACCACTGTGGACCTTACCTGCTACCCTCACACTCACCATCGTCAAGGTCATGCGATCAATCTCATGCTTGTCTTTGGTCTTGTGCTGCCGAAAGGGGCTGTGTCTGGACAAGAGGTCAAAAAGACCAACGTCAAAGACCAAGAATGGGTAAACTGAGGCAGACTGCATGAAGGAGGCCTATGAGAAGTGAGGGAGGGCTCCACCCCTAATCCCCAGGCCCTGGAGGGCTCCCCTCCCTGCTTCCTATCCTGATTGGTGAACAGTGTCTCAGGGACTCACCCCACTTGCCCTTCTGGGATAGCCTACTCACCCCCGTAACAACTTGAAGAGCATGCAACCCAGGGAGAACCAGTCGGCGCTGCTGTCATAGGCCACGCCCTTCTGCAGGACTTCGGGGGCCATGTACCCGTGCGTGCCCCTGTGGGAGCACAGAGTGTAAGTGAAGTGGAGGAGGTTCAGGAAGGGAAGGAATGGCTTGGGCACTCACACACTGGCATGGGGCTTCTTCTTGGAGAAGTCACAGGCTAGGCCCAGGTCCGAGATCCTCACGTGGCCATGCTCGTCCAGGAGAATGTTGGCTGGCTGTGAAGAAAAGCCCAGTGAGCTGCTGGGCCAGAAGGAGGCCAGCCTGGGCCTTCACTAGAGGAAACTAAGTTTCTGGGACAAGGCCCCAGGTGGGGCACCCCCTCCCCCACATCACAGCTGAACTCAGAAAGCGGCTCAGGCAGGGAGGGGAGAAGGGCAAGGCAGGGAGACAAGCTGACCTTGTCACAGGACTAGAGGCAAGGATGGGTGGCGGCAGCCCCTCACCTTCAGGTCCCTGTAGACTACAAAACGGTTGTGCATGTGTTCAAGACCCAGGATGATCTCAGCTGCGTAGAAGCGCATGTCGGCCTCAGAGAAGACTCCATGCTGAGACAAGTGGTAGTGCAGATCCCCACCTGAGGGGCAGCCCTCCAGGTGAGACTCAGCTTTCTGCCCAAGTCCAGCCCTGGGTCCACCCCCTAGGGCTGGTCCTGGGCTCACCATTCATGAGATCCAGGATGAAACTGAGCTTGTCTGGTGTGTGGAATGCATATGACATGCACACGATGAAGGGGCAGTCCTAGGAGGGAGGGGAAGGTGAGCAAAGACCAGCTGAGGCTTGGGTCAGAGGTCACTACGGGGGCCCGCTTGGCCTCCCAGCTCACCCCGGTGCTGACAAGGGAAAGCATGATCCGCTCGTTCAGAGCCAGGGTCTCTCCCTGCTTCATCTTGATGCGTTTCTTGTCCAGACACTTCATGGCATACCTATGATGGAGTAGGAGGTCAGCTGTATCAGCACACCCTGCAGGGCAGAGCCCCAGGCTGCCTCAGCAGGCTGCTGATGAAGACCAGACGCAGGACAAACACGTGACACAGCCAGTGCTTTAGAGAGGGCAAAAGGTGCTGGCAAGTTAGTCTCTGAGGAGCCTGAAGAAGACAGAACAGCCAAAGCAAGACAGGAGGGAAGGCAGCGGCAGGGGACAAGGTCCTAGGCAGAGACTGAACACGTAGGGACGGCAGGCCTGGGACACTGGTCCCCACAACAGCTCTTCCCTAGAAGCCCCAGTCCCTCATGATACCTCTGGAAGCCTGACTCCTCCCTCAGGCATCCCACCCAGTGCCAGCTGATCAGGGTGCTCACATCTTGCCTGTGTCTGCTTTCCGGCACCCATAGACCTCACCGAAGCCCCCACGCCCGATGATGCGATGCACACTGAAGTCATTCATCGTCAGCTGCAGGGTAACAACAGCTGAGGTCACTGCAGGCCTCCTGGGCCCAGCCCCACAGCACAGGCATTTGGGTAGCAGGGACAAGCCCAGGTACTAGGGTCCTCTACGCCCGAGATCTAGCCACACACTTACCTTTCTCCAGCCTCCCCAACTGGGATCCTAGCACCGGCCCCCCCCTCCCCTCCAGAGCCACCACTATGAGGCTGCCAGCAGAGCCCTGGCATTTCCCAATGGTCCCCTGGCACACCAGCACCCCGCCCACTCACATGGATGTTGAGTTCAACATTCTTCCACTGGCAAAAGCGTGTGAACTTGTCACTGGGAAAGAGAGAGGGCACACACTTAGGTAAACTTCAAGCCTATCCCACCCACTGCCCTTCCAGAGTCCTGGCAAGTAGACATGGAGACCCCCTGAACCTGTGGTCAGCTCAGGCCATACACCCTCAGCAGCTGAGCCAATGTGTCCTACTGGATCAGAGAGATGGTCTCCAGTCAGACTTCCACCAGGGTATAACACCTGCTGTGCACACACCTCCAGCCAAGAGTTCATTACCAGGAAGTCATCTTCTCAGCCACCCCACCCCTTCTATGGCTAGGTAGCTAGGACTGAATATGCTGCTCCTTGCATTCAGCCTAGACTCTGCAGGTTCAAGGCACAGAAGACAGTATGGACTTCAGGCCTAGCCCTGCCTGGACCCTGACACTCCATAGCACAGGGAGACCAGCAAGGTGACCCCAGAAAGACAGAGAGAAGAGGACAAAGTCTATGTGACCTCCCACGAGTAACTTCGATAGGACATGGACAGACCTAGCACCTGCCTATTCAGAATCTCTTTTCCCTCTTACCTCTCAATGAACTTCTGGAACACATCCCCTCGGAGGTTCTGACAAATCTCCTCAATGTATGGCTGTGGGGAGGGAGCTGGGAGTTGGTGACCAAGTCTATTAGCCCCTGGTGACCCTGGTCTGCATCCAGCCCAAGGCTCCAGAACTGCAGCTGTCTGAGGCAGGAGGACCTGGTCTGGGGAGGGTGGGCCATGAAGAAAGGAACCCAGCACGCACCTGGAAGAGATCTGGAGGCACCTGCTTCTTCACCAGGTGGCCCTGGACATGCTCGGTAGCACTCTTTGAAAAGGGCTGGAGAAGACAGAAGTGGCTGTGCGCCCTATACAAGGCTCTTTCTTCCCTTCCAACCCCAGGTTGCTGGGGGCCAGCACATGAGTTGGCACCCAAGGACTGCTGACCGAGACACTCACATGTGAGCAGGCCAGCAGTTCTTTCATGATATAGGAGTCAAAGATCTCCCGGCTGCGGACCACACGCTCCTCCTCTGTCTCCAGCTTCTCATATTTTTTGATCTGGAAGGCACACCCATAGATGGTCTGTGGCCAGGGCATGGGGCTAGATCCCAGGTACCTCACAGACTCAGCAAAGGTGCCAAGCACCTTTCTCTCAGTAGACCTTGACTGTCGTACCTCTTCATAGAACTCCACCAAGGGCTTGGCCTCTTCCAGATGGTTCAGGCAGAAGTCTCGGAAAAGCAGGTACCCTGAAAGCAATCAGGCCTGGTCACGCTGAACCATGCACACCCTCCTCTAAGGGGCCTTCCCATCAACATGGGGAGAGTGAGCTTGGGGGTTCCTAGACAGAACTAGCCAACACAGCAGGTGTGATGGAAGAGTCTAGGCAAGGTGGACTATGAGGCTGCCACCAGCCTGGAGTCCCAGATTCCAAGTTAGGGTCCCTGCACTTCTGCACTGGCCTCAGATCTGCCTCTGCAGATGATGGCTAGAAAACCCTGGTGCTGTGGCGAGGGAGGGAAGGAAGTGTGGCTGGCTCTCAGTCAGTGTGCCCTAACCTCCCCTGCACTGGTGATACTGCCTACTGTGTGCTATGGAGACACAGTAAGGCTATTTTTTTGTTTTTTTCCAAGACAAAGTTTCTCAGTATAGCTCTGGCTGTCCTATAACTCATTCTGCAGACCAGGCTAGCCTCGAACTCAGAGATTCACCTTCCTCTGCCTCCTGAGTGCTGGGATTAAAGGCATACACCACCACTGCCCAGCTTATAGTGAGGTTCTTAGTGGGGACATATGATGTCCTGGTCACCTAGGCCAGGTCAGGCTGTAGCAGGAGGAAGGTGGCAACCAAGAGAGAGTCTCTCTCCCTACCCCCTCCCTCACATCTAGACAATTTCTCACATCTCCCTGACCAGAAAGGCAAGCCCAGTTGGGGAAACCGAGGCTCAGGGAGACCTGTTATGAGAGTTCAGAGCTCCTTAATCCACTGGCAGATCCCTTGGAAAGCCAGGCCACAGGTGGAGATGTCAGAGCAGCTTCTGGACGAGGCACAGGTGAGGGCAGCTGCTTCCCAGGCTCTAGTCTAGCACAGATGCCTGAGCTGCTGACTTGTCTGCTTTTCCAAGACAGGGTTTCTCTGTGTAGCCCTGGCTAGCCTGGAGCTCACTCTGTAGCCCAGGCTGGCCTCCAACTCAGAGGTGCCTCCTGAGTGCTGGGATTAAAGTCGTGCACCACCACCTCCCAGCTGGGATGCCTAAACTGTGCTTTCCTGTGTGGCTTTCTAGGCGTCTTTAAGGCTCATCGGCGGCCTAGTGTTGTTAATGGCCTCTAATCCCAGGTGTCTCTGCTAGTGCCCAAAGCCATCATTTCTTCTAAGGATAGCCTGATCTTTCATTGTGGAACCTTTCAGTGACTTGTGCACAAGGCTGTGGGGAGAGGTGTGAGATGGCAAAGTGCTCTTCCTGACGCCACTGGTTCAGGTCCACCCTGTCTACCATGCACAACTGGGCTCAAGGTCCCATTTCACAGATCTGAACAGCAAGAGGTTCAGAGAGAGGAGAGACAACTTGCCCAAGGCCAAGACAGCACAGACCTGTTCCCCAGGCCTACTTCTCGGTCTACTGCTGAGCTGAGGCTGACCCCCAGTGCCTGGTCCCTCCAGCACCCTCAGTTCCATACTGAGGTCCCATCCTCAGGAAACCCAAATCTATGCCCCGTGTGACTACAGTGGCTTCTTGGGACAGGACCCAAAGCTTTCCCTAGGCTGGGACACGGGGTGAGCAATATGATACTTCCAAGACAAGGGTAAATACCCACACACACCAGAGGAAGGATGGAGGGGCCAGCTCCAAGGCAGGTTGCTCACTTAGGGCCTGGGGGAGTGGGGGTGGGGATGGTTTGGGTGGGGGCGGGGCCAACCACAGCTCTACAGGCACCACAGGAAGGGCCCCGCCTCTTCCTGTCAGTTCCACCAAAGGCCCAGAGCAGCTGTGGCTGCGCCAAGGGGAAGCTGCAACTCTCAAAAACAAAAACCCCAAAGGAGGAACTTCCCTGGCGCCTGGGGAAGACTGATGGGTCCCCACCCCCACCACAGGGCTCCCTGGGCAGAAGCCAGGGGCTGGGAGGCACAAAGGGTCATCATTCTTTACTGGGGAGCAGGGGACAAGTAGCTGGGGGAACAGGAAGCTGACCCTGGAGTCTTCCTGGAGAGACCTCAGGCTGGGAGAGGTGCCTGCACTCACCTAACTTCTGTGAGAAGATCTTTTCAAAGGTCACCTCTCCTCGGTCCTCTAGGTACTTCTGCATGACGCTGCGGATGCTGCAGGGGAAAGGGGCACCGTGAGAAGGCCTCAGAGAGCTGGGGCTACAGGCCCTGCCCAGAACGCACTATTTACTGTGTGTGTGAGGGTGCACACATGCCAGCCTGTGCAGGTCAGGGAAGAAGGCATGGGGGTTGACAGGCTTGGCAGCAACACTTACCCACCGAGCCATCTCCTCTGTGGTCTTTTTTTTTTAAAGACAGACTCACACTAAAGCCCAGGCTGGCCCTGGACCCAATGAGGCCCTCTTTCTTCAGTCTCTCTAGTGCTGGAAGTACAGGTAAGCGCCACCATGTCTCGCTCGAATGGAACTACCCTTCAACTCTGTGTCATCAAGCCCTCCAGGGAGCTCCCAGACCCCTAGCTAGCCTGCTCATTCGTCCTGTCCATATGGGTCACCTCAGATGAACCCAAGGTTATGGTGGGCAGCAATTCCTCACCTGTGCCTACTGCCTGCAGAAGTGTATGTCACACACCCCATACACTGACTCTGGTAACTTAGCCCAATGGCAAAGCCAGGACCTGTCCATTGGATAATGGACAAATCAACAAAATGTGTCTGTTATGTTTGGTCATAGGAAGGAACGAAGCACCCACACCCGCTACCACATGGGTGACCCTTGAGGCGCTGACACTCGACCAGCTCAGGAAGAGGACCACGTCAGGGATGGCAGTCACAAGAGGACTCAGGTTTGTATGAGCCCATCCACATGACTCCATGACGGCTTCATTGGCAGCAAATCATATTTGTAGGTGCTAGGGACTTGAGGGGAACTGCCAAAGGGGCCGTGGGTTTTTTGTTGCTCGTCTGGATTGTGTGTGTCGATCAGAGGACAGCCTTTGGGAGTCAGTTCGCTCCTCCCAGCGCGGGGCTCACAGGCTGAACTCAGCTTGCTGTTTTAACCCGCTGAGCCATCTCACCAGCCCAGGGGTAACGTTTCCCTCCGAAGAGAGAGGACTGGGATGAAGGCAGTATAACACAGTGAACACATCCAGAAAGCACTGAATTCCGTTTTCACTTTTTGCTTTGTTTTGTGAGACAGAGTCTTGCTGCTGTAGCTGAGGACGGCCTCAAACGTGTAGCAATCCTGTGTTGGGCTTATAAGCAGGCGTTACCACACCCAGCTTTAAAGTGTATACTTTTTTCTTTCTTTTTTTTAAAAATTTTTTCAGAGACAGGATTTCTCTGTGTCCCTGGCTGTCCTGGAACTCACTCTGTAAACTAGGCTGGTCTCAAACTCAAAGAAATCTACCTGCCTCTGTCTCCTGAGTGCTGGGATTGAAAGCGTGTGCCACCCACCCAGCCTGAATACTTGTGATGAATTTATATGGTATCTCATCTTTATCCTAGCATTCAGGCACATCAGGGGTTCAAGGCCAGCCTGTTTCAAAAAAGAAAAGTTCAAGCCTCAGTGTGTGTCCCTAACACGTAGATACATGACCCCTGCCCAGGGCCACAGGGGAAGGACTGGTCACCCAAGTTCCTGAGACAAACTCCACAATCATCATCTTGTTGCTCTCACTGAACTCCTGCAACACTGTACATGGTGCAGGGAGTCTCACTGCGATGCATTCCATGCTTAGATGCCTTGTTGTCTCCACCCTCTTCTGGGCCACTGGCATGCCAGACCTGCCAACCTGCCCCAACAGCCATCTCTGCTCCCACCGGCCTCCACCAGCCTGGCCTCTTCAGAGAACACACAGCTGCCCGACTGAGGGCACCTGAGATACCAGGGGCTGTGTGAGGCCAAGTCCTGGTGGACATGTGGAGCCCCAGCAGGTAGGTCTCTGCCCAGGAGACTTTGTTTGGCACTGTCGCCCATAGAATCCTTGGCAGGTCAAGCATAGGCTGGCCAGGTCACCCCGGCTAGAGTCAAGGCACTGTTCATGGTGTGAGACCCATACTTGCTTCTAGGCAGGTCTGTCCCTGGTACAGACCCCTTCTCTGTGGTATCAGTGGGTGCTGAAGTCTTGGGGGCCTGTGGTCAGATCAGCTCTGGGTGATGGGGAGCTGCTGTGTGGAGATGGTGGACGTTTGCTGGCTTCCTGAAGTGCAAACAGGATGTCACCAGGTGGCGAAGCTCAGGTCAGGAGGGGGTGGGGTGTTAAGACAGGTGAGGAAAAACTGGCCCAGCACCAAGAGACCCACAGAGCAGGGAAGAAGGTACAGCAAAAACTGCAGGAGCTGGAGCGATGGCCCAGCAGTTAAGAGTATTGGCTGCTCTTCCAGAGGACCCGGGTTCAATTCCCAGCACCCACATGGTGGCTCACAACCATCTCTAGTGGGAACTGATGCCCTCTCCTTGCATAAAGGTGTACATGTAAATAGAGCACTCATATACATAAAAAAATAAATAAATCTTGGCCGGGGATGGTAGAGCATGCCTTTAATGCCAGCCCTTGGGAGGCAGAGGCAGGCAGATCTCTGTGAGTTCGAGGCCAGTCTGGTCTACAAGAGAGAGTTCCAGGACAGCCAAAGATACACTGAGAAACCTTGTCTTAAAAACCATTAAAAAGGCCGGGCGGTGGTGGTGCACGCCTTTAATCCCAGCACTCGGGAGGCAGAGCCAGGCGGATCTCTGTGAGTTCGAGGCCAGCCTGGTCTACAGAGCGAGATCCAGGAAAGGCGCAAAGCTACACAGAGAAACCCTGTCTCGAAAAAAAAAATAAAAATAAAAAACAAACAAACAAACAAACAAACCCACATAAAGGGAGGAGTAAGGTGCTGGGGATTTCAAAGTTAGGGTCCTTAGGAGGCTGGGATCCAAGACAGAGCCGAGACCTCATTGGGTCACTATGGAAGGAACTAAGTACAGGTAGACACTCTGATAAGGTGAAGGGAAGAGGGGTTGGGGAGGCACAGGCTATTGGGCTGTGGGTGTAGGAGGGGTGTCTGCCAGCCCTACCTTGCACTGTGGGTGGGCTTCCAAGTTCTTGGAGAAATGACAGTTCCAGTCAAAGGTAGAACTGGAGAAAGTATTTCCAGGGCACCAGGCTCAAGGCCTAGCCCTCCCAGGATCTAGCTCCATCGCCTTCCTCAGGAAAGGCCTCTCAAGATAGTGAAGTATGCAGAGCCACCAGGGCCCAAGCCTGAAACTGTGACACCCTGGCTCCACCAAAAGCTGGCTCTGACCAGAAGCAGGGCTCCGGTGACCAGGTCTGGCCTTGGTGACTTCTTTCCAGTCTGCAACTCCTGCCCAAGCTCAGGGACCCCCACACTGTCACCTCAGAGCTGGTTCCCTCTGGGACAGCAAGACCATTATTCTCTGGTCAGTGGGAGAGGCACCAAGGTTACATATGCCCTTCATCTACACTGGCCCAACTCTGCTCCTGGGGACCACCCACCACCAACATACTTCCTCATCCTTAGAAAACTCAGAGGGACTCAGGGTAGGACAGACTCAAACCTCACAGACATGTACAAACAATAGGAACTTGAAGAAAAGCTGAGCCAGGCAGTGGTGGTGGCCCACGCCTTTAATCCCAGCACTCGGGAGGCAGAGGCAGGCGGATCTCTGTGAGTTTGAGGACAGCCTGGGCTACAGAGTGAGTTCCAGGAAAGGCGCAAAGCTACACAGAGAAACCCTGTCTTGAAAAACAAACAAACAAACAAACAAAAACCTAAGGAATTTGGGGCTGGAGAGATGGCTCAGCAGTTAAGAACACTGACTGCTCTTCCAGAGGACCCGGGTTCAGTTCACAGCACTCACATGGCAGCTCACAATGTCTGTAACTCTAGTTCCAAGAGATCTGACACCTTCACACAATGCACATAAAATAAATTTAAATAAATTGTTTTTAAAAAAAGTTAAAAAAAAAAAAAAAGAAAGAAAGAAAAGCTGTTAGACTCAGAGAGACAGAGTCCAGCTGGGTGGTGACGCCTAAAATCCCAGCACTCAGGAGGCAGAGGCAGGAGGTTTGCTGTGAGTTTGAGGCCAGCCTGGGCAACAGTGTGAGACCCTATCTCAAACAAACAAACCTTAAGTAAGGAAATAAATCAGACACAACCCTTGCTGTGCCTGCAGCTGGCAGCCTGGCCAGGCAGCCCTCCACACAGCTGATCCCCCAGACCCTGCAGGGCAGTGGCACTTCTGAAGAAACTGGCAGGAGGGCCCAGGAGCATGGGGCTCAGGAACCTGCAGAACCAGGCGCCTGGATCTCACCTGGCAGAGAGCCCAGGAGGTGATACTGTCCCCACCCCAAGTCCTGGGAGCTCTGCTCGTCACCTAATCTTTATATTCTGGAACATTCTGGTCCACAGACAGGCCAGGCCGGGAAGCAATAAAAGGAGGAGGAGGAGGGCAGATATCCGCACGTCAATCTTCCATGCCGTGGAGGGTCAGATGGACATGGTCAGGCAGCCTCAGGTGCGATGTATGGACAGGAGGATGCTCATGACAGGCAGACATCCCAGCTGTTAGGGAGATCTCATCAGGAGCTGGTGCAGGGCACTGGGAATAGGGACCCTGGGCATCACTGGGATACCCTCCCAACCTCATACTGGCTTTCTGAGAACTGGTAAAGCAGGCCATCTTGGCTGAAGGCATGCCCGCCCAGGGCCAGGAGCTGCTGCTGCCACTGTTTCTCACCATGTGGCCCGGAGCAGCCGGTACGGGAGATACAGATACAGTGCTTGTAAGAGACCCTGCCTTAGACAGCCAGGGAGCCAGGGAACCAACACGGCAGGGCTTTCTGCCTTTTCACCAGGCCGAGGGCCTGCAGGAAGCAGGACCTCAGGCTGGAAACGGTCCCTCCCATCAAGAGCTACACCTGGGCATGGCCATAGCATTCTTCCCAGCCCACAGTACTTCATTTTCTTCCTTAAAAAGAAAAAAGGTCTTTTTAAAATAAGATAAATACTATCCCCCAAAGCAAACATCCGGCCAGTCCTGAGCAGAGTTCTTGAGTGGAAGGCCCTCTAGATGGCAAGTTTAGGGTTTCCAGGCTAGCCCCCCAGAGGTGGAGGCTATGGAAGCTGGCAGGTTAGAAAAGGTGTCACTGGACGAAAGTCCGGGCCAGAAAGCAAGTGCAGGCTTGCCTGGGGAGCAGCAGCAGTCTCCTGGCAGTGTCTAGAGGTGTGACATGTCCTGAGTGGCATCTTTATCCCCACCCAAGCCAGTAACCCCATCCGTCCAGAGGTACATGGTTCTAAAATTCCCCTCTGGGTCATTAAGAAAATCAAATGTATGCCAGGCAGTGGTGGCACATGCCTTTAATCCTAGGACTTGAGAGGCAGAGGCAGGAGGATCTCAGTGAGTTTGAGGCCAGCTTGGTCTACAGATGAGTTCCAGGACAGCCAGGACTGTTAGTTACACAGAGAAACCCTGTCTCAGAAAAAAAAAAAAAAAAAGAAAGAAAGAAAGAAAGAAAAGAAAAAGAAAATCAAATGTGCTGGCCATGGTGGCAGACGCTTGTAAGTCCAGCACTTGGGAAGCCGAGGCCAGCATGTAGTAAGCTCCAGGTCAGCCTGAGCTACAGAGTGAAGGGCAGTAAGTTTACCACTACTACTCTGGGCGGGAGACACTGGAGACCCCTGGACCTTGGCAGCTGGAAGGGCACCCTGGCCAGGTTCCAAACAGCTCTCTCCACACTCCCCAGAAGGTCAAGTCATAAGCTGTTTTATTTACTTCTTTGGTATATGTACATATGCGTGGTATGTATGCATGTTCACATGAATTTTGACCCAGTGTACACAGAAGCAGGTACATGTGCTTATGCTTCTGGAAGCCAGAGGTTGCTGTTAGATGTCTCTCTCGGTAACTCTCCACGTCATCTACTAAGGCAGAGAATTTTGCAGAAGCCAGAGCTGGTGGTTCAGCTGGTCGAACTAGCCACCTGGCCCCAGGGGTCCTGTGGTCTCTGCTGTGGCAGTCTGGGATAACAAGTGAGCACAAGCCAGCCCGCCTCTCGTGTAGGTGCCAGGGGTCTAAAGTCTGGTCCTGGAGTGTGCACAGAAGCTCTTTGACCCACTGAGCCATCTCCCCAGGCCTATTTTGGTTTCCTGATATAGGGCCTTGTTATGTAGCCCAGGCTGGCCTTGAACTAGCAATCTTCCTGCCTCAGCTTCCAGAGTGCTAGAGCACCAGTGCCAGCATGCTCACTCAGCTAAATGACAGACTTCACTGCTGGTTTCCTCTTTTGTAAAACATGTCAAGGCAATGAGATGGTCACTTCTGTACTGCACGTCAGAAAGCCTGAAAGATCTAAAGGGGGGGGCTCATCTAAAGGGGGGGCTCTCCTGAAGCGTCAGGTTTTCTGTGCCACTGTTAGCCTGTGTCTTCCCTCCTGGACATTAAGACCCGCTGCTTTAAGCCTTATTATCTGGCACTCCACAATCCCTAACTGCCTACACTACTCCTAGAACACGATCCTATGCTACACTAACTAGTCCACATTTGTCCTGTACTCAGAGGAAGGGGCTCTAGCCAGGCAGTCTCCTAGGGGCAGACATGGGCCAGAACCAGAGGCCCATCGGCAGGAGGTGACCAAACAGTGGCTGTCACTCCTGTGGCCCTGAGAGCAGCTTTAAACACTCCCGTGACTCCACCCTAGAGCCCATCAGAGTTCTGCCAAAGATTGAGGGCACCTCCACTGACACGCTTCATGCCAGGGTGGCTTTCAGGTTGTAGAACATCCACCCATCCCCATTCCTGCCCTCCACCAGCCAGGGCGCTCCCATAGTTTGAGGAGTGGGAAGAGGGCACTTCCCTTCTCTCAGCAGCGACTGAGGTGAGGCGCAGCAGGCAGGGAGGGAGGGAGTGGTGTCTAAGCTCGGCTTCTGCTAAGAGAGGTACGACATGCTTCAGTAGGGGAGCAAGTCCCACAGTCTGGCACAGTGGCCTAGCATGGCAGACCCTCATAGATGGCTCCCACATAGGGTCAGGGAGCTTAGCTGTATGGACTGGGAGAGCCCACAGGAAGGAGTCTGAGCCTAATGCGCCCATTTTGATAGTGAGGAAACTGAGGGTGGGAGAGTCCGTAAGACCACAGAGGGCAACAGTAAGTCTATGACAAAGGAAATATCCAAACTGGTTTTGAGGAGTGTGTCTCAATAGGGCCTCCTTCACCCTCCCTTCAGCCTCCACAGGGATGCTGGAGGAGGGTCTCCAAGGATCAGGGCAGTACCCAGCCTCTTCCCTGATGCCCTCCTTCCACCTCTCCAGGGGCTTTAGAATATGGCAGCATAGCCGGGCGGTGGTGGTGCACACCTTTAATCCCAGCACTCGGGAGGCAGAGCCAGGCAGATCTCTGTGAGTTCAAGGCCAGCCTGGTCTACAGAGCCAGATCCAGGACAGGCACCAAAACTACACAGAGAAACCCTGTCTCAAAAAAAAAAAAAGAATATGGCAGCAGATCTCCCCAAGAGCCTTCCAGAGTGGAAGGAATAGTCTTGGCTGGCACCATGGTTCTGGTATTTGTGTGACAGTGACTGATACTGTGACACCCCAAGAAGCGGGTGCAGAGGCCACAGGCCTCCAGGCTGGCAGGTCTCAGCCAGCCACCCTGGGAACTGCCACACTCTGGTAGGGGACAGTTAACAAGCCGTGGATGCAGCTGAGGCACTCCCTGGCGGCATTTCCAGGAAACCTGGCACAGAGGTGGTAACAGCAGGAGGAAGTCCCCTGGGGCTTCTTATTAATATTTCTTGATGACTCTCCCTGGGGCCTGACAACGTTCTCAGAGCTCACGGATGGGGCCACTACCAAAGAGGAAAGACCAACTGTATATAGCCAATCATGTCCGTGCAAACCCTTGGCCAATGAAGGACAACAGTGGTTGACCCTGACCCTGGTAGATATCCAGTGAGCCCCAGACTCCCAGGTTCTCCTGCAGGGTGTTCAGGAAGACACTTGAGCCACCACAAACAAGACATAAACAGATACCCTGCAGCTTCCTGCCTACAGTCTACAACGCGTAGACAGATTAGTATGCACTGGAAACACAAATCTAGGGGTTCTTGTCCCATAGCCCCTGGAGGGGAGGTTGATCCCCATTCCAATTCCAAGGCAATTTCCACCCTCAGAGAAGTGACCCCCATTTTACCACCAAACACCCACGTCTGCATCACCAAAACCGCCCTTTTCAGCAAGCAGTGATGCGAGACAAGATGTCGTTACAGAAATACGCTGCTGCCAAACGCCTTACTTTCAGGATCTCACTTGAAGTGGGCCTGAAATAACCTGAGTGTAACTGTCCAGAAGAGGAAACGGCCTCAGGAGCCAGCGGGGAGTAGGGAAGGGACCCAGGGAGAAACAGCAGGTAGGATGGAGGCTGTGCATTCCTCAAAAACCGTCACATGCTCTCGGCTTCTGTTGTTTATTCCATAATATCTTGAGAACAACAGCCATGTGCAGGCTGCTGGAACTCCCTGGGGCTCTCAGCTCCCTACACAGCAGCCTGGGCACAAGAAGCTGCTGCAGAGTGTGTGCCTGCACTTGACGTCACCCAGGATTTACTACTAGCATGGGTTGTACATTAATAGGACACATCATTCCCAGGCTGACAGAGCCCAGATTCCTGTGCTCCGATCCCAACCTCTGACGCTCATGCTCCCTTCAAATCCATTTACCGAGCGCACAGTGGAGAAGCAAGGAGAGCTGAGCAACTTAATAGCAAATCCATGAGAGCCTTGCTCCAGAGAGGAGGCCAGATGGGAAAAGGCATCTCCGAGAGCCATTCCCAGGGAGCAGCAGCGGCTTCCAAGGCCCGCAGGGATAGACTGCAGAAAAGATAATCTTGTTTTCAGGGGCAGGAGGGGGTGGGTCGCTGCTACTGGAGTGGAATGTTCTGGTAAGGGATAAAGGCTGGCAGCAGCAGGCTTTCTGCTGCTGATGGAGAAGTAGAGGGAGGAAGAAGAGCAAAAGTCTTCTCAGCACTCCTTCCCCCACCAATCCGGGCAGGAAGTCCTGGCTGCAATGAGTTAAGAGGAGCGAAGACACGAAGGAAGAGTAGCAGGGTCTGAGGAGACCGGGGAAACAGGCAAGGGGCGGGCAGCAGCAGCAGCAGCAGCGGAGGAAGCTCATGGTGGGGGAGGGACCAGGAAATAGCCCAGAGAACCAGAAGGCTGCAAGAGGCACCCAGCTCCCACATGCTGCTGCTGGGGCTGCCACTGTCACTGGGGAGAGCAGGGACATCTCTTGGGACCGCCCAGGCAGGGCTCCTCAACCAGGAGCCCTGAGATTAATTACACAGGGCCTCAGTGGTCATATTAAGCAAATGATGATAATTATGAGACTGCGGCAGCTGCTGGGAAAGAGGCAACAGCGTCTGCAGGGCGAGGCCCAGACCACACAGTCCCACAGCCCTGGGAGGTCATTGGTGAAGGACCAGCCTCCTAGTTTTACCAAAGCAGATAAACTGAGGCAGACCCAGTCAGGATTAGTGTGTCTGGGGCCCATGTGAGCCAATATTGCAGGAGTGAGGAGCAGGACCCCTATGCTCTATCCATGCAATACTACCTCCTGGGAGAAGGTCGGGGATGGGTCTGTTTCCCCAGATCCTCTAGGTGACAGAAGGGGAGGTTCCTTTGCCAAGTTACAGTGGCACTATGCCCAACAGTTCCCATTCCCCAGCCCTGGGAAATAAGAGCTGTGATGCCAAGCTCAGCCAAGCCACAACCCTGGGCACCAGGCACAGAGAGGCTGCCAAGATGGCCCACCCTAAAGTAAGAACAACTCCCACTGCACAGGAACAAACCCCATTGCCTCTTTCCCTAACCGTGACTTCGCAGTGGGGAAGCAGGCCCTGCATACGATGGAGCTCTCGGCATGAAGCTGTCCTTCTATACAATGGCTTCGCCAGGGCAGCCTGTTTCTGCTTCAGCAAATGGCGAAGGGTTGGGTCTTGTATACCATGTCAGCTGATGGCCGTACCAGAAGCTGCCCTGCTACTTTCAAGCCACCACCTCAGACCCACAGGTACCAAGACAAGGGGTGTCCGCCATCCCACAGTCAGTTACATGGGATGGAGACAAGCAATCAGAGTGCTGTGGCTAGGACTCCAGAGAGCTGGGACCCAATCCTAGATCTTTTGTATGACACGCCTTGATCAGTAAGTGAGACAAATACTACCTGCTGGGCCAGCACAGCAGAGCTGTGAAGACAAGGCACTTGGAAAATTGGGACATACTGGGCAAACGTGAGACAGAACCATAAACCACCTTCAAGGGCAAGAGACAGACACCTCGAGAATGTGTGACATGCATCACAAAGGTGACTGCTTTCCCTCATGGAAGGCTTGCATGCTTAGGGCCAGGGCCACTGCAGGGGACTCAGGGTCCTTCCCTGGCCTGAGCACCCGAGTGTTCAGAGTCAGAGGCTCCTCACCACTCACAGATGGAACATTTGTTTCAGCAGCAAGCTACCGATGGCACCCTTGCACCAACGCCTATGGTGTCGTCATTCCCTAACTCACAGCCTGCCTCGATTCTGCTCACAGATTACCACCCCGTCCTGGTACTGTTGAGCAACTAGTCCATGTAGGCATGGCCTTGCCAACTTCACATGTTGGTTTTTGGATCAACTGAGATGACAGATGTCAAAACAAATAATGAATTATTAAAATCTCCATTCTTATTCCTATCTCATCACCACTACCACCAAACAAAAGGGACAAGGGAAAGAGGTCTGGTTCATGTTATCAGGGTTCTTGAACACCTGCAGAGGCAACCTAAGGCGGGGCCCATCAGGAGCAATGCATTCTGGGGGAAGATTATCCAAATATGGAGAGTTCTAGAAAAGGCACCACTTCAAACTTTGCAGACCTCACACCTGCGCAGACTCTCATGGCTGTGGCTACCCAGGAGAGCTAGAGAATGCCCTAGATGCTAATTGCACGCCCCACCCTCTTCCCCTGAAGTTTTGTCATTTCTGAACTCATTTCGTCCTAACTGCTGCTGCCCCTAGACAGCCCTGGCTGACACTTCAGTCTAGTTCCTGTTTTGAGAAATCTGATTGCAAATGTCTTAGAAAAAAAAAAGGGGGGGGGGGACCAACGGCCTCTTCAAAATGCAGACCAGTTTTTCCTCTACTGGGCTTGATTCTCAGTCAATCCGAAACCCAGTGAGCAGCCACTGGAGGAGAGGCATGGTTGGCTAGGTACGACAGCATCCCTGTACGCTGCCCACCCTGCGCCAACGACTGCAGCCACCAGAGACCTATTTCACACGACCCACATTTCACAGATGTAACAATTAGAAAGGAAAAGAACTCGCCCCATGTCCTATGATAAGAGTGTGGCAGTAAAGTCAGGTCCCATTCTTGGCAGCTAAAGAGGCTGGCACGAAACACTACTGGGACTGGCCTCACCACCCACCATAAGGCATCCTGATAGGTAGACACATTTGCTCTTCCAGATGCAGGCCATCTAGGCCACCTTTCAGGTCAGGGCAGTGAACAAAACATATAGAGAAGCTGAAAACTCTGATGTGGAGGCCAGGTCCCCCCATGGATTACCTGGGTGACACTGCACAAGCCACTCAAGTGTGAGCTGTACCCCCTCTCTCTCTCTCTCTCTCTCTCTCTCTCACACACACACACACACACACACACACACACACACACACACACCCCTTCTATGGGCACAAAACTCCATCTGTCTCAGTCTCTGGCCTCTAGTGCAGTTCAAATGGGAAGATAAGTCTATCTGCCACAATATACTGGACAAACCCCAGCGGCACCTCTCACATCCTGCCTGATTCTGCACCCACATCCTGAACAGTTTAAACTTTGATACCAGGTGCGATGACATCAGGTGTCTCACAGAGAGGTGGCAGCAAGGTCCAGTTGCTGTAGGATGGGTGTCCCTTAGTCAAAAGTACCCACAAGGCACCACATGTGGGGTAACGGGTGAAGAAGGGACTTCCCTCACCTAAGTGCAGCCCCCGGGGTTGGTACACACATCACTGCACTGTCCCCCCAAAAAACCTCTCAAACCCAAGCCAAGGGCCGTGACACCACGAGAGGAGAAGGCAAAAAAAGTCTCCAGACTCGTCCTCCCCTCTCTACAAACCTCCCAAGAGCGTTACCCCACTCTGAGGGGAGTGGAACACCGAGGAGGGGGGTGCTGGGAGTAGGGGCAACAGACTGGGTAAACGGAGGCAGACGTGGGGAAGGGAACCCCAAGGGGACACAGAGGGTGGAGGGCAGCGCCCAGCACCCAGAGTGGGAAGACGGCTGCAGCAGAACCAGGGGCTGACAGCGACCAGGCCCGGCAGGGAGATACAGGAAGCGGCAGCGCGGCCCGGGGAGCGCGGCTGGGAGCTTGGAGTTGGGGCGCTCTGGGCTCGCAGGCACCGGGCCTGTGGCGGCCGGGACAGGGGAAGTCCTGGGTCCTGGGGCGGCCCAGATAGTGAGGTCGCCGGGGCAGAAGGCTCCCGGAGTAGGGGGCTCCCCGGGTCCCGGAGCAGCCGGGATAATGGGGTCCTTGGGGCCGAGGGTCACCGGAGCAGCGGGGGAGGGGCCCCGGGGTCTGGGGCAACCAGGAGAGTGCGGTCCCTGGGGCACAGGGTCCCCGGAGGAGGTGAGTCCCCGGGGCCTGGGGCAGTAGGGAGAGAGGGGTCCCCGGGGCATGGGACCCGGGTCAGCGCGTGGGGCCCGGCACAGGCGGGCTCACCTGGGCTCTGGAAGCAGGATCTTCTTGCTGGCGCGCGCGGCCGGCGTGGCCTTGCTCTTCTCCATGGCCATCAGGTAGCTCACATCGGCCAGCACCGCCTCCAGGTCGGCCATCTTGGCGGCGGCGGCGCTGTTCCTCCCGCCGCCCGAGGCTCCGCTCCGCTCCCGCTCGCTCGGCCCGGCCTGGCCCGCGCGGCTTGTCGGCCTCGGCGGCGCCGCCGCCGCCCCGTCCGGTCCCCGCTCGTCGCCCGCTCACAGGCGGCGCCGCCCCATGGCGCCGGCTCGGGCCCGGCCCGGCTCGCGCTCCGCTCCCGCCGGGACTGCAGTCGGGGCGCCGCCGCCGCCGCCACCACCACCCGCCCTCCCGCCCGCCCGCGCCCGGAGCTGCCGCCGCCGCCTCCGGCCCCGCCTGCCGCGCACAGCGCCAGCGAGCCGCCGAGGGGCCGAGCCGGGCGGGCGGCGGGCAGGCGGGGCGGCAGCGCCCCCTAGAGGCCGCGCCGCTCGGGTCCCGGACGCGGCCGGCAGTCCTGGGCTGTTACCTGAGTCCTGCCCTCGGGACTCCGGGACGACCACAGACTCAGATCGCATCTGAGGATGCTAGACGTGTCCACGCTCCCACCAGGGCGATGACCCCAGACCGTGAATCATAACAAGAATCCTGACACCGAGCGAGACCCCAGACTCAGATTTCAGAACATTCTCTCAGGACCACCCCATCACAACCACTTCTGACCCCAAGACCTTGAGTGACTATCCTGACTTCAAACTCCCAGCGGAGCCCCAGACTCAAACCTTGGGCCACACTCCTGAGTATGAACATTTTGTTGTTGTTTTTCTTACTTTAGACAGGGTATTGCCATGTAGCCCTGGGTGGCCTGTAACTCACTACGTAGACCAGGCTGGACACTAACTCACAGAGATCTGCCTGCCTCTGCCTCCCAAGTGCTGGGATGGATCAAAGGCGTGCGCCACCAAACCACACTCCGATGAGGGCTGAATTTTTTATTTTATTCCATTATTTACTTATTATGCAACACATGGAGATCAGAGGACAGACAATTTGACAATCAGTTCTCTCTTTTTTACCACATGGGTCCCTTGGGATGGAACCCAGGTCCTCAGGCTTGATGGCCTTCTTCCTTAGCCAACTCCTGCCTATTCCTTAGCCAACTCCAGCACTTGCGAGGCAAAGGCAGGTGGATTTCTGTAAGACCAGTGCTACGGAGTGAGACCCTATATCGAGCAAATAAGTGAAAAAAATTTAAACACCGTACACCTCTCGAGAGCACCTCTCCAATTTCCAAGCTGCCAGGGCACTTCAAACCCAGCCCTGGACACTTAGAAACTGATTCCTGTGCCAGTTCATGGGCCAGCAAAAAAGTACCCCATTCCCTTTGCACTTCTTGACTACTTTAGATCAATCAAATCAGACGGAGGGGCGGCTCTCAGTGGATGAGATCCCTGGATGTTCAAGTCAAAACCCAGGCTGCTTTTCCCTGACTCCTGCCTCATCCTCCCCTCTCCTCTATGTCATCACTACAGCCTCCTGAGAATCCTTTGACCTGTCCATATCTCAGGATCCCTCTAAGCACTGCCTTGCTGATGCAGGCCCTGACCAGAATGGCTGTTCTCAAATCTAGATGGAATTACTGCCCATTTAATGCCAAACAACAGCTGTCTAGCCTAGCCCCCCCTCCCCCAGCACTACCAAGAGTGGAAAGTATTGCTTTTGTTTCTGGTAGACCAGAAGACCTTGAACTCAGAGATCTGCCGCCTCTGCCTCCCTAGAGCTGGGATTAAAGGCATGTGCCACTACACCTGGCTGAGAGTGTCGTATTGGTGAAATTATTAAGGCCATTCCACGCAGTTAAAAGGGAGGTTTATTTAGTGTTATTATAAGCGTAACTTACAAATGAAGGGATGGGTAGGTTGTAGGCTCTAGGAAAGACGTAGCGCAGTCCGGTGGTATTCTCTGGAGAACTCTGCTCGGTCTACCTCCAGCTTCCAGGGTCCAGGAACCAAGAGAGGTGCACATCCGGATCTCGGGTCTTCAGGGTCCTCTCTTGGCCCCGCCTTGTAGGTGTGACAGTTACCGAAGCCTCAAAGGGGGTTGGAACTTTCAGATCAAAGCTGGAATGGCTACCCACTACAGTGTCATCTTTTTTTTTTCAATGTATACATGTTTTGCCTGTATGTAGTCTGTACTCTGTGTACAATGTATGTGCCTGATGTTCATGGAGACTAGAAGAGATCATCATCAGATCCCCTGGGACTGGAGTTACAGACAGTTGTGATGTAACATGTGGGTCTGGGAATTGAACCCAGGACCGGGAGAAGAACACTCAGTATTCTAAACTTCTGAGCCATCTCTCCAGCCTGAGTGTCAATCTTAAGGGGGCACTTTGGACCCCAATCTTCTGCTGCCCAAGCCAGATTAGGTGCATGAACAGTGTCTTGTTGTTTTTTTGTTTGTTTTGTTTTGTTTTTTGAGACAGAGTTTCTCTGTGTAACAGCCCTAGCTGTCCTGGAACTCCCTTTGTAGACCAGGCTGGCCTTGAACTCACAGAAATCTGTGTGCCTCTGCCTCCAGAGTGCTGGGATTAAAGGTGTGCGCCACCACACCCAGCATTTTTTTTTTTTTTTGAAATAAAGTCTCACTAGACGAGGTTGGCCTTGAACTCATAGAGATCTGCCACCTTGTACCTGACCTAAGCGAACAGTCTCTTAAACTGCAAGTTGAAGCTTGAATGGTGAAGCCCTGTGACCCTCTCTATCTTGGTTCCCACCATCCCCCAGGGAATCCCCTTTCTCATTGTTAGTTCTCTGCTCTGGGCCTCTGCTCTCCCCTGGACTGGAAGCCCTTTTATTTGACTTCTTCCCTAACCAACTCCTGCTCATCCTTTCAGACTCCCCTCCTTCCCCGACTTCCAGACCCTAACTGCACACATGCTCCATTCTACCCTGACCACTACCTCCTTCCTGCAGGAGGCTGCTACCCCGACTTCCAGACCCTGACTGCACACATGCTCCATTCTACCCTGACCACTACCAGGTCCTATTGCTTTAATTTGAAACTATCACCAGTCAAAACATACATTGCTGTAAGTTTTACGGTGGGGGGAGAGCAGACACTATGTTATTACATGTCTGCATTCAAATGTCAGAAATGTTGATATATGAGGGGGAGGATACCCACTGTCTTCCACTGTAATTGAAGTTCCATGGTTCATCTCTCTCTTGTGTGTGAACATGTATGTTACAAGCATGTGTGCATGTTCATGTGGATATGAGTGCATGTTATATTCAAGTGTGTGTTTTTGTGGAGGTCAGGTCAAACTTAGATATCATTTTCAGGAGTCATTCATGTATTTATTTTAATTAATTAATTTTAAGACTAGTTTTAATTTTTAAAAATTATAAGGCAGGCAGTGGCGGCACATGCCTTTAATCCCAGCACTAGGAAGGCAGAAGCAGATGGATCTCTGTGTTCAAGGCCAGCCTGGTCTATAGAGTGAGTTCCAGGACAGCCAGGGCTACACAAAGAAACCCTGCCTTGAAAAAAACAAGCAGTGTGTGTGTGTACTATGCATGTATATACATGTCTGAGTGTGGGTTTGTGCACATGAGTGTAAGTGCCTGCAGAATTAAGAAGAGGGTGTTGGAGCCCCTGAAGCTGGAGTTACAGGAGGTTGTAAGCTACCTGCTGTGGGTACTGGAAACTGAACTCTGAGTCCTCTGTGAGAGCAGTATATGCTTTTAACCCTTAGCCAATGAGTCATCTCTCCAAGCACCTGATTCACTTGCTTTGAGACAGGGTCTATCACATGGGACACGGGCACGCCAATGGCTAGTCTGGGTTGCTAGCAAGCCTCATAAATCCACCTGTCTCCACCACCTCAATGCTGGGACCACAAACAGGTGTCACTGTGACAGGCTTTTTCTGTGGGTCCGACGATTGAAGTAAGAGCCTCGTGCTTTGCACCAAGCACTTTATCATCTCTTGTCCCCCCGTGTCCGTCTCAGGACCAGACTCAGGCAGGCATCGATGTTTGATGAATGAGTGAGGGGCTGTACTCTTGGAGTACAGGAAGGTTGAAGCAGACTAGAACTAGATGCTCCAGCAGGACCAGATGCCTGTGACCTTCTCCCAAACCCTGCCCTGACTCTGTGAGCACAGCCCCACCCCGCCCTGGGTTTTCTGGAACAGCTCCTGTTTAAAAAAAAAAAAAAAAAAAAAATCTGCCTGAAGAACTTGTCAGACCAGAGTCTGAGTGTGGGTTTGGAAATGTCAGCCTTCCCCTCACTACCTGGAAACCCAGATGGGCCATCCCACCCACCAACCCCCACCCACTGCCCTAGCCAGACCTCCTCCTGGAGGGGCTCTCCAGGGCAACCCTCAGGGATCCCTGAGATCTGAGAAAGCAGTTTTAGGAAGCCCCAGGACCCAGAGGACTGTGTAAGAAGGCCCGGCCTGGTGAGGCTGGTCTTTGAGATGGTGCTGCCCTCTGGTGGTGTTTGGAAGGTGGATTGTCGACTTGACCTTTCAGGCCTGTTTCAATCATTTCCTTCTTTCTACAAACCTTTGTCTGGCATGCAGAGTGTGCTGGATTGAGCCAGGATGCTGGCAGTGCAGACGGCAGAGGAACATCATTTCTGCTCAGCTTGACACAGCGCTGCTTAGATCACCACTGGGTGAAAATAAGTGTTGAAAACTCAGTCAGCCCACACTGTCCTGCTCCCACATCCCCACGAAGCCTCCATTTTCCAAAACCTCATTGAGTCTCCTTCAATTCCTTTCTTCCTTTACCTGTCCCTGATCCCCATATACACACCAGCCATCGTCTATGTGACTGGTCCCTTTTAGGGCTCCCTGTGTCTCCATTGTGGCACCACTGGCTGAATCAGACTGTTCTAGGGCCTAGGATAATGCCCACCCCCTTCCAGTGGCTTGTGAGCCCTAACAGCCCTGACCTCTGCATCTCTCAACTTGGCACGTTCCCCTCCTCCAGTCTCTAGCCTCTCTGCCCCTTAAACAAATCTGTTATATTGTCCACCCCACCCCTCCCAGCCTAGGCTGGACTGGCCGCTGCTCCTCGCACACAGTGGGCTCTTGCTCAGCCTGCTGTTTCCTGGGCTGAGAAGTTTATGCTCAAAGGGCAGAGGACTCGGGCATACTGTTCCTGTGCTTCATCCCTCAGGGCCAGCATGCAATTCAGACTGGCCTTGAACTTGTGACGATCTTCCTGGTTCTGCTTCCCCAGAGATGGGAACCAACTACTACCTCCTCCCCTAGGGCAGGGGATAGAATTTAGGACCTTTCAGGGCTGGCTCAAGTGGTTAAGAGCACTGGCTGCTGTCTTCTAGAGGACATGAGTTCGATTCCTAGCACCCACATGGCAGTTCACAACTTCCTGTAACTCCAGGTCCAGGGACTCCAGTGCCCTCTTCTGACCTCTTCAGGCACCAGGCACTCACACAGTACACATACACAATGTAGGCAAGACAAACATACACATGAAATGAAATACAATCAAAATTAATAAATAAATAAGGAATTTAGATTTAGGACCTTTCACATGCTAGGCAAGTGCTCTCTAGCACTGAGAGCAATTTCATTTGTTCTCTCTCTCTCTCTCTCTCTTTCTCTCTCTCTCTCTCTCTTTTGTTACAGATGGTTGAGCCACCATGTGGTTGATGGGAATTGAACTCAGGACCTCTGGAAGAGCAGTCGGTGCTCTTAACCTCTGAGCCATCTCTCCAGACCTCCCCCCCACCCCTCCGTCTGTATTTGAGGGCCTCACTATGTTGCGTCACTGTCTGGCCTGGAACTTACTATGTAGCAGCCTAGCCTCGAACTCACATAGCCTCCTTCTTCTGCCTCCCAAGTAGTACTTGGATAAAAGACATGCTAGCACTGGTGGCCTGCTAGCTGGTCTTATGTTAACTTGACACGCAAACTAGAGCTTTATGAAAGGAGAGGACCTTACCTGCCTTCATGTGATCGGGCTGTGAGGGGGCTGGAGAGATGGCTAAGGGCCATCCATAATGAGATCTGCTGCCCTCTTCTGGCATGCATGCATGCGTGCCGGTGGAACATTGTATATATAATAAATAAACAAACTAATTAAAAAAAAAATCTGGCTAGGCAGTGGTGGCACATGCCTTTAATCCCAGCACTCAGGAGGCAGAGGCAGGTGGATCTCTGTGAGTTCGAGGCCAGCCTGGGCTACAGAGTGAGTTTCAGGAAAGGTGCAAAGCTACACAGAGAAACTCTGTGTAAGAAAAAAAGAAATCTGGCTGTGAGGCATTTTTTAGTGGTTGATGGGGGAGGGTCCAGTTCACTGTGGGTGTGGCCATCCCTGGGCTGGTGGATCTATGTTCTATAAGAAAGCACACTGAGGGATGGAGAGATGGCTCAGCGGTTAAGAGCACTGGCTGTTCTTCCAGAGATCCTGAGTTAAGCTCCCAGCAACCACATGGTGGCTCCCAACCATCTGTAATGAGATCTGGCACCCTCTTCTGGCATGCAGACAGAACACTGTATACATAATAAACAAACAAACAAACAAACAAACAAATAAAGCAAGCAGACCGAGCAAGCCATGAGAAAGAAGCCAGTGTGAGCAGCACTCCTCCATGGCCTCTGTATCAGCTTCTGTCTCCCTGTTTGGTTCCCTTCCTGGCTTTCTTCAGTGATGAACAGTACTGTGGAAGTGTAAGCTGAATAAACCCTTTCCTCCCCAACTTGCTTTTGTTCATGGTGTTTTGTCACAGCAATAGAAACCTAAAGACACGTGGCCTAAAAAATCTGTTTGTTTTTGAGAAGGGGCTTACCATATACCCTTGGCTGGCTTGAAATTTGCTATATAGCCGGGCAGTGGTGGTGCACGCCTTTAATCCCAGCACTCGGGAGGCAGATGCAGGTGGATCTCTGTGAGTTTGAGGCCAACCTGGTCTACAGAGCCAGGACAGGCACAAAAACTACACAGAGAAACCCTGTCTGGGGTTGCGGGGGGGAGAAACTTGCTATATAGACTAAGGTGATCTTGGATGTTCATTGATCCTCCTGCCTCAGCCTCCGAAGTAACTGAGTTCCAGACATGAGTCACCATACTCTACCTTTTTTTTTTTTTCTCCTCGAGGCAGGATTTCTGTGTGTAACAGCCCTAGCTGTCCTGGAACCCACTCTGTAGACCAGACTGGCCTTGAACTCAGGGATCTGCCTGCCTTGGCCTCCCGAGTGCTGGGATTAAAGGTGTGTGCCGCAACCACCTGGCTACCATACTCTACTTTTTATATTGTTTTGTTGTTGTTGTTATTATTATTGTTGTTGTCATTATTATCGTGTATGTGTGCTTGATGTGCATGTGTGTGGGTGCGTGTGCCATAACACAAGTGTGAAGGTGAGCAGACAACTTTGTGAGGTTTGTTCATTCCTGCCACATTTCCATGGGTTCCAGGGACCTAATTTAGCTCCCCAATCTGGCAGGCCCTGTTTTTTTTGAGACAAAGTCAATGTATAGTTCAGGCTGGTCTCAAACTCAAGATTCTCCTGTCTCAGCTACCCCAAACGCTGGGATTACAGGTCCCCTCCAACAGGACTCAGGTTCTTGGCTCCTTTGTAGATTCTCACGACCCTCTTCTGAGGAGTAGCACCCTCCCGTGGGACCTTAAAAGTCACGCAGTCCAGTCCTGTCCTGGCCCTAGCCACAACCTGCTTTTCGAGTTTTTGCAGAGGCCGGGACACCAGCTGTGATCTTCCGGACCTGGGCTAGACCCCTAGTTTTGGTCCCGCCCAGCCCCGCCCTTCCAGATCCAACGCGCATGCGTTCCTGCACTCCAAGTCAACCTAGCTGAGTAGTGTTCGTGGCGGTTCCTTCTATGACTGGACACTTGCAACTGGCGTGTGAACGTTCGATTTACCGTCTCTTAGCCCTCTCGCTGGTATTTGCTGTGGTGTTGTGGTGCGGTGGGGGATGGATCCGAGAGCTATCTTCTACTAATTCCGTCCAGTGCCTTGGTCAAGTTGCTTATCCTTTCTGAGTCGGCATTGGTTAATTGAGATGGTGTGCGAAACTCTGGGGTAGGGGAGCTGACCTGGCCGCCAGTTGGGAGTTTTCTGTCTCACTTGTTCTCCAGGCATCCTCTAAAGTCTTTTCTCTCATTTCTCTCCTGCCCTCCACTTCTGATACTTTTCCTTTTCTGGATCTCTCAGGTGTGCATTACTGTCTCCCTGCACCCTTCTGACTCATTGGAATCAGCAGCTAGAAATCTCGGCTTTCAGCCTCCGGAGAGGGATCGGCAGGACAGGGAGAGGCAGGTGACTGGATCAGAACCTGGACAGGGTCAAGCCTAGTGCTCTCTGGCTTTTCCGTTTTGATTTGGACTCCTGTATCTGTGGCCTGGAAATAAGTACGCAAGAGGTAGGGCCCTGCATCCAGTGGGTATGAAGCGTAAGTTGCAGTCAGTACCCAAGCCACACTTAGCAAAGTTGGCCAGGGAGGAATTGGGACCTACCCTCCAACACCAAAGTATTACATCATTTGAAGGGCCCGATGCAAATAAAATAGTAAGCCTCTAGGCTAGAGAGATAGCTCATTGGTTAAGAGCATTTGCAGCACAAAACAATCATGGGGCTCTGATTTCAGATTCCAGTGTCTAACAAGCCAGGAGTCTTCTTGCAAATACCTGTAATTCCAGCTCCAAGGGATCTGATGTCCTCTTCTGGCTCCAGAGCACACAGACATATACACCTTCCAGCTGAACATACACATACCCATACACTTTAATACACTCGAATGAACAGATACATAAACACACGTTTATCTTTTCAAATAGTAGGCTCTAGGCTGGAGAGATGGCTCAGTAGTTAAGAGCACATACGGCTCAAAAACTGCTCTTACTAGACTAGAGTTGGATTTCCAGCATCCAAATTCAACAGCTCACAACCTTCCACAACTTTAGCTCCTGGAGATCCAATGCTTTCTTCTGTCCTCTGAGGGCACTGCACTCGTGAGCAAACCCACGTTCATCCACACACATATTCACATAAATAAAAAGTAAAAATTGGGTTGGGGATATGGCTTAGCAATTAAGAGCAATGGTTACTCTTCCTGAAGACCTGGGTTTAATTTCTAGCATCCACATGGTGGCTCACAGTATCTGTAACTCAGTTCCAGGGATCTGATTCTTCTTTGGCCTCCATGGACATCAAGCATGCACATGGTACACAGACATGCAGGACACACACACACACACACACACACACACACACACACACACACACACACACACGCCAATTAGAGTGGTGCACGACCTTAATCTCAGCCCTTGGGTGGTAGAGGCAGGTGGATCTCTATGAGTTTGAGGCCAGCCTGTTCTACATATGAGTTCTACAGCCAGGGCTACATAAAGAGACCTTTGTTTCCAAAAAACAAAACAAAAACAAGAAACCCTAAGTAAATTTTAAAAAATTTAAAAACTTTTTGAGACGGGTTCTCTGTGTAGCCCTAGCTATGTTAGAACTCACTCTGTAGACCAGGCTGGCCTCAAACTTACAGAGATCTGCCTGTTTCTGCCTCTGGAGCACTGGGATTAAAAGTGTGCACCACCACCACCACCTAGCTAAAATAAAAACCTTATTATTTTAAATTATTTGTAAGGTATGTATATCTGCATGTGAGTAAATGAGTGCAGTGCCTTCAGAGGCCAGAGACATCAGATGCCCTGGAACTGGAGTTACAGATGGCTGTGAGCTGCCTGAAGTGCATATGGGGAACTCAGACGGTTCTCTGGAAGAACAAGTACTTTTTTTTGTTTGTTTTTGTTTTTCGAGACAGGGTTTCTCTGTGTAGCTTTGCGCCTTTCCTGGATCTCTCTCTGTAGACCAGGCTGGCCTCGAACTCACAAAGTTCCACCTGCCTCTGCCTCCCGAGTGCTGGGATTAAAGGCATGCACCACCACTGCCCGGCAAGAACAAGTACTTTTAACTACCGTGCTATCTCTAGCCCTCAAATGAATACATTACAACTATGTAATCCCACCTACTCAGGAGGCCAAAGCAGGAGGATAACAAGTTGTTCAAGGCCTGAACAATTTAGGTGAGGCCATCTCAAAATCAATTTAAAAACAGGGGATGTGGCTAGCCTAGCATGTGCAAAAACCTGAGTTTGACAACCCCCTAGTACCATAAAAGTATAAAAAATGTCCACTGAGACATCTTTACATGTTCCAGTCTCTGTTGTACTAAGCAAGTCACTTTGGACAAATTATTAAGTTTCTCTTTTTTCTTAAAGAATTTTTTTGAACTTTTTATTTCATGTGCATTGTGTTTTTTTCCAGCATATATGTCCATATGAGGGTGGATACCCTAAAACAGGAGTTACAGTTGTGAGCTGCCATTTGGGTGCTGGGAATTGACCCCGAGTCCTCTGGAAGAGCAGCCAGTGCTCTTAACCACTGAGTCATCTCCCCAGCCCATTTTCCATCTTAACTGGGACAGAGTAGGAATGTCATAATGTATATAAAGTGCTTGTGGTCTCGGATGTCCATCAATCCTCCTGCCTCAGCCTCTGAAGTTACCAAGTTCCAGACATGAGTCACCATACTTTTTTCCTTCTTCAAGACAGGTTTCTGTATGGCCCAGGCTGCCTCTGCTCCAGAGTGCTGGGATTAAAGGGTGGGGCAGCATGCTTAGTCACTTGTTTCTTCAACTTTTTTTTTTTTTTAATGTGTATATGTGGGTGTGTACATGGCATAGCCTGTATGTGAAGGTAAAGGACAACATGCAGGAGTCTCTTCTACAGGGGCTCCAGGGATTGACATCAGCTCAGCTGCAGGGTGCCTCTACCCAGGGAGCCATCTCTCAAACACAAGTTTTAAGTAGAAGTAGTACCTGGGTCAATCACTGAAATGGGTCTTGCTACTGAGTTGGACTAGCACAGTGGTTCTCAACCTTTCCAATGCTGTGACCCTTTAATAGTCTTCATGTTGTGGTGACCCCCAAACATATAATTGTTTTTGTTGCTACTTCATAACTGTAATCTTGCTAGTCATGAATCATAATGTAAATCTCTGTGCTTTCTGATGGTTTTAGGTGACTCCTGTGAAGGAGTTGTCCAAAACCCCAAAGGAATCGCAGCCCATAGGTTGAGAACCTCTGGACTAGGATGAGAACACAAAACAAAGGGTTTGATATAATGGAGGAAAAACTGACAATTCCCTGTTCTCTGCTAGCGCCCAAACAGCACATCTTCAGAAAACTTAACTAGTCAACTTATCCAATGTCCCATCTGTTTCTGGAGCACACAGCAGACCTAGACAGGCCTTTGCTGTCAGTTTAGGGCAACAGGATGAGTAGGAAAGGAATCCAAACCTCCTAAGACAGTGATCATCTCTGGCAGCAGGCAGTGTTGTCTAGAGGTGAGAACTAGCTTTCAACTTACTAAGCAACAGATCTGGTCTCATGGTTAAGTTAGAGAGTGGGGGTAAATGCTAATCACAGCCCATCTGGAGGCTTCAGGTTGGCACTAACCTCAAGGAGGGGCCTAGTCTGTTGCGTTAGCAATGTGGAGGTTGGTCTTGGTTACTGGGGCTGAAAGATGAGGAATGTCCAAGTTGTTCCCAGGCACTGCTCCAATACTGCCTGTTTACTTTTGGAGATGTTGGATAACCTCAGCACATAAAATACTGATTCATCCATTAAAAAGTTGGCTTTGGGTCAGGCAGTGGTGGCACATAACTTTAATTCCAGCACTCAGGAGGCAGAGGCAGGTGGATCTCTGAGTTTGAGGCCAGCTCGGTCTACAGAGCTAGTTCCAGGACAGCCAGGGAGGTTACACAGAGAAATCCTCTCGACTGCGCCCCCCCCCCAAAAAAAGTTTGCTTTTGGCTGGAGAGATGACTCAGTAACAGCACATGCCACAAAGCCTGACAACCTGTTAGAGCCCTGGAACCCACGTGGTGACAGAAACAGACTCCTCCAATCTGTCCTCTGACCTCCACATGCATGCCGTGGTGTATGTACATGTCTGCAATCATACACACAAAGTTCCAGTTTTCCTTGATGAAGTAAGTGCTACCTTTTGACATTAAGAAAGCTAGTAAGTACCCTGACTTTTACCAGTGTCACAGTGGTTTCTGCCCAGAGTGGTGGGTCAGCACTCCCTGGTCTGGTCTGAACACATCTTTATGACCTTCTGACTTATCCTTTCAGACATACACATACAAAGGAGAAAGGGGTTAGTTTTTGTTTTTAAAGTCTTTTTATTTAAAAACAAAAACAAAGAAAACCAAATCAAAATATTTCCCATTGGAGGCTATTTCTTTCTTTTTTTGTCTTTTAAAAATTTTATTACACAAATATCTCCCATTCCCAAGTGTTCAGAAGAAAGACATCTTTGTTCTTTCTAAAACCAAGTGGGGAACTTTTAGAAAACAAAGTCCGACTAGCTTCCTTCCTTCCCTGACCCAAAATAATGCCAATGTGTCAGCTGGCAGCCTAAGACTCATTCCCTTAATGCTTACATTTAATTTAAAAATCTTAGCACAACATTGGAGATTGACTCTAAATAAGCAACAGAAAAATATATATTTACAATATTTCCCCCCAAAAAACAAACCCTTTAAACATAGTGACTTTAGGAGTTTTATTTATTGAGCAGTTATTTTTTTTTAATCACCAAGTGATTTTATATTATATATATATAGTTATATATATATATATAATTTTCTTCCTTTCCTTTGTGGTTTTTTGCCCCAGTATGTGGAAAGATGAAGGCAGAGGTCTGATCCTACAGTCTGAGGAGGCCAGGCTCTGGCAAGACCACAGCTAAGAGGAGATGCAGGACTATGAACTTACATGTTCTTTGCCCCCAGAGACACTTCTCTCCTTTGCAAGGACCAACCCTCACCTCTAAAAACCATTCACCCTCACAGTCCTAAGGAAAAGAAAGACCCAGCAAGGGCATCAATCCATCTGCCGCCATCCTGAGCTCCCTTTTCAGCTGACAAATTTCTGTGTGGTAAAACATTCGCTTTTTCCAAACCCCAGACAACCCGCCAGCTTAGAAATTTCTGTGGATGAACTGTCCCAAAGGTCAGAGGCACTCTCCCGGCACAATCCCTGCTCTGAAGGGGTCTCTCTCCACCTCCCCTTTTATAAAAAGACGACAAACAAAACTTAGTAATTTTAGTATTTTTCCACAGGAGCAACCAAAAAGAAAAAAAAAAGCAGGAAGCTTCTAATTATAGGTCATTAATAATATTAATAAGGTTTTTGCTCAACACCCAGGGTTCTTTACAGAAGTTCCCCTAACTGAGGCACTCTGGAATAAGTCACTGGCATTTCCTCAACATTTCAGCCCCAGAATTCTGGGTCCTGAAGACCAATGGAATGGCAGAGGGTCATGGGAGCAGACTGCTGTTTAGGTGCAGCCAAGACAATCAGCAGATTGGAAGAAACAATGCCACCCCTTGCCAGAACCCAGTTTTCCTGGAAAAAGTCTGGTTAATGCCAGGGTCAAAGCTGGGCTAGGCGGCAAAGAGGGGACGCTTCTGCCTCTATTGCTTTGGCAGTGGCAAGGGTGCAGTTAGCATCTCTCCTTGGGCGGTTCACACTTCAGACTCATGGTGCCCGGGCTCTGTCCCCTCCTGATGGAGTTTAGGAAAGCCTGAGGCTGGGTTACAGGAAATGGGGTGGGAAGTGGGAAGGGGTATAGCTGGGGAAAAGAAGGCGGGGCAAGGCTGTGCTATCAATCTCCTACAGATGGGAGCAGAGTGCAAATTTGCATGTATCACTGACAAACTCTGGCCACAGGCCTCTGCTGAGCATCTCCTCACACTCTAAATATTGACCCAGAATAATTCCGACCATTTTTTCTTTCTTTCTTTTAAAGTGCAAAAAGCTCTCTGCTGCCCTAGAGAGAGGATCTTTGGACAGGCCGTTCAATGCAAAGTAAAAGGGGGCAGCTGATGGGGCTTGAAGAAGGGTGGTGGAGCAGGAGGCATCATGCTCCCCTCCTTCCCTGCACACAAGTGCAGCACACTCAGCCAGACACACAGAGGCACATGCACACACACTTCCAAGGCTGCAGGCAGAGGGCAGGTGACTGGCTTCCAATCAGGACTCCCCTTAAAAGGCACCAGGTCAGTGAGCTGCTAGGCTATACACAGGCCTGGGCTCAGAGGGCTAGGCTAAACCAGAGGCCTAGAGGAGCCTGGCCTGGAGGCAGGTGGGGACTCAACCAGTCCTCTGTTCCCCCAACCTGAGGAAACGGGCTGCTCCTTCGGAGGACACGCATTCTAGGAAAGCCCTGTTCAGGCAGGAAAGAACACATGGAAAGGGCAGTTGGTGGGAGGTATTGGGGTGGGGAGGGGAGATGATGCCTGTCTTAGAATATGCCTGAGTGGCAATGAAATGGAGCATCTCTGGGGGTACAGTTCCAGCTCCTTGGAAGAGCTTTTAATAACCCCAGTAAGTGCAACAACAAACTCAGAGACTAGTGGAGAAGTTTGGGGGGATGGTAGAATGGGGACGATATCATGTGAAAGAGCATGAGTGTTGGACAGCATCAAGCCCAGGGGAAAAAAGGGCTAGCACAGACACAGAGCAAAGCTTCCGACATCTCACAGCACCATTGAGACCTGCCAGGCCTGGTATTCCTAGGGCTGTTGGCCCCTCCTGCAGAAGCCGGGAGAGTATAACGGAGGAGAGACACGCAACGGACACCATGAGGAGAACCTGGCCAGGAAGGCAAGGCCACCTTCCTCCCTGGAGTTTGCTCAGAACCAGGCACTGCTGGGGGACCATGGGTGAGAAGGAAGGGCTCTTGGCCCAGTGCAGGTGAAAGATGCACAAATTCCCCAAAACCGTGAGCCCAGCTTCCCAGCTGGCAGATGAGCAAGCAAGCAGGCACCGGGACAGCAGAGCCTGTGCTTTCTCCTTGGCCGACCTCTCCTCTCTTTTCCTTGGGAGGGAGAGGAGCAGGCAAGTGACCTTGGTGTCCACCATCCTCTCTGCTCCATCTGTGGGAGAAGGGCTCAGAGAAGAGAACAGAGAAGGGAGTGTCATTGGCCTCAGAGCCTGCAGCAGGGAGAGACTCTCCTTGGTGGGAAGGCAGGGGAAGATTTTCCTGTTCAGTCCGGGCTGAGCATGTCTTAGCTAATTTTCTGTATCAGTTTCTCATCAGACAGGCAGTAGAGGCTGTTGATGGACAAGTCTGAGATGAAGTGCTCACAGGCTTTTCTAGTGATCTGTTTGCATCCTCGAAGGTCAATCAAGGTGACATTAGCAATTCGCCTTAGGAAGAACAGGGTCTGGTCTGTCAATTTATTGCAACCTGTGGGCAACATGGCCAAGAGAACAAAGATCATAAACACGCAGTCACAGATGTCCACCTTTGCCTTCAGTTCTATCCTTCTCCAAAATGCTAAATCAAAGCCCATTTTTGTCACACGCTGAGAGACCAGAGGTGCCATATGTACTGTGGCTCTCACTGCCTTCCTCCAAGTACCATGGACAATTGAGCAGCCCAAGGACCACTGGCAGTCTACAGAAGATGGCAGTCATACATGCAAGCACCTAGGTTTATAACCTGCCTCCTACATCTTTTGGGTAAAAAAGGAATAGAAGTCTCTTGTTCTACTGCAGATGTAAACTTTTTGTTGTTGTTGAGATAGTCTCTCTATGTAGCTCTGGTTGGCCTTGAACTTCTAGAGATCTGCCCCCCAAGTGCTGGGATTTAAAAAGGGGTGTGCCACCACAACTGGCCAGACATGTATTTTGTTTGGAGACAAGGTTTCTCTGTGTAGCCCTGGCTGTCCTGAAGTTAACTCTGTAGACCAGGATGACCTCAAACTCAAGAGATCTGCCTGCCTTTGCCTCCCAAGTGCTGGGATTAAAGGCACGTGCTATCACGACCTGGCCCATATGTACATTTTCAAAATTTATTATTTATTTTTTGAGACAAGGTCTCACTATGTACACCTTGATGACCTCAAACTCAAGAAATCCATCTTCCTCTGCTTCAAAAACACTGGGATTAGATTAAAGGTGTGGTGCCACCATGCCTAGCTGTGAATTTTCAAAAAGGATTTATTTTTGTGTGTATGTCAATGTGTGTGTAGGTGCTCAAAGGCTAGAAGATGTCAGATCCCCAGGAGCTAGAGTTACAAGTGGCTGTGAGCTACCTGACTTGGGGGATGGGGACCACTGAGCCAGCTCTCTATCCCCATGCAGATGTGAATCAATAAATGAGCATAGTTTAGTTCAGAAAGCATGGATATCACCTAATATCCCAAGCATAAACACTGAAGCATACCTGCCATATTGAGTTCTGTGAGGGAGTATCGAGTGGAAGACCCGACAGCAGTGAGTAGGTTGGAGGACTGATCTGTAAGGTGGCTGCAGTGACTGAGGTCGAGTCGAGACAATAGGGGCATGTGGCGAATGATGAGTCGGAGAGTGGCATCTGTGATGTCAAGGCCTGCCAGCCGGAAGTCAGTCATGTTCCGGAGCTTGCTTCGATTGTCCTGACCTGCACAGGCAAGGAAAGAACTTATGCCAGGTGGTAGTGGCACATGCCTTTAATCCTAGCACTCAGGAGGCAGAGACAGGTGGATCTCAGTGAGTTCAAGGCCAACCTGGTTTACATAGTGAGTTCCAGGACAGCTAGGCTACATAGTGAAACCCTGTCTTGAAAAGAAAAGAAAAAAAAGCTTAGATTAAAACTTTTAATTCTCTACCAAAGCCCCAAGGTGGCAGCAGCTATGTGCTTGCTAGGACACACAGCCCTTCCCACAGGGAGTGCTCATTGTCAGAATGTATACCCCACTTCCAAGGTGATGTGTGGAGTGGGCCTTCCAAAACTTCTCACAGTCCAGTGTGCAAAGAGCTTTTAGTGTCCTACTCTGACCCAGAAGCCTTGCAAACCTTCTCAGGTTTATGCTCTCTGGGCCCAAACTAAATGCATAGAATGGATTGCCTCCTGTTTGTGGGAGTTATCTGCATGTATTTTAGCCTTGTACTCTTCTATTCTTCCACAGTTTAATTCTGTTTAATTCCACAGTTTCAAGGTCCATCCAAAAAGAAAGCTACCTCAAAGACAGACACAGATTGTCAGGCAGGCCCAGATCATACCTGGTTTATCTGTGGGTGGAGTCAGCAAGTCCCGAATTTGAGGGTCTTTAATTCCTACCGCCCACCGAAGATCAAGTGTCCTGAGAAGGGGGCAGCTGGAGGTGCTGAGGGCAGAGACTGCAGACCAGGAACAGCCTGCTAGGAGGAGGTCTTTTAGTCCTGCAACAAATGGAAAAAGACATACAATATTCTCTGCACATAGAGAATTCAAAGCTTCTGTTACCAGCTGTTCTGGACAAAAGAAATGGATCTCCAGTCTAATGGGAGAGAAGGATTATGTTCTAATCTAGTAACCAAGTCTAAAGATTTGTCATGGTGTCTAGGCCTCCAAGTTACAGCTTTTACTTTGGTGTTAAAATCAACTGCTGGAAAACTGGGTGGCGGTGGTGCACACTTTAATCCCAGCAGAGGCAGGCAGATCTCTGAGTTCAAGGCTACTCCGGTCTACAGATTGAGTTCCAGAACAGCCAGAGCTACACAGAGAAACCCTCCCTGTCTTGAAAGAAAAAACAAACCCCAAAACAAAACAAAATAACTAATTGCTAGAGCTGAGTGTGGTAGTACATGCCTTTAATCTCATCATTTAGAAGGCATAGGCAGGCTGATCTCTGTGAGCTCTTCATAGTTTAAGGGCACAAAGTGAGACCATCTCAAAATAAAACAAACAAACAAAAAAACAATTGCTGGGTGGGATTAGGGAGATGGCTAAGCAGTTAAATGTACTTACCAATGTACTTACTTACTTATGTACTTACTTAACAAGACCAGAATTCATATCCCCAGAAACCACATAAATGCCAGGTGGAAAAGGCAGCCTGCTAGTAATTACAGCATTGAGGAGATGGGATTTCCACAAACTGAGTATCAAGACTAGCTATATCTTATGCAAGCTCCAGGGTGTGACTGACAGACCCTACCTCAATGTATGAAATGAAAGAGTGATTCAAGGTTCCTGGTATCAACTTCTAATGCATATGTACACACAAATGTACACTCACCCACATTCGTACACATAAAAAGAAGGAAAATAAAGACCCAATTGTTTTAGTTTCTACTAGAGCAACAGATGCGGTGTGGCTTCTGTCCTTCTGGGACCTCAAAATGCTGAAGGGTTAACAGGGGGCTGATGGAGGCAAAATCTGACTCAAATTTCCTCTTCTGTGTTCAGGAAACGTGCAGAGCTGGCAGCAGCAACCCAATCATTCTCTGTGTCTAGTGCGGTCACCAATCCAGCAATGCCTTAGAGACTGTCAGTCACAGTGGCCCTGGATATCTCTTGTTATTTGGAAAGATAGCCACAGTACAAGACTACTGCCTTAAACCACACTGCATCAAGTTCTAAGCAGTGCTGACCATAGTCTAATGTTCCCTGATGGTCCTCTAGGACAGTAGCAGGTCTGGCTGTTCACCTACCTGGCAGCCTGTTGACCAGCCACGTCAGCTGCTTTTTGGAGATGTTAGTCCAACTAAGGTCGAGGCTTACTGGCTGCCGCTTGATGATCCCACTGAGAGCTTGGGGTACGATGGCCTTACACCTACTCAAGTCAATTTTTGTCCAAAGTCGTTTATCACAGCACCTGTAAGAGGGAAGAGAATTTAACTAACTTGATATTCCTGTCAAAGGCACTCTGCTAGGCACAATACCTGAAGACCATTTCTCTAACTTCTCCTATAGAAAACCAAGGATCACTGTCATTTTGTGCCTCAGAGTTAGGAAAACACTGTGGTATTCTCTACAACAACTAGACATTTTGCAAATCTAGGTTAATCAGGGCATGGTTTTGTCAGTCCACACAAGAGTATGCTGTAGTCCCTTCCTTTGTACTAAAACAGTATGGCTTCTGTTGAAAGGTGTACAGGAACATTTAAACAATTAAAAAAAAATACTTTAATTCTTAACTTGGTTACAAGATAACAGGTATCCATAGTTTTTGTAATTTTCAAATCCCTTGATTTCTTACTGCCTAGAATTCCTTGGCTTGCTCCTTTCCCTTGTCACTTGCAGCTGAAGAAGATGAAGGATGCTACTGAGCACCACCACAACACATCTTGCCTTGAGCCTATTACTGTCTTGGGCCAAACAAGGCTCTCTATTAGTCTAGACAGCCCCCTTCCACACTCAGGCATCTGCTTCCCTGCTAGCTTGACATCTTCTAGAAGGCAGAGGCCTTTCTGCTGCAGTCTACAGACAGCAGCACACCATGCAGGCTTCTATTTAATGTTACAGTCCTTGCCTCTGAGCTCAGCCTGTCTGGCAGGGCACAAGGAGATAGTATGTAACAGAAGCCTTGTGTGCCTTGGCCCGAAAAACCAAGGAGTAGAGCCTGACAGGCCCACTTACTTGACAAAAAGAAATTAAGAGAATCTGAGCAGATCACACATTAATTCTAACTCAAGAAATAGCTTTGTATTGGCAAAGTTATTGGACTGACAAAATCTCATTGATGGCACGCCAAATGTCAACGGCAGGTGTTCTAAATAAACAAATACACAACATGCAGCATACACTGCTAGACCCATCCCAGAGGCTCTGACTCAGCAGGCTTAGGGATCTGCTTTCCTTTCTTCCCCACATCCTCTTTTTGTACTACTGTACTCTAAAAATTTCCCAGATATATACTGCTGGTCAGAACACCAAATTTTGGGAACAGTAATAGAATGTGACCAAAATAAAAATTATACACCCTTATGGTAAACCTCGCAATGCCCCACAGCAATTTCTTCAATCATTAGCTCTAGGGATTGTCCCCACTAAGTCTGTCCAACTGGAGGAGACATGGTCCATTAGGAAGGATAATTAAGTCTCAGCTTCAGAACTGGGCTCTGATTGTTGAAAGAGTGAATGATTCAGGTTTGGGGGATAATTCAAACTGGAAGCAGAACATAGACGAGGAGCCAAAGAGTACTAGAACCAGAAGATTTGGAGCACCTTCAAATTCATTTTGGAGAGTCTGCCCATTCCTCCTGGTGCAATCCTGTCATGAACACTGGACTACTATGTAGCTTGTCATACTCTCAAGCAGCACATGGTAAGTTAGGGGAGAGAAGAGAGGCTTACAACCTCTAAAACTCTGCATTTTAGAATCATACAAATCCATCCCTTAAATCCCTTTGCCTTTCCCCAGCAAAGAGACAGGGAAAAAGAGCAGGGAGAGGAGGCAAAGGGTCAAATTCCCCTAACACCTGCAGGTATAATGGACTACATCTTTAACAGCACCCACAGACTAGGTTCCTTTACTCTTTAAAAGACCTGACATGCTTACAGATATCAAGGTGCATGCAGCTCTCATACAGAAGACCTGCCACCTACACCCCTGCCCTTATTCCTGACCCCCTGTATCCTTGCTCACCATTTATACCACGTCTTGCACACTCGCATACATTCACAAAGTTCTCTGCGGCTGAGGTAGCGGAAGACAGACATCCAGACCTCCCGCTGCATCCAGCTTTCGTCTCCATCCTGAGCCCAACTGCCCCGGCCATTCAGCCTGGCTGCACCCCCCTCCTCTGCACTGTCATCTTCCTCCTCCTCCTCTTCCTCCTCCTCTCCTCCCAGCCCCTCCTCATCCCCACGCTGGGGGTTTCGGGCTGGGCAGTGCTGCATCAGCACACGGGGGTTAGGGCGAAGGTTGGCAGAGGAAGCTGTGATGGCCTGCAGCTTGGGCACAATGGAAGTCCCGTGGAGCTCTTTGGTGGGCCTCTGTAGCGTGACAGTGAGGTACGATCCCCGGATCTTGGCTTTCTCAACTTCAGACAGCTCCTTTTTGCCGCTGGGATTGTTCTCCTTTTCCCGTACCATGGTGCGCTCTGTGGCTTGAAGCCGCAGCAACTGCCGCCGTTTGAAGCGCTCATCCCGGCTGGCACTGTGGTGGTCACTGGGGCCAGCCCCAGGGGATGACCGAGTCACCATACCCCGGGGAGAAACCGGGTCGTGGATGAGCTGCAGCATGGAAGTAGGTGAGTGAGGCGGGGGTGTGAGGGGCTCCTCGCAGCTCCTCAGGGGCCGTAGGACTTTGGCTTGCACAGCTTCTTCATCACTCTCTTCTATTTTCCGCTTCTGCAAAATGCCCAGAAAAGAAATAGTAGTGCTTCCCTTTTTCTAAACCTTCTAAAGTAACAAGGAAAACCTGAGAGAAGCCAGGTCACTGCTGCTTAAGGGGGTCATTTTCTCAGAGCCTTGTGATTCAGACTGCCGAGATCAGCAACTGAACTCACGCCCAGGCCATAGAATGCTGATTTCAGAACACAAAATCCTTGTACTGTCACTTGGGAAACCGATCTGTGAGAAAAGGTTTGTGTCAAGTATAGAGAAATAAAATCTAGAACATAAGGCTTCTTGATTCTGCACCCTACCTTATTCATTGCACCTCAATTTTTGGGTATGTCTTTGGGTAAAAATACTATTTTAGCATTACAACTCTATCCTTTGTATAACTTTTATTTAGTCTCTAATTTAGCTCTTTCACAATCAAGTGATATATCCATGTTGATGAAAGAAAAGCAGTTCATCTAACCATGGACAAAGAAGCAGGGGAGAGAGTACCAGACTTCACTGCCTCTCAGCTGTCAACTCTACAGTATCTCAATTCAGCTCTCCAGGAGGAACCCTGCCACTTCAGAGATCTGCTTATGATTATGGTGAAGAATCTCACAACTCCTAGGCCTCATACTGTAGTACCTATGCTTTCCACATGCCTGTCCTTTCCTGAGACCACTTCAGCTATGCTGTGACAAAATCCAGTCAATATATGCCACTGAATACACTATTAATAAATCAGATTTCCCATAAGGAGACATTCTATCACCAGCAACAGTCCTGGTCTGTTTTCTTTTGCTCTTTACATTCTTGGTCACTATGGAGGAAACCACCATCTTTGTTCTGGAGCTAGTTTCCTAGCATATTAAAATACAATAGAAACAGCATTTGCCATCCTCATCTGCACCAATGAAGACAAAAGCTATTAGTTCAAGAACATGGAATGAGAACTTTGGGAGGAGTCAACCCCACAAACTCTCATTCTCAAAAATATTTCAACTAGGCCAGGCAGTGGTAGTGCACGTCTTTAATCCCAGCACTCGGGAGGCAGAGCCAGGCAGATCTCTATGAGTTCAGGTCAGCCTGGTCTACAGAGTGAGATCCAGGACAGGCACCAAAACAACACAGAGAAACCCTGTCTCAAAAAAACAAACAAACAAAAAAAACCTTTTTAACCAGCCTGGCACGGTGTACACACTTTTAATCTCAGCACTGGGGAGGCAGAAGCAGTTGGATTTCTATGAGTTCAAAGCCAGTCTGATCTACATAGTGAAACCTTGTCTCAAAATACCAAAACAACAAAAAACAAACAAACAAAAAACACTAAAATTTCAACTTCCCCAGAGCCCAAGTGGAAGAAAAAAAAAAAAAAGTCAAGCAATTTCCTTCATGCTTCTTCCTCATGCCTGTGTAGGGTTCTTGAAGAACTGAGAGAAGGCAGCCATCTCCTCCTGTCTCTGTCCTCAGCAGGTCCAGCCTTGCCAGCATGAATAATCATAGTCCTTTTGGCCCTCTGATGTTACTGGTGACCATTAGGGCAATAACCTTAGCTGTCCTGGACTAAGGTCATGAAGCTGGTCCCCATTCTTTCTAGTGGAGTGGCTTTGGAATTGCTTCTGAACTGCCCATTTGAGTGCATGGGCCAGGTAAGGACAAAGAGGTAAAGATGAGGAAAAAACAGGTAAGGACAAAGAGGTAAAGACGAGGAAAAAAATGTAAACCTGCTTAACCGGAAACTCTAGTGTATGAATCTAGTATGCAACAGCACCACAGGCCAAGCCTGCCTCCCCCACTAATTACATTCCTCAGGACAAAGTTGAATACCTAGTTCTTCCACTCAATAGCCCAGGAATGGTTCCTGCCTTTCTAGTACCCTACAGAATAAAAAGAACATCAGGAAGCCCAAGTGGAACCATATAGTATTTAGTAGTAAAAAAAGCAAAAACAAAAAAAACAAAACAAAACACCCCCTCTAAAAACCCTCCAAACAAAACCAAAACCAAACTCCAAACAAGAGCAAAAACAACAACAACAAAAAAACCCCAACCCCACAAACAAACAGGGAAAAAATCTTGGGTCAGAGAAAGCCCATGGATACTGTTGTAAAATCCAGTGCACAGCAACCTACCAGACTGAACGTCTCCCTTACCTGGGCTTTCTCCGAGCTGTCTTCCTGGTAACACTTTGGACACTCCCAGCAATTTGGCAATTCCTCGTTAAGTAACCCCTCTCCATCCATCTACAGGCAGATAGGGATGTTAAAAAAAAAGTTAGTCTCCTCTGCCTTCTACATGACACAGTAACACAGGTAGGAAGAAACTGGAAGAGTCAACTATTCTTTTTTTTTTTGAGACAGGGCCTCTGTGTAAATCAAGCTGTCCTTGAACTCAGAGATCCCCCTGCCTCTGCCTCTCAAGTGCTGGGATTAATTAAAGGTGCACCCACAACACCCTCAATCATCTATTTCTAAACATACTGGTCTATTTGGGAATTAAAGACTCAGAGCTACTAGCTGGGAGGTGGTGGTGCATGTTTTTAATCCCAGCACTTAGGAGGCCAGGAGGATCTCTGTGAGTTTGAGGCCAGCCTGGGCTACAGAGTGAGTTCCAGGACAGGCTCCAAAGCTACACAGAGAAACCCTGTCTTGAAGAAGAAAAAAAAAAAAAAAAAAGACTAAGAGCTACAAGTAATAAACAATACTAACACCCACTTCTAGCTACGAGTAAACTGATTAATCTTACCCACCTTGATTCTAGGCACCCTGCAGACATTTTTCAGGGTCTGGGACAGTTTAGAGTTGGGTTTCCTTTCCTAAATAATATCTCATGTCAATGCCACCAGACCCGACCTTGCTATATGGGCAAACTGAGATTCAGAGATCAATGGTTTAGTTTCTGTGACTCAGGGCTCTTCACTGTAAAATGTAGATACAATGCATCAACTCAATTGCTTGAGATATAATAACACAAACCTTGGCTTGTGGAAAGAACTAAATTCAAAGTGTTTATGACCGGATATGGTGGTGTTTCCCTGTAATTTCAGCACTTGGGAGGCAGGGGCAGGATGATCTTAGTAAATTCAAGGTCAGCCTAGTCTACAAAGTGGGTTCTATACTGGGAGAATATCTCAAATCAAAAAGAAAGGTATTCAGAAAGCTGCTTGGTATTTATTCACATTCTCTATTAACAATTTATCACAGGGAGGTACTACTTTACCAATTCTTTTTTTTTTCCCATGCCCTCTTGAGTCAGTCAATAGTAGTAGCTCAGGCTGCCTTAAACTTAGAGTACTGCTGCCTGAATCTACGAAATACAAGAATTGCAGGCATGTGCCACTTACATCTAGCTTTTATCAATTCCAACACACAAGATCTGCCTGCCTCTGCCTCCCAAGTGTTGGGATTAAAGGTGTGAGCCATCACCAACCAGCGATTTTTCACATTTTAATCTTTGTGAAATTGTGCAGATTGACATCACTGACAATGTCTCATAATCACTAGGTGGAAGTCCTTAATTGTAGATATTCTCTGTCAAAGCCCAAGCCACCCACTCATCCACCTGCCCAACTTTGAGATGGGAGTCTTACTATGTTACTGATCTCAAATTCATAGGCTAAAGCCATTTTCCCACCTCACAGTAACTGGGACTACAGGTGTATGTCACCACATCAGTCACTCATATACCTGAGACCTAAATTTGACATATCTAATTTCAGAGGCTTGTCATAAAGATTTAAGGAAAAAAAAAATGCATGTAAAACATGCCTTCTCTTTGGCTACATTTCAGAATCACCTAAGGCCCTCTGGGAATATAAAATTTAAGCTAGATCACATAACTCCAGCTTGGAGGTTGAGCTCTAAATCTCCACTACCATTAGCTCCCTTAAGAGCTCATATCCAGAGATATAAGGGACATAGTAAAGATGTCTGGGAGCTTGAAGCATCCTCAAACAAGCCTGTAAGTTTCATGACAATGGCCTGGAGACTTCAACCACACTACCCAGAGGCCTCACAGTTCACTGGAACATGAACTGGTCTATTTTGTATACTGTTCTATCCTCAAAAACTATCACACAGCCGGATACAAAGTAGACATCTGAACAATGGGCTAATGTTAGCTCTCCTCTGTGGCCAGGGAAGTCAAAGTCCATAGTAGAGATGGTAACAGCCTCTATTGGCAGGTGTCCCAACCTTCTGTCAAGGGCCTTTAGGCATCTCTACCTGGAGGCAGCCAGGATGAACTATCTCGTTGCAGATGCAGCATTCCATGAGTTTCTTTTCAAAGTCTTGTGTCTCTTCATTCTGATCCACTTCTCCACAGAGAGAACATGTAACTGAATGAGGCAGTCTGGGCTACAAGAGGACAAAGAGCAGAAGACTAGAATTAGAACATTTTAATTTCATGTTCCCTTTAAATGAAGATGGAGACTTGGTTCACCTAGGATGCACAAGGACAAGGTAGTAAGAAGAGACTGGCAGAGGCAATTAATCCACTTTGTTGGCTTGCCTTTGGCTTCATAGGTCCTTTCTTACTAAGGAGGGGACAGAAAACAGTGAATTGCTCTTCAAATGCTGGTCCTCTGTTTGAACATTAGCTGAGTACAGACAAACCATTAGATTATTTTCGCTACTAGATACCTTCCTTCTGAACTCAGGGAGAGAGGAACTCCATCTCACAGCTGAGTCTCTCTGACTTTACACATTACATAGTTCCTCCAGCACCAGCACCCCTTCCAAAAAGTCTTTTACCTAGAAGATCACTTACTGCTAAGCACTGTCGGAGGACACAGGATTGCTTCATGCGTCCAGGTCCACCAAACTTCTTCATGTCCCTGCAGTAGTGGCAGACACCACATTCTCCTTGAACACATGCTTTGCACTTCCTACAGCGCACTCTTCTCCGCCTGGCTCCCGATACAATAGGGGAGGCAGCAGCAGGCCTCACAGGTGTTAAGCGTGGAGCTGGCTTCATAGTGTGAGGCTTTGTGATGGGAATGGTAGGAACCCTTACTTTTGGCCTGGTAGGGAATTTAAGCTAGAAAAAGAAAGCAGTAAGGTCAACAATATCCAGGCAGAATAAAGTCTTGTCTGTAGGCAAATCTGCCCACTGCCTATTTTTATAAATTTTTATTGGAACACAGCCATGTTCATTTATTTATGTATTATCTACGGCTATTTCCAAATGTTACAGAACTATGACATCATGACTGTTTGCTCTATCAACCCACAGAATCTCAACATTGACAAAAAAAAAAATCTGTCAACCCCTGTCCTAACACTCTGATACCCCTTTCAATTTAGAGAGCTGTAAGACTTGCCCCTCCCTAAAGCTTTTGGGGTTAAGTGCCTTGTACTTCAGTCACCAAAAGGCCCAAAATTCCCATAGTTCTTTCTAACTCAGAATATACTCAAACAGGATGGCAAAGTCCTGGAAGGTGAAATCAGTCTTATTAATTTATCACTCAAATGGCAGCACACAACTTGTTATACTGAATCTAATAACATTTAAGTATTAACAAATGCCAATGCTAGCATTTGTGTTTATTTACCTTGCTAGGGACTTTTCCAAGGATAAGAACCATATCTTCTATTTTTTAATTTCTCATCATTTCTTAACAATTTTCTAACATAAAATACTCAGTCATGGCCGGGCGGTGGTGGCGCACGCCTTTAATCCCAGCACTCGGGAGGCAGAGCCAGGCGGATCTCTGTGAGTTCGAGGCCAGCCTGGTCTCCAAAGCGAGTTCCAGGAAAGGCGCAAAGCTACACAGAGAAACCCTGTCTCGAAAAACCAAAAAAAAAAAAATAAAAAAAATAAAAAAAAAATACTCAGTCATAAGTGACTGAATTGTTTTGAGGCAGTCCCTCACAGCAAGTGGACTTCTACACTGAGAAAGAGGGAGGTCTCTTTAAAGACATTATTCAACCCCAGAATTTTAGCACTCTGCCTAAACACCCCTGGAATGTTAGGACTTTCCAACTGCCAACTAGAAAACACTAAAGAGGGGCCTAATGTGGCTCCTGGTCAGACAGAATATACCAACTCTATCACAGACAGTAAGGTAAAAAAGTTATACAGGATGTACGCTTCAAGGGCATGAAAAAATAAACCTAAAAAGATAACTGACAATTTATTAGCTGATGGAAATTCTTTTTAATCTTAGCTGGGTGTAATGGTAATCTATCTGCAATCCCAGAACATAGGCAGGCCGTGAGTTCAAGGACAGCTTTGTATACTCTTTGTATACTCATTTCAAAAAGAGGAGGGTGGTAAATTCTTGGGATCATGTTCTTACCATAAAACAACAACAACAACAAAAAACTTCTAGTCTGCCTGGCGGTGGTGGCACACGGATCTCTGTGAGTTCAAGGCCAGTCTGGTCTACAGAGAAACCCTGTCTGGAAAAAACAAACAAACAACCTTCTAGTCATATATATATACTGATTTAAATTAGCAAATCATATTTAGCTGAGTTTCTGGGTCAGAAGAATAGAAGATATCTACTATGGTCAACCAATGTACATCAAAGCCTCTAAACTTGGAGAGAGGGCCAATTACTCTGAACAAAACCAAGTAATGATTGACTATCAGTATTTTATTTATTTACTCATTTACTGAGACAGAGTCTTGCTATGTAACTCTGACTGACCTGGAACTTACTGAAATCTTCTCCCTCTATTTTCTGAATGTTGGGATCAAAGAAAGGCCTGCACGTACCATGCATGCCTACCAGTGTTTTGTTGTTGTTGTTGTTGTTTTTTTTTTTTTTGTGAAACAGGATCTCACTACGTAGCTCTGGCTGTCCTAAAGGCACAATGTAGACCAGGTTGGCCTCAAACTCACAGAGATCCACCAGCCTCTGTGCTATCTGGCCCGACTTTTATCAAGGCACAGAACCCCATCTACCTCTAGCTGTCTTTTCTTTCCAGAATGGATGGTAATGATCAAGAGGTAATAGACTTAAATGGCTTGAAGAGCAAACAGAAGTCTCTTACCTTATCCCTTTTTGGCCACTGCACTATAGGGACTCCAGTGAGGGCTAACTTGGGATCACTACTGGCAAGTTCCTCCAGCAAAATCTAAGGGTAAAAGAGAAGAAGAAAAAAGCTGAGTATGGTGAACACAAAAGCATTTAGATCCAGCCTTACCTCTGCCCTCTTCAGCACCATTGAGAAGAGAAGCAGGTTGGCTGCATTTCCCCTTCATACAGGCTTATTGCAAATCAAGTCAACAACAATGAAAGAGAAACCTTGGACTGCTGCTATCAAGACTTTAACCTTGGCTGGGTGTACTGCCGCATGACATTAATTCTAGGACTCAGGAAGCAGATCTACATAGCAAGTTCCAGGCCAGCCTGGGATAGACAGTGAGGCCTTATCTCAAACAACCACCACAGACAGATAAAGACTTCTAGCTACTATGATGTTACAGTGTTACTTGTCAAGCAGTTCTATACAGGACAGTAAACTTTACTTGCACACTTTTCTATAGCAGCAATTATTATCAGTTTTGTCTTTAATTTGTAGATTTGGGGAAAGGGGCATCAAAAGGTTAATACTGAATGAGCCAGACAACATAACCTTAATGTCCTGGTTCAAAAGACAACTTGCTTTTTGGGTAGAAGAGGGAGCAGTACTGTGGACTGAATCCACAATCTCACACATGCACATTTTAGGCTAATGCTCAACCACTGAGCTATATCCTCAGACACAGACTTGTTCTAAGACTGATTACAGTACACACACACACACACACACACACACACACACACACACACACACAGAGCACGCAAGCTGAATCTGCTTTGTATTTATTACTATTAAGGGGAAAGGAACGGTTTTAGATCAACCGTTCTTATGACTTTTAATAAAGTTTGGATAGCTTAGGAATAACATGACAGTAAGAAACTGCCACTTAAGTGAATCACACTAGTTGACTTTGAGACAATCATTTCATGTCTTTGAAAGAGACTCTGAATCACAAACCCCCTAGTAGAATAAATCTCCCCTTTTGATGGCATGAACCACAAAGCAACGCTACAGCTAAAGAATGCAAGTCTAGGTTACCCTTGCCTTAAGTGCACACTCAGACTGTTTCAGTAAAAACTAAACTTTGACCTGAAAGGATCAGCATACTTGGGTCATCTTTAACAAGCATTTTCATAATCAGAACTTTTAATTGTTCTGTTTTTAATTAACTTTTAATTTCATCCTTAACCTAAAGATCATGCTCCAAATTCCAGAATCAGGGCTCAAAAAAACCTGCTTATGTTCTGAAAGCTTCCTCTATTAAGATCTCTCTTTGCCAAATCTCCAGATGCCTTACACCTTCCCCCAAACCGATCTCATTTTCAGACATTTTATTTACTTCAAGTTGCTATGGCACCCTATTCTAGAGCCTCATGTTAACGCCATACTGTGTGGGGGTGAAGAGGCAGGGTGTGGTACCACGTGGGAAAAGGTTCTAGTCCCAGCTCCTAATCTCCCTAGGGTGAAAAATTCAGGTCCATTCAAAATGTGCACTGAGGAGTGCATGGCTCCCCTCCCCCACTTTGCATAGGGAGGAGTAGGACTCTGCCCATTTCCTCTGCGGGAGAGAACTGAGCTGTCCACAAACAGGGACTTTCCACTTTCAGCAAAGCAGACTGCACAGAAAGACCTATGATTAAGAGAGTAGAAAAGGAACTTAAGTTCACTGGAACAGTCTAATTCGACCTGCAAGACTTTTGTGGGGGGCACTGGGAAGGCTAGAGAGACAAACTGTGTGGGCTGCACTGGGTGGGGGCAGTTAACATACACACCACTCAATTACTGGGGTATGTGTGGGTGTGGAGGGAAATGCAGATTTCCTTCCCAGCTTACATTTGCTGGGGCCAAGTCCGCAATGCTTTCATTAAAAAAAAAAAAGACTAGCTGAGGCCCTATGAGAAACCATAAAAAAGCCACCACCCCTGCCAGTGGGGATTTAGGACCAAGGATCGGAGGGTGGGGGGTAGGGGGTGGGTGGAGTGCGGAAAGACTGTTGCCAATCTAGGTTCCAGGCATTTGGGAAAAGATTCAAACACAGGCCCACACCCCACAGAACACAGGAAGAGAAAGAAAACTGAAAGCTTCTGGTCAAGAAGTAAGTATCCCCCAAACCCAAGCAACCCAGTTCCGAAGCACATCCCATCAGCTAGAGAACAAGTGTTAACAACGGTTCAAGAAACACAAGTAACACAAGCATTGTCCTGGACTCGCCCAGCAGGCAGTTCTGCCTCTTCCAAGAGACAAAGTCTCTACAGTTACACACACCCGAACCAGAAAGGGCTTGCCAACCGACCGCCTGACCTTGCATTTCTTGTTGCTCTGGAGCTGCAGAGGCTCTTGGGTGAAGTTTCCCCAGCGCCTTTGTTTTGTTTTCTGTGTTGGAAGTTGTGCGGAAGGAGTTAGCTTTTCTGCTTCTAGGAAAATCCTGATTTAGTTGAAAATCCTCAATCTCCCAGAACATGTAAGGCAGGGCAGTCCTGCTGTAACCCTTCAGGCTACTCAGAGCAGCGTGCAGCACTCTGAGATCCTTCTAAAGCCCTTCAGCTCAGCCGCGGCTTCCTGTGCCTGCGAACAATGCTGCTGCGTCACCCACATGCAGCTCCCAGAAATGCTTTGCAACGGAAGATGGCAGGAGGGGGAGCTCAGCTCGAGTGAGCCAGCCAGGCAGAGGGCCTGGCCGTTCTGCTGCAGCACCCGGAGGGGGTGTGTTTGGCAGCCACTCGCCTCCTCGTGATTGGAGGAAGCACAACCGGGGAGGGAGCTTAGCCAGCCCCCGCCCCAGCTCCTTCCCTCCAACACTGCAACAGGAGAACTCAGGGCCAGCCCCTAGAGGGCTCTTCGTAGCTGACTTCAGGAGGCTCCAGTGGAAGGGAAAGCTTAAACTAATGCCTGTGTACCATGGCCCCTATCTGTCCTCACAGTGGTCCAACACCATTCCCCTCAGGGTCACTTGTTGTTATAACTAGAGCTCTCACTGATGGCACACAGATTTCTCTCCTCTATGGGATCCCATCAAGAGTCCAGCCTCTGACGAAGCTGGCAGCAGCTTATGATATTCCCCAGCTCTTCCTGAGTTACCTGTCTGCTTCACACCTGCCCACACTCACATAGCTCCACCCCACCAGCAAGTATTTCTATCGACACCTCAGAAATACCACATTGCAGGCAATCTGAGATTAAATATGTCTGTTCCCATCAACCATACACACTGTCCACACCCACTTCTAGTATACTTGAACTGTATATACAACAATCTTTTAGCACTTCCACTGTGACCAAATCAAGGTACTCAGGTGCAACTTAAGATCAGAACACTTTATCCTCTTGCATCTATACAAGGTACAGTGTCAGGAAACAGGTTTTTCTCCCAGTTGCAAGAGTTTCCTCTGTCCATCAGAATGCCTCACCCTCCAGATATCATTCCCAGATTTCTCCTTCTAAATCAGCGTTGCCTGTCTCGTTCACAATCCTACTGCCTCAGCTTTCCCAGTGCTGGAATTATAGGCATGACTACCTTCTTCTTGATATTTTCTATGAAGCAAAAAGCCCTGCATCCTATTGACACTTCAATGATACTTTCTACACTGTCTAGAGGTCCTGGAGCCAGGGTGAAGCTCATAGACCCACACACACTGTATATCAGCACGGAAGGATAAGCTAGGCAGGAAAAGAAGGCTAAGGAGCAGCTGAATTTGGATTCAAATTTCTATTTTCCAGATCCTCATAACTGCCAGTGTTATTCTGATATAAACATGTAGCTCTCACTACCATTCTTCTTTCCCCTTAAATTATATTTATTTGTGTGTGCATGTGGAGGTCAGAGGACAACTTCTATAATGTGGGTTCCTGAACGGAGGCTGTTAGGCAGTAAAGCACCATCATGATGGAGCTACCTTGTTGTTCCCTCCTCAAGAACAGTTATTTCAATCCATTTCTGGAATAGGCTTCCTAGGATCTGGGCTAGTGTCAAGAGCTGTTGTGTTTGTGAATAGACACACACACACACACACACACACACACCGTTCTTTTTTTTTTTCTTTAAGATTTATTTATTTATTATGTATAAAGTTGTTCTGCCTACATGCCAGAAAAGGGCGCCAGATCTCATTATAGATGGTTGTGAGCCACCATGTGGTTGCTGGGAATTGACCTTTAGAAGGGCAGTCAGTGTTCTTAGCCTCTGAGCCATCTCTCCAGCCCCTCCCTGAGACAGTTTCATTGTGTAGCCCTGGCTGTCCTGGAACTGCCTCTGTAGACCAAGCTGGCCTTGAACTCACAGAGATCTGCCTGCCTATGCCTCCCAAGTGCTGGGATTAAAGGCATGCACCACCACCACCCAGCTGTGAATATATTTTTTTCCAGTTTCCCTCCCTGTGTTGCCTGCCCAGGATCAGCTCCAATCCCTGGGGGCTCAAGTGATCCTCCTAGATTTCACCAGTAGCTGGGATTCTGCACATGCTGCATGTGCTTATTTTCACAGTAGCATACAGAATGAAAGAGGCACTTCTGTGCTCTTCATTGAGTTCTTCCAGGTAATGCTTATATGGTCATCCTGACTTTTGAACTTCCATTTTAAGACTTACAGACCAAGTACATTCAGTTAATTTCACATGAAAAGTTTTTGTAACAATAATCTAGGTATTAAGAGGTTTCTTAGAAAATGCTTATCTATCATAGAGTAATGATAAAGTATTGTAGAAAAACATATTACTTCAAGGAAAACTGGTTATAGCAACGTCTACGAAAAAAAGAGAAATGCCACTAGGAAACTCACTCCAAGTAAGTTTTCAAATTACATATAAAACGGACTTAATTTCCCCCTCTCCTGTAATTAACAATAAAAAATGACCAACAAAGAATGCCTAAACTGGGCATGGTGGTATATACTTGTAACCCCAGCACTTTGGAAGGTGAAGCAAGAGGATGTAGCTTCAGGACCAACTTAGGCTGCACAGGGAGTCCCTATCTCAAGGGGCCAAGGAGGAAGAACATGGCCTTTTATGATACAAGGAACTTGAAAAAACTTAAGACTTTTAAATGCAACCATATTTAACTTAAAACTGAGTTACTTAAAACTTTCTATTATGCAGTAATGTGTGAAGCATTAAATTCTGGAGAAATGGCTGAGCAATTGAGAGCATTTTTCAGAGGACTAAGTTTAATTAGCAGCACCACACCAGGTCAGACATATGGGTGATACATACATAAACACAAACACACAAGCATAAGTAAAAATAAAAAGGAGACAGGCACTGGGGTGCACACCTTTGATTTCAGCATTCAGAAAACAAAGACAGGTGGATCTTTATGATCTACCTGGACTGCCTGGTCTACATAGCATGTTTCAGGACAGCCAAGGTTACACAGTGAGACCCTGTCTCAACAATCAAACAAAATAAATAAGTAATAAAATAATCTTTAAAAATACTAGGGACTGGGCAGTAAAGTGCCTGCTTTGCAAATATAAAGACTCAATTTCAGTTTCTAGCACCCATGTGGGGTGGCTTACTCCAGCTTCAGAGGATCTGATGCCTCTGGCTACTAAGGGCACCTGGCTTTCCTATACATATAGCCACACACATACACATACTTTAAAAAATGATCTTTGCTGGGCAGTAGTAGTGCTCACCTTTAATCCCAGCACTCAGGAGGCAGAGACAGGTAGATCTCCGTGAGTTTGAGGCCAGCCTGGTTTACAGAGCGAGTTCCAGGTCAGCCAGGGCTACACAGAGAAACCCTGTTTTGAAAACCCAAAACAAACAAACAAAAACCAAAGTAGGGGGCATCTGAGGGAAAATATCTGAGGGTTATCCTCCGGGTTTTACACGCACACACACCCCTGGCACATACATGTATCTTGTTAGTGAAAACTGCAAATAAAATTTTATTGTATGGTGTTTAATTTTTAATTTTTCTTTATTTTCATTTTGTGTGTATGTACATTTTCCCAGCATGTATATATGTGTACCACTTGCATGCTTGGTAACTGAGAAAGACAGAATCCAGTAATAGATTCTCTAGAACTAGAGTTACAGATGGTTGTAAGCTACCTTATAGGTTCTGGTACTGGAACCAAGGTTCTCTGATAGAGCTGTCAGTGATCTTAACCACTGACTGAGCCATCTCTTCAGCCCCCATAACTACTATTTCTATGGTTATTTGCCACTATAACTCTGCTTTAGTACTATCATACTCCTCAGGTGGAACCTAGTGTAAATTTTTAGATAAAAGATAAAATATTAGAATCATAAATCAGAGTAGCATGAGTCTACTGCACCACAAAGAACGTTTTCCCAATTTATAAATCAAAAGCTGTTACCATTTACAGAATGCTACTGTAATCAATTTGTTTCATCTACCAGGACAGTTTTAGCTAGGGAAACAGGAAGACTGGCACCTCCTTAGTTAGAATAAACTCTCCCACCTTCCCTCATTGTTTGCTTTGGAGACAGGGTCTGCAAACGCAGACTGTATGTACTTCGTAGCCTAACTTCAATGCTCACTCTACCAGTGGACTTGAAGGCCCAAGAGGCCAAAAACAGCACTGGAATAAATGAAATTCATAGATTTATAACTAGCTACCACAATGTTACCACTTATAAATTTCTAACATTGAGGTTTAAATATTTTGGTGCTGATATGGAAATACATTCTCTGACACTGAGCTCCACTTCCAGCCTCTATCATTAATTTTAACAATTCCATAGAGATATTTTATAGAAAAAAATAACTAGTTTTCATGTCTCTACTAACTTAATGTCACAAAGTACGATTGGCAAGTTGATCAAAAAGCTTCGTTCATATGTACATACGCATTGGGGATTCTTTTTTTTTTTTTTTTTTGGTTTTTCGAGACAGGGTTTCTCTGTGTAGCTTTGCGCCTTTCCTGGGACTCACTTGGTAGCCCAGGCTGGCCTCGAACTCACAGAGATCCGCCTGGCTCTGCCTCCCGAGTGCTGGGATTAAAGGCGTGCGCCACCACCGCCCGGCGCATTGGGGATTCTTTATCAGTAAAGTAGATCAAAACAGACAGAAACACAGCAATAAAACCCAATTAAATTCTTCCAGTTGACCATCATCGCTCTTGGATTTTCCTGTTTAAAGCAGTTTAGGATGTACTTCTCAAGAACCCTTTGCAGTGAGCAAACTTTGCTTCTATGAATGGGCTTGTACTGTACACACTGCATCATGTTCTGCCTTTTATTCAATATATATTAAGTTGCAATTCTCCTACTTTAGAAACTAAGAATAGCAGTAGGAGAGCTGCTTTCTATCTTTAATACATTTTCTCAAGCAGTCAAGGTAACTCACACATTTTCCAGTCTTATCAATGCTGATTCACTTTATCAGTAAGTCAATATTCTTTAAATGCTCAATTTTCCCCATGTAATCCCATTCTCATTCTATATTCTATGATCTTCTTCAACACTGTAAAACATTTTAGAATGCTCAAAGTTCTTTATCACAGCACTAAAATGAACTTTTCCTCAAGGAAATATGTAATTATGGCAATCTCATCTCATTATTTTTCCTTTCATCTCTCTTACTCACTGTATTTCTGAGAAGCAGGTAGATTATAACATGACATAATTCTTTTCTGAAGAAAGAGTAAACTACTTCCTTTTGTCCCCTCACTGCAACATAGCCACCAGCATAAGCGCTAAATTCTCCAGTGTCACAGAGTCTCCATCTGTGCAGTAATTTGACACCTACCCAACCTAATTGTTCTAAATGTTTTTATTTGCTTGTTTGTTTTTGAGACAAGGTCTCATTCCATAGCCAAGGCTGGCCTCAAACTCAGCCTGGTTTCAGCCCTTCTGTGAGCTTGGTATTTATAGGCACAAGCCTCCACCGGGCCTTAAAAAAAAAAAGGTACTTTATTTATTTATTTAAAGGATTTATTTATTATGTATTCAGCATGTATGACTGCAGGCCAGAAGAGGGCGCCAGATCTTATTACAGATGGTTGCGAGCCACCATGTGGTTGCTGGGAATTGAACTCAGAACCTCTGGAAGAGCAGTCAGTGCTCTTAACCTCTAAGCCATCTCTCCAGCCCAGGTACTTTATTTTTAATTATGTGTAGGGTATGTGCATGACAGCAGGTACCTACAGAGTCCAGACCAGAAGAGGTCACCAGATCTGCTGGAGCTAGAGCTAGAATGATCTGGAGCGAGCCAATCAACATGGGTGCTAACAACCCACTATCTGTATCCTCTTGCAAGAATGGCAAAGTGGCAAGAGCTCTTAACTGCTGGGCCACCACTCCAGTCCCTTAAAATGCCTTTAAACAACAACAACAAAGGCAGATTCTTACTATGTAGCTCTGGCTGGACTAGAACTCTGCTATGTAGGACGAGCTAGTCTTGAACTCATAGAAATTGACCTGGCTCAATGCTTTTTTAGGTGATGCTCAGAGTTCTGAACTTAGTAAATTTCACATTACACATAACTGATAGAATACAGGATTAAGCCATTTTCTTCTCTTAAATGAAACCACCAAGTTTCTAAGGTCTAAATCTGCTGTTTTCTGACACTGGTTCTAAGTATTTTCTTTTTACTTTTTTTTTTTTTTTTTTTTTTTTTTTTTTGGTGTTTGAGACAGGGTTTCTCTGTCTTCTTACTTTTGAAAGGGGTCCTACTGTGTTGTTGTCTAGGCTGGCCTGAAACACCTAAGGCTCAACAGATCCTTTTACTCTATCTCTTGAGTAGCTGTTATTACAGGCGACCAACAATCATGTCCAGCTCTGGAGGCTACGTTCTGACATCTCTAGACGTAAACAAGAGACAGTGTGGACGAAGTCCTGAAAGAAGAATCCAAACACTGTCAGTCTACTCAGTCATCTCATGGGCCACTAGGTTTCTCATGTTCCAATGTGTGCCACAATGTCTTAGCCAGTGTTCACAGCTGTATTTCCTAGTGATCCTTGATAAATATAAAGAAGGTCTGTGCGTTTTTTTCACATGGTTGGAGACCTTTGGATGCCACTCCTTAACTCATTCATTTGCCTTTCTGCTGCTTCCTTTTAATTTTCTACATTCTCACCTGGTATACTACTGGACCACTATTTCCTTCATTCTCTGTACTTAAGCCAGGTGTAATCCTAGTACCTGGGAGGCCCATGTAGGAAGATTCCTAATTTGAGGTCAGCCTGGGCTCTCCAGCAAGACTCTGTCTACAAACCAAACCAATTTTTCTTTATTTAGCCTGCCTCCCTCCCTCTCTCTCTCTCTCTCAAGATATGAGTACTCTATCTGCATGTATGCCTACATGCCACCAGAGGGCATGACATCACATTATAGATGGTTGTGAGCCACCATGTGGTTGCTGAGAATTGAACTCAGGACCTCTGGAAGAGCATCCAGTGCTCTTAACCACTGAGCCATCTCTCCAGCCCCATTTAGCTACTTTAAATGCTTGCTTAAGTGAATTAAGACCTTTGACCTTGAACAATAGAATGCTAGAATATAATATACCTTTCTACAACTGGATTTAGTAAAATTAGATCTATAGACATTATCGTAGAACCAAAAAGATAGTCACTTTTTTGTTTTGTTGTTTTTTTTTTTTTTTTTGAGACAGGGTTTTTCTGTGTAGCCTTGGAACCTATGCTGGAACTCACTCTATAGACCATGCTGGCCTCAAACTCTCAAGAGATCTACCTAACTCTACCTCCCAGTGGTAGGATTAAAGATGTGTGCCACCACCTCCAGGCCCAAGATACTCACTTTTATGAACTAGAAATGGGTAAGGGCCAATAAGAACGGCTCAGTGGAAAAAGAGCACCTGATGCTAAGCCTGGAGACCTGAGTTTGATCCCTGGAACTCACATGGTGGAAAGGGAGAAGTGATTCCTACTAGTTGTCTTCAGATCTCCACATGTGACCACATCCACAGCCATCTACCCCCCCCCCCCCCCCCCCCGCCCCACCAAATAGTATGCTTTTAAAAAAGAGAACTTGTGGGTCTGGAGAGATGGCACAGAGGTTAAGAGTACTGGCTGCTCTTCCAGAGGTTCTGAGTTCAATTCCCAGCAACCACATGGTGGCTCACAACCATCTATAATGAGATCTGGTACCTTCTTCTGGCATGTAGGCATACATGTGGGTAGAACACTGCATGCATAATAAACCAACAAATAAATAGAGCTTAGAAGCTGAGCGTAGTGTCAAATACCTTTAATTCCAGCACTTAGGAAAACGCAGAAGAAGGTGGTTATCTGTGAGTTTGAGGCCAGCCTGGTTTACATAATGAGTTCCAGGACAGAGCTACATAGAGAGAGCCTGCCTCAAAAAAAAAAAAAAAAAAAAAAAAAAAAAAAAGTCAGCAGTGGTTGGGCGGGGGTGTGGCGGGGCACCTGGAGCTGGTGAAATGGCTCAGTGGTTAGGATCACCTGCTGCTCTTTCAGAGGGCTGCAGCATACTGGACAACTCAGAAACACCTGTAACTCCAGCTCCTTGGATCTAACCCTTTCCTCTGGCCTCAAAAGGCACACACACACACACACACACACACACACACACACACACACACACACACACACACCCACCCCCACCCACACACACACCCACACACACGTAAATTAAATAAATTTAAAAAAAATACGTAACACTTCAAGATATATTCTTATGCCATTTTCTAGCCTACCTGGCATATGAATACCTTTAATCCCAACCACTCAGGAGGCAAAGGCAGGAAGGTATTTGTGAGTTTGAGGCCAGCCTGGTTTATGTAGAGAGTTCCAGGACAGCCAGGGCTACATATAAAGACCCTGTCTCAAAAAACAAAGTAAGAGCTGGAGAGACAACTTGGTGGTTAAGAGCATGTACTGCTCTTCTAGAGGACCAGAGTTCAATTCTCAGCACCTTTATCAGGCAGCTCACAAACACAAAAACTTCAACTCTAAGACAATCTGACACCTCTGGCCACTGCAAGCACCTGCACTCATGTGCACATACCTATACACAAATACATACACTGTTATTTATTAAAAAAAAATAAAATAAAACAAAGCCAAGCAGTGGTGGCACACGCCTTTAATCCCAGAACTAGGGAGACAAAGGGAAGTGATTATCTATAAATTCGAGGCCAGTCTGGCATACAGGGCGAGTTCCAGTATTAGCCAGGGCTACACAGAGAAATCCTCAAAACAAACAAAAGAAAGAAAGAAAGAAACCCAAAACAACAAACAAAACAAACCCACCAAAACAAAAAGATGTATTTATAGGCAAGGATTTTTTGAAGAACTCAAATAGCAAAGGAAATAATCCCACCAATTGACAAATTAGAGTTTACAAGAAATTAAAAAAGCTTCTATACACCAAAGGAAACAAGAACCTAGAATAAAAAAGCAGCTTACAAAATGGGAAATTCACACATCAAACAGGGGATTAATACAGAAATTAAACCCTAAAAGAACAAATCTCCTAATTGATAAATAAATGGGTTAAAGAACTGAATAGTTTTCAAAAGAAATACAAATGGCCAGGTATGGTGATGCATGTCTTTAATCCCAGCATTTGGGAGGCAGAGGCAGGAAGATTTCTGTGAGTTGAGGCCAGTCTGGTCTACATAGAGAGTTCCAGGAAGCCTTAACTACATAAAGAGACCCAGTCACAAAAAAACAAAGAACAAAACAAAACAAAAAGATATACAAATATTCAATGAAAATCTGAAAAGGTATCCAAATTCTCAGTCATCAATACAAAGTAAATTAAAGCTGCTGTGAGATTTTTATCTCACTCCAGTCAAGATAGCTTTAATAAAACAAACAACCCCAAGAGAACAACAATAAAAACAAAAACCACCCAATTTTGACTGGAGCTGATAGCAGAAAAGTGCCTATCATGAATTCAATCCCCATTTCACAGCCACACATGTGCCCCCTCCTACAATAATCATCATCCAAAAACCAACAAAACAAAACAAAAAAACAATGGCAATAAATGCTAGTGAGGACCTGTGGAAAAAGGAATTCTTGTGTGTTGTTGGTGGGACTGTAAACTAGAACAGCTACTGTAGAAGTCAGTATGGGAGTTCCTTTAAAACTCAAAATAGCCGGGCGGTGGTGGCGCACGCCTTTAATCCCAGCACTCGGGAGGCAGAGCCAGGAGGATCTCTATGAGTTCGAGGCCAGCCTGGACTACCAAGTGAGTTCCAGGAAAGGCGCAAAGCTACACAGAGAAACCCTGTCTCGAAAAATACAAAAAAAAAAAACCCCTCAAAATAAAGGTACTATATACCCAGCTATATCACTGGGTATATACCTGAAAGACTCCAAGTTACCATATCACAGATACCTGGATATACATTTTTTTTTTTTTTTTTTTTGGTTTTTCGAGACAGGGTTTCTCTGTGTAGCTTTGCACCTTTCCTGGAACTCGCTGTGGAGACCAGGCTGGCCTCGAACTCATAGAGATCCGCCTGCCTCTGCCTCCTGAGTGCTGGGATTAAAGGCATGCGCCACCACTGCCCGGCTGGATATACATTTTTATTATGGGACTATTCACAATAGCTAAGAAATGGAACCAGCTTAGAGGCCTATCAAGAGATAAATGGATAATGAAAATGTGGCACATAATTATACAACGAAGTTTTATCCAGCTGTATTGAAAAATAAAATCATGGCATTTCAGGAAAATGGATGGAACTATAGGATATCATGTGGAATCTATATGTGTGTGGGGGAAGATGGGGTAGAAAGGGAACCATGAGAGGGGAGGAAAAGAGAAGGGGAAAAACACAGGGTAATGAAACATATGTGACAAGAGAGCAGAAAGGGGGACTATCTGGGGCGGGAAGGAAAACACAGGATATAGTTGAGAAGGAGCAATCAGCTTCTGGCCAGTTCTCCTATGTCTGCCTCCCATTTCACCATAGGAATGTACAAGTAAAGACAGGCTCTAGGAATTGAACCAAGGTCCTCATGCTTGTGCAACAAGAGAATTAATTTACCCACTGCACCATCTCCTCAGGTCCCTAATGACCTCATGTTCATTATTATGGGAGCTGGAATTCCTTTACCATGCAGGTTCCAGGAATTATACTCAAGTCCTCAGGTCTACTCACTGAGCTATCACCTGGCCCTCCACATTTTCTCTATTTCAGTGGTAAGCTCCAAGTTTTTTTGTTTTTGTTTTTTTTTTTGAGACAGGTTTCTCTGTGTAGTTTTGGTGCCTGTCCTGGATCTCACTCTGTAGACCAGGCTGGCCTCGAACTCACAGAGATCCGCCTGGCTCTGCCTCCTGAGTGCTGGAATTAAAGGCGTGCACCACTGCCGCCTGGCTGAACTTCAAGTTTTTATCACTAAGTTTAAGTCAACACTGAAGACACAAAGGTTTCCATTTTCAAAATGATAACCTAATGTCACACTAGAAATTAAAACATTGAGCAGCACTAACACAGGCACATATTAACTTCCCTGTTCTTGAGGTATCCTTAAGCCTAGCATTTCTCCCTCCAAATCTAGAAGCATCTCTCTTAGACAGGTCAACAGCTGCTTACCTTTACATCAGCAATCAGAGCATCTTCGTCTTCTATCCCTGTGGGGACACACTTCTTGTGCAGCGGCAGTGACTCTAACTTATCTACAAGACAGCGAAGACCTTCAAGCTCAAAGTGGGTCAGATGCACTTGCCTATCCTTTCTAGGGCTACACTGGGGATCCCAAACTTGGCCATTGTGGGATCCCCGGCTAGAGTCTGAGGATGAGTCTCCAGACAAAGTTTTCTTCAGACTTGGAAGACTTCGGCAGGTTTTGCCTAGTCCATCATAATCCAGGTTGACTCCATTAGCAACAGGACTGGTAAGCACAGATCGCTTACTGTTCAAGCGTCGGGCTTCTCTGTCCACCCCTTCCTCGTCACCATTTCCAGACTCCAACTCATTTAATTCCATATCTACCAATGCAAAGGAAATAAATGCCAGTTGGCTAGTTGATTAACAAGAGAAATAATACAATATACCCAAAGTTATAAAGGACAAGGCCAATGTTAAAAACCATAATTACAAATAGAAAAAACCCTGTAGTAGCTGAGAGTGGTAATGCATGCCTTTATTCCCAGCATACTAGGGACCAGAGGCAGGAGGATCTCTGTGAGTTTCAGGCTACCCTGGTCTACATAGTGAATCCCAGGCCAGTCAGAGAGAGACCCTGCCTCAAATATACAAAACAAAATGAAAATAAAAATGGATATTGAAACTACCATATCAGGGCTAGAGAGATGGCTCAGTGATTAAGAGAATTTGCTGCTATTGCAAAGGATCCAGGTCGATTTTCAGTACCCATATGAACCCACGGTTCATAACTATCTAGAATTCTAGTTCCATGGGCTCTGATACCCTCTTCTGACCACTGCAAGCACCAATAACATATGTGGTACAAATACATACATATGCTCACACAATAAAACAAATCTAATAAACCTTTTTTTAAAAAAGAGAAAAAGTTAAAGCACAGAGGTTAAAAACAAAGATACTAGAGTCTGATTAGTCTAGTCCAAAGTATGGCTATGCCACTTAATAACTATAGGATCATAAAAAGTATAAAAATCTTGAGAGTTAAAATTCTCATTTGTGCTGGGAGTGGGGGGTGGGGGGTGGGACACGCATTTAGTCCCAGCACTTGGGAGGCAGAGGCAGGCTTTGAGTTTGAGGTCAGCCTGATCTACAGAGTTCCATGACAGCCAGGCCTACACAGAGAAACCCATGTCTCAAAATAAAACAAAATCAAACCAAACCCCAAAACAAACAACACTCTCCAAATTCTTATTTGTAAAATCAGGCTAATTATACCTGCCACACAGGCATATAGTTACATTACACACATATATATCATATATAGTAAGAATTTAAACTATATAAATGACTTAAGAATAGATTGTGACCATCTGTATATAATAAAACATATTTAACTGGTCAAAAGGTTGAATGTTCAACCCTAAATGGGACATCTCTATATCACCTCCTTGAAAAGAATACAATGGCTGGAGGAAAGGACGGTGTGTTATTCAATGCTAAATTCTAGGAATGACATGGAATCTTGAGCTGTCAGTGGCTGTGATTATTTATTATGCACAATAACTATACAAGATTGAGCCATCAACTTCCATCATGGACAGGAGGGGATCACAAAGCTCCAACCCTCCCACAAGATCTACACAGTCAAATATTGGTAAGGGCTCATAAGCCCCTCTCCTCCCTGAAGATCTTTTGGCAGTTCATGGTTGTGAGGGGAAGGAGAAAAATTTTCTTTACTGGTATAGCCATTGATTGCCCATGTATCTATAAATATCCTTCACACAGGCTTCTATAGTAAATCTAATTATATTTATTAGTTGATAACCGCCCCCTAGAGGGGCTGGAGAGACAGCTCAGCTGTTAAAAGCACTGGTTGCTCTTCCAGAGGACCTGGGCTCAATACCCACATGGCAGGCAGCTCACAGATGTCTGAAACTCCAGTTTCAAGGTTCCAACACTTTTGAAGATATACATGCAGACAAAACACCAATGCACATAAAATAAAAATTATATTCTCTTAAAAAGAAAGAAAACCCCCCTTTAAAACAAAGTAGAAGGAGACTAGCTAGAAAGAGGAAAGAGTCCTGTAGGTAGGGGAGACAAGACATGAGGGTAATGGGAGACAACACATGCATGAAAATATCATAATAAAACCCGTATGTATAACTAATATATGCTAATAAAAAACAAAAACAGATAATTTATCACTTATCTTGAGGAAATGAATATACCAACCCAGTCAAAGTGCAGACACACAGTTTTTCATTCAGCCTGGTAATTCATATCTAGTTGTGTATTTCGTGTTCAGGTGCAGTAATCAATTTGGAATTTTCAAATACACAAGTACAAAAGCCAAAAACCTCCAAACTGTAACTACTAAGTGACAATGTATTTCTCAGCTCAAGTGTGTCTTGAAAGTTCATGGAGTCAGAACACTTACCCATGCTGAGGGATTCTTTTTGAAATTCCTTAGTTAGGTGGGATCGATTGGTTATGCAGTATACGTATCGCTCCAACACGTACCAACACATTTCGTAGTAAAATGGGTAACGGAATTTATTTGGAACCTATACAGGAAAAGAATCATGAGAAAACAAGGCAAAGACAATTTACAAGGTAAGACAATAAGAAAGACAATCTCAATCACTGTAATAATTATTAACCCAGGAAAAATTTTTGTCATTCAATCTATAAATTTAAGCTGGCATCTGAAGCAAGAACTTAAGTGAATTTGTCATTTTTGAGAATGTTGACCTTAGAAATAGGCAAGACAGTTTGTATCTGCAACCCTAGTACTCAAAAGGCTGAATTTAAGCCAGGCCTGGACTATACAGTGAGACTCTGTCAAAAAAGAAGAAAAAGAGGTAGAGGTGTGTGTAAACAAAAGCAATGACTGAGGATGTACATCAGTTAGCAGATTGTTTGCCTAGCATACATAAAGGCCTGGGTTGGAACTATAGGACTGCATAAAACTAGGTACCATGATCTATACTTGTATTCTCACCACTTTGGAGGTAGAGGCAGGAGGATTAGAAATTAAAGGCCAGCCTGGGCTACATAAAACCCTATCTCAAAACCTGACACCAAACAAAAACAAAAACACAATAAAAAAAGATGAAGAAAACGTTGTTTTACATTTTAAGGTTTGATTACAGGGGTGTTACAATAAGACACAATAACTAGGTGTAGGGCGCACACATCTGTAATTTCTGCTCTCAGGAGATAAGAGGCAAGCAAAAAAGGAGAAAGGTGGAGGAGCATGTAGAGAGAGTAAAATGTGCTATATATTTGCAAAATTATTTTAGGCCAGTATAGAGATCCATGCCTTTAATCCTAGCACTCACGAGGCACAGGCAGGCCAGCCTGATCCACACAGTGAGTTCCAGGGCTACATATAGAGAGCTTGTCTCTAAAAACAAAACGCAGCCGGGCAGTGTTGGTGCACACCTTTAATCCCAGCACTCAGGAGGCAGAGGCAGGCAGATCTCCATGAGTTCGAGGCCAGCCTGGTCTACAGAACGAGTTCAGGACAGGCTCCAAAGCTACACAGAGAAACCCTGTCTCAAAAAATACAAAACAAACAAACAAACAAACAAACAAACAAACAAACACTGCCTTAGAGTATAAAGGCATCCAAGCATTCTTGCTTGGCTCTGGTTTTTTTTTTTTCCCCCCAGACAGGGTTTCTCTGTGTGGCTTTGCGCCTGTCCTGGAACTTGCTTTGTAGACCAGGCTGTGCTCGAACTCACAGAGATCCGCCTGCCTCTTGGCTCTGTTTTTTGTCTGAATCTGAAGAACACAGGACAAAGAATCTAATGAAATCTAGATAGGAGATAAAGTTACACACTTATAGTAAGACATTCATTATATGCATGAAAGTATAATTTTAAACTTATTCTCAAGCTGTATGCTCTTTAGAAGACAAGATTGAGGGCTGGAGAGATGGTACAGCAATTAAGAGCACTGGCTGCTCTTCCAGAGGACCCAGGTTCTGTACCCAGCACCCACATGACATCTCACAGCTGTCTGTAACTCTAGTTCCAGGGGATCTGCCATCCTCACACAGATATATGTAGGACAAACATCAATGCACATTAAAAAATAAATAAACTTAAGGGGAAGCAGGAAAGAAGTAAGACTGAGACTCTATTCAACATCCACCCTCAGTTTCCCTGTCTTGTGCTTTGTAGTACACTCACCTCTCAGACTAATAATGTGTGGTTTTATCAGTCACTATTTTTATAGCATTAATCTTCTTTCCATTCAGAGCATTTTAAAAATTATTTCAGAAATATAAAGAATGCCCCTTAGATATATGATTGCCAAGGGAAAGGTGAATTAAAATTACCATAAATCAATGAACAACGAAGATGAGTGCCAGGTACCATTCTAAATATATCTGCTACCTTCTGGTGCATATGTTTAATCCCAGTACTCAGGAGGCAGAGGCAGATAGTCTCTGTGAATTTCAGCCAGCCTGGTCTACATAGTGAGTTCCAGAACAGCCAGAGCTACATAGTGAGACCCTGTCTAAAAAAATAAAACTAAAGCCAGGCGGATTCTAGTCCAGTCTGGTCTACAAAGCAAATTCCAGGACAGCCAGGGATACAGAGAGAAGTCTTGTCTCAAAATAAATAAATAAATAAACAAACAAACGTATGTATGTATGTATGTATGTATGTATGTGTATATATATATATATATATATATATATATATAAATAAAATTAAGCCAGATGTGGTGGCCCATGCCTTTAACTCCAGCATTTGAGAGGTAGGAACAGGCAGATCTCTGTGAGTTCAAGGCTAGTCTGGTTTACAGAGCTAGTTCTAGGACAGCTAGAACTGGGTTTTTTGTTTATTTGGTTGGTTTTGTTTTTCGTTTTGCTTTGTTTTGTTTTCAAGGCAGGGTTTCTCTGTGTAGCCTTGGCTGTCCTGGAACTAGATTTGTAGACCAGACTTGGATATACAGAGAAACCCTGTCTTGAAAAACAAACAAAAAATTAAATTAAAATATCTATATATCTCCCACCCTCTTTATAGAGAGGCTGTAATTAAAGCCAAATAGCCCGCCCCTGCCCGCCCTCATGTCCTGCTGTCTTCAATTGAAAATTAAAAGGGAACCCTTTTCAAAACCTTTCATCAGATCACGGGTATTACTATGAAATAAGGAAATCACTTTATGATCATTAGAAAAGAGTCATACAACCAATGAAACATATAACTAGACCCAAAACTGGATCTCTTATGTGATAATGGCTTTAACCAGAAGATTCTTCCCTCTCACTTAAAAGGCGATTTGTTTCTGGCAAAACAGAGTAGGGAGCTAAGAACTAATAGGTATTGGGTCTCCTAGTCTCCTTAAACTAAATACAACATGTTATGCTTCTCTGTCAGCCTCTGAAGCGTATTAATACTTTTTGGGAAAGGTCTTGAGTATATAAGTATAAATATTATACACACACACACAAGTATAAATTCTAAAATTCTCAATAAATTTGATGAGAGCTGACTAATTACTGACACTCATGATGGAGAGGGAAGGGCCCAATAAGATGGCCTTTACCAGTGGGTAAAGGTGCTTGCTGCCAAGCCAGATGACCTTAACTAGATTCTTGGGATGTGGTGACAAGAGAGAACTGACTTCTATAAGTTGTCTTCAACCTCCACTCATATACCTTGGCATAAGGATCCAACATACACGACAAAATAAATAAAATTTAAAAATCTTTTTTTTGGGGGGGGGGAGGGTTGAGACAAGGTTTCTCTGTAGCTTTGGAGCCTGTCCTGGATCTCACTCTGTAGACCAGGCTGGCCTCGAACTCAGAGATCTACCTGTCTCATTCTCCCGAGTGCTGGGATTAAAGGTGTGTGCCACCACTGCTTGGCTTAAAATTTCATTTTTAAAAGATGTTTACACTTTCAAAAATGGGAAAGGGAAAGCAGGGAGAACTGGTAATAAGAATAAAGATAGAAAAATTCAAAGTTGTGAAATTAGAAGGGATCATTTCCATTCCACAAACTATTCATGACACGAAAACGAAAAACATGGCTCAAAAGATTATACAAATATTCATATGAAGAACTTCAGACTTAAAAGTCCCCCAAAATAAGAGTTTAGTAAATTTTTTTGCTATGACCTCAAAATATGTGGAAACTGCTTTTTAATGCAAAGAAAATCTGAAAAGTTGACAAATTATCTATGAATCCCTTTCTGATTCATTTACTATATTGGGGGAAAGGAGGATAGCAGTATATGCATATGAAGTAATAAGGCAACATGCAAGTGTTCGTTCTATCCTTATACCAGGTGTGTTCTGGGGCTTGAATTTTTGTTATCAAGCTTAGTAGTGAGTACCTTTACCTGAATCTCTTTAAACTTGTCTTTTTCTTTGATAACATGGTCTTGCTACATAGTTCAAGCTGGCCTCAAACTCACAATCTTCCTGTCCCTGAGTGCTACAAAGATTAGAGGCATGTGTTACCAAGCTTACCTAACATCTGTCTTAAATGGGGAAACTTCTTCACATATAATTGTTACATAAAATTACTCACCCGTGTCCGGTCTTCAATGCTGTATATCTTTAATTGCATGGGGATGTTGAAGCTGTGCAAAAAATTGCCTCCAAACACTAATGTGTCTGTGGGAGTATACACAGCGTGAATCCAACCTGGAAGACAGGAAATGGAAGCAGGACTGAATGCACATACTGCAATATATATCTAAGGAAAAGGTTTTATTTACTTATTTTAAAGTCAGAGTCTTAAATGCTGCTCATGCTAGCCTCAAACACATGCAAATAGCTAGGACTAAGGTGTGTGACCCCACACTCAGCATAAGATGTGTAGGTTGTTTTTTTTTTTCCCTAGAGATACAACACAGGGTATTATGCATGCTAAGCAAGTACTCTACCATCAAGTTACTTCCCCAGTGCAAGAAACTTTTAAAAAATGCTGCTACCATTTATTAAAGCATCAACTAATCACCAGCTCTGTCTAAGAGAGTCTATTACTATTCTCATGTAGTCTTCTCAACAAAAAAGCAGACTTAAGTATTTGGTGGAAGTAGTATTGAGCAGGCAACTAGAGAGCCAGAAGTCTCAGACCAGGGACACCAAAATGTATACTCTTTATATGCATTTATTTTAGAATTAATGATTCGATATCACTGATTCAACACTCCCCATTCAGGTAGGGAAAGGTGGCTCTTCACTGGAGAGGATACATCACATGTAAAGATTATGAATTTACTGGGCTTAATGTGTAGTCCAAACATGTTTATCGCTTGAGAAGCTACCACTGGCAATACTAAAACATTGTGTCAGAATTAAAGCACTGCTATGTTTAATTTTTTTGTTTTAAAATAAACATTCTCTGCATTGTACTCCATAAAAACAAAAAAACACACCATTGCTTGCTGCATGCACATGTATGTGTTGCTGGGGATTGAATTCAGAGCCTTGTGCATACTCAATTTTCTTTAAGAGAACAAAGGAGCTAAGTGCTAGAAAGCAACATACTTTCCCCACTTTGCTTACCTGAGGGAATGACGAAGGTATAGCCCTGCTTGAGCTCAATTCGTTGGCAATCTGACACCCGGTCACCCAGAAAGATGTCTCCCTGTTTCCCTGACAGCAGCCAATTCTCGTACAGCTCCAGGTTGTGGGCTGTAGGGGGGATGAGCCAGAAGACCTGTGAGTTAAAAAACTTCAGTCTGTTAACAGCCATTGACATGATCCAGTCGTCTCCCTCAACTGATACAAGTACAAAGATGACTGGAAAGTAGACTTGACTATCTGGGTAAGTCAGGACCTACACAAACAGATCTGGTCTGACAGCATCTGGATTTCCTGGGACTATGGCTGTAGAAGAACCCAGAACCATTTAGAACACTAAGAGAAAAGGGGCCTTATGATTATTACCTGGGCAGTTTCTTAAAAACTCTGGTTAGAGGCTTAAGTAGACCCATTATTTAGGTTAATAAAATTAGTAACTCTAAGAGAATGGCCTGAGGCTGCCCTGTCCCAAGGTAGTAACTAAGATCAATAGGACAAAACTCACAACCCATCTATATAGATGTAAATAAACAAAAGGACTTTGCAAAGAGACCCAGATATCCTAGCTTAAGTACTTATGTAATTGTAATCATCCCAGTTCTGCTTCTGCTAATAGATGTAGTCACTCCAAGTAGAAGACTAATACTACAAACCTCTGCTATTAACTCTAGATTTCAATTCTGAAATAATGTTTAGAAAAACTTGTGAGAAGATGGAATAAATTTTATTATTATTGGGATATAACTCTTTATGACTGAAAGTGACCTTTTCAAACCCACAAAAAAGGCTTAATGTTTCCTTGGTCACATTTCAGACCAATATCTCTAGACAGGGAGAGCTGGCTGAATCCTAATTTGCTGGATTTTTTTGTCAATATATCTAAAATTTATGTTCCCTTCTTCTACATTACTTTTCTTCTAGGTACAAAAATGTTACTGTCCTCCAAGAATTACCTTTTCAAGTTCACCTGGAAAATTCTGCTTTGCAGTCTAGAAATAGCATTACTGATATTTCCCAAGTACTGGGCAAATATTGGTGGAATGACACTCGTCTACATAAGTAAAACTCCAATAGACTAGCCACCCAAAAGCAACTAAATCTATAATTCTCTTCAAATATGAATGGGGGATGTTTCCTAATAGACCAGTTTCCAGATTATATTAAGCATGTAAGTCATATAATCTGCTTTTAATTCCAATCCCAACCATGACAGTACCTTTCCACCTTGGTGGATGTGATACCAAACAGAAGTACCACCAAAGTCCACGTGGAAGTCAGTATAGCAGCCTCGAACACTCATTAGACAGTACCTGACCCAAAGAGAAGCGGCAGCATTACTATTCTGATAAAGAGAAACTACCCACCAAAATGACATTCTCCTCCCTAGTGAACTCTCTCTACTTTGCATCTCATAAACTCCTAGTAGGTTTTCTTTCTTTTCTTTTTTGTTTTAAGGTCTCACTATGCTTCTTGGCTGTCCTGGAACTTGCTAATTAGACCAGGCGGGCCTTGAAACTCAGGAGACCTAGCTGCCTCTGACTCAAGGCACAGGCCACCATATCCTGTTAAAGAAATGCAGTTCTAAGTCACATTTCTAGGACATGAGCTTTTTCCCCTTACTCGTGAGATCATGTGCAATGTAATTTCTCACATACTTTTGATACTATAAAGTCCACTGTTTAAACAATCTATTGATTTGATGATTTAGCACAGAGCAAAGCTTGAAAGGGACAGACTATTTCCTTGCTACCACTTTTAAACCCCACAGAACACTTAGGAAAGTATACAAGAATGAGCAACTTACTTTTGCACTTTAGGGTACTGCATCTCTAAAATGGCATTTGTTGATTCGGTCTGACTTTCTTTCAAGTGCCTTGGCCACATGTTATCTACCCAGTCAATGAAATCCACCTTTAAAAAGGAAGAGACATTTAAGAGGTACAGTTACAGAGAATTTTAAAGTCAAGAAAAAACAACTACTTTAAATATACACAGCACAAAAGAAAAATTTAAAATCTGTGAGCCTTAGAGACAAAAGACATAAAAACTACTGGGTTAGCAATCATAAGCTCCTGATTTATCGACGATGGTGTAATGGTTAACTGTAGACAAATATTAAAATCTTTGAAATGGAGCCGGATGGTGGCAGCGGCGCACGCCTTTAATCCCAGCACTCGGGAGGCAGAGGCAGACGGATCTCTGTGAGTTCGAGGCCAGCCTGGGCTACCAAGTGAGTCCCAGGAAAGGCGCAAAGCTACACAGAGAAACCCTGTCTCGAAAAACCAAAAAAAAAAAAAAAAAAAAAAAAAAAAACAAAAAACTTTGAAATGGCTAGGCATCTTAGTGCGCACACACACACACCCCACCCCCGAGACAGGGTTTCTCTGTGTTGTTTTGGTGCCTGTCCTGGAACTCACTCTGTAGACCAAGCTGGCCTCAAACTCACAGAGATCC